>NC_088379.1:137820000-138445000 GCF_037993035.2 Macaca fascicularis
TTTCATTGAGCACTTCTTTACTTTCTGGCATTGTAAGATGCTTTAGGTACATCAGGTATCTTTGTTGTCTCAAGCTTAGAATTAGTCATTTTCACAAGAAGATCTTCCTTTTATTAAACAATGATATTTATAAGCCATGATCTGGGGGCTAAATATGCTAATTTCTACCAAAAGTTCACTAATTCCAATTTCTCTCAGTGTGTGTATATATATATACACACATATATATGTGTGTATGTATATATATGTGTATATGTGTATATATATGTGTGTATATATACACACATACAGATATATAAATTTATAGATATATATAAAGATATATAATTTATTTTACACAGCAGTTATACATTTACATACATATATACATAGCATATATTGATACATATGTGTGTAATGAATGAGTACACATTGATAACTTTTTCAATCCAATAGCACAGACTTTGTTCTACCATTCTTCGTTTGCTTATTTGTAACTTATTTTTCTGAGTGAATAACCTAATTTTCACTATCTACATTTACTTATTATACATGTAAAGTAATTTTAAAATAGCTAAACTTGGCCTGGCACAGTGGTTCACGCATGTAATCCTAGCAACTTGGGAGGCCGAGGCAGACAGATCACTGCCAAGGTGGGTAGATCAGGAGTTCGAGACCAGCTTGGACAATATGGTGAAATTCCATCTCTACTAAAAATACAAAAATTAGCCAAGTATGGTGATGCACGCCTGTAATCCCAGCTACTCAGGAGGCTGAGGCAGGAGAATCTCTTGAACCCGGGAGGCAGAGTTTGTGGTGGGCCGAGATCATGCCACTGCACTCCTGGGTGACAGAGTGAGACTCTGTCTCAAAATCTAAATAAATAAATAATAAAATAAAGTAGCTAAACCTTACTGCCTTCAGAAACAAATATACTAACTTGAGTCTAGTGTTTCTGATTTATAATTATATGCATCTCTGTCTAACCACTACTTTGTTTCCATCCCACACATGTTAATATGTTGAGTTTTATTTTTGGTCTGTTTGGTATGATTGTTGATTTATTTCAGGGGTTACTTTTTCACTTAAGAATATTTTAGAAGTGAACTGTTTAATTTTTAAGTATTCAGGGTACTTCCAGATATCTTTTTGTTATTGATTTCTAGTTTTATTCCTGTGGCCAGAGTGTATCTTTAACAATAGTGTATTGCTTCATGTTTTTACTGAAAAAGATTGATGTTTCTCCTTCCTCAATTCCATGCCATGAAGGGCTTTTTCTCATAACTTCTCTAGCGTATTCTATAAACTCCTAATGAGGTACATGAAGAAAAATTCTAGAAGAGGTTGTGAATTCCTCTATATCTGTGTCATTAAGAGGCTTCACTGTCTTTCATCATTGCACATTTAACTGCCATCACCTATTCACTAATCACTCTACTCAAACCTTTCCGAGTCCTTCTTACTAGAGGCTGGTTGCATCTCGTCTTGGTGAGACAGTGCTTATGTTTCCCTTCATCTCTTTATTTTATAGATCAGTTGGTTAGCTTATGATCACAAATTCTACAGAATCTTTTAAAATGTGCATTTTCTATTGGCCTGAATTACTGTTAGTTTATTTGCTTGTTTCAGATTGAGATTGACACTCTTTCAACACAGTATATCCTGAGAAGAAACTGGAAGATTTCTACATTCCCTTTTAATAAATTTCTGTCCTATTTATTTCAGAATTCCCTTCAATATCTTCTAAATAGTCATATTGACTAACATGGTCATTGAAATACATAGATACAGTTATAGATATTAAAGATATATAGGTTATATATATACATGTGTGTTCCTTAAATGTAGAACATAAAATTTATTTTAACATAAAGAAGTATGTGAGCATATTTGGTTTAAAATTTATAACAATTAGATTAATGTACCTGATAATAGGATGAGTAAAGAAATTGGAAATCTTGAGACATATATAGAGAAAAGTAACCAAGTAGCATAAGTTAGGCTTAAGTCTGAATTAAACCTTATAGTATGAGGTCAGGGCACAGTGAAGGATTTGGTTAACAAGAAAGGGATCAGATTAAATTAAAGCATTGGTAGGTGAAAACAAAAAAGCAGATATTGGCAAATATTAATTATTGGCCAAATAAATTATTACAAAATAATATTTAAATATATATTAGTGCTTGATAAAAAGTCATGTTCACAATGTTGAAACTAATCACAAGGATATGACCTTGAATAGCTCACTAAATGTTGTAGAAAATTTACTAACTCACTTTCCAATAGTTTTTCATTGTTATATTTAATCCACATAACAATTCTTACAGGTATTATTCTGATTTTACTAACAAGGAAAGCACGGTTAGTTACAGGCCTAAAGTAAATTAGTTACAGCTGTTGTGCCTTGCACTAACTGATTCTAAAGTTTTTATTTTGGGTATATACTTAATGGCTTTTTTCCTTTTTATGTAGATTTATTAAACTCCCTAGCTTGATAGGTTCATATCAAGGGTGTTTCCAACAAATGCTGCAGGTCAAAATGGAGTCTAATAAATGATGACTCAGTGATCATATATAGGCAATTGCGGGAAAGTATTTTTCCACAAGCACTGATGAAAGGCCTGAATACAATGCAGTTGCAAAGAAAAATCTCTTATTTGAAAAATGATTTCCAAGCTTTTTCATCTATGACTATTTAGGAAGATTTTAAGTGATATTACCATGTCTATATTTGTCAATTAGGAAAATAAAGTGAAAAAGAATAAATAAACTATTATACTTTGTGTGCATTCTCTAATAGAAACGAATGTATATTATGCCATGACTGAATGAATATTAATGATAAAAGAATGCAGTCATTATTGAAAAGATTGGTTAATGATTTTGAGAATGAAATTTTGGCTTTATATAGAGATTTTTATTTTAAATCAATAAATTTAACCAAATTGTTTTCTGTCTCAGAATAATTGTGCCTCTGGAACCACGATGCTGCCACAAAGTGGGAATCAATATTTACTACTATGAGTTGTGGCTTATAATAGCAATGATTACTATGAGTTTCAGTCTATTAATAATATAAAGCTTTTCCTATCATGAATATTAAACAAATAGTATGTAAAAATTCAGAACATACTTTCATGGAGGAGAAAATCAATACCAGCAATTATTGGGGGTTGGGTAGAAGGCAATTTTATTGGTCTGTTTTCACATTGCTATAAAAAATTACCTGAGCCTGTGTAATGTATTTAAAAAAGAGGTTTAATTAGCTCATGGTTCTGCAGGCTGCACAGGAATCATGGCTTGAGGTGGCCTCAGGAAACTTAAAATCATGGTGGAAGGCAAAGGGGAGGCCGATACGTTCTACATGGCTGGAACAGGAGGAAGAGAGAGTGAAGAGGATAATGCTACCACACTTTTAAGCAAACAGATTTCATGAGAACTCCATCACAAGAACAGCAAAGGAGAACTTTGCCCGCATGACTAAATGACTTTCCACCAGGCTCCTCCTTCAACACGTGGGGATTACAATTCAACATGAGATTCAGGTGGGGACACAGGGCCAAACCATAGCAACAGCTCCCTAAAGCAGAGCAGTCTATCAGGCAAAGTCTGAGTCAAAGGCAAGGGGAGAATGTTCAGGTAGATGAGCTGTATTCAGTACAGAAAATCATCAATACACTTTAATGGCTAAAATGTTGGTTCAATCTTCATATTAGAGACAGAGGGAGTAAAAGTTACATGGGCTAAAATTTAAAAGACAGCACCCCAGTAGGAATGTAGACACAGACTTACCATAAATATTGTGTAAGTAGAAGTTTGAGCACAAGGATCCAGTTAGTTGTTTTGGGGTATAATTTTACAGTAGAAATAGTACAAAGTTTGTCTTATAGCAGAATAGATTTGATTAAATCATAACAATAGTCATGACTTGATGTATATCAAGTAAGAGAGTTAGGGGTCTATAATTAGGAGACACAAGGTTATATACAGTTTAGAAATTCCAAGAACCTAATTCTGACTATTTAAATTTTAGAGTCTAGACATAAAAGCCACAATCACTAAGGAAATATTCATACTTATATAAATGGACAAAAGTAGACTAGGATAAAGATATTTTTCTATTCTAATAAAAATATTATTATTGCACTTTTCAATCTTGGATTTTGTGGCACCCACACAACACTCATAAATGTAATTAAATGCCAACTAGTGATGATGACTGAGTTTACAACTAAAAATAAGATGTGATATTACCTGCATTATTGTTTCCTCAATCTGGATATGCACATATAAAACATTGGTATTTTGTCTGTATCATTTAATCTGAGATCAATATATTTTCATCACTTAACATAGCCTTTACAATGTAACAGATAATAAAGACAGAACTGTTTAAACATTGAAAAACAATTACATGATCTTTCAATCTTCTAGGCTTGTATGATGATATCACATGATTCTATGAATAGATGGAAAAATCTAAAGTTTAAAATTTTACATTGTCTTGCGTAAAGCCCCTTTGGTTTTATTTAATCATTCTTTTTGTACCTACTGAAACAAGTGACTGTCTTCTTGTGAAAAAGCTTCTACATTCAGGAAAATTTTTATTATTAAAATGTTTTCACATATATTGAATAAGTTATATAATAAATATGCAATTCTATTTTATCTGTTAAGAAAAATCCTACTATCTTGCTTATACTATCCTTTAAAATTATTTTATTTTCAAATTTTGTTGCCTCTGTATACAAACAAAGCTAAAAGAGACTACAAGTGGCATATCATTCTTTTATCTTCTTGGATTTTGCTTATTGTTTTAACACCTGGATAACAAAATACTTATTTATGTTCGAGAATGATAAAGTCACTTCACTGTTTTATTCGTCTTGCTATTCCCAAATTAACATTTTGTTTATGATGATTTAGTCTGTGCTCTTAGGACATGTTTATAGCACTGGACTTTAGCTAGACTCACACAAGATTGACAGAGAACATTGTCATTAAACATGGACTTTAATGACTAGATAGATTGGTGGCACTTGCATATTGTATTTTCTTTCCAATAGATAACAACATTGATTAATGGATGATTCCATTGAAACTACTTTAGTAACTGAATATGATGCCTGACAAGAGAATCTTGTGTATCAGTACACTAGAACAGTCTACCTTGAACAGGCTGATATATTATTTATAATGCACTCTCTGAGCTTCTCTAGGGAGACTCTGTATTTCTCTGTTCAGTTTTCCAATTCTTTCATTGATTTTGGCAGGACCAAGATACTCAGCTTAAAAATAGATCATGTTAACAATTTAATTTTTTAAGATCTTTGGCACCAATCAAGAGTTGAGAACTCTTACCTTTGAGCATAAAATCAGGTAATATTGCAGAAGCATGGTATGATACAGTGCCATTTAAACTTTGTGTATATAAAAACCACCCACAAGACTTATTAATACTTGTGCCATATAAGAGATTGGAATTCAGATGGTTGTGTTAAGTTGAGGAATGTGGATTTTAACGTAAATTCCCAGAGGACTTTGAGGCAGGCTGTTGAAACAGTACTTTATAGAAAGCTAGCACACTAGAGTAAGCAGAAGGCTACTTGGTTATCAAACCCAGATTTCATCTTACGTTGAGGATTTTCAAATATTGGTGAATTGCTGTGAGGACTAAAAGCTTGCTATAAATGTTCAATAAATGTTATTTCTTTCCATTAGCTAGTATTTTGTTTAATTCAGGGAACACATTTTAGTGTTGATGGCTTAAAGCGAAGTTCCTTTCACTTAAATTAAATAAATTCAGAGATTTTATTAGCTGAAAGTTTCCACCAATAAATTTTTAAATAATGTAGACATTTGAAGAAAATAAGTTTTACTTAACATTATATATGTTCCTCAACATGACACACATATATTTATGTTCATACTTCCAGGTTCTTAATTCATCCCAATTCACGGAATTTTCATTTTATTTTATATCTCATCCTACCAATTTGCTTACATAGAATTCAAGTATTTTAAATTTTTTATCATCTTTGAAGCAATATCTCACATTATCCTCATAACTTAGAATAAACACAGAATAGGAGCAACACTATATTTTGATAAGAACATATTGGAGTTGCCATGACAAACCAAACCTTTTTAATAGCTCAATTTATGAGGATAAAATGGCAACATTATAGTTCCTACCAGTAAGTAAAAATAATATGGTCATAATAGAGAAATATAATGATAAGATGGGAGCGAATTGTATAATGTTGATGCCTGAAAACTTCTGAAAAACCCTCACCAATTGAAGCTTTTATAACCTTCTAATTGTATTGTGATAAATGAATCTGTCTGATGTAGACAACTATTAACCTAAGTACATGTGCAGCAAAGTTGAGTTCCTTACGGAGAAAATCTATAGTTTTATAATAAAAAGTCATTCAATGCCTTCCCAAACATAAACAATAATTTTAAAGATTAAAATAAAAGCTTCAGAACACAGTTGCACATTTTCTAATGGAATGACAAAGTTGTTTCCACTCGAGAAAGCATTTTTGACAAAGTTTCATACTTGAGGTTAATAACGATGTCTTAAGGGCATGAGTCTTGAATGAGAGTAGAGTTGGTTCCTAAAATTGAAGGAAAAAAAAGAAAAAAAAGTATATAAAATGACACAATGTGAAAGTTCAGGGCAGTAAATAAGAATAAAAGTGAAAGAAAATTAGGATTATGAGTCACTCTAAAACTCAAACAGCAGACAAATTAACATCAAAATAAACCATAAAAATGTGTGTTGGTTAATATTGTGTGTCAACTTGATTTAATTGAAGGATGCAATGTATTGTTTCTGGGTGTATCTGCGAGGGTGTTGCTGGGGGGAATTAACATTTGAGTCAGTGGATGCAAGAGCAGACCCACCCTTAATCTGGGTGGACTGCCAGCGAGGATAGAAAAAGCAGGCAGAATGTGGAATTAGTAGACTTGCTGAGTCTTCCGGCCTTCATCTTTCTCCTGCACTGGATGCTTCCTGCCTAGGAACATCAGACTCCAAGTTCTTCGGCTTCTGGACTCTTGGACTTAACACTAGTGGTTTGCAGGGGCTCTCGGGCCTTTGGCCACAGACGAAAAGCTGTACATGTTGGCTTCTCCGCTTTTGAGTTTTGAGACTCGAACTGATCCACTGCTGGCTTCCTGGGTTCTGAACTTGCAGATGGCCTTTTGTGGGACTTTACCTTGTGATTGTGTGAGTCAGTTCTCCTTAACAAATTCCCTTTCATATATATATCTACCTTATTGGTTCTGTCCCTCGGGAGAACTCTGATTAATACAATATTTAAATGCACACCACTAATTTTTCCAAGTTACATACAAATAAATATTGAAGCAATGATAATAACAAGAAGGGTCAAAGCTTCTCCATGTAAAAAAAAAAAAAAATAGTCAGTCTTCTGTTACATAAAAGCATTTCTGTTTCAATAGTGATTGTTGGAATTTAGCACAAAATATAAAAATGAAAGGAATTTGTATACTCCAGAAAAAAAAAAAAAAAAGAACAACAATAGTGGGAGGCAGCCCTTCTCACTTTTCACTCTTGTTATTAATGAATAATTCTCCACGCCACATTTAAAAAAGGAAATTGTAGTGCTTAGCTCTTTAGTTGACAAGTTGACATCCTCATAATACATCTTATGATTAATTATAATCAAAATCACAACGAAGCATGGAATGTACTCAAGAGAGAAAAATTCTTATAAAGTTAGAAATCAATACTTTGTCAATATTTCTTCTAGAGTGTTTCTAGTGTTATGCTACCACTTATCAAGTGATTATGTAAAATCTCTCTGCATGCCTGAAGTAGAATTAGGTTCTTCTAGGCATCAAAGATACACTTGAATTAACAATATAGTTTAAGAGGAAAAAAGAGCATGCTCCTTTACATCATTTGATGAGTATTTACTAAACATCATATAAAAATATGATCTACCAAAGTTCTAGTTTAAAGTCAATAAAATAAGAGACAATGAAATGGTCAGGAATTGCTCTTTAAAGATAAGCATGTTGATTTTAGTTTTGAACTAATAGATATAAATTTATGCAAAGACTATAGAAATGGTAGAATTATGACTAAGTTAGGGAATAAGCAAATTAACAAACTTTCCATGATCATGTCCTTGGAAGTGATTTAGATGTAAGTTCTGGGAAAAAAGAAAGAAAACAGTTAAGAAAGGTTTGAACTATACTTATTATTTAAAGACATTATTTGAAGTGTATTCATTTGTCACTTGCAGAAGAACTAGAAGGCCCTGGGGGTAAAGAAAAACTAAGGACTTATTGAAGAAGTATTCAAATATGTGAACGAACTTATTCTAGACATAAAAATAGTTACAATACCTTCATAGCCTCACCTCCATGCATTCAACAACCTATATTTCCACCCCCACCCCCTGCTTCTGTATCCTATTTTCAAGAATTCAACTCCTTTAGAACCTCCGTTCTATTTGTGCTGATCAACTTTTTTTCAGTTGTACACTGCTTTGATATTCTTGTTCCCTGGATTGCATAGCTTGCATTCTATAATAAATTATTTACTTTTGGATACCACTGTTTCCCTTATCCTCCATTTGTCCCTGTCTCACCCTGTATTGTCACATGGAAAAATCACAATCCACAAAATCCAAAACTTTCCCTACACTGAAAATGTATCAATGTAGCAAAATGTAGCTGGAGAAAAAAATACCAAACCTTAACAATTTGTATCTCTTAAAAATAAACACAACGTACATCAAGTGAGTCAAAGATCCTGCCATGAAATTATATTGTATCTATAAAACTTTGACTCTCCCACTCATCAATACTTGCTTTTCATATTTTTTAGTCTTAATCCCCAGAAAATTCTGCCTGATACTCATTATTTTCCAGTAATCTTGCTTTTGAATTCTGTAAATAATCAGAAGAAATTTTCTATAATCTGCCGAACTAATCACATATATTGCCTTCCTGACTCAAATGAGTTATCTGTGCTCTAGATTCCTCATCTTACCCTATCAATAATATCATTCCAATAAGGTTCAACTGATCTCTTGCCTACATTTTCATTTTTTTCCCACACTCCAAAATAGAAGTCACTTCTGTAAGAGTTAAAGAAAGAGGAAAGAAATATGAAAAGCAGATCAACAGTCAAAGATAGGTTTATTTTGGAGAATAAACCTGAGAGGGGCTTCTAGCTGATTTTGGTCAGGAGTACTATCTCTTACAGACTAAGAGTATTTAAGGGGTTTAGGGCAAGAGAGCTTATCACAGGCTTGGAATGTTTCTGCATGGAGAAGTTTATTGCAGGGTTGAAATGTTTCTGGTCAGAGGAGAGGTTATCTTGGGACTGACATCTCTCTGGCTGGAGGGGAGGTTATCTCAGGGCTGGCATGTCTCTGTATGGGGAGGGGTTTATCTTAGGGTTGGCATGTTTCTAGTCAGAGATGTTATTTGTGGTTTATGCTCATACTGACATTAGCCATTAGGCTGATGCCCTTTAGGTTGGATTTAAGTTGTTTTTAATCAAGGGGAACTTTAAAACGGTAGTGTTTGTCCAAGATGTGATGGTCCTACTCTGTCAACTTTACCATAAAAAGTAAAAATTCTCCTGTCTTAACCAATTCTTCCTTTTTCCACCATTTTCCCAGTAACTATGCATCATTTGTTTGTTCCTCACTGCAGCAACATTTCTCAAAAAGATGTATATAATTGTTCTCTTCTCTCCTATTCTTGTTCATTCATTTATTTTAATTGAGTGACAATTTATATAAAATAAACTGCATACATGTGTGTAAGTCACAAAACATCAACACAATTAAGATAATTAACATATTTAAGACGCCAAATTTTTCTTATACCTCTTGGTAATTCCTTGCTCTTAACTTTTCTATCTCTACCCCTTCCAAAGCCCCATAACTAGGCAATTACTGCTTATGTTCTTGTAACTATGGATTAGTTTAGATTTTCTACAACTTTATGTAAATGGAATCAAAATGTATAAAAATTTAATATTCTTTCATCAGCATAAGTATTTTGATATCACATATACTGTGGCATGAAGAATAGTCTGTTCATTTTTAGTGTTGAGTAAAATGCTGTGTATGGAAATATCACAATATATTTATGTATTCACCAAATGAAAGAAATAGGTTATTTCAAGTTGTTTTCTTATTATAAATAAAGCTACCATTAACATTTGTAAACAATTATTTGTACGAAAACATATTTTCATTTCTCTATGTAATAATAGAATGGCTAAAATGTATAGAAGGTATTTGACATTTTAAGAAAATGTCAAAATGATTTTAAATGAGTTGTTAACATTTTACATTACCATTACCAGTTTTTGAATTTCATTTTCTGTATATTTTAGTCAACAGTTGGTCTAATCACTATGTTAAATATTATTCTTTCTAATTGATACACAGTGGCATCTCCTGGGTTTAATTCACATTTCCCTAATAACTAATGATTTGAACATCTTGTTATTAATTTATTTGCTAGCTGGATATCTCTTTTGGTAAGTGCTGATTCAAACTTCTGGCCATTTTTATTGTGTTTTTTTGTTTCGTTATTATTGACTTTTGAGAGTTTATTATATGTTCTGAATACAAATCCCTGATCAAATATTATTTGCAAGTACTTTCATTTTGTGGCTTGTCTGTTCATTCTCTTAACAGAAGTTTTCAACTTTTATGAAATCAAATTATAACTTTTTTCTATATGAATGATGCTTGTGGTATTATAGCTAAGTTGATTATGAACAAAGTAATAATCATTTGCTTCTATACTTTCTTTTAAAGTTTCAGTTTTCAACTTTAGGTGTATTTTGAATAAATTTTTGTATACGGTAAGATATATAGATTGAAGTTTATGTGTTTGCACATTTATATCAACTTATTTCAGCAATATGTGTCAAAATACTATGTTTCACAGACTTGCCCTTGCAATTTTGTCAAAAATCATTTTCTCTTACATGCATGGATGTGATTCTGGACTCTTTTACTTTTCTTTTTTAATTTATTTTTATTTTTATTTTACTTTAAGTTGTGGGATACATGTGCAGAATGTGCAGGTTTATTACATAGGTATACATTTGCCATGGTGGTTTGCTGTACCTATTAACGTATCCCCTAAGCTCCCTCCTCTCACCCCCCACCCCCTTTACAGGCACTGATGTATGTTGTTCCCCTCCCTGTGTGAATGTGTTCTCATTGTTCAACTCCCACTTATGAGTGAGAACATGCAGTGTTTGGTTTTCTGTTCCTGTATTAGTCTGCTGCTGCTGATGGCTTTCAACTTCATCTATGTCCCTGAGAAAGACATGGTCTCATTCTTTTTTATGGCTGCATAGCATTTCATGGTGTATATGTATCACATTTTCTTTATCCAGTCTATCACTGACGGTCATTTAGGTTGGTTCCATGATTTTACTATTGTAAACAGTGCTACAATAAACATATATGTGCATGTGTCTTTATAGTAGAATGATTTATATTCCTTTGGGTATATATGCAGTAATAGGATTGCTGGGTCAATTCTATTCCTGGTTCTAGATCCTTGAAGAATTGCAATACTGTCTTTCACAATGGTTGTAGTAATTTGTATTCTCATCAACAGTGTAAACATGTTATTTCTCCACAGCCTGACCAGCATCTACTGTTTCTTGACTTTTTAATAATCGCCATTCTGACTAGTGTGAGGTGGTTTCTCATTGTGGTTTTAATTTGCATTTCTCTAAAGATCAGTGATATTGAGCTGTTTTTCATATGTTTGTTGGCCACAACAACATATGAGCAGTGTCTGTTCATATCCTTTGCCCACTTTTTGGTGTTTTTATTTTTTTTCTTGTGAATTTGTTTTTAAGTTCCTTGTAAATTCTGGATATTAGATCTTTGTTAGATAGGTAGATTGCAAAAATTTTCTCCCATTCTGTAGGCAGCATCTTCACTCTGGTGATAGTTTCTTTTGTTGTGCACAAGCTATTTAGTTTAATTACACCCGACTTGTCAATTTTGGCTTTTGTTGTAATTGTTTTTGGCATTTTCATCATGGAGTCTTTTTATTTTCTGTAGATCTATTTGCAGATATCAATAACCCAGAGTCTTGATGGCTATAACTTTATAATAGGTATGGATGAAAATCAAATAGTGTTAGTCTTTCAAATTGGTTTTTCTTTATTTTATTTTATTTTATTTTTTTGTATTCTAGGTTCCTTGCACATTACGCATATTTGTGTGTGTAAACACACACATACATATCCCAATGTGATAGTATGAAGATGGTACACTGAATAATTGAATTTATTCCCTTATTAAAAAGACCACAGAGAATTTTCTTACTCTCTTTCTGACATATGAAGATGCAAGAAGTTGGCAAACTGCAAACCAGAAAGAGGGCCTTTAATAGAAATCAACTATGGTGGCACACTGCTCTTGAACTTCCGGCCTCAAGAGCTATAAGACATAAATGTTGTTTAAGCCACTCAGTCTGTGGTAATTTGTTATAGCACTCCAAATTGTTTAAGACAAATACCATACTCTTTTCATTACTGTAGTTTGAAAATATATTTTGAAATCAGAAATATGATGCCTCTAATTTGTTATTTGTTTTGAAGATTGTTTGGCTACTTTTAAATTCCTTGAGATTCCATATGAATTTTAAGATATTTTTCCTGTTCATGCAAAAAGTTCCATTAGGATTCTGATAGGGATTCCATCGTATCTATGGGTCACTTTGAGTAGTATAAATATTTTAAGAATATTAATTTTTTGTTCAACAAAAACAAGATTTTTTTATTTACTTATGTCTTCATTAATTTAACAGTTTTGGTATACAAGTCTTTCAACTCCTTTGTTAAGTTTTTTGCTAAGTATTTTATTCCTTTTGTGGTGATTTTAAGTGAGATTGTTTTCTTAATTTTCCTTTAATGTTGCACATGATGGGTGTATAGGATTTCAACAGACTTTCTTGTATTAATTTTGTATCCTGTAACTTTGATTATTTCATTTATATATTTAAATAGCTTTTAATGTGTGAAATCTTTAATGTTTTCTACAAAAAAGTTCATGCGATCTGCAAACAATTACAATTTAACTTATTTTTTGGTTTGCATGCCATCTATTTCTTTTCCTTCCCTAAGTATTCTGTCTGGGATTTCCAGTATTATGTTGAAGAGCAATGGTGAGAGTAGGTATGCTTGCTCTCTTACGTCTTAGAGGAGAAACTTTCAGTCTTTGCCACTGAGTCTGAGGTTAGCGTGAGCTTTTCACCTTTATTATGCTGAGGTGTTTTCTTCTATTCTTAATTTGTTGAATGCTTTTATAATGAATGAATACCCCACCAACTGAAATGAGCATGTGATTTTTTTTTCTTCTGTTCATCACTCTTGCATTTCAGCAATAAATCCCACCTTATCACTGAATAATCATTTAATGTACTGCCGAATTCAGTTGACTAGTATAGTATTTTTCGGAGGATTTTTGTATCAATATTTGTCAGGCATATTAGCCTATAGTTTTCTTGTAGTGTTTTTGGCTTTAGTTACAGGGTAATGCTGATCTCACAGGAGGAGTTAGGAAGTGATTCCCTCCTCTTCAGTTTTCTGAAAAATTTGAAAAGGATTGGTGTTTGTTCTTTAAATGTTTTGTAGAGTTCTAAAGTGAAGCTGTGTGGTCCTGGGCTTTTTATTTTGGGGAGATTAGGATGATTGAGTCAATATTCTTACTGGTATAGGTCTGTTCCAATTTCTTATTTTTTTCATAATTTAGTTTGGTAGGTTGTATGTTTCTAGAAATTTATCCATTTCTTCTAGGTTGTACAATTTGTTGATGTATAATTATTCATAGTAATGTCATAATTCTTTTTGTTTCTGTGGCATTAGTTGTAATGTCTCTTATTTTATCTCTGATTTTAGTTATGTCGGTACTCTTTCTTATGTTCTTAGTTAATCTACCTAAGGATTTTTCAATTTTGTTAATCTTTTCAAAATGATTTTTTTTCCATTCTTTATTTTATTTATGTTCTAATTTTTGTTTCCTTTCTTCTGCTAATTTTGAAATTAGTTTATTCTTCTTTTTCTAGTCCTTGAGGTATAAGGTTAAGTTGTTGATTTATTTCTTTTTTAAATATAAGTGTTTATCACTATAGATTTCTCTCTTAATACTATTTTGCAGCATCCCATATATTTTGAGGTAATGTGTTCTTATTTTCATTTATCTCAAGATATTTTTAACATTAATTTTGATTATAATTTCTTCTTTAATACATTAGATGTTTGAGAGTTTGTTGTTTAATTCTCATATATTCATGAATTTTTCCATTTTTTTGTTTTGTTTTGTTTTTCCCTGGTATTGATTTCTAGTTTCATTCTATCATGGATGGAAAATGTGCTTTGTATGATTTCAGTCTTTTAAAATTTTTTAATTTTTTTTTTTTTTGTTTATTTTAACATGTGGTATACTCTGGAGAATATTTCATGTGCACTTGAGAAGAATATGTATTCTGCTTTTATTAGGTGTGGTGTTCCTTAGATGTCTATTAGGTCCAACAGAGCTACAGTATTGCTTAAATTCTGTTTCCTTATTGATCTTCTATCTGCTTATTCTGTCCATATTTGAAAGTGAGGTTTCTATTTCATTCCTGATATTCACATTTGGTTCAGGCATTATTTTCCTGATTCTATTTAGTTTTCTATATGTGTTTCCTTTTTTGAGCATCTTTAAGACATTTATTTGTCAGGTAATTTATAAATCTCCTTTCTTGAGGGTCAGTTTCTAGATATTTGTTTTACTTCTCTTAGGGCCATATTTTCCTCTTTATTTGTATGTTTTTGGATCTTTGGTTGTGATTTTGGCATTTGACAATACAGCCATTTCTCCCAGTTTTTATGGACTGTCTTCATACACAGGAAGACCTTTGTCAATCAACCTGCATCAATATTCTGAAGCTTTCTCAAACCTTTTTAAAAGATATGCTTCCTCTTGTCTTGGGGATATTTAATTTTCCAATTAAAGATGTTGGTATTTCTTCTCTGGTTTCCATAATTTCTTATGTTATGTTCCATAATTTCTCCTTGTTGTCTATCTGCAATATTACGATCTCTCTGGTGCTTAACAAGCCACAGTGCTTGCTTTTGTTCTCAGAATCCCCTAAAGATAACTAAGAACTGGATGACAAAACCAGTGTTTCTCTCAGTGTTGTCAGGACAGACAGAAATGAGTCCCTTGGGCAGCCCCTGAAAAGTCAGAATGTTTAATCCATGGTCCACTTCTTTATTTTTCTCCTGACGCAGAAGCGAAGAGTTAAAATTTTTCTCCCCGTCGTGCCAGGGAGGGGGTCTGACTATGGTAGGTAAGTTTTCTTTCCTGTTTTGATGTGTCACTTCCTAGTTTCGCATTCATCTGGGTGCTATAACCTCTTAATTTGTTTCTGAAGCTTTCACAAAAGCAATTTGGTCTGTATATTTTTAGGTTAGTGTCTCCAGGAAAGAATGAGGACCTGTGGTTTCCTATACCACTATCTTGCTGACATAATTCCAAAATGTTAATACTTTAGCTTTTGATTTCCTCTTTGATTTATAGAATATTTAGAGATCTGTTGTTATCCCTATATTTCTTCCTATGTATAAAACCTATCATTCGATTCTTGCTGTTTTTAACATTTTTTTCATTAACACTGGTTTTGAGAAATGTTACTATGATGAACCCTCACGTACTCTTCCTTAAAATATTTATGCTTGCTGTTTCTAAAATTTCCTGGATCTATTCATTTGCAGCAAATTTTGAAAATTTTCAACCACTATTATTTTCAAATGTTTGTTGCTCACCATCCTTCTTTGGTGACTGCAGTTAGACATATTAGAAAATTTGAAGTTGCCCAGTTCACTTAGGTGCAGTTCAGTTTTTAAATTTCTGTTCTATAATCTCCTTGAATTTTAATTCGGTAGTTTGTATTATAACATCCTCAAATTCATTAATAATTTTTTCCTCATGGCTAATCTATCAGTCCCATTGCATATATATACATATATGTATATGATATATATAATTTTATATGTGAATATATATTTTTACATATTGTTATTTATATATTAAAATACTGTATATATTTGTGTATATATAAAATCATCTATAAATATAGTTTTTTCTCTAATTTATTTGTATCTTTAAAAAATATGAGCCATTCCAATATCCTTTGAACATATGAAATACATTTCTAATCATTGTTTTAAATTGTTTTCTACTAATTATATCTTCCATGTCCATTCTGGATCACTTTTGATTTGTTATTCCCCTGACTATACTTTTTTTCCCCCTGCTTTGCATTATATCTATCTGTTAACTGTACTGAATACCAAATGTAAATTTTAACTTTATGTGAGTTGTATTTTTTTGCATAAATTGCCCCTTTCAACCTCCCCGTGCTCTCCACATTGCTAAATTTAATGTTCCTTTTCATTTTTAGTTAACATGAGCATTTGGTATAGTTCCTTTTTGTTATTTATTTATTTACTTCTATGATTACATATCTCCGTTGGTTCCTCCTGTTTTATTCTAACTTTTCTCTTTCTTATTCTAACTTTTCTCTGAAAATTTCTAGAAAGTCTCCAAATTCATGGAAAGCCCCAAGTTCAGTTATGTGTCCTCTTTTCTTTTCCATCTAAATATTAATGACTCATTTATTCTAATGGCTTCAAATGTCATTTATTTACTGACATTCCCAAATATATATCCATATCTATACCTCTGCTGCAAACTGCATGCTCAACACCACTACATTACATTCTAATAAATAAGTCAATGCCATAATTTTAAAAACTGAACTCTTGATCCTATCACCCAAACTAACTTTCTTCTCTCACCACTAAGCCTTCCACATCTCAGTTGATGTCAACATCCTCTATCCTTCCAGTTGCTCAGGCCAAGAAAATTCAAAGTATCTTTGATTTCTCACATTCCATATTCAATGCATCTGAAAACCCTTATGCTTTTGCCTATAGAAACAGATACATAATGAATTTGTTTTTCTTCTTTTGCAGATATTGGTCCAAACCACTACCATGTCTTACCTGTATTAACATAAGGTCTTTCTAATTAGTATTTCTGTCCTTGATCTACCTGTCTCTAATTATATCATTACTCATAGTGATCTTCTTGGTTCTGTGCTCTACTCAGAATAGAAATCAAAACTCTTAGAATAGCCTTCAAAGCTATATAATCTTCCCCCAAGTCTTGCTGCCCAGTCTAATCTAACCTTCTTTCCTCTTCCTCACTTAACCTTTTTCAGTCACACCGGTCAGTTTACAAAATCTTAAACAATCAGTCCTGGTCCCACCAAAAGGCATTTATCCTGGCTTCTGCTGCTGCTTATAAAACTCTTCCTTAAATACATGGCCTTCAAACTCCTTCACTTTTCTCAAATGTGCTTAAAAAAGAAAAAAAAAAAAAAAAGAAAACCTACGTAGGTCCCACTACAGGTTAGGAACTCTGAAACTAGAAAACCTAAATATTTTACAATTGACAAGTTTGCTTAAACTTTATCCTGAAGGAGACATTATGGTTATTACATTATCTTTATCTATATTTAACCAGTATAATAATTTGCCATTTGCTTCAGAGGGAAATACTATCTCTTATCTCCTGAGGATGATCATTATTCAAGTATCTTTGCAAAGATAGTACAGAACAAAGTCAATCAATGTATTCTCAAGACATGCAGAAATATCAACGACACATGAAAAACTATCTCATAACAATTAATATAAAGAAGTCCTCCACATTAAAAAAGTAATTGTAAAAAGAACAATTAGAGAAATGGATTCACTATGAAAGAACACAAAAAGAAAATTTAGAGAAAAGAATTCACTATAATGAACAATACTGAAAGAAATCAGGCACATTCCTCAGCCCCGAGCTCAACACAAACAGGCCCAGTACAAACACATCCCACCATATATCTCTCAACTTCCTGAGCCCAGTACAAACACATCCCACCATATATCTCTCAACTTCCTGAGCCCAGTACAAACACATCCCACCGTATATCTCTCAACTTCCTGAGCCCAGTACAAACACCACCTGGAAAATCCCCGATAAGGACACAGCCGTTTGTGGTTTTACTGAAAGCGCGGGAACCAATAGAAAAACTACTAAATATATAACTTAGAATGTAAACCAATTGTAATGCTGTAACCAAAAGAATTCCCTTGTTCCTCTGTAACTTTACGTATCCTATTTACATCAGGCTATAAAAAGCAAGCACTCGCATTGTTCGGGGCCCTCTTGTATGCTGTGGAATGGAGGGACCAAGTTCGAACTTGTAGTAAAGATCCTTGCCGCTTGGCTTTGACTCTGGACTCTGGTGGTCTTCTTTGGGGAACAAACGGTCTGGGCATTACATCACCCATATGAAATAAACAAGATTATTAACAGGAAAAAGTAAATACTAAAAACATCAGAAAATAGTCCACACCCATCAGAATGGCAAAATAAATATCTAATAATACCATGTTTTAGTGAAGGTCCATACAACAAAAATATTTATATACTGTGGCTACTGGTGAAATGTAAATCAGTATAATAATTATTTTTTTTAATTTAAAAATATTTAGTTGGCCGGTCACAGTAGCTCATGACTGTAATCCCAGCACTTTGGAGGCTGAGGCGGGCAAATCGCTTGAGCCTGGGAGTTCAAGACCAGACTGAGTCTCCACAAGAAAAGTACAAAATTAGCTGGGCTTGGTGGTGTGTGACTGTAGTCCCAGCTACTTATGACGCTGAGGTGGGAGGATGGCTTGGGCCCAGGATATTGAGGCTTCAGTGAGCCATGATCACATCACTGCACTTCAGCCTAGGTGAGAGGGTGAGACCCTGTCTCAAAATAAATAAATAAATACAAATATTTAGTAAATAAAAATTTGAGCATATTTTCTCATTTCCAAGTACATATGCATAACATTTATATTAATCAAGCTTTATTAGACATGTAATTGCATGCTTAGATATACGTAAAGAAGAAAGGAAGATATATTAATTTAATTAGTCTGCCTAGGTTTCCATGCAAAATACCATAAACTGAGTGTGACTTTAACAACAGAAGTTTATTTTAACAGAGATCTGGAGGCTGAAAGTCTAAAATTAAGGTTCTGGCTGACTTGTTTTTTGGTGAGGGCTCTCTGACTCGCTTAGATATGGTTATCATATTTTTGTATGGTCTTTCCCCTGTGCATGTGCTCAGAGAAAGAGGCTTCTCTTTCCTCCTCTTCTTATAAAGCTATTAGTACTATAGAATTAGGGCCCCACCCTTATGCCCTAACAACATTCTTTACCTCCTAAAGTCTCTGTCTCCAAATACAATCATATTGGGGTTAGGGCTTCAACCTATGAAATTAAAGGGTACATAATTCAATTCATAGCATAATTATAGTGTATAGCAATAAAAATGAATAAAATAGTGCTACATGTATAACCATGGGTATAACTCACATCCAGAATTTTGAGAGAAATAAGCAAATGTCAGAAACAATCTGACATTCATGATAGTGCTTACCTGTGTAGTAGAAAGAGGGGATTGTATTATATCTGGGAGGATGAGCAGGACTCCAATGTATTGGTAACATTTGATTAGTATCCAAATGTTATTATATATTTTGTTTATCTTGAAATATTTTTAAATAAAGTTAAGTCTGGATAGCAGTTAAGAAAATGTGGATACGAGTATGCTGGAGAACGTTTTAAAAGAAGTACATTTTGCTTTCTCCTCTATAGTCTTCTTTAATATGCTTCAAACTAACTAAGTCTTGCTCCTTTGCTTCAAGGACATATTTTCCTCTCTCTTTTTTTTTGGCAAATAAAAAACTAAAGTCTCCCCTTTTCGCTTGTGCTTGACTAAGAACTCTAGAAAGGTGAAGATAGTCATCCAAGGATGAAGTGAATAGAGATATCTGACTCACCAGGCCTAGGTAGGGGCATCCATCAATTGCTTCCACGGAAGCTGAAAGCTGATTTTGGTGTAGAGTGATTTGATCTGAAGGAAAAAAAAAAAAAAAGAGAGAGAGAGAGAGAATGTTTGGCTAACCAAGCTTTACCCTGGGGAATAGATCTCTAAGCTATTGAAAATGTTTTCTTTAGGAGTCACAGAATTGGTTACAGTCTGAACTTTAAAAAAATATATCAGTTTGGATCACAGTCATTTTGGTCTAAATAGGTTGGAAATGGTGCCTGAATATTTACTAAATATTTCCCTCAGTTTATTTGGGTGGTCCTCAGGATTTAATCTGATTTTAAAACTACTACAATGTGAGTTCATTGCATATTCAATATGTGAGCTAAAATTCATAGCTGCTGTATTTCCATTTGCCCCAAATAGCTAAACCATAAACTATCTGTTTTTCATGGCCTCCTGATACATATTTGCTGTAGAAGTCTTTAAACAATTAGATTTCTTATTATTTTAGTTGATTATATGTTAGCTAAGTAATATTTTGATGAGTTTTTTCATATTACATTCTGAAGACTAATTTAGAAGGTAAAGAAATTCTTGAAATATTTGTAACATTTTTACATCAAAGATATTCCTAGCACTTCTATAGGCACCAATTCACTTTATTATTTTACAAACAAAACACATCTGTTGTGGGATTTGTCATATTAATATGAATTGAACATCTCCTACCTCCTCTCCCCATTCTTTTTTCTGCTTTGTATTAGAATATTACCATGCTTTGCAAAATTCTAAATGCACCACTGAGTTAAAACTCTAAATAATCTTTTTTTAAAATGACACATTCATAGATACCACAATGAAAATGTGACATTTGTAAAATTTTTCTGATCCTACTTAAAAAAAAACCCTAAGACATAAATTAATTCTTCACCTTCAGTACTATGTGACTAAAGTGTTAAGCAACTTTTATTAATCTCCATTAATTTAGTAGTTATCTTCTTTGAAAATGAATAAAAATGCAATCCTGTGTAAGTTTGTATTAATAGAGGTGTGGGAGAGCGTATCTATATGCATGTGTAGTTACACATACAAATTAGGGTTCTGAATAATTGTATCATTACTTTGAGAGACTACTGAGAAAGTAAATGGAGCCTGTCTTCTACTTAACAATTCTCTACTATTTTTAACTGCTGAGTATATTAGCCATTTACCAAGATGCAACCACTAATTTTAGAGTGAAATTGAATAATATTTTCAAATTATTATGAACTTTGAAAATCCATAGAAGCTAATTTTTCTCTTTTTAATCAAACTAAAAGAGCCCAAGTTTCCTTGGAATATAGTATGAAAAATCATGATATAATTAATAATTATAAAAAACTATATGACATATTAATAGAATTACTTTATTAAAATTATAATGAATAACAACATATAGAAACATGCATACACAGAAACACACAAATGCAATACAGAATATAATGTTTGATTTTTGTCTTGTTTCTTTCACTTACAGTAATGTTAAGTAACATTTAGTAATTCACAGCTGAAATTTCTTTTAAGGTAAATGATTGTGAATCTCAAAACATAATTTTTTAAAGCTTGTAAAGTTTACATGGGTATATTATAAGATCTTAAATCTTTATATGTATGCTACAATTAGCTGTAATTATGTATTCCTTGACATCTTAAAATAACATTCTTTTTAAAATTGATACAGTAAGTAGGAACATTTGGTTTAGACAATTTTTCCAGTATAGCTGAACACTAGCGATTTGTTTCCTTATTTTGCCCTTTCTGCTTTAGTGGACTATTTACCTTGAAGCTTCATCTTATATAAGTGAGGCCATATAATTCATTGTGTAAACTCCACAATTTTGCAGTTGAGAGGAGCTAGAAAATATTTAGATTGTAAAATTTATATTATTTTTTAAAAATAAAAATAATTGTACTTAGTTACAATAAAGCAATATTTAAAATATTCTTATTCATAATTTTAAACAATCATCAGAATAATTATTCATAATATACATTACATATGTTTATAGTGAAAATATAATTTATTATTCAATTATTGATTATTTTGAGAGAACAGCAGGTTATTAATTATTATACCAAGAGAGCTGTTGCAAACAATAGCACTGTCGTGGATATTCCAGGAGGTATGATCAATCCACAAAAATCAGAGTTTTACACACATCTGCTTCTAATACTATATTATTTGTATTTCTGTAAGTAACATATTTTTAATTGAATTATTTTTATTGTTACTAAATAATTAGCAGATTTCTCCAATGTATTTTTATCATTAGTACATTTGAAATTGATCTCTTAACTCTAATTTCATCCTTACACATTGTATGCAACTATCAAAATACTACGTGCATTCCATAAATATACACAATTGTTAGGTATCTATTTTAAAATTAACAAAAAAAGAGGAAAAACCTCTATGCAATCAATACATTCACATGAACTTTAGTATTCTGTGCCCCAAAATTGTACTTTCTTCTAATGTTCTCTTATCTTTCACTTCTTAATATTTTTAATGAAACATCTCCTGCATGATTACATCGGATATTTTTCTGGCATGGTCGTATAAACATTCCTCTCAAGGCCATTAGCAACTCCTGAGACTGATTAATTAGAAAACTGACTTTAATTTAGGGCTTTCTTAGAGCCCTCTGATATGAGTTGAGAGGCATTTTCTTCTAAGTTTGGACTTCTTGGGAAGCAACAGCCTTGGATTTTCATGGTTTGAGATAGATATAAATTATTAGTTGTCTTGGTCCAGAAAGATGCTTGTGTTTTGCTCTAGTGAGTTGGACAATCTAGTTGGCCCATGTTTCAGGACACTAAATTGGCACCGGAATCTTAATATAGGCAGAGGTTTGAGAAGTAGACAATAGACTTTCGTCAGGCTTTGCATAAGCCTGTATAGGTATACATAAGAAAGAAAACTAAATTAGGTAATTATCACATGGCAAGGATACCCATGTAATGATAGAATGTAGCCTGCAACCTACAGAGTAGAAATATAGTGGGCCAAAGTTTTAGGGCCCTTATTAATTGTAGATTTCATACTCTAAAGAGACTGTTAATATTATTATGTTTTGAACTCAATTCCATGAGGAACTAGAACAGTATTAGGATCTTGTTGCCACTCATTTGTACTGTTTATCTTATATAGTATTTCCACTTCTTGATTGTTGTCTTGCAGAATAAACCAAGTCTGGAGCGATTTTAGTCATGTTTGAGTAGTCACTTGACTAATCCTTAAATATGGGCTAGACTTTTACATGCCCGGATCATTTGACAATGGCTTGAAAGTTTTGTACTCAGAAGCGATATGCATTATTGAGTTTGTAGACTTGCCTTCAGTGGCAGAATTGTTTATGTCTTTTCAGTGGATAGCGGTTAACATTTTGCACTTTGGAGTCATTCCTGTTTTAAATACTTGTTTTTCTTCTGTGTATCTGTAGGTAATCCTGCCCTGAATTATTTCTTATGAAGGATTTAGTTGTGTCCTTCTCAGATATAGGTACTGTTTTTTAACCTATTTATAAAATAAAATTTTTAACAAAATACAAATATATCAAGAAAATACATCAATCACAACTGTACAAATTAATGAATTTCACAGTGAACTTACATATACAATAAACATCTGGATTACAAATAGAAAATTAGCAGCACCTCAGAAGTTCCTTTTTTTTAAATCTCACAGACACCTCTACCTCAAATGTTATCAATTACTCTTCTAACATTGTTTTTTTTGGGCTTCTGGTTGTTGTTTTAGACAGAATCTCACTTTGTCACCCAGGCTGGAGTGCAGTGGGGCCATCATGATTCACTGCAGCCTCATCCTTCCTGGGCTTAGGTGATACTTAGCCTGCTGAGTAGCTGGAACTACAGGTGTGTGCCACCATATCCAGCTAATTTTTGCATTTTTTGTAGGGAAGAGGGTTTCACCATGTTGCTCAGGCTGGTCTCAAACTTCAGAGCTCAAGCCATGCGTCCTCCTCGTCCTATCAAAATACTGAAAGTAGAGGCGTGAGTTACCACGTCCGGCCACTCTTCTGACTTTTATTAAAATACCTTTGCCTGATTATGAACATTATGTAAATTTATTTATAAATATATTTTAGTGTTCACGGAGGTCATGAAATGACTTCTGTTTAAGAATATGTTTCTTGTATTTTGAAAAGGAGAACTTATGTGAAAACATAAACTCACAAGCATGAGAGCACTCACTATGACTGGCTTAATTAAATGCAATATTTAGGTTATCCATAAAGTGAGGGGACATTGGTAATACAGTTAGCATCTTATCATACAAACTGAAAAAGAAGCAATGGAGATTCATGTGACTTAATTCATTAGATAAGGTCATATCAAAGAGACTTAACAACATTTACTTTATTTGCATATTTTCCTTTTAAATAAACCATTTAAAATTAGTGATAACATAATATTTATTCTTTCAAATGTGTTACAGATTTAAGAAAGAAACTATGCAACTGTAAGTTGCATAAATTTTTCAAAATGCCTTTATAATTCATCCAGGTATTAAAAAACAGATCCAGAATATGTTATTTTTGGAAATTATAAGGGAAAATCACAGCACTGACATTGTAAATGACTTTTAAAAGACAGAAAACTTAATATCCACCCCTCTTAGAGTCTATAGTTCACATTGCAAAATGTTTTTAAGGAAATGACAAAGTTAACCTTGTTTCTCAAGGTCTCTTTGTTTGTTTTTATTTTCTTTTCTACTTTCACATTACACTTGCAGTTCAAACAATGAGTTTCAGAGCAACATGATACTGTACACATCCTCAATTTAATGCATTTAGAAGTCATTACTAATAGTTTTGTTGTTTCTGTTCTGAAAATGTTGAAATAACCCCAAAAGCTATGGGTTACAAAGATCACTTACTGTTCTATGTCTCAATTTATATGATTATAAGGTGAGAACAATATGTCCCATCTACTTTGGTCTTTGGGACTTTAAGACTTAATGAGTGCAAAAAGTTTCTAAGGACTTTACAAGAAAGGAGGCATGCAAATAATATTAATGACATGTCTGCTAGATAGTAATGGAAAATGTGAGAAACAGTATTTCCAAATATCAAAAAAGTCAAAAAATTCACTTTTATCAGCTCTTAATACTAACCTCTAAGAAGATTAAAGACACTTTTCTTCTGTGTAATAATCTCTGTAAGCTATTTAGCTCAAATTTTTAAAAAGAATATGCCCAAATGATCGAAAAACATTTGCAGCATTAAGGAAAAAATATATTAAAATGTACTATAGACCTATATAAATAATGTCAGATAACATGATAAATAATGCTTTAAAAAAACAGCTACTGAACCCCTTAACAATAAGATGAAAATGGAATACGTACATCTGTCATCTGTAAAAGCTGGTGTCATTTAGAAGTGTAGAAAATGGTAGGAGAAGTGCTCAAGTGGTCTTTTGTGCTGTCTTCTTTAGGAAGCGATGTGATCTTCAAAATGGAAAGAACAAAACAAATATATAGAGCATATCACAGATGAAGAAATCATGCTACCCTGAATGAATTCAAAGTCAAAGGTTGAAGGAAGTTAGAGGAGCTATGTATGTGAGGTGATCTGCAAGCCAGCTTTGATACTTTATAAGCAATAGTGGAAAGGAAGATTTTTCAGAAAACTGCAAATGGACAAATGCTCCAAATTTACAACAACAACAACAACAACAAATACTCTGACCACATTCTAGATAAAATATCAAAGGGATGACTTTTAATTTAATTTCTTGAAAGAGAACACAACTGAAGACACTTTAAACCTTACTGGAACTGGAACATATACCTGTCTAAACATAATTATTTTACAGATTATATAACAGGTGCCAAAATTTCAGTGATTTTTTTTCCAAAGGCTTTGACAAATCCCACTTCATTATTATATTTGAAAATTGAGTAAACCATGAAAAATTCCTTTGCCTCAGTTTATCTCTATATAAAATAACATTAAACTGGAATGACATTTAAATTGTCCACCACCAATATCAAAATTTATACCTGTTTGTACAAATTTTTAGTTTCTCTTTACAGCTGAAAAAACTAAGACTGTGTCTATTTGACTTGTTTTGTATCTCCTAAATATGTCATTCTTCACTGTTTTATAGTCGCATTGAGAAAATCATAGTAGTGACTATGGATTTTATTTTGTTTTTCATGTTTCTTTTATGCCTTCTTAAATGAAAACATAAATATTTTTATGTTTCTTGTCTCTGGGGCAATTATCACCCTACTGGTTTCATACCATTTTAGCCCACACTTATTTTGATAAAGTTTCCTCTTTCTTTAAAATCTACCAACTCCCTTGCTCTAAGCTTTTTCCTAATTCTCTTTATTTGAGCTTGTCTCACTTGTCTTACTCCTCTGGTGCCCCAGACAGCATTTTTTTAAAAAGTCTGTTAAGAAGCTACAAATACCTGCTACCCAGATTTTTCCCCTGGTTTCTTAAAAGTACTCGAGATCTAACATCAAACAGTTTTGCAGTTTATGCAAAGCAGAGGATTTGACAGAGATAGAGAGCAATGAGCCACCAGAGCAGTGATTTTTTTTAGCATTAAAATATCCTAGTAATCATTTATAAAATAACTGTGGCCCTCCTCTTTCCCTGGAACACAGACAAGCTTGGTTCCATGACCCCAGGGAGCAGCACTCAAGCAGGGATGCTACCCAGCCAGGCCATGCTTCCCTGAAGAGTGGACCAGAATGGTACTCTTCCCAAAAAGGAGCAGCCCCTGAGCCAAGCTGCAGGTCTACCAGCTCCATCCTTCCCTGGAGTGCATACCAGCTTGACATCCTGCACCCAAAGTAGCAGTACTTTTGCAGAGCCACCAACTCATCAGCCATATGCATTTTGTGAGCACAGATCAACCTGATGATCTGCCTCCTTAGGAACAGTGCTTGAGTCAAGCTGCAGGGCAACCATGCTTCTCTGCAGTGTAGAGCAGAGACCAAGTAGTCAAACCAGTCACCAAAACCTCTGTAGTATAAGCCACTTAGGCCTTCAGAAGCATTGCATACATTGCCTATAGCTGAGGAAACTCCACAGATACTACATTACAACATTGCCCAAACAAAGGCAATATACCCTACCCAATCCAAAACCTAGGAAACATCTGCAGGTAAAAGTCTTTCCCCATGAAAGCCACTCTACAAAACTGGAAGAGGTGACTGTCTTACCAAATGCCCAGATATAATACAATGATACAAGGAAAATGTATGACATCACTAAAAACCACAATCATTTTTCCAGTAACTGACATCAATAAAATAAACATACATACTGAAAAAAATTTTAACAATATTATTAAGAAAACTCAGGAAATACAGATAGAAAATTTTACAAAAATCAGAGAAACAATTCATGATCTCTGAAATAAGACATCATGAATTGTTGAGAGAGAGCTCTCATTTCAGAGACTATGAATTGAAATGAGGAATTCAATAAAGAGGTAGATATCATAAAAGAGAACCAAACAGAAATGTTAAAGCTGAAAAATTGAATAAATGAAATAAAAAAACAGTTGAGAGCTTCAACAATATACTAGATCAAGCAAAGGAAGCATCTCCTGACTTGAGGAAAGGGCTTTTGAAATAATCTAGTAAGACACTCCCCCAAAACAGAAAAAAATAATAATAAATAATAATGAAGAAAGTGTATAGGATTTATGTGACATCATTAAGACACAATGAGATTTTCAGAAGAAGAGATGGAAAAGGTATAAGAAATCTACTTAATGAAATAATAGCTGAAAACTCAGGTCTTGGGAGCCATATGATGCAGATCCAGGAAGTTAAAATATTCTCAACTCAAATAGTCACAACCCAAAATGTCCTTTATAAGGCACATATAGGTGAAGTGTTGAATGTCAAAGACAAAAAAAGAATTCAAAAATAGCAAGGGAAAAGCATAAAGTCACATATAAGGAGATCCTCATTAGACTATCAGCAGATTTCTCTCCAGAAATCTTACAGGCAAAGAGAAAATGGGATGATATATTTAAAGTGTTAAAATTTTAAAAATAAAGCTGTCAGCCAATAATATTATACTCGACAAAACTATAATTCAGAAATGAAGGAGAAATAAAGTCTAAGACAAGGGTAAACTGAGGGAATTAATCACCTTTATACTTGGCTTACAAGAAATGCATAAGGGAGTCAAACACCTGGAAGTGGAAGGATGATAACCACCTTCATGAAACACATAAAAGTAAAAAACTCACTGACAGAGAAGATACTCAAATAAAAAAGAGAAAACAATCAAATGCTACCACTGCGGAAAAAATACCAAATCACGAAGTTAAACAATAGAAGAAGAACTAAACAATGGAAACATAGAACACCAAGAAAACAAATAACAAAATAACAGGAGTAAGTCCTTACCTATTGATAATAAACTTAAATGTAAATAGATTGAATTCCCTATTTTAAAAATTATAGACTGGATGAATGTATATAAAGACAATAGTCAACTATATGCTGCTTACAAGAAACTCACTTCATCTATAAAAACACACATAAGAATGAAAAGTGAAGAAATAGAAAAAATATATTTGATGCAAAAGGAAACAAGATGAGGAAGAGCAGCTATATTTATATCGGATAAAATAGACTTTAAGTAAAAATCTATAAACAGAGACAAGGTCACTATACAATGATAAAAGGATCAATTCCGCAAGAGGGCTTAACAGTTCTAAATATAAATGCCCACAGTACTGGAGCACCCATATATAACAAGCAAATGTTATTTAATCTAAAGGCAACAACAAATCATAAAGAGCAATATTTGGGTGCTTCAACACCCCACAGATAAGCTAGATGAAGAAACAGCAATGAAAATCATTTTATTTGTTGATGTCTACCAGACATTTACAGAACATGTCTCCATAAACAGCAGAATACACTTTCTTCTCATTAGCATCTTTTACATTATTCAGGATAGATCATATGCTAAGCCACAAAACAAGCCTCGAATAATTGTAAAAATCAAAATGTTATCAAGTATTTTTTATGACCACAATGGAATAAAACTAGAAATCAATAACTGAAGCAACTTTGAAAACTGTATAAATACACAGTTATTAAATAATATGCTACTGAATGACCAATGGATCAACAAAAAAAAAAATTAAATGTTTCTTGAAGCAAATGGAAAAGGAATCACAACTTACCAAGACCTGCAGGATACAGCAAAAGCAATACTAAGAAGAAATCTCATAACACTAAATCCCCACATCTGAAAAGTAGAAGTATTTAGAATACACAATCTAACAATTCACATCAAGGAACTGGAAAATCAACAACAAACCAAATCCAAAAGTAGGAGAAAAGAAATAATAAAGTTAGAGCAGAAATAAACAAAATAAACTAAAAATACAAAAGTTCAATATTTTAAAAGGTGGGATTTTTTTTTTTTTTGAAAAAGGAAACAAAATTGACAAAATGTTAGTTAGACTAAGAATAAGAAAGAGAAGTGCCAAATAAAATCACAAACAAAAAAGGAGACATTACAACTGATACCTCAGAAATGCAAAGGATCATTAGAAACTATAATGGACAACTATACACCAACAAATTGAAAACCTAGAGAAAATGAATAAATGCCTGAAAATACACAACTTACCAAGATATATTCAGGAAGAAACAGAAAACATGAATATAGCAATAATGAGTAATAAGATTGAACCAGTAATAAAAAGACTTTTTCAAAAAAAAAAAACAGCTTTTAAAATACCAATATTAATATCAATTCTCAAACTTTTCTAAAAAAAAAAAAACTGAAGGGAAAGAAATTTTTTATAATGCATTATAAGATTCCAGCATTACCTTATTACCTTGATATCAAAAACAGGCAAATGTGCAACAAAAAACTAAAACTAGAGTCCAATTTTCTTTCTTTCTTTCTTTCTTTCTTTCTTTCTTTCTTTCTTTCTTTCTTTCTTTCTTTCTTTCTTTCTTTCTTTCTCTCTCTCTCTTTTTCTTTCTTTCTTTTTTTCTTTCTTTCTTTCTATCTCTCTCTCTCTCTCCCCCTCCCTCCCTCCCTCCCTCCCCCCCCCCCCCGTTTCTTTTGATGCCATCTCACTCTGTCGCCCAGGCTGAAGTGCAGTGCAGTGGCATGATCTCAGCTCACTGCAACCTCCACCTCCCGGGTTCAAGCCATTCTCCTGTCTCAGCCTCCTGAGTAGTTGGGTTATAGACGCGTGCCACCATGGCCAGCTAATTTTTGTATTTTTAGTAGAGACGGGGTTTCCCCACTTGGGCCAGGCTGGTCTCGAATGCCTGACCTCATGATCTGCCTGCCTCGGTCTCCCAAAGTGCTGGGATTACAGGCGTGAGCCACAGTGCCTGGCCGAAGCCAGTATTTTTGTGTGAACATAGATGCAGGATACTCAACAAAATACTAGAAAATTGAATCCAACAGCACACCAAAAAGATTATAGACCATGTTCAAGTAGGACTTTATCATAGGGATGTGAGAATGGTTTAATATACAAATCAACAAATATGATACATTGCTTCAACAGAGTGAATGACAAAATTCATATTACCATATCAATATATGCAGAAAAAAGTATTTGATAAAATTTAATATTCTTTCATGATAAAAAACTATGAATAAATTAAGTATAGAAGGAATGAACAAAAACATAAGAAAAGCCATATATGAAAAACCCAAGCCACCATTATACTGCATGAGGAAATGTTGAAAGCTTTCCCTCTAAAACTGGAACAAGGTAAGAGTGCCACTTTCACCCATCTTGTTGAACATAGTACTGGGAGTCAGAGGAACTGGCAACAAAAATAAATAATCAGTATTTACATTAATCTAAATATTCTTGGCCAGTTATTAACTGCTAACTGGTTAAACATTTATTCAATTTTTTAAGTTAGTTTCCTACATAGGCTCTATTTATGCTAAAAACCCTTCTCAGATGGTGTAAATTTGTCCTTGCTTTCAAATACTGCAGACTTGTACTTTCCAAAATAGTAGCTACAGAGAATATGTGACTATTTAAACTTAAATTAGTTAAAAGCAAATAAAAGTAAATTTTCAGTGTCTTAGCCTCACAACATAAGCCACAATTCAAAGTGTTTAATAGCAATGTGTGCCAAGTGGCTACAATATTGGGCAAAGCAGATGTAAAACATTTTCACTGTTCAAGAGAGTTCTATTGGACAGAACTAATCTAGACAGTAAAAATCTTTTTTAGGTATTCCCATTGCTTTCCAAAGTTAGTATTAATTATGTCACACAATCTGTATTTTAAACCCAAATAGTTGAAACACGACAGGCGAAAATCTATTCAGGGATTTTGTGTGATGATTTAACAAACTGATAGGCAAACTTAATTTTGGAGCTCTGGTTGTCTAACTCTAATTGCTCATCATTCCTGAAGGATTTTCTCTGTCCTTTTTAGAAAACCTCCAATAAATATTATTTACTTAAGCAGATGAAAAAGAATTATATCATTTTCCTGAAAATATTGGCTACAAAATTGAAATGGGCACATGCCTGAATCCCTTATTCAGGGTTTTTCATTTAACCAAATTCATAACACCCACAATCACAAAGATCTTTTAGTATGGGCATTGGCAGGAGTATGGAAAGAGAATCATATACTATTTGCTGTTTGTTAGTGCATGTTTCTCTGTGTCTAGAAATACCTTTGGAAACACTTGTCTCTGTTGAGGTGCAAATTTTGATCACTTCCTTGCAGACCTATTTTTATTCCATTGTAGTGTCTGTTGAAGCTTACAGAATTGCAATATATTATAAATCACAAACATCTTAAAACAGTTAATTTGCTGTTATGTTGTGATTTCATTTTATTGCCTTAAATTGTCACCTGCTGTCATCTTCACTAACCTCAGGCAGCTGGCAGTTTTTAGATGATCTGTTTTACTATATACTTTTTGAAAGCATTAGATAGAACTCAGTATTAAATATTGTTGTCTAGAAAGCAGAGGGCAAGATTTGTGAGAAAATAAGCTTTTAAACCACTTCATTTTTAGTTATACAATGTGGGAGACTAGAACAAATGAGTAATAAAAAGCAAAACAATTGAGATGCTTAGCATGCTAAATTAAGAATTTATAGTCTGAATGATGTCTCTGTTATCTCATTCAATTTTCTATTATTGCACATCTTAAACAATTATGAACAGAGATGACATAGCAATTTTTGCTTATAAATCTACAAGGGTGATAAATATAGCAATTTCTACTGATAGTGATGTTAATTGGTCTAATGTTCTCAAAACAAAGAAAAACTCATATTGGAAGAAAAGAACATTTTGAGCAAGTGGAACTGGCTACAGAAGCTAATGTGATATATTTTTCTTTTAAAACAGATGGAACATTTACTAATTTAAAATGGTAGTGACAGCACGTGAAGTTCATATAAACACACATTACAAATACCCTGAGAAATAACTGATGTTCCTGGAGTTAAAAAATAAATAACTATGTAATAAAGGGGATTAGAATTTAATGTTTTGCAATAATACATAATAAAAATTGTTCCACAAAATATGTTACTACGAATATATTGGTGACTCAATGTTTTCCCTACCAAAAGAACTTAGTATTGCTGTACTTTTCAAAGATTCTGCCTTGAAATCTATTTGAAATTATCGCAGATTAATGTCTGGAATAGTAAATCTAAGTCTTATAAGACAGTCATGATTATAGGGTTATTTTTGTTCTATGTATGTTTACTTTTTAATCCTACCAATAAATAAAAGTAACTTCAACTAATACACCAGATCAGTTTATTGACTTAAGGAGTATATTAGTCCATTTGTGTTTCTCTAAAGAAATACCTGAGAGTGGGTAAGTTACAAAGACAAGAAGTTTATTTTGACTCATAGTTCTGCAGGCTGCACAAGAAGTGTGGTGCTGGCATTTGCTTCTGGTGAGGGCCTCAGGAAGCTTACTGTCATGGCAGAAAGTGAGAGGAGAGCAGGCCTGTCACATAGTGAGAGAGACATGCCTGCATTCTCTCCTTGATTTCATGTTTCACATCCAGGGCACATTGGTGCAAAAGGTGAGAGAGACTCCAGGGCCTTGGCAAGCCCCACCCCTGTAGCTTTTCAAGGTAAAGCACCATGGCTGCTTTCATGGGTTGAAGTTGAGTGTCTTTAGTTTTTCCAAGGTCAGGGTACAAGCTGCCAGAGGCTCTACCATCCTGCGGTCTGAAGGGCAGCAGCTCCCTTCCCACAGCTCTGCTAGGCAGTGTCAGGTGGAGACTCTGTGTTGTGGCTCTAACTTCGCATTTGCCTTCAGCATGTTCCTAGTAGAGTTTTCTCTGTGGGGGATCAACCCCTGCTGCAGGCTTCTGCCTGGGCACCCCAGCTTTTGCATACATCCTCTAAAATCTAGTGATTATGTTGGTGCAAAAGTAATTGACATTACTTTTAATGGTAAAAAACCTAATAGAAGCTGCCATGCCTCCTTCACTCTTGCATTCTGCACACCTGCAGACCAAATGTCATATAAAAGTACCCCCCGGAGATGTGGCCAGAGTAGTATCTGGGACTCTTTGAGCCGAGACTGGAGTTAGAGCAGCTGAGATGTAGTGAACAGTGTACCAAGTTGGTAGTGAGTGGAGCCTCAAGCCTTGTCTTGGCTATTAGCACCTGGTTCCGTTTTAGTCATGCTAATGTCTCTAGCAAGTGATGATCCACAGCTTGCTTCAATTCCTCTGCTAAAAATGCTTTTTCCTTCTCTACCACATGAACAGGTTGGAAATTTCCAAGATTTACACTTTGCTTCCCTTTGAATTTTTCAATTTTATTTATTTCCTCCTATATTCAACTATAGACTGTTAGAAGCAGGCAGGCTACTTCCTGGACACATTGCTCCTTAGAAGTTTCTTCTGCCACGTATCCAAGGTCATTGCTCTTAAGTTACACCTTCCAAAAATCCCTAGGGCATGAACACAATGCAGCTAAGCTCTCTGCTAAGACATAACATGGATGATATTTACTCCAGTTCCCAATAAGTTCATCATTTCAATCTGAGACCTCATCAGACTGGCCTTCACTGTACATATATCTATCAGCATTTTGGTCATAACCATTTAATCGGTCTCTAAGAACTTCCAAACTTTCCCTTATCTTCCTATCTTCTTCTGATACCTCCAAACTCTTCCAACTTCTGCCCATTTCCCAGTTCCAAAGCTGCTTCCACATTTTCAAGTATTTTTATAGCAACTGTCCACTTCTTGGTACCAGTTGTCTGTATTAGTCCATCTGTATTAATATAAAGAAATACTTGAAACTGGGTAAGTTGTAAATAAAAGAGATTTGTTTTAGCTCATGGTTCTATAGGCTGCACAGGAAATATGGTGCTGTCATTTGCTTCTCCTACGGGCCTGAGGAAGGTTACAGTCATAGTAGAAAACAAAGAAGGAGTAAGCACATCTCATGGTAAGGGAGAGGGAGTGAGAGAGGGGCCAGGTTGTTTTAAACACCCCGCTCTTGCATGAACTAATGGAGAGAGAACTCATTCATCCCCAAAGGGATGGTGCCAAGCCATTCATGAGGAATGCTCCCACATGATCCAACACCTCCCACTATATCTCACATTGAATATTGAGGATTACATTTCAAGATGATATTTGGAAGAGACACACACCCAAACATATCACAGAATCAGACAAGTTTTAGAGAAGTGATTAGATATTGGAGATAGATTCATCTGCTAGTCTTTAGTTACTTTTTTCAGTTTTGACGTATACACAAGTAAGGTGTCTTTTACTTTTTAATGAAAATCAATTTGAATAAAACCCAAACACCATTTGTGCTAATATATATATATATATATCTTAATTTCTAATATAGTATACACTCTTCAAATGAGAAATCATCAATGTTTTGTTAGTGTATTCTAATAAATGAATATAAGTTTAAAAGGTGATAAAGTCATAGATATTCTTAGTGCATTTGTAGCATATTCTGTTGGTGAATGAACATGACTTACTATACCTTAGGTTTTTTCAATGTTTGATATGCTTGGCCTGTATTTATTTCTAAAGATATCAACAAAATCTAAAGTAAATTCTTGGTTATAAGAAGTGGAAATGCCGGCCGGGCGCGGTGGCTCACGCCTGTAATCCCACCACTTTGGGAGGCCGAGGCGGGCGGATCACAAGGTCAGGAGATCGAGACCACGGTGAAACCCCGTCTCTACCAAAAATACAAAAAATTAGCCAGGCGTGGTTGTGGGCGCCTGTAGTCCCAGCTACTCGGGAGGCTGAGGCAGGAGAATGGCGTGAACCCAGGAGGCGGAGCTTGCAGTGAGCCGAGATCGCGCCACTGCACTCCAGCCTGGGCGACAGAGCGGGACTCCGTCTCAAAAAAAAAAAAAAAAAAAAGAAGTGGAAATGCCTAAATAGAAATGAAGGTGAGGGTGGGTGCAGTAGCTCATACCTGTAATCTCAACATTTTGGGAGACCAAGGCAGAAGGAATGCTTGAGTCCAGGAGTTCAAAAATAAGAAGAGACTGTCTCTACCAAAACATTAAAAAAAAAATTAGTTGAGCATGATGGCATACACCCATAGTCCCAGTTGCTCAAGAGGCTGAGCCTGGAAGATTACTTCATTTCAGCATGTAAAGTCTTCAGTGAGCTACAGTTACACCACTGCACTCCAGCCTGGGTGACAGAGTGAGACCCTGTCTCAAATAAACTAACAAACAAAATCAAAGACATATTTTAGTAATTTAATTGAAATAAAATTGGAATAATTAGAATGTTTTTGTATAAATTTGTACTGTCTTAAAACTGAGATTCAGTTCATTTTTCTGAGTTCAAGTATGGAGACTAGATTAAAATTCAGAATCCATACTGTTAAACACAGGTCACAGCTGTGATTATTACATGCATCTTAATTTTAAAAGGAAATAATGTTAAACTCCAAATATTCTCAGTGTGGAAATATGTATAAAAACAGGCATTTCATATTTTCACCTAGTACATAATTTGCTACTGTATAAGAATTGATAAGCAATAATGCTAATTAAATTAATAAATTTAATAAGCCCCAATATTAGGTAAATCAGTTACTAATGTCATTTTATAAAATACAGAATAATTATATATAGAAGAGCTATGTTAAACATATTCCTTTTATCAGAACATTATTTTAATAATCTAATTTTAAAAGGCAGGTAAAAATATTAGTAAATTGAATAGTTGGTCTATACATAAAATGTATCATTTTTTATGTACTTAATTCAATTCATATATAAGCCACTCCTTTACCTGAAGAGACAAAAGAGGAAGAGCAAGTCTTTTTTTTTTTTTTTTTTTTGCCTGGAAGCTACTATTAGAAAATACAGGCTCTGAACTTTCTCAAGGAGAAATGTTCTTAGTCTGGGACCTTTCCCTTCTAGAAGCATGTTATTAAATTTTAGTTCATAGAACAGAAACCCTCAAACTTATTTTAAAAGCCTGCAAAGAAAGATAAGACAAGGTCAGCTCTGTAACTATTTAGTCCTAATGTATTAACAGCACTTAGATTACGTATGTTTTCCTATCACAAAGATGAAGTTCAAGGTATGTGTATAGAAGAGAGGGAAATGACATGCATTGATGTGTTGCTTAAGTAGAAGGATACATTCTGAGAAGTGAGTCCTTAGGCAATTTCACTGTTGTGCAAATATTGTACAGTATATACTTACACAAACCCACTACACCCCTAGGCTATATGGTATGGCCAATTGCATAGGTCACAAACCTGTAAGCATGTTAGTGTACTGAATACTATAGGCAATTTTAAATCAATGGTGAGTATTTGGGTATCTAAACATAGAGAGGATACAGTAAAATTACTATATAAAAGATTTTAAAACATAGTTCACCCATATAGGGCATTTATCATGAATGGAGTTTTCAGGACAGAAAGTTGCTCTGGGTAAGTCAATGAGTGGTGAGAGAATGGGAAGACCTAGTATTACTGCACACTACTGTAGGCTTTATAAACACTGGATATAAGTTTTGTTATACTAAATTTATTTAAAGTATTTTTCTCTTTCTTCAATAATAAATTCATCTTAGTATACTGTAACTTTTTTACTTCATAAACGTTTACACTGTTTTTAACTTTTTGATTCTTTTGTAGTAACACAGGTATAAATACAAACACATTCCATAGTGTACAAAATATTTTTATGTACTTATTTTACAAGCTTTTTTCATTTTTAAATTTTTGTATAGTTTGACTTTTTAAACGTTTTTGTTAAACACTAAAACACAAACACACACATTAGTCTAAGCCTACACAGGCTCAGGATTATCAGCACCACTGTCTTTCACCTTCACATCTTGTTCCACTGGGACGTCTTAACGGGCTATAACATGCATAGAGTTGTTGTCTCCATTGATAATGATCCCTTCTTCTGGAATACCTCCTGAAGGACCTGCCTGTGCCTATTTTGCAGTTAGCTTTTAAAAAATACAAATAGGAGGAGTACACTCCAAAATAATGATTAAAGGTACACTATAGGAAATACTAGGTGATAGTAATTTTTAGACTCATTTAAAATCTTATGGAACCACCATCATAAACGTAGTTCATTATGACCAACATTCATCATGCAGAGAATGATTGCACTAAAATATGTGTTTCTTAATATATATTATTTCATTTTAATGCAAATCAATATTTAAAAATCTTCCAATGCCCTATGCTATAAAAATATAATAATTCAAAACTATATTTTAAATCAATATGAAATACAACATTTAGTTAAATCCAACTTTTAAGTTTAACAATTGTGGAATATAGTTAAGAAGATGGCATGTGTAACTAGAAGTCTTTTCTAATATTTTTGAAGGACTTTTTAAGTTCTTTATCTTCCATGGCAATAAAGATATGAATCCAATTAAAAAATGAGTAAATGATCTGAATACACATTTCTCAAAAGAAGACATAAAAATGGGCAATAGGTATATTAAAAAAATACTTAACATCACTAATTAGAGAAATGCAAATTAAAATTACAATGCAATATTATCTCACACCAGTTAAAATGGCTTTTATCCAAAAGACAAGCAATAACAAATACTGTTGAGAATATGGAGAAAGGAGAACCTTCATACACTGTTGGGAGAATAAATTACTACAGCCACTATGGAGAACAGTATGGAGATTCCTCAAAAAACTAAAAATGTAACTATCATTTGATCCAGGAATCTCACTCCTGGGCATATATCCAAAAGGAAGAAAATTGGTATATCAAAGAGTTATCTGCACTCTCATCTTTATTGCAGCACTGTTCACAATAGCCAATATATTGAATAATCCCAATTATTCACCAACAGATGAATGGATAAAGAAAATGTGTATATATATAATGAAATATTATTTATCCATCCTGTCATTTGAAACAACATGGATGGAACTGGTGGACACTGTGTTAAGTAAAATAAGCCAGGCACAGAAAGATAAATATCATGTTCTCCCTAATATATGGTTGTTGCAGGAAGTCAGGGACCCCAAATGGAGGGACTGACTGAAATCATGGCAGAAGAACATAAATTGTGAAGATTTCATGGACATTTATTAGTTCCCCAAATTAATAATTTTATAATTTCTTACACCTGTCTTTACTGCAATCTCTGAACATAAATCGTGAAGAGTTCATGGACATTTATGACTTCCCCAATCAATATGCTTGTGATTTCCTATGCCTGTCTTTAATCTCTTAATCCCATCATCTTCATAAGTGGAGGATGTATGTTGCCTCAGGACCCTGTGATGATTGTGTTAACTGCATAAGTTGTTTAAACAATATGAAATCTGGGCACCTTGAAAAAAGAACAGGATAACAGCTATGTTCAGGGAACAAGGGAGATAACCATTAGGTCTGGCTGCCTGAGAACCGGGTGGAATAGAACCATATTTCCCTTCTTTCAAAAGCAAATAGGAGAAATATCACTAATTCTTTTTCTCAGCAAGGAATATCCCTGAGAAAGAGAATGCGTTCCTAGAGGGAGGTCTCTAAAATGGCCGCTCTGGGGACGTTGGTCTTTTACAGTTGTAGATAAGGGATGAAATAAGTCCCAGTCTCCTGTACCACTCCCAGACCTATTAGAACGAGGAAGTTCCCACCTAATAAATTTTGGTCAGACTGGTTGTCTGCTCTCAAACCCTGTCTCCCAATAACATGTTATCAATGGCAATGCATGCCCGAAACTTCATTAGCAATTTTAATTTCGCCCCAGTCTTGTGATCTTGCCCTGCCTCCATTTGCCTTGTAGTATTTTATTACCTTGTGAAGCATGTGATCTCTGTGACCTACACCCTATTTGTACACTCCCTCCCCTTTTGAAAATCCCTAATAAAAACTTGCTGGTTTTGCAACTTTGGGGGGCGTCACGGAACCTGCTGACATGTGATGTTTCCCTGGACACCTAACTTTAAAATGTCTCTCTTTTGTACTCTTTCCCTTTATTTCTCAGACTGGCCAACACTTAGGGGAAATAGAAAAGGACTCAGGTTGAATTATCGGGGTGGGTTCCCCTGATATATGGGACCTAAAAAAATACTGAATTCACAAAGATAGAGTAGAAAAATAGTTACCAGAGGTAAAGTGTATTGGGGAGTGGCATAAAGAAGAGATGGTTAATGGGTACAAAATATTGTTAGAAAGAAGGAATAAGTTCTGGTGTTCAGTTATATGGAAAGGTAATTATAGTTACCAATAATTTATTATGTAATTCAAAATAACCAAAAGAGTATAATTTGAATGTTCCTAATAAAAAGAAATTATAAATACTTGAAGTGATGGACACCCCAATTACCCCTGATTTAATCATTACACATGGTATGCTTATATCAAAATATCAAATGGACCCCATAAATATGTACAAATAGTATGTATCCATAATAATTAAAACTTTAAAAAATAACATTAAGACATGACAGTTCTTTGCTAGGCTTTACATTTTTTGAACAAATTATTCATGTAGGCATTTCTCGTTTATTTTTGTCTATAAGACAGTATGATTTTCTATATGCCTTGGAGAGATCTAGTGATCCATCTATACACATATATATATTCATATCTAAATATTATATGTACCCACATACCTATATTTGTATGTAGACATAGTCATATATATGTTTTCATGTGGCATTGGAAACTAACATGAAATATACAAATATGTCTCTGTATATTTATATAACACATGGTTTATCAGAAAGTTTCAGGTTAGTTATAATAAATTTTCATTTCAATGGTATGTCTTTACAACTACGGAAGAACAAGTCATTTCACACTTGATGCCCAAAGTAGTCAGTTTAGTGAATTTAACTTGATTCCTATGAAGTTATCTTTTATAGATACCCCTTATAATTACTTTTGAATATTTAGAAAGTCATTGCCTTGCTCCTACACCTTCGTTCCTGGGGGAGAATCATCCAAGTCTATTCAGATGGAAAAAATAAAATGTATAATGCTGAACATTATTTAAAACTTCAGTGTTAATAGAAAATAATTGAAAATGATGCAATTCTGTCTCAACTAGAATATTGACTCTGAGAAATTCTGTCTATAAATTGCACTGCCTACTGCTAATATAGCCTGAAATTTTTTCTTCATGAATGTTGATTACTTTCATTCCCCTAAAAAGAAGTTATCAATAGTTAGAGAAATAAAAAGTATATATTTTACTAGCTTATAATGAAGAGATCTAAAGAGGATCTTCTTTTTCAAGATTAAAATTAGCATGTACTTTCTCCTACTTTAATATATGGTTCTTGTAGGATAGTAGTACTAATAATAGCAGCAATAGGAGTAGTACTAGCAGTAGTGGGATCTTGGTGTTCTTGAATGCAAATTCAGCATTTTATACTATAAAATTCATATTACCATCCAAAAATATTTCTTATAACTTGGAATTCTGAAAAACTCAAGAACTTCCCTTTCCACAGTAGTTTTTGGAGAATTCTATTACATAACACCTTTTTATCTGGATAATTAGCAAGTTTCAAATTCTTATATTGCCTGGTTAATTATAATAGCAATAAAATGTAACACATACTAAACTGGTACACTTAATAATTTCCAGAATGCTATCAAAATGAATAGTATAGAATGTAATATTAGAATGAAGTACAGATTACTATGTTTTGACAAAGATAATGCATAGACCCTTTAAGCAAATTATTCTGTCAACATACGTTTTTTATTTCCTTAATTTCTTGGGGGCAAATATGGTAAATATTTTTTTCTTTTTTAAAAGAAATATAATAGTGCAATAACTATTGACACTTAGCTTTAGCATTTGGAAATAGAGAGCACTAGAGACATTGATGACTGTAAGACTCATAGCTCATAATTCATAACCCTACCTCTCCATTTGCCAGAGACAAATCTGGCTTCTGTCTGATACTGAGAAATGCAATTTAATGGAATTATCTTTCACCCCCCAAACTGTATCACATTGCTGATAAATTGTGGTGACTCAATTCTGATATACATAAAATATTTGGTTTATGCCATATAAACTTGATATTGTCAGATATTCTGATTTTAAAAATAAATGTTAGAATTTAAATGTTTGAATTTATATATTATTATTGATTTTAAAGTATTGACAATTTATTCAAATACTCTACAAGCCTAAGTAAGTCCATACTATGTAAGCCAATAGAAGAAAATTAGTTTTGACTTATAGCCAATATGACAAACACTCATCTATTCTGAATAAGAATGTAAAGAGGATTTTTCACTAATCATTGAGAAGAAAATGCTATTTGCTTGCTTTTGTCTTTCTTTTGCTTGTTGATGATCATAAAGTCATAGGGTAGATTTTTAAAATATTTTCATAATAACACTATAAAATAGCACACAATTGCTAATTTCCTATCAGCCAGAAATAGAGTTTGTTTGTTTGTTTGTTTGTTTGTTTGTTTGTTTGTTTTTGAGATGGAGTCTCGCTCTGTCACCCAGGCTGGAGTGCAGTGGCGTGATCTCTGCTCCCTGCAAGCTCCACCTCCTGAGTTCATGCCATTCTCCTGCTTCAGCCTCCTGAGTAGCTGGGACTACAGGAACCTTCCACCAGGCCTGGCTAATTTTTTTGGTATTTTTAGTAGAGATGGGGTTTCATCAAGTTAGCCAGGATGGTCTGGATCTCCTGACCTCATGATCCACCTGCCTCGGCCTCCGAAAGTGCTGGGATTACAGGCATGAGCCACTGCGTCCGGCCCAGAAATAGAGTTTTGATTGAACTTCCTTAAGATGGTTTGGCTAAAGTGTAAATATTATTAACAGTAGTCTTCTATGCAATCCATCTCTTCCTAGTTCACTTATGCAAATATGCACATACTTTCTACCTCATTTTAAATTTTGCTCAAGACAGATATTTGTTAAATTATAACAGAAAATTATGTTTTTCTTAATATGTTATTAAAATATGGGTTTTAAAGTACAAACAAATGAGAAAGACGGAAGTGAGAGTTGAGAGCCATGAGAATGGAACTGAAGAAAATTCAATTCACAAGCCATATTGCCTATTACCTGATAAAATAATCAAACATATCTTTGGAAGTTTGGGCATGGAATTAAAGCACTAGTATTTGCAAAAATATTTGAGCACAATGATGTAATTCTACAGGCTTTGAAATCAAACAAAATTGACTTGAAAATATTGATTCACCATTTACCAACTGTGTTAATCTGGACAAGTTAGGTAAACCTGATAATTTTCAGTATCCTTATAAATAATAGAGATAATAAACCAAACATTTCAAGATTATGAGGCTTCATAATTTGTGTGTGTGTGCATGTGTGTTTTCTTCTTATTTCCCAGAGAAAGTCTCAAAAATGATAGGTTTTTCTGATAGGTAGTATATATTTCAAAGTACATTGATCCTAAGAGCATTTTCATAACCAGGAGACTCTTCTATTTCAATTATTTGTTCCATTGCTGTGGTTGCTTTTATTTTTAATTATCTGGTGACTACCCAACAGTACACATTTGAGGCATAATATACAGTTAGAAATAAGATGTCATGCCTTTGGGTGCACTTTATAACAGTTTTAGACTCCCCTTTGTAACTGACATGGGAAAATAGCTACTTACGCACTCAGAGGAGGATCAAAGTCTATCCAGAATTTAGAATTATCAATTCCCAGAGGTTAGAAAAGGTAGCATCCCTTGAAGAACAATGTAGTTGCTTTAGTATTCTAATGAGCTCTAAGATAAAGCATGAAGAAAATTAAAAGTTTCTCTTCTCTGTGTGGTAGAATGGAAATCCTCTAATTAAAAAAACATTTTCTCTCCTACTCTGATTTATGGTCTTCTGTTGCTTCACCAGTATGCCTTTTACTGTATCAACTTCGAAGATTCACGTTGCTTCTTAGGAAAACTTAAGAGTTAAAGGCATGCTAGTATTTCACAAGGTGTGGGGAAGGGAGGGAGCAGTTCACATTGAATAAAAGAAGTCTAACCTGTAGAAAATTTGCTCACACTTGGTCCAGTAGCTATCAAACAGTAGGATGTTCTATATAATATGGACTTCGTAACCAAGCATCACTGACTTTCAGGGTGCAACTTTTGGTTATAGCCCAAGTTGAATGAGTTTGTAATAATGGAAATACATGTCAAGAAGAAGAATAGACCCTATCATTAATTCAATATTTTTATGGGTTTGCAGGTATTTTTTACAAGAAGATAGTAGAGAATCGAAGGGAAAGCAGATGTGTCAACCGGGGAATATACATAAATTAAGGGACACAATTGTGTCAACAAGAGAGGAGATGTTAGGCATCTTAAGAAAATACCCTTGTGACAGTTTTTTTGTGAGTGTGATTTTGGGCCAGTCCAAGTGAGAAATCACTTAAAACATTCCTTTCCCTACACAGGTATGCATACATACCTTGTGGGAAAAATAAAGTTGTATATTCACTCAGCCTGGATTATACCACTTTCCTATACTTTCCTTGAGGCCAGAGAAGATGGCGAGTAGAGAGAGCAAACAGCAGCTCATAGCCTAACTGCAAACTTAAGGGGAAGAACACTCTACGCTTCCTGAGTAAGAACTTCTAATGAAACCATAGTAATTAACCATACAATTAAAATAAGTGACTTCCGAAAAAGGATGCTGTAGACATCTTTGTTCCATACACAGTAGATAAGAAGGACATACTATGACATTTGGCTTAATTCAATACACATATAACATAAGCTTAATAGAATCTAAGAAAGAATTGTGCCAGTTGTTGAACATAAAATATATTCACTTATTATTCAATAAATCCTAAGGAAGCCTTTCCAAATGTGATTCATTCGGTGAGCAAATATTTAAGAATAAGTAACAATAGAAATTTTAGAAATATTTCCCTTTTGAAAAGTTTTTAACAATCATAACAATAATTAACCTTGCCAGGCATTGTGATAACTAAACACTCCACATGTATTAATTATAACTCCCTGCTATCTCACAAGGAAGGTAAAAGATACTTAAATTTAGACTGGATGAGTAACCTCCATTAGGAAAGACTGAAAAGATCCAGAAAAATTAAATAATTTTATAACTTTCTCCAACAACATAACTAGAAATACAAATGGACAAGGAGATTGAATGAGCTAAATATATTTCATTCATTCTCTGCTTCTGATTTTTCAGTTGCTTTTGTGGTAGGTAAAACAAGACATTAATTAACATGAAAATGTAAATATGAATACTGAAAACTGATCTGCTATTTTATTTAAAATTGTAGCTATCTAATATCCTTGTATAGTTAGTTCACTCAATTATAGACAAACTATAATCAATCCCAGCAGGACACATTAGAGGCAATTATTATGTAAGAAATCATACTGTATTTTATAGAGTATAAAGTCTATCTCACCAGAAATAATACTTGCCTCTGCTGAATTATTTTAAAGACCTCTACTGGATGGACAGAATTAAGAAGAGAAACTTCCTAATTTTTGAGCTTATGGGGACCAAATGAATAAATATCAGGATAGAGATTTGGTGGACTTAGTCAAAACACTGACAAGATAAATGCAACTATTAAATATATTCACTGTACCATCATTTCTCATATTGATTGCAGGGGAAATTATAACCTCTTAAGCGGATAGAGTTGGGTCCCAGAGTTTGGCCTGAATCCTCTTCAATCCCCTGGAACATTCTAGTTTTGTTGGGGAATAGGTTAAATAAAAGATGCATAGTTATTCCCTAGTGCGAAACCTGTCTCTCCCTTTTAATAAGATGTACTAACATCCCAATATGAATAGATGTTTGAGAACAAATGATATTGTTTTCCTAGGATGGTAGATTGATATTACACCCTAAACTAATCAACAATAACTGTCTTGCTCTTATATCCTGTGTAAACAAACAACCAAAATGATGAAACAGAAAGTTTGAGTGTTATTGTAACTGCTATTGAGTAACAAATCCTGATGATTATAATGTTTTAATTGTAGCATTTTAAGATCTAAAATAATTCAGAATCACTCACAAATAACATTTAATATACTTCATATATTAAGTATACACTGCTTAATTATATTATTTAAAACAAAACCTCAAAATCTGCATTTGATATGTTAGATCACTTACAAAATTTCAAACATTCAATAAGACAAAAAGATGGTATTCTATAGTCATCTTAGATGAATTTAAATGTAATACTCATGGTTCCTAAAAAAAAAAAAAAAAAATAGAATTACCATATGATTCAGTAATTCCACTTATGAGTATATAGCCAAAAGAATTAAAAGCAGGATCTCGATGAGATACTTGTGTACCTATGTTTATAGCAGCAATGTTCACAAAGGCTACAACATGAAAGCAGCCAAGTGCCTTTCTACAGGTAAGTGGATAAGCAAAATGCGGAACAGGTTGAGTATCCCTTACCTGAAATACATGAGACCAGAGTGTCATAGATTTTTTATATTATTGGATTTTGGAATATGATATATAATGATATATATTGGGGATGGAACTCAAGTATAAATAAGAAACTCATTTGTGTTTCATGTACAATTTACACACATAGCCTGAAAGTCATTCTATACAATATGTTTAATATTTTTGTGCATGAAACAAAGTTTGTGCTAAGTACTTATGTGTGGAATTTTTCACTTGTGGCATCATGTTAGTGATCAAAAAGTCAGATTCAGGTATTGGAGCATTTCACATTTGGGGTTTTCAGATTAGGGATGCTCAACATGCATATAACTACAAATAATATTACTCAGCCTTATAAAAGAATGAAATACTGACATATGCTACAACTTGAATGAACCTTGAGGACAGCATACTAAATGAAATGTCAGTCACAAAAAGAAATATACTGTATGATTTCTTACATGAAGTTCTCTCAGTAGTCAAAATCATAGAGACAGAAAGTAGAATGGTGGTTGTGACGCATGAGGGGGAAAAGGGAATAGGGAGTTATTGTTCAATGGATACAGAGTTTTAATTTACAATATGAAAAGACTTACCGAGATGGATAGTGGTGAGGGTTGGACAACATTATTAATGCAGTTAATATCATTGAACTGTGCACTTAAAATGTTAAAATTATAGATTTCATATTATGTGTATTTTACCACAATAAAGATGTAATACTCCTATATTTGAAATGTTGAATATGCATAATTACTTTAATTAGCTTGCCAATATCACTTTAGTGGTAGTGGTGACTCAGAGTGAAGAGTATAGTGTTTTCCATCACCAAATATCTTTACTTACTCACCAGCTGAAAGATTCCTTGTTAAGTACATTTCAACTTTCTATTTTCAAACGTATGACATTCTATGGTTCTACTAATTTAATCACCAAGCCGGAGCATGAAGGTGATAGAGTCCCAGTCAAGTCTGTAATAGATGTTCAAACAATTACTGTGTATGTCCCATAATGAGGATTTTTTTTTATGAGTCCATAATTACAGGTAAAGTCACAATGATTAAAACAACAGTTGATACAGAAAGCGTAGATAACTTCTGGAAACTCCCTGAAGAGCTTTACAAATAGTACTCAAAGTTTTTCTCTCTTATGTCACCACACGTATTTGAAATAGTTGAATATATCATATTTGGAAGACATTGTCTTTGGAAAACATATCATGGCTGAGGGACTGTGCATCAAGAGATATACTCAGAGAGATTGAAGGAACCCATAAATGAGGAGATTGGGCATCCCAAGGTGCCCAAATGATCAGCCAGCTGCAGAAAATAATAGCCCTAATTTAGTGCTATTCATAGAACAGAGCATGACAAGAGAGTTTTGGGGAGACCTTGGCATATGCCATCAGGAGCTTGGGACACATGTGAACACATAGATTTATATATGTGCTGCACCTGCATTACAATTCTATATATGGAGAGATGGGTAGAACCATTTTAAAGCATAAGATGAGATGAAAGGGCTGCCTGAATGCCCACCTTTTGTCCTAGGAAGAACTTATGTGTTTTCTTGTGCAAAATGAACCTAGCAACAAGAAGTTTTTCAAATTAAAAGTAGGCAAATAAACAAAAAATACAAATAAAAATGCTTTAATTTATTTTACCTAAATTCTAACCCCTACTTCTTCCACCCTTATCCTGAAAGATTCAGAAATGAGAGAGAAGAGTAGGACAGAGAGGAATAACCATGAATAAACAAACCATGTTTCTCTGACACATTGCAATATTGTGGGGGGGAAAATAAATAAAAAGTGAATTGGATTTTGATAGGAACATTAAATATATTTGCAAGCCAACCTTACTTACAAAAATGTAATGTATTCTTACTACTGAAATAGATGACCCCCAGAAGAAAGGAAGGGATATTTAAGCACATATAAGCCTTTAATCGGGGATATTGTCTTTTTCCCATTTGTATCCCCACCAAATTCAGACTGTTCAAAATCCAATTCATAATAGTTTTATTGTAAACACTTTGTATGAAGTTTCAATGCAAGTAGACAAACACTCATGTCCCAGGAAAGAAAAGATTCATGTTTTATGCAATACCGCTCATGTTTAGTAAATACTTTTTTAGAGAGATGGCAAATGGCCCTTTACATTGTGTGAGTCAAGCTCTGTCATCTAGCTGGAGTATGCAGTGGCACCATCACAGGTCACTGCAGCCTTGACTGCCTGGGCTTCAGTGATCCTCCCAGCTCAGCCACTCCAGTAGCTGGGACTACAGGAGCATGCCAACATGCCTGGCTAAGTTTTTTAAATTTCTCATAGAGATATGGTATCATTATGTAGCCCAGGCTGGTCTCAAACTCCTGAGCTGAAGCAATTCTCTCATCTCGGCCTCTCAAAGCCTAGGATTACAGACTTGAGCCACTGCACCCAGTCACAGCCTACTCTTAAGCAGTAGAAAACCTTTTTGCTTGTGGGTGGGGATTTTATATAAATTATCCAGAATTCTGCATAAGCCATCTGTCTATTCTCACCTCTTGATGTAGTTATTCAATCATTTATTTATATCAGTATGAATGCATGGATATTAATTGTGTATGTTGGATTATATTTCAATATATTAATATAATTCAGTACTACTTTAATTTGTTCCTCAAATTATTCTATCTCTGACTATTGAAAGCTCTTTCAGTTAGCCCTCATGTTTCATTGTTCCATTAACATAGTTGTTTTGTGTTGTTTTGTTTTGTTTTGTTTTGTTTTGTTTGAGCACGTCCTTACTTTCTGGTACTTCAGATCCCCCAAGCTCATCTTGTATTTTTCCTCTCAAGTCCTAGAACAAGCCATATCTCCAAAGAGTCCTAATTGTTTTTATTAAACAATGGTACTACAAAGCAAGATTTAGGAATTAGGTTTGCTTGTTGCTACTAGGGGCCAACTGCTTTTGAAGTCTTGCTGATAATAAAGAAAGGAAAATATGTGTGTATGTAAACTATGATAGATGTGTATATCTATATAATATTTTCATATGTAACCATCTGTTTCTATATTCAGGTAAAGATGAGTTCTAATGATGTTTCCAACTATTTGTCTTTTTATCTCAAGAATCATTTTAAACTTCATCTCCTTGTTTATCAGTGTATTCTCATGATAAACATGGGAAATTTGGCTCCCACCATCTATCATGGACATTCTTAATTGTTCGATTCCAGTATACGTATTTGGTAATACTGAAATTAGTGTGTACCCCTGTAGGAAACAACTGTGTCAACTAGAGTTCTGTGCTTGTGAAGTCTCTTGCTTTTAGTCGTACATTCTCTCCACTCATTTCCAGAGTTACTTAGGTCAGCACTTTCTCTACATTCCCTTTAGTAAGGTTGTTTCATACTCCTTTAAAACATATTGATCGTGTAGTCACAGTCTGCCTTAATTTATAAAACCCCCAAATCTTCTAAAATATAAATTTGTGTGTAGTAAGGTTCATTCTTTTTGCTGTAAAGTTCTATGGGTTTTAATAAATGCCTAATGTCACTTATCCTGCATCATTGTATCATACAGCATGATTCCACAGCCCTAAGAAGTCTCCTGCACTCTACTTATTCAATCTGCAGTACCTCCCACCTACTGGCAATTGCTGATTAATCTTGTATATATTTCATCTTATACAAAATATCATACAGTTGGAATCATTCAGAATATGGCCAATGGCTTCTTTTACTTGGCAAGATGTATCGAAGGTACATCCACACCTTTTGGGTGTTTGACAGTTCATTTATTTTTTATTATAGAGTAAGATTCAATTATGTAAGTGTACCACCATTTGTTTATTCATTCACCTACTGAAGGACATCTTGAAATGTGATTGCTGGAATGTGTAGTAAAACTGTGTTTAGCTTCATATGAATAGCAAAACTATTTCCAAAATGACCATCCCACTTTTCATTCCAACCAATAATGAACGACAGTTCCTGTTGCCCTGGATTCTCATCAGCAGTTGGAATTGTATTTTAGACTTTAGCCATTTTAATGCAGCCACGCACTACATAAAGATGATTTAGTTAATAACAAACTGGATATGTGATGGTAGTCCCATAAGATTATAATATCAAATTTGTACTGTATCTTTGATATGTTTAGATACACAAATATTTACCATTGTGTTACAATTGCCTACAGAATTCAGTACAATAACATTCTGTACAGATTTGTAGCCTAGGAACAATAGACCATACCACATAGCCTAAGTGTGTAGTAGTCCATACCAGCTAGGTTTACATAAGCACGTTCTATGATGTTTGCACAACAACCAAATCATCTACTGATGCATTTCTCAGAATGTGTACCTCCATTGTAAAGTAATGCATGACCGTGCATGTGTAGTGGTATTTCATTGTGGTTTTACTTTGAAATTACCTAATTAAAATATAATTTTTTCATATGCTTATTTGCCCTGCTGTATCTTCTTTGATGAAATGTTGATTTATATATTTATCCATTTTCGATTGTCTTTTATTTATCTTGTCAGTTTTATAGGTTCTTTGTATATTTTGGATACAAGTCCTTTATCCAAAATGCTTTGCAAACATTCTTTCTCAGATTTTGGTGTTTTTTGATAATTTTAATTTTGGCTTTCACAGAGCAGATGCTTTTAATATTAATAAAATGCAACTTAACAATTTTTCTTCCATAGATTGTGCTATTGATGTCATATTTAAAGACTCATCACACAACCTAAGATGACAGGTTTGTCACTAAGTTTGGAAAATTCTTGGCCATTATTACTTCAAATAATTTTTCAGCTCTGTTCTCTTTTTCTCCTTCTAGCATTTTAATTATGCATATGTTATACTTTTTGACATTACCCCACAGTCTTAGATATTCTTTTGTATTTTTTATCATCTCTTTGTAATTCCCTTATGGAAGTGTTTTTGACATATTTTCAAACTCACTTATTAATTCCTTGGCCATTTCCAGTCTTCTGATGTACCCATCAAAGGAATTATGTTAGTGGTTTTTATTTTTTCTTGGAGCTTCTACCTCTCTGCTCACGTAACCCATCTGTTATTGCATATTATATCTTAATTCCAATACAGTTCTTAATTATTGATTATTGTAATGATTGTGTGATAATTCTAGTATCTGTGTCATATCTGAGTCTGTTTTTGATGTTTGCATTATCTTTTAAGATTTTGGATTTTTTTCTTTTCTTTAATATTTTTTATTTTTATTGAAAGCCAGACATGATGTCTTCAGTAACAGGAACTTAGAGTATAGGCCATTAATGTGATGTTTTCTAGTTAATTTGTTTGGGGGTTGGGCTGTGTTTGATGTTTATCATAACTGTAGGTGCCAAAAGCTTCAAATTTTTCCAGTGTCTTTGTTTTTGTTTCTCTTGTATTTTGGCTCTCCCTAAAATCTTTTTTTTAAATAGAGTCTATGCCTTGGAGATCTTTTAGGTGTAGTCCACTTTCATTATACTGAAGCCCTGTTGATGTGGTGTCGGGTAAGGTGTAGGTGATGGGAAGCATTCTATAATCTTATAATCAATCCTCAGTCTTTTAGTGGACCTGCTTTTCTGAGCTGTGACCTTCACAAGTATTTCTCATCTCAGATACAAAAAATTACAACCTATATGTGCAAAAGCCCACAAGGAGAAACCCTCAGGGGAACCAATGCCAAGGTAAGAAAATAAACTGTAATTGATGAATTTCTGGAGGAACATTGTAGACAACTCTGGAAAGGGTTCAGAGTATACTATGGGGTTATATAAAGATATTTCTGTTTTTTCAGTGATGGTTACATGTAAGCATAACATTGTCAAATTTCATCAAACTATACACTTAACTTTATTGTATTTTATTGTATAAAAGATGCCTCAATAAGGAAAACAATTGACTATGTCCATTTATTATGCAATTTAATTATTCAATTTTTAAAAAATAATTTGATTCTTATTTTCAGTATCTCTGAATTTCTACTTATAACAACGTTTGGCATATTCAATATCCTCCCGGTTTTTCTGAAGATATTTGTTATGCTTATAACTTTAATTATTGTTATCCCATTGCCATCAGTTTTTCTTTTACTTGTATATTACTCAATTTTTTATCTGTTTCATAGTGATTTTGTTCTTCCAATAACTCCTATTATTTCTGTGTAAACTTACATTTTCATCTCTAATGAAAGTCAGCTCTTTTTATTATTAAGGATTACTTGGAGTTTGGCCAACTGCCTCAGTCTTAGCCTACACATTTAAAGATGAGTTGATAGGCAGAGGCAGAGTCCCTGTTGTTGCAATTTGGGTGTGTTCTTTTCTCTCTGCCACTCTTCCCATGCTCTTTGATTAAAGAGGCCATTGTTTTATCTTGCGTCCATTCATTTTTCAGTTGAAATTGCATAGCCCACAGCAGGGGTTAGTGGATTACTTAGGGCCTTTCAGGCAGCCTGCATATTTCTACCTTATCTCATAACAACCAGGTGAAAAGCATCCCAAAACTGCCACTGGAAAACTGCATGTCTTGTTTGTGCTGCCATCGTATCTCCTGGGTATATACTCATCTAGATTTTGTCTGGAAAACTTTTTATCTCTTTTCATTTGTTCATTCTTGTATTTCTTTCAGATTTCAGCTTTTGCTATCTTTTTTTTTTTTTTTTTTCATTTTAGACAGAGTCTTGCTCTGTCACCTAGGCTGGACTGCAGTGGCGCAATCTCCGCTCACTGCAACCTCCACCTCCTGGGTTAAAGATTCTCCTGCCTCGGCCTCCCAAGTAGCTGGGATTACAGACAAGGGCCACCATGCCCAGCTAACTTTGTATTTTTAGTAGAGCTGGGGTTACATCATGTTGGCCAGGCTCATCTTGAACTCCTGACCTCAGTTGATCGCCTCAGCCTCCAAAAGTGCTGAGATTACAAACATGAGCCACTGCGCCAGGCCAGCTTTTGTTATCTTAACAAAGAAAGGTCTCTGGACAAGATTCTACCCTAAGATAATTAAGTTAGAGTCTTCTGTATTTTCTAAGTTAAGACACCCCAATGGAATTTAGTGTTTCTTATGTCACAGGAATTAATTAGCTAAACCTTGTGACGTACAAAGCTCATGTATTTGCCTAGTAGGCAATAAGCCTTATAGGAACATACAAATTCTGCTTTCAATTTTACCTCCAAAACTACTCATCTATATTTTTATATTAATAAAACTAATTAAAGAGAAATATCAAAGGTGTTTAATTCATAAGGAGAGCCAAACCTTGGCTAGATCCATCCAAAATAATAAAAACTCAAACATGCACAGGCATGTAGGCGCATACACGTTACCTTCGCAGAAGTCATTGTTATTTCATGATTTGGTCTGAATAGTGTAACAAAACAAAAAAATATATATACATTCATATCCCAGGTATTTTCTACTATGGTATTTAACTGATTTCACCTATAGATAGGAATGTTCCACTAAGGTTTCTCCATACTTATTGCTGGACATATATAGTTGATGGTAGTGATAAAGGAAACACTGTTAGTCTTGGAATTGCAGTTAAGGATATTAAGACATTTTGCTTTATAGAAGTAGAAAGAAAGATTTTAAAATGATCAAATGTTAGAAGTTTCACTTGGACCTGGGGCTACAGAATAAAGTGACTCCTTTACGTAGCTATAAAGACTTCAGATAATCAAAAATCAGTCCAGAAATCAGACCATAGTAGAAAAATTATCTAGTTTCTAAGGTTTCACTGTCTTTGGCTATGAAAGATTAATCATAATAACTAATAGAATCAATTCTTTTGGGCACTTAATTTTTCTCTTTAGTAGGTCCCATTTAGGGCCTCGATAAATTGTTTCACTGATTTCAAATGTTGAGTCAGCAAGATGTAGTAATTAATGATTAACTAAAGTTTATACAAGAGTATCTCTTCTGCCCTTAGCTTTCAGGAATCTGGTTTCTCTTCCTATTTCTTATTGTTGCTGCCATTTAGAAAGCACCCCACATCTCTCCATAGTGGCCAAGCAAAAAAGAATACAAAGTCTATCGGAGAACAAAAGATTCTTAGGCCAGAAACTAACAGCATAATATGTAGGAAAAATCATCTTCTTGAAAAGCTGAGGAAAAAATGACAACAAAGTTGGCTTAAGAATAGTTAACAGAATATCTTTGGTATGTTTCTATTTTAATTAAAGATATGGATTGCTGGCTTCTTTCACTAATCCGGGAGAAAACAAATAGGGGAGATGGAGAAAGATGGGCAAATAAAAGCCAATACCATTTGTCCCCCTTATCCAGGAACATAAATTTTAATAACTACACACAAATGTACCGTCACAAGAATTAAAAATTAGGTGAGTAATCACAGTACCTGGTTTTATCTTCATATCACCGAAAAAGACATTGAAGTGTCAATAACATTCGTCTCCCATGCCCTGACAGGGACCATGTGGCACAGAGAATCTGTGCACTTGGGAGAGAGAAAGCAAAGTGACTGTTAGGTTTTGCATTGAATTCAGTGCTGCCCCGTCACAGCAGAAAACAGAAGAAGGCTATATCAGCAGGCTGATGTCTGCCCAAAGAGGGAGCTTTGAAACAGCCCTTAGCCAGAGGGGAATCACCAATCCCAGCAGTTGGAGTTTGAGTTCTGGCGAGTCTTTCCATCATGGGCTAGAGCGCTCTGTGGCCCTAGGTGAACTTGATGGCCACAAGGCGTACAATTCCTAGGCAAGTTGTATGGCTGAATTGGGGCTGAGACTCAGTGGAATGAGAGGAATCATGACCTACAAGACACCAGCCAGGACAGCCAAATGAGTGCTTACACCATACTCCCCCAAACCCCAGCACTGGCCACGTGGCACAGAGACATCTGTGAGCTTGGAGAGGGAGAACATGGCAACTTAAGGCTTTCCATTGAAGTCAATGCTGCCCTGTGACAGCAGAGACCTGAAAGGATCAATCACCTGCAGACTGAAGAGGCCCTGGGCTCTGAATAACCAAGAGTCATGCCCAGTTAATTCACTGTGGGCCTTGGGCTCTGAGATGTGCTGGCTTCAGATGCGACCCAGCACATTCACAGCTGTGGTAGCTACAATAAAAGATTCCTTCTGTTTAAGAAAAGCAGGGAAAAAATATAAGGGAATTCTGTTTTGCATCTTAGGAACCAGTTCAACTGCTTTGGAATAGAGCACCAAACATGTCCTTGGGGTACCTGAGTCCAAGCCTGGGCTCTTGGTCAGCATTTCTGAACCTGCCCTGGGCCAGATGGGAGCGCACTATCCTGAAGGGCGAGTCCCAGGCCTGGCAGCATTTATCACAAACTGAGTAAAGAGCCCTTGGGCTTTAAGCAAACATCAGTGCTAGCCTGGCAAAAACCATATAGATCAGTGGTGGTAGTGGGCACAGGGAGAGGCTCTTCTGACTGTGGAAAGGGGAGGGAAGAGGGGAACAAACTTTGTCTTATGATTTAAGTGCCAGCTTAGACACAGTAGAATACCACATTAATTTCTAAGGTTTTTGAATTCAATTCCTGGCTCTCAGACAGCATCTCTGAACTCATCTGGGGCCTGTGAGAATTTGCCACCCTGAAAGGAAAGACACAAATCTGACTGACTTTACCATATATTAATTGTAGAGCTCTGCAACCTCAAATAAACTTATGAGGTAGCTACGTAGTGGTGACAGCAGACCCTGAGAGACCCAGTGCTCTGCTGGTTTCAGGTCCAAACCAATACAGTCCCACCGGTGGTGGTCATATGAATGCTTGTGCCCTCTCACCCCTAGTTCCAAAAGACTCAGCACAGAGAGAAAGAACTTGTTTTATGGAGAGAAAGTGAAGGTAAAAAACAAAAGTTTCTGAGTGATAATCCAAGTAATTCTTACAAAACTCATGCAAATCCACAAAGGCAGTACCTCCATAAGTCTACAAGAACCACAGCATTATTGGGTTTGGGAACCAAGTACCTTCAAATACCTGGAAAGCCTTCCCAAGAATTATGGGCACAAACAAGCTCAGGCTGTGAAGTCCACAAAAAATGCCTAACTGTTTACTGCTCAGGCAACAGTGAATATCTACAAGCATCAAGATCATCCAAGAAAAAATGACCTCACCAAATGAACTAAATAAGGTGATATGGTTTGTCTGTGCCCCCACCCAAATCTCATCATAATTTTAGCTCCCATAATTCTCACATGTTTGGGAGGAACCTGGTGGGAGTTAACTGAATCATGGGGGCAGTTTCCCCCATACTGTTCTTGTGGTAGTGAATAAGTCTAATGAGATATGATGTTTTATAAGGGGAAATTAATTTCTCTTGTTTCTCATCATCTCTTGTTTGCTGCCATGTAAGACATGACTTTTGCCTTCCACCAAAATTGTGAGGCCTCCCCAGCCACATGGAATTGTGAGTCTATTAAACCTCTTTTTCTTTATAAATTACCCAGTCTCAGATATGTCCTTAGCAGCAGCATGAGAACAGACTAATACATTAGACACCAGGGATCAATTCTAGAGGAACAGAGATATGCAACATTTCAGACAGATAATTCAAAATAGCTCTGTTGAAGGCACTAAAAAAAAAAAAAAAAAAAAAGGAAACAAAAATAAAAATTCAAGATAAGAGAGAAAGCAAATTTGGAATTCTATCAGATAAATTTAACAAAGAGATTGAAATTATTTAAAAGAATCAAGCAGAAAGTCCAGAGTTGCCAAATGCAATTAACATGCTGAAGAATTCATCAGTGTCTCTTAATAGCAGAATTGATCAAGCAGAAGAAAGAATTATTGAGCTTGAAGACAGGCTATTTGAAGATACACAGTCATAGGAGACAAAAGAAAAAAGAATAAAAAAGAATTAAGTGTGCCTATCATACCTAGAAAGTAGCCTCAAAAGGGCAAATGTAAGAGTTATTAGCTTTAAAAAGGAGGTAGAAAAAGATAAAGGGGTTTATCTTTAAGTTTATTCAAAGGAATAGTAAGAGAACTTTCCAACCCTAGAGGAAGACATTAATATTTAAGTACAAGAAGGTTATGAAACACCAAGCAGATTTAACCCAAAGAAGCCTACCTCAAGGCATTTAATAATCAAACTTTTAAAGGTCAAAGATAAAGAAGAAATCCTAAAAGCAGCAAGAGAAAAGAAACAAATAACATACAATGGAGTACCAATACATCTGGCAGCCAACTTTTCAGTGGAAATCACACAGACCAGGAGTGAGTGGAATATCCTATTTAAAGTGCTGAAGGAAAATAACTTTTACCCTAGAATAGTGTATCTGGCAAAAATATCCTTTAAGCATCAAGGAGAAACAAAGACTTTCCCAGACAAAAAAAAAGCTAAGAGATTTCATCAACACCAGACCTGTTCTACAGGAAATGATAAAGGGAGTTATTCAATCTGAAGAAGAAAAGGATGTTAATGAGAAATAAATAATCATGTGAAGGTACAAAACTGACTGGTAATAGCACACAGAAAAATACAAAATATTATAAAACTGTAACTGTGGTGTGTAAACAACTATTATCCCAAGTAGAAAGACTAAACAAAAATCAATCAAAAATAATAACTACAAACACTTTCCAGACATCAACAATACAATGAGACAAAAGAAAAAAAAAAAGTTAAAAAGAGAATGGGCAAAGTCAATATAGAGATTTTATTAGTTTTTATTTTGCTTGTTTATGCAATCGATGTTAAGTTGTCATCTGTTTAAAATAATGGGTTACAGGACTTTGTATATGAGAGAACAAGATGGTGAAACAGAAAGCTGCACAGATCATCCCTCCTGCAGGGACAAGTTAACAACTATGTATGCAGCAAAAAACACCTTCATAAAAACCAAAAATCAGGTGAGTGCTCATAATATCTGGTTTAAACTTCATATCACTGAAAGACCCACTGAAGAGATTTCTTTTTCTTAAGTCCTGAATTGCTGACACCATCCCTCCCCTTCTCACAGCAGTGGTGGCGTGGTATGGAGAGCCTCAGTGGGTGCTACGGGAGGGAGAACACAACAATTGTGAGGCATAAAACTCAGTGTTGTCCTGTTAGAGCAGAAAGAAAAACCAGACCAAACTCAGCTGATGTCCACTCAAGGAGGAGACTTTCAAACCAGCCCTAGCCGGAAGGTAATTGCCAGTCTCAGAGCTCTGAACTTGAGTGCTTGTAAACTTCACCATTGAGGGCCAGAGCACTCTGTGCCTCCAAGTAAATTTGAAAGACAAAGTCTAGGCTATAAGGACCACAACTCTTAGGTGAGTCCTAGTGCTGAGCTAAGCCCAGAGAAAGTGGACTGGGGGTATATGTGACATACTGAGACAACAACTGGTGCAACCAAGGGAGTGCTGGTATCACTCCTCCTCTAACCCCAGGCTGTACAGCTCGAGGCTCCAAAAGGGACCCCTTCCTCCTGCTTGAGGTAAAGAGAGAAAAGAGTATGGAGGACTCTGTTTTACATCTAGGACACCAGTTCAGCCATAGCAGGTAGGGCACTAGTTAGAGTTGTGAGGCTCCCATTCCAGGCCCTGGCACCAAGACGACATTTATATACACACTCTGGGCCAGAAAGGAGCCTGCTGCCTTGAAGGAAAGGACCTAGTCTTGGCAGCATTCATCACCTGCTAACTGAATTGTTCTGTGGCCCTGAACAACCGGCAGCAATAGCCAGGTACCACATCAACAGCATTGGTTGAGCCTGTGGGACTTACTGGCTTCAGGTGAGACTCAAGATATTACCAGATGTGGTGGCTACATAGCAAAAGTCATCCTGTTAGAGAAAAGCAGAGGGAAATGCAAATAGGACTTTGTCTTGCTACTTAGATACCAGAACAGCCACAAGGACATAGGGAACCAAGAAGGCTTTTAGGATTCCTGATTCTAGGACTTGTCTCTTGGACAGCATTTCTGGACCTGCCTTGGGCCAGAGGGGAGTCCACTGCCCTGAAGGATGAATCCTGGGACAGGCAGCATTCACAACAAACTGACTCAAGAGACCGTGGGCCTTAGGGAAACATCAGTGGTAGTCAAGCAGGACTCCTCATGGCCTGGAATGGCAGTGGCTATGGGGCAAGGATCCTCTCCCTTTGGAAAGGGGAGGAAAGAGTGGGAAAGGCTGAATTTTGTAGTTTGACTGTCAGCTAAGCTACAGTACAATAGAACAGCAGGTAGATGTCTAAGATTTTTGACTTCTCAGCCCCTGAGTCCAGAATGGAACTTCTGGACCAACCTGAGGACTGAGGGACATTGCAACCCTGAAGGAAAGGACACAGGACTGGCTGGTTTTGCCACCTGCTGAATGTAGAGCCCCAGGGCCTTCCGTGAATATACACAGAACCCAGGCAGTGGTTACAGCAGGCCTTAGATAAGACCCAGTGCTGCGCTGGCTTCAGATCCAACTCAGTGCAGTAACAGTATTGGTGGTCATAGGGGTGCTTATGTTGCTCCACCACCATCTTATGTTGGCTCCAAAAAGAGGGAGAAACTAGGTATGTTTGGGAGAAAGTAAGGGAAAATTACAAGAGTCTGCCTGGGAATCCAGAGGATTCTCCTGGATCTGGTCCAAGACCACCAAGATTGTATCTCTAAGATTCTGCAAGAACCACAGTGTTACTGGGCTTGGGGTATCCCCTAAAGCAAATACAGCTTACATCACACCACTCAGGTTTTTTTCAAATATCTGGAAAGCCTTCCCAAGAAAAATGGCTACAAAAAAGTACAGACAATGAAGACTACAATAAATACCTAACCCATCAATGCTCAGACACCAAAGAACATATACTAACACAATGTCATCCAGCAAAACATGACCTCTGTAAATGTAATAATTAAGAAACCAGGAACCAATCCTGAGGAAACAGAGATATGTGACACCTCAGACAGAGAATTCAAAATAGCCATATTGAGGCAACTCAAAGAAATTCAAGATAACAAAAAGAAGGGATTCAGTATTCTATAGATAAATTTAATAAGTGGATTGAAATTATTAAAATGAATCAAGCAAAAATTTTGGAGCTGAAAAATGAAACTGGCATACTGAAAAATACATCAGAATCTTTGAATATAAGACTGGATCAAGGAGAAGAAAAAATAATGAGCTTCAAGACAAGCCATTTGAAAATACAGAGTCAAAGGAGATAAAAGAAAAAAAAGAATTTTAAAAAGTGAGGCAGGCCGGGCGCGGTGGCTCAAGTCTGTAATCCCAGCGCTCTGGGAGGCCGAGACGAGCGGATCACGAGGTCAGGAGATCGAGACCATCCTGGCTAACATGGTGAAACCCTGTCTCTACTAAAAAATACAAAAAAAACTAGCCGGGTGACGTGGCGGGAGCCTGTAGTCCCAGCTACTCAGGTGGCTGAAGCAGGAGAATGGCATAAACCTGGGAGGCGAAGCTTGCAGTGAGCCGAGATCTGGCCACTGCACTCCAGCCTGGGTGACAGAGAGACACTCCATCTCAAAAAAAAAAAAAAGTGAGGCATGCTTTGGTTAGCTGAGGCAGGTGGATTACCTGAGGTTGGGAGTTTGAGACCAGTCTGGCCAACATGGTGAAACCCCATCTCTACAAAAAATACAAAAAAAAAAAAAAAAAAAAAAAAAAAAAAAAAAAAAATTAGTAGAGTGTGGTGGCATGCACCTGTAGTCCCAGATACTCAGGAGGCTGAGGCACAAGAATCACTTGAACCCAGGAGTCAGAGATTGCAGTGAGCCTAGATCACACAACCTAAATATTCATCAACAGATGATTGGATGAAGAATATGTAATACATATATGCAATGAAATACTATGCAGTCATAAAAAATGTGATCTTGTCATCTGCAACAGCATGGATAAAACTGGAGGTCATTATGTAGGTAAAATTAGATATAGAAAGACAAACTTTGAATGTTCTTACTTATTTGTAGTGCCAAAATTCAAAACAATTGAACTCATGGAGATCAAGAGTAAAAGGATGGTTATCACAGGCGGGAAGGGTAATAGGGTGTAGAGGGAAAGTGGGGATTGTTAATAAGTACAAAATATGTATATTCTTGGAAAGGATAAATAAGACCTAGTGTTTGAATATGGTGACTGTAGTCAACAGTAATTGAATGTATATTTAAAAATTACTAAAAGAGTATAATTGGATTGTTTGTAACTCAAAGGATAAATGTTTGAGATGACAGATACCCTATTTTCCATCATATGATTATTGTTTATTGCATGTCTATATAAAAATATCACATGTACGGTGGGCATGGTTGCTCACACCTGTAATCCCAGCACTTTGGGAGGCCGAGGCAGGCGGATCACGAGGTCAGGAGATGGGGACCATCCTGGCTAACACAGTGAAATCTCGTCTCTGCTAAAAATACAAAAAGATTAGCCAGGCGTGGTGGTGGGCGCCTGTAGCCCCAACTACTCGGGAGGCTGAGACAGGAGAATGGCATGAACCCAGGAGGTGGAGCTTGCAGTGAACCAAGATTGTGCCACTGCACTCCAGCCTGGGCAACAGAGCAAGATTCCATCTCAAAAAAAAAAAAAAAAAAAAAAAAAAATTGCATATACCACATAAATATATACACCTACTATGTACCCACACAATTTTTAAGAAATAAAATAGATAAATATTTTTTATAGAGAATATAGAGCTTTAAGTGCAGTGGAAAGGAAATCTAGAGTTCCTAGAAAAAAAGATAAATTTGACTATGCATTGAAATCTCTGAAACAAATACATGAAAAGAATTAAAAAATAGTACAAAGGAGTTTATTTTTTAAAAATTTACAAAAATGCCCCCTGCCAACCATCCTTAAACACTTTCTCATCCACAATACTTCACCAGAGGCAGCACTGTATATGTACACATACATGTTTATGTGTGTGTGTGTGTATTTATGAGTATGTATATATATGTGTGTGTATTGTCATTTGGAGAACCTAGGTAAAGAGTACACATAAGGCCGGGCGCGGTGGCTCAAGCCTGTAATCCCAGCACTTTGGGAGGCCGAGACGGGCAGATCACGAGGTCAGGAGATCGAGACCATCCTGGCTAACACGGTGAAACCCCGTCTCTACTAAAAAAATACAAAAAACTAGCCGGGCGAGGTGGCGGGCGCCTGTAGTCCCAGCTACTCGGGAGGCTGAGGCAGGAGAATGGCGTAAACCCAGGAGGCGGAGCTTGCAATGAGCTGAGATCCGGCCACTGCACTCCAGCCTGGGTGACAGAGCGAGACTCCGTCTCAAAAAAAAAAAAAAAAAAAAAAAGAGTACACATAAAATAACACACAAAATAGCATTTCTTACTACTATATTTTTTATTTAGTTTTGCGTTTACACTGCAGTATAATATACTCATTTCAAACGTCTCTTGGTTTAATTTTGAAACTTGTTGTTGTTGCTGTTGTAGGTGCAGAAGTTTCCATCTTCCGTATGTTTTTAAGATGATATATAGAATAGCAGTAAGAAATGAGGAGAAGTGTTGGAAATACTATATTCAGCTATTGCTAGAGAAATTATTCACAATGATCCTCATACCAACTTAACTGAGGTTGATAACAAATGAAGCATTCCTAATAGCTGCAGAACATTAGGCAAATAATCTGCCTGTTTGGAGCCTTTTTTTTTTTTTTTTTAATTTAACAATGAAGGGTTTAATGTCTGATGGCTCTAACAGAGGGTTTTTTATATCAGATGGGTGTTCAAATACTATGAGAGGCATGGATTTAAGTCCTTTCTTATGAATGTTAAGTAATTTAATGAGAAAAACAATTAAGAAAAAATAATATTAACAATATTAATCTTCCCAAAGTGCCTGAGAATCTAAAGAAATACTCAGTTATTGAATAATGGAGAGAGGAAAGATTTAATATGCTGTAATAACAGTGTGGAGGATGAACATAAGCTGAATATTTTCTGCTGTCGGATGCCTGTTCATGAGGCTACCTGTATCTCAGATGGGGATTAAGCACTTTCAAACCGATTCAAACATTTTCGTTGTATTCAGCCTTCTGAGAATTTTGACTTTGCCAGAGGCTTGCAATACTATAGGGTGAAACCTAAGCAATGATTACAAGCATGAACTCACTATGAGATTAGATCTGGGTGAAAAATCCTAGATCTTCTCATCTTGTATGAGTGACACTTACTTAAATTCCGAAAAAGGGCAACCCCCTTTGGGTCCCCTCTCATTTTATGGGAGCTCTGTTTTCACTCTTAAATGTTGCAACTGCACACTCTTCTGGTCTGTATTTGTTACAGCTCGAGCTGAGCTTTCACTTGCTGTCCACCACTGCTGTTTGCCACCCTTGCAGACTTGCCGCTGACTTCCACCCCTCCGAATCCAGCGGGGTGTGCACTGCACTCCTGATCCAGCCAGGCGCCCATTGCCGCTCCACATCAGGCTAAAGGCTCGCCATTGTTCCTGCACGGCTAAGTGCCTGGGTTCGTCCTAATTGAGCTGAACACTAGTCGCCTGGTTCCATGGTCCTCTTCTGTTACCTACGGTTGCTAATAGAGCTATAACACTCACTGCATGGCCCAAAGTTTCATTCCTTGGAATCCGTGAGGCCAAGAAACCCACGTGAGAGAACAAGAGGCTTGCCACCATCTTGGAAGCGGCCTGCCACCATCTTGGGAGTTCTGGGAGCAAGAACCCCCTGGTAACATTTTAGCAACCATGAAGGGACCTCCAAAGTTGTGAGTAATATTGGACAACTTTCACTTGCTATTCTGTCCTATCCTTCCTTAGAATTGGAGGAAAATACTAGGCACCTGTTGGCTGGTTAAAAATGATTAGTGTGGCCACCAGAATTAAGACTCAGGTGTCAGGCTGTCTGGGGAAGGGCTTTCTAACAACTCCCAAACCTTCTGAGTTGGGAGGGTTGGTCTGTTTGGAATCAGCTTCTGCTTTCAATTTTCCTGGGGAAGCCGAAGGCCGACTAGAGGCAGAAAGCTGTCATCTCGAACTCCCAATGTTAGCTGGTTGACATCATGGTGCAGCCAGAAGTCTCTACTCAACATTCGCCCATGCATGCACCCCTACCTTTCCTTCTGACCCATACTTCCTCAGTCCTGACCATGACTTTCTTGAAAGTATAACCTCAACATTCTCCTTACCTCTGAATCTACTTCATCCAGTCCCTGCCTCCTAGGTACTAATTGTTCATACTTTCATTTCCTCTCCCAAGTATTAGAGCAAGTTGTATCTCCAAAGGGATCTAAGGAAGCTCTACGCTGTGCCCTTAGGCATCTAGGCTATGAACCCAGGGAGTCTTGTCCCTTGTGTCCCTCCCAATTTAGGCGTACAGCTCTCAAGAGGCGCAGTTATGTGGGACCTGTTCTCCACCACCCTTGCCAGCACCCCAAGTTTGTAAATGGCTAAGGGGATTGCTATCCCATTGTGTAAGATGCTCTCCTACCTCGATTTGTACCCAGCTTACCCCTCTGCAATACAATCCCCAAGCCTTGGCTCTTTGGCCAGGGCCTTTGAACTGATGACCCAGTATTTTAACAACTAGAACTGGGTCTACCACAACATAATAGATTAGGATGAAAGCAAATTGAGTAAGTCAAGGAGAGAAACAAAGAGAGACGGAGAGAAAAATAGAGGGAGAGAGAAAAAGAGAGATAGAAATAGTAAAGAAAAAACAGTGCGCCCTATTCCTTTAAAAGCCAGGGTAAATTTTAAACTTATGATTGATAATTGAAAGTCTTCTCCATGACCCTATAAAACTCCAATACTACCTTGTTGTCAGTGTAAACAAGGGCTTAGCCTGAAAACACTGAGACCACTGACAACCAGTAGCCTTCCTATCAAAAATCCTTAACCCAGGAACCCATGGATGACCCAAATGCATTCAATCTGTAGCGGCAACTGCTTTGCTAACAGAACAAAGTAGAAAAGTAACTTTCAGAGGAAACCTCATTGCGAGCACACCTCACCAGTTCAGAATTATTCTAAATCAAAAAAGCAAAAAGGTAGCTTACTAACTTGAAAATCTTAAAGTATGAGGCTATTCTGTTAGAAAAAGGTGATTTAACATTAACCACTGAAAATCCCCTTAACCCAGCAGATTTTCTAACATGGGATTTAAATCTTAATTACCAAACAAAGGTCCCACCAGACCTAGGAGGAACTCCCTTTAGGACAGGATGATAGATGGCTCCTCCCAGGTGATTGAGAAAAAAAAAAAAAAAAAAAAAAAAACCACAATGTTTATTCAGCAATTGATAGGGAGACTCTTGTGCAAGCAGTTAGGAAAATTGCCTAATAATTGGTCTGCTCAAACTTGCAAGCTGTTTGCACTCAGCCAAGCCTTAAAGTACTTACAGAATCAAAAAACTCTATCTCCATCCTTACTCAAAAGGTTACCTACGCCCTGTCTGAAATGAATTTGCATAAGAACTGTTGCATATGGGAATGCATCCTGATAGGGCAGCTGGGTTGTTATGAAATATTTAGGAACACAGCCCAGCTCTAGAACTCACTCCTGAGTGCAAAGACAATGTTGGGTATGCTGGTAAAGGACCACTAGAATCCAGCAGCCCGGACTCCTTTCTTCGTGGTCAAAAAAGGCAGGAAAACAGGTGCAGGACTGCTACATCGGTGAGCATAACTAATCCGATAAGCAGAGGTCCATGGGTGGTTATGTACCCTGGAAAGGAATAAGCATTAGGACCATAGAGGACGCTCTAAGACTAATGCTCAACAAAAATGACTACAAAATGACTAGGGGTGCTAGCATCACAATTTTTTTTTTCTTTTTCTTTTTCTTTTTTTTTTCAGATGGGAAATGTTCCCCCTTAGGCAAAAACACCCCTAAGATGTATTCTGGAGAATTCAGTCCAGTCAGAGTGTATGTACCTTTTTCCTTGTCAGACTTAAAGCAAATTAAAATAGAACTAGGTAAATTCTCAAATAATCCTGATGGCTATATTGATGTTTTACAAGGGTTAGACAATCCTTTAATCTGACATGGAGAGATATAATGTTACTACTAAATCAGACGCTAACCCCAAATGAGAGAAGTGCTGCCATAACTGCAGCCCAAGAGTTTGGTGATCTCTAGTATCTCAGTCAGGTCAGTGATAGGATGACAACAGAGAAAAGAGAACGATTCCCCACAGGCAAGCAGGCAATTCCCAGTGTAGACCCTCACTGGGGCACAGAATCAGAACATGGAGACTGGTGCCACAGACATTTGCTAACTTGCATGCAAGAAGGACTAAGGAAAACTAGGAAGAAGCCTATGAATTATTCAATGATGTCCACTATAACACAGGGAAAGGAAGAAAATCCTACTGCCTTTCTGGAGAGATTAAGAAGTACCCCTCTCTGTCACCTGACTCTATTGAAGGCCCACTAATCTTAAAAGATAAGTTTATCACTCAGTCAGCTGCAGACATTAAAAAAAAAAAAAAAAAAAAACCTTCAAAAGTCCACCTTACGCCCAGAGCAAAACTTAAAAACCCCATGGAACTTGGCAACCTCGTTTTTTTATAATAGAGATCAGGAGCAGCAGGCGGAGCGGGACAAATGAGACAAGAAAAAGGCTACTGCTTTATTCATGGCCCTCAAGCAAGCGGACTTTGGAGGTTCTGGAACATGGAAAGGCTTGGCAAATTGATGTCTAATAGGGCTTGCTTTCAGTGCCTACAAGGACACTTCAAAAAAGATTGTCCAAATAGGAATAAGCTGCCCTCTCATCCATGCCCCTTGTGTCACTGGAAGGCCAACTGCACCAGAGGACGAAGCTCCTTTGAGTCAGAAGCTACTAACCAGATGATCCAGCAGCAGGACTGAGGGTGCCCAGGGCAAGTGCCAGCCCATATCATCACCCTCAGAGCCCCGGGTATGCTTGACCATTGAGGGCGAGGAGGTTAACTGTCTCCTGGACACTGGTGCAGCCTTCTCAGTCTTACTCTCCTGTCCCGGAGAACTGTCCTCCAGACCTGTCACTATCCGAGGGGTCCTAGGACAGCCAGTCACTAGATACTTCTCCCAGCCACTAAGTTGTGATGGTGAACTTTACTCTTTTCACATGGTTTTCTAATTATGCCTGAAAGCCCCACTCTTTTGTTAGGGAGAGACATTCTAGCAAAACCAGGGACCATTATACACCTGAACATAGGAGAAAGAACACCCGTTTGTTGTCCCCTGCTTGAGGATGGAAATAATCCTGAAGTCTGGGCAACAGAAGGACAATATGGATGAGCACAGAATGCCCGTCCTGTTCAAGTTAAACTAAAGGATTCCACCTCCTTTCCCTACCAAAGGCAGCATCCCCTTAGACCCAAGGCTCAACAAGGATTCCAAAAAATTGTGAAGGACCTAAAAGCCCAAGGCCTAGTAAAACCATGCAATAGCCCCTGCAATACTCCAATTTTAGGAGTACAGAAACCCAACGGACAGTGGAGGTTAGGTCAAGATCTCAGCATTGTCCCTCTATATCCAGCTGTATCTAACCCTTATACTCTGCTTTCCCAAATACCAGAGGAAGCAGAGTGGCTTACAGTCCTGAACCTGAAGGATGTGTTTTTCTGCATCCCTGTACATCCTGACTCTCGATTTTTGTTTGCCTTTGAAGATGGTTCGAAACCAACGTCTCAACTCACCTGGACTGTTTTACTCCAAGGGTTCAGGGATAGCCCCATCTATTTGGCCAGGCATTAGCCCAAGACTTGAGCCAGTTCTCATACCTGGACACTCTTGTCCTTCGGTATGTGGATGATTTACTTTTATCCACCTGTTCAGAAACCTTGTGCCATCAAGCCACCCAAGCACTCTTAAATTTACTCGCCACCTGTGGCTGCAAGGTTTCCAAACCAAAGGCTCAGCTCTGCTCAAAGCAGGTTAAATACTTAGGGCTAAAATTATCCAAAGGCACCAGGGCCCTCAGTAAAGAATGTATCCAGCCTATACTGGCTTATCTTCATGCAGAAACCCTAAAGCAACTAAGAGGGTTTCTTGGCATAACAGACTTCTGCCAAATATGGATTCCCAGGTACAGCAAAATAGCCAGGCCACTATATACACTAATTAAGGAAACTCAGAAAGACAATACCCATTTAGTAAGATGGACACCTGAAGCAAAATTGGCTTTCCAGGCCCTAAAGAAGGCCATAATCCAAGCCCCAGTGTTAAACCTGCCAATGGGGCAAGACTTTTCTTTATATGTCACAGAAAAAAACAAGAATAGCTCTAGGAGTCCTTGCACAGGTCCAAGAGACCAACTTGCAACCCGTGGCATACCTAAGTAAGGAAACTGATGTAGTGGCAAAGGGTTGGCTTCATTGTTTATGGGTAATGGTGGCAGTAGCAGTCTTAGTATCTGAAGTAGTTAAAATAATACAAGGAAGAGATCTGATTGTGTGGACATCTCATGATGTAAACAGCATACTTACTGCTAAAGGAGACTTGTGGCTGTCAGACAACCTTTTGCTTAAATATCAGGCTCTATTACTTAAAGGGCCAGTGCTGCAACTGCAAACGTGTGCAACTCTTAACCCAGCCACATTTCTTCCAAACAATAAAGAAAAGATAGAACATAACTGTCAACATGTGATTGCTCAAACCTACACCACTTGAGGGGACCTTCTAGAGACTCCCTTGGATGATCCCGACCTCAACTTGTACACTGATGGAAGTTCCTTTGTAGAAAAAGAACTTCAAAAAGCAGGGTATGTGGTGGCCAGTAATAATGGAATACTTGAAAGTAATCCCCTCACTCCAGGAACTAGCGCTCAGCTGGCAGAACTAATAGCCCTTACTCGGAAATAGAAGGGAACCGCCAAGCAGATATTGAAACCAAAAGAGCTACAAGGTGGGACCCTCCATTAGAAATGCTTATAGAAAGACCCCTAGTATGGGGTAATCTCCTCCAAGAAACCAAGCCCCAGTACTCAGCAGAAGAAATAGAATGGGGAACCTCATGAGGACATAGTTTCCTCCCCTCAGGATGGCTAGCCACCGAAGAAGGAAAAATACCTTTGCCTGAAGCTAACCAGTGGAAATTACTTAAAGCCCTTCACCAAACCTTTCACTCTCACTGCACCTCCTCCATGACGCTGTACTACCAGTAGCTCCCCTTACCAAGAGCTTCTATGGAGAATGCGGCTTCCCAGAAATATTGATGCCCTGTCATATAGGAGTTTTTGTAAAGGAAACCCCACTTTCCCCACCCACACCCATATGCCTCTGCACTTCAGGCCACACATTTCAATCCCTGTATCTTTAACCTCTTTGTTAAGTTTGTCTCTTCCAGAATCGAAGCTGTAAAACTACAAATAGTTATTCAAATGGAGCCCCAGATGCAGTCCATGACTAAGATCTACTACGGACCCCTGGACCAGCCTGTTAGCCCATGTTTCAATGTTAATGACATCGAAGGCACCCCTTCCGAGGAAATCTCAACTGCACCACCCCACTATGCCCCAATTCAGCAGGAAGCAGTTAAGAGTGGTTGTCGGCCAACCTCCTCAATAGCACTTGGGTTTTCCTGTTGAGAGGGGGGACTAAGAGACAGGACTAGCTGGATTTCCTAGGCTGACTAAGAATTCCTAAGCCTAGCTGGGGAAAGTGACCGCACCCACCTTTAAACACGGGGCTTGTAACTCAGCTCATACCCGACCAATCAGGTAGCAAAGCAAATCATACATCACCTGAGAGCACAGGGGGAGGGACAATGATCAGGATGTAAACCCAGGCATTCGAGCAGGGAGCCGCAACCCCCTTTGAATCCCCTCCCATTTTATGGGAGCTCTGTTTTCACTCTATTAAATCTTGCAACCACACGCACACACACACACACACAAAGACTAAAAAAGTCAATTTACTCATTGAATAAATGTAATTAAACTTTTTGCAAGCAATATTTGGAATGATAAAATATAAATAAGAAATATTTGTGTTTGATGAATGAGAGCTAACAGAATACAAAGCAAAGAATATCATGAATCAAAAATATAATAATATGGTAAATAACTATAAAAATCAAGGCAACTGTATAATACAGACAAAAGCATTGTACATTTTTAGTTAAAAGCAATTATATAGAAGTATTACTGGTCAGGTTGTTTATGCAAAAGAGTCTCGAAAGATTTATAATCTTAGAATGAACATGAGGATTGGTGGTAAAAATAATTTCACGTTTGTCCATCAGCTATGAGTTAGCTAATAGCCAAAGGGAATGAAAAATTGTCATTAAAGACAAATGAGAGATAATGAGATAGTTTATAGGTAAAAGGGAAGAAGGATGTAGATTTAGTTTTGTTTTGTTTTTACTTTAGTTATCTGGGAGATATGAGAGAACAAGTAGAAGTTACTAAACAGATTATTATAAAATAACCATATAAATAAGCCCCTAATATTAAAGTAAGTTTATAAAAGAAAAACAAAAAATAAATTTGGTTAAGGGTTTGAAAACCACATTTCCATTTCTAAGAAAATAATTACAGTGATTTATAGTTTCACAAAAATTACTTTATTTCTACATAAGTTTTTAGTGACATACAAAATTAAAACTTGCCTATGTTAACATAAGATTGCCACTCACTGGTTATTTCTCATATTAGCTCTTCATCTTGTTATTATAACACAAATTATATGACCTTAGTCCCACCAAGCTGTATATTCAAAAATCTAGGTTATTTATCTAGACTTTGTGTTTCAGGTTAAGATTTTGCTGAAATTGTGAGAAAAGAGATTGAGTTATAGTTCTTTCTTCAAAAAAAGTGAGATCCAAAACACATAATTTGAAAGAGATAGCACAGGTTGTACTTCATACAGTAAGCAGTTTCAGTATGCTTACCATATAAATACTCTGCTAAACTTGTACTTGCAAGTCTGGTTAAGGTTAGGAAAAGATCTATATCAACTTAATGAATACTACTTCTGCTGACGTACTCAGAAAAGATAGTTTAAATTACAAGATGTTACTCTTATATAGGACAGGAAATTTTAACAGGAGCTAGAATTCAACATATGTCATTTTAAATAGATCTTCATGATGTCTTTTCTTACTATACAGATTTTAAAGATTTATTTGCATGGAGTTTTACCCCAACAAATACTATATATACAAAGACCTGAAAAATTTGATAAACAGTTTTCTTAACAGTGCTTATTATTTCTCTCATTTTTCAATAATTTCATTAAATGTGTTATCCAGTTTTCCATAGACACTACAAAAGTTTGGGTATAGATATTAATGAAAATATTTATGTGCACCAAAATATAACATTGCCATAGAAGTTATGAAGCAATGAGTATATTTTAGTTTGCCTTACATTAAATTTATTTATATCCTTATTAGAGAAGACACAAAAGAAAAAGAAAGCAAGAGTTTTTAAAGAAATTCCAATAAGTGCAAGCATTATTTAATGCTGGACATTTTTATTAATAAAAAAAGCTCACCTTCACTTGCACGTTTTAAAATAACATATTCAACCACAGACATGATATCTGAGTAGAGAAACATAAGATTGATTAGATTATGTTTAATCATGGCACTAAATACTAAGTTCGATCATGACACTAAATGCTAAATTGATTTACATTTATTTACTGCTTTTAAATCTCTGAATATCAATTATTTTATCCAAAAATTAGCAATGAAATTATTGTAAATGATATGAGTAGTTAATACCAGAGACATTATGAAATAAACAATATCAATGAAGTGTTTGTATAACTCTAAACTGGTTTATCCTCACACACAGAATTTTGAGCTAATAACAAAAGTATCTAGTACTTTTTAAAATAACTAAAAGTGAAAATATAAACTAAAATACAGCTTAAAAAACAGAATACTTTTAATTCCATCAAAGTTTCTTTTTTGGCTGGGCGTGGTGACTCACACCTGTAATCCCAGCACTTTGGGAGGCTGAGGCAGGAGGATCACCTGAGGTCAGGAGTTTGAGGTCAGCATGGCCAACATGATGAAACCCTGTCTCTACTAAAAATACAAAAATTAGCTTGGTGTGGTGGCACGTGCCTGTAATCCCAGCTACCTGGGAGGCTGAGGCAGGAGAATTGCTTGAACCTGGGAGATCGAGGTTGCAGTGAGCCGAGATTGCGCCACTGTACTCCAGCCTGGATGACAGAGCGAGACTCCATCTCAAAAAGAAAAATAAAATAAACTTTTTTTTTTTAATCCAGTGTTAGGTGGAAGACATGATAACATTCATGTTTATTTCTTATCTATTCTTTCATGTTAAGAGAAAGGCATTCTAACATTTTATTTATAGAAGAATTTTTTTTTGAAAATGAAGGGCAAACACATTCATAGATTGAAATTCCCAAGAAACCTAGACTGTGAGTAGTAGAGATAATAGATAAAGAATTAATACAAATGTAGAAAATATTATTAGATTTATGGAGAAAACTAAGATATTTCAAGTACATTGGGGGAAGAAGAAGACAGGCACAAATAACTCCAGGAGACAACAATGGAAAACATTGAGATCAACCTTTTGTTTTGTTTTGTTTTTGTTTTTATTTATTATATTAAATAACAGTGGAACACTATCTAAAGCTTTTCTAAGGTAAGATTCCTTAACACAGTATGTTATCTTGCTGCTCCCATGTACAAGAAACAAGTAGAAATTCAGAATCCAGGAGTCTTCTTTGAAAATTACATGACAGCACAATCCAGCTAAAATTGAAAAGGAGATATCCCAGCAAAAAGACAAATGTCCATCTATGAATTAACTTAAGTACATAATGAAGATAATATCCATGATAAAACATTATAAAGATAAGTATGCTCAACCATAGAAGTAAAATATTAATAAAATAAATCAAAAACATGCAATTGCAATCATTTCCTCATTTCTGCATCAAAGAGTAAACATTGTCTGAAATTTATAAAGCCAGTTGTGAAAGTAACTCAATTTCTGGTAAATACAATGTAAAGTAAATATTACTCATATAGCAATAAAATGCACTTAAGGAAGAAAGGAAAATAATGTAATAAAAATGAAAATAGAAAAGCATATAAGTATTTAAAATTTAAAGTGAAATAGGAAAATCATCATAAAATTAGTAAGAGAATAGAAAAATCACAGATGAGTACTTTCCTAAGCTTTTTGCAACTATTTTTGAATACCTGGATACAATAATATTTCCTAAGACATCTTAGTTTGAAAAATATGTCAAAGAGATAGACAGCCTAATGACAATGAAAGCAATTCAAGAAACTTCAACAATCAAATGTCACCCACTAAAAGGAATACTCTGAAGACCATTTATAAGATAATTCTTTCAAAGCATATTAGAATAAATTATTTCTGTTGTATTCAAATTTTTCAAGAAAGGAGAGTGAAGAAAAAAGACAAATGCTTTTTGTGAATCCACAAAGACGCTGACAATAAGCCTGGATGAGAAGGCACAAAAATATCATTATTTTAAAAACTCACTTATGAATTAAAAAATAATAATATTTTAACAAGTAGAATTCAGGAAAATATTTGGAGGATCATTACAACCGAACAACATATAACAGGAAGGCAATAATTTGTCTTAATATTAGAAAAGCTATGGTAAAATATATTCTATTGAAAATTTCAATAAATTTTGGTAGAAGTTCAAAATATCTGTTTAATATGAAATGTAGAACGATGTATATAACATAGTGCTTACCATTTAACAATTTAAAAAAGGATAATTTACAAATCTATAACTTTCTGAGTTTCCCAGACAACTGACTTTGCAAGGCAACCAACCAATTTACCCAAACTCTAAGGAAAAACAGGCATCTGAAAGGATATATAAACACTGGTGTGCAAAATTAAATGCAACTGAGCACCAAGGACAATTCAACTACATATTATTAACAAAATAGTGTCTTGTGTGTTCTAATCAGATAATAGTGAAGCCTTGGGAGACTGCAAATATGAGGATAAATCACACCCAGTTGCAGGGTTTTCTCCACACATTTCAAAGGCACTTTAAAAATTGAATGGTTAAAATGCCCAAAGAGCAGCCTTGTGATAAAAGACTGAGTAGAGGTCCAAAACATTTATTGAAGGAAAGACATGAGAATCCTCCCCGATATTTTTTCCCAGATCCCCTAGGTAGTAAAAACCTTAACATACTGGGGAAAAGAAAGTAGATTTGATTTTCCACAGGGAGCTCAGGATAACCCATGACAGCTATAGAAAAGAAAAAAACAGAATGTAACCTCATGAAATCATTTAAAGTGCATGTGGATCAGCAAAATGGCAGAATAGGAGGTCTTAATCTTCATTACCTCCCAAATAAAGTTCAACTAGCTATTATGCACAGACAAGAACACCTTAGTGAAAACGCTTCAAATTGGAAATATGCCTAAGTCTCCAGCACAACTCAGAAAACAGAATAAAAACCAGAGTAGAAGAAGCGGTCTCACTTTGACTATGTCATCCTCTTTCTTCACACAAACGGGAACAGCACTGCACAGAAAAGATTTCTAGGGGTCAGTTTCTACAGAGGAAAAAGAGAACTGGAGGCAGATATCCAGCTTTCCTATCATTCTGAGACACTTTCCAGAAAGGTTACTCCAGTCACACCTCATGGGAACAGCAGGAGAAATTGGCATGGCTAGACCATGTGAGGTGAGGTTAACACAAAGCAAGGAAGTGGAGCCCACAATAATCAGGATGCAGATCTTGATGGTAGCTCTGTGTACTTGCCAACAGTAGTACTTGATCAGAGGTACCAGCTAGGAGCATTGCCCAACTGCAAGGCTGAGCTGCTTGCTCCTAGAAGCCATGGGAAGTTCTACTTAGCTTGAATTCTTAGCCAGCCTAAGGAAGAAAGGAATGAAGGATCTCCAAAAACAAAACAAAACAGAAAACAATGAACAAAATATCAGTAGTAAATTCTTAGCTATGAATAATCATCTTGAATGTAAAGAGATTAAATTTTCCAATGAAAAGACATAGAGTGACTAAATGGATTAAGAAAAGAGAACTCCTTGGAAGACAGTGTGGCGATTCCTCAAGGATCTAGAACTAGAAATAGCATTTGACCGAGCAATCCCTTTACTGGGTATATAACCAAAGGATTATAAATCATGCTACTATAAAGACACATGCACACGTATATTTATTGTGGCACTATTCACAACAGCAAAGACTTGGAATCCACCCAAATGTCCCTCAATGATAGACTGGATTAAGAAAATGTGGCACATATACACAATGGAATATTATGCAGCCATAAAAAAGGATGAGTTCATATCCTTTACAGGGACATGGATGAAGCTGGAAACCATCATTCTCAGCAAACTATTACAAGGACAGAAAACCAAACACCACATGTTCTCATTCATAGGTGGGAACTGGATACAGGGTGGGGAACATCACACACTGGGGCTTGTTGGTGAGTAGGGGATGGGGGAGGGATAGCATTAGGAGAAACACCTAATGTAAATGATGAGTTGATGGGTGCAGCAAACCAACATAGCACAGGTATACCTATATAATAAACTTACACGTTGTGCACATATGCCTAGGACTTAGAGTGTAATTTTAAAAATAATAATAAATAAATAAAATAAAATAAAAAAGAGAAATCCTATTATATGCTGTCTAAAAGAGATTAATTTTACCTTTTAGCAGACATATAGACTCAAAGTAAAGGGATGGAAAAAGATATTCCCTATACACTGAAGCCAAAATAAAGCAGGAGTAACTATACCTATATTAGACAAAATAGAATATAAGTCAAGGACTGTAAAAGAGACAAAGTTGGAAATTATATAATTATAATAAGGTCAATTTATCAAGTAGATGTAACAGTTGTAAATATATATGCACCCAATATTGGAGCACCTAAATATATAAAGCAAATAGTAAAATATCTGAAGGGAGAGATAAAATACAATACAATAACAATGGAGGACTTCAATGTTTCACTTTTAGTAAAGGATAGATCATTAAAAGAGAAAATTCATAAAGAAACAATGGACATTAACAACAGTTTAAACCAAGTTGACCTTTACAGAAATATGCAGACCATTCCATCTGACAGTACCAGAATACACATTTTTTTCAAGTGTACAGAAAACACTCACTAGGATAAATGCTATGTTAAGTCAAAAGAAAAGTCTTCATAAATTTACAAAAGATTGAAATCATGTCAAGTATCTTGCCTGACCATGTGCTATGAAACTAGAAATCAGTAATAGGAGGAACTTCAAGATATTATCAAATATATAGAAATTGAACAACATGCCCTGAATAACAAATAGGTCAACAAAAATTAAAAGGGAAATAAAAAATACTTTAGATAAATAAAAATGAAAACATATCAACACTTACAGGATGCTGCAAAGGCAATTCTTAGAGGAAAGTTTATAGTAATAAATGCCTACATAAAAAATATAGATCTCAAATAAACAACTTCATGTTACACCTCAAAAAAACAAGAAAAAGAAAAAGAAACTAAGCCTAAAGGTAATAGAAGAAATAAAAGTAAAGGTCGGAGCAGAAATAAATAAGAGTCTAGTAAAACAATACAAAGATCAGTGACAGTAAGAGTTGGTTTTTTGAAAAGATAAAGAAAATTTACAAACTTGTAGTTAAACTAAGAAAAAAGAAAGAAGACTGAAATAAATAAAATCAGAAATTAAAGAGAATAAAGAGGAGACATTACACCTGATACCATGAAAACCAAAAGGATCATAAGACTATTATGAACAAGATGGCAATAAGTTAAACAACAATGAATAAATGAATACATTTATAGACACATAAAACCTAACAAAGCTGAATCATGAAGCAAGAGAAAATCCGAATGGACCAATAACAAGTAAGGAGCTTGAATTAGGAGTAAAAAGCCTTCCAAAAAAGAAATAAAAAAGCTACAGACCTGAAGGCTTCATTACGGAACTCTACCAAATATTTAAAGAACTAATATCAGTCCTTTGCGAGCTCTTTCAAAAAATCAAAGAAGACGGCACGTTTATATCCTTTTCACAAGGCTGGAATTACCCTGATACCAAAGCCAGGAAAGGACATCAAGGAAAGACAACTACAGACCTACAAGTTAATATCTTTGATAAGCATAAGTGTAAAAATTCTCAACAAAATGCTGGCAAAAAACAAATTTAACAATGCATTAAAAGGGTCATTTATGATGATCAATTGGGATTTATCCTGAGGATACAAGAATTGTTCAACATATGCAAATCAATACATGTGATACATACCATTGGTAGACCAAAAATAACATGATTATCTCATTAGATGCAGAAAAAGCATTTGATAAAATACAACATTCTTTTATGATTAAAACTCTCAACAAATTAGATGTAGAAATAATGTACCTAAACACAATAAGGGCCACATATCATAAGCCCACAGCTTACATTATATGAGGGGTGAAATTCAAAGGACTTTCTGGGTTCAAGATCTGGAAAAAGACAACGATATTCACTCTCCCCACTTATATTCAACATAGCATTAGAAGTCATCGTCAGACAATTAGGCAGAAAAAGAAATGAAAGTCATTCAAATAGGAACGGAAGAAGTGAAATTTTATCTGTTTGCTGATGGTACAATTTTATACATAAAAATCCCTAATGATTGCACCAAAAAAAAACCATTAGAATTAATAAATGAATATAATAAAGTTGCAGGGTACAAAATCAACACACCAAAACTAATAATGATTTTATATACTATTTCTTCTGAAAAAGAAATAAAGATAAAAATCTCATTTACAATAGCTACAAAAATAAAATCCTTAAGGATAAATTTAACAAGGGAGATGAAAGACTTGCACGCTGAAAACTATAAAATATTAATGAAAAAAATTGAAAGAGAAATAAACAAATGAAAAGATATCCCATGTTCATGAATTGGAAGAATTAATATTGTTGAAATGTCCATACTACCCAAAGTGACTTACAAATTCCAAACAATCACTATCAAAATTCCAATGCCATTTTTTATAAAAAGAGAAAAAAAATTATAAAGTATATATGGAAGCACAAAAAGCCTCGAATAACCAAGACAATACTGAGCAAGAACAAACCTGGGGACATCATGCTACCTGATTTCAAACTGCACTGCAAAGCAATAACAATTAAAACAATACAGTACTGGCATTGAAGTACAGTTGACCCTTGAACAATACAAGTTTGAACTGCACATGCCAGCTTATACATAGATTTATTTCTGCCACTGACACTTCTGAGACAGCAAGACCAACTTTGTTCTCCTCCTAAGCCTACTTAACATGAAGACAAGAATGAAGAACTGTATGATGATCTGATTGCACTTAATGAATAGTAAATATATTTTCATTACTTATTATATCTTAATAACATTTTATTTTCCTAGCTTACTTTATTGTAAGAATGGAGTATATAATATACATAGCATTTAAAAAATCATGTGTCAACCTACTGTTTATGTTGTCTGAAATTATTCTTATCAATAGTAGGCTATCAGTAGTTAAGTTTGAGGTGAATTGAAAGTTATACACAGATTTTTGACTGTGCATGGAGGTCGATGTCCTTATCCTCTGTATTGTTCAAGAGTCAACTGTAGATTCATTGACCAATGGAACAGAATAGAGAACCCAGAAATGAGGCCATGCATGTATGGTCAATTCATTTTTGACAAAGATATCAGTAACACAAAATGAAAAAAGAGCAGACTCTTCAATAAATGATGTTGAGAAAACTGAATATCTACATACAAAAGAATAAAATTGGAAATTTACCTTACAGCATACATAAAAATCAACACAAAATGGATCAAATGCTTAAACATAAAGCCTAAATCTGTAGAAATATTAAAGGAAAACAGAGAAAAACACTACACAACACTGGTTTGGGTAACTTTTCTAAAAAGTATGAACCCATAAACACAGGCAGCAAAAGCAAGAATAGACTAATGGGATTACATCAAACTAAAAAGCCTCTGCACAGCAAAAGAAACAATCAACTGAGTGAAGAGACAACCTACAACATAAGAGAAAATATTTGCAAATAATACATCTGACAAGGGGTCAATTTCCAAAATATATAACTAACTCAAACAACTGAATAATGAGAAGACAAATGACTCAGTTTAAAAATGGCCAAAGGAAAAGAATAACTATTTCTCAAAAGAAGGCATTCAAATGGTCAACAGCTATAAGACAAAATGCTTCCTATCACTAATTATCAAGGAAATGTAAATTATAACCACAATGAGATATTACCACACACCTGTTAGAATAGTAATTATCAAAAGGAAAAGATAAATGTTGGTGAGGATGTGAAGAAAAGAGAGCCATTGTACGTTGCTGATGGGAATGCACAACCATTCCCACATCTGTATACAATCATTGTGGAAAACAGTATGAAGTTTCCTCAAAAAGTTAAAAATAAAACTACCATAAAAATCCAGTAAGTCCAATTCTGGGAAGACATCCAAAGTATATGAAATCAGTATGTCATAAAGATATCCGCACTTCCATGTTCATTGCAGCATTATTCCCAACAGCCAAGATATTGAATCAACCTAAGTGTCCATCAATGGATACATTTTTAAAGAAAACATGGCATTTATAAATAATGGAATACTATTTAACCTTAAAAAAGGGAAGTAAATCTTATCATTTATAATGTCATGGATGAAACTGAAATTATATGTTAAGTGAAATAAACCAGACATAAAAGACAAACATTACATAATTTCACTTATATATAGAATGTAAAACATTTGAAGTCATAGACAGTAGAATGGTGGTTACCAGAGGCTTGGGGGTGGAGTGACTGTGGAGATGTTAGTCAGAGGACATAAAAGTTCAGTTACACAGAAAGAGTAAATTCAAGGGCTCTATAGTACATCACGATGACCACAGTTAATAACAATTAACTGTACTTGTCTCTGTGTGTATGTGTGTGCGTGTATATATATATATATATATATATATATATATACACACACACACTCTATCAAGTATAATTGAAAATTGCTGAGAATAATTTTAAGTTTTCTCACCAAGCATACACAAAAATGGTCAGTATATAAGATAATGCAGACATATATACATCAAAACATTATGCTGTACACCATAAATATACAGATATTACTTGTCAATTTGAAATGTTTATGATTACTAGAAAATAATAATATATTTGGAAAGAGGGTCTTCATGATGAGACTTTTATTTTTAGTTTACACTTTTCTGTCCCATTTGAATTTTCACTATATTCTATGTTACTTTTATATTAAAAATAGATAAAAATAAATATGTGGGCCGGGCGCAGTGGCTCAAGCCTGTAATCCCAGCACTTTGGGAGGCTGAGGCGGGTGGATCACGAGGTCAGGAGATCGAGACTATCCTGGCTAACATGGTGAAACCCCGTCTCTACTAAAAATACAAAAAACTAGCCGGGCGTGGTGGCGGGCGCCTGTAGTTCCAGCTACTTGGGAGGCTGAGGCGGGAGAATGGCGTGAACCCGGGAGGCGGAGCTTGCAGTGAGCCGAGACCACGCCACTGCACTCCAGCCTGGGAGACACAGCGAGACCCCGTCTCAAAAAAAAATAAAATAAAATAAAATAAAATAAAATAAAATAAATAAATAAATATGTGAATCTGGAAATACATAAACAAACCCTATTGTTCTAGCCAAAAGGACTATCAAACGAATTGGACAAACTGTATATTGTCTCCCAAATAATGTGATTATGAATTGTAAGAGTAAATTATTTAAATAATCGATTAGAGTGTATCCTTTTGCTTCTTAACAGAATGTATGTCTTATTGGATATTACTTTTGTGTTTATACCAAATTTATATGTATATCTGTGAACTCAGATTTTATTCCTCATTGAAAACCTGATCTGAACTTTCTATCTAATCCATCAATTACTTTACAGGCATTCCTGAGAACTACAGAACTAGAATTTGAGCAAAATTACCATGGCCAGTCTCTGAGAACTGATTTCATGATAATTAGAGCTCATGTTAATATTAAACTAGGGGAGAAAGGTGGATAGAATTGTTGAAGAAACTTCAAGTAAATTTCTTTGCTAAATTTTAATAATGTAATTTTCTTTCCTCAAAGACCGCTGGAAATGCATATTATTAAATTGATATTTTGATTAGTTTTTATTTCAGAGGTTTATTTGTTCTATTTGAGGAAAGGTTTTGTCTTTGAAGTTTAGGACAAGTAGAAAAGCCTGATACTTTGGGGACAATGGATCAATATACCCATTTCTTTCTTTTGAAACAGAAAAAAAAAAAAGACAATTAGTTTTGAAAAGAAACCTATTTCAGCAATACAATTTCGTGCATTCCTAGATGCAACTAAATTTTTCATTGCTGTCACCCCAACACATTTTACATCTAGAAATAATTTCATGGATCTGTTTGAGTCATGAAATATGGTACACAATATTGAGGTAAATATATTACTCTAGGGATTTGCATGCCTGGCAGAGGCGATTTTATTTCATTCTATTCTGGCTGTCCAAAAGTATTTTTTTTTACTGAAACTGACATTTAATGTTGTAATTTTATATCTGATCAATGAAGCTTTTATTTATATCAAGGGCTTTCATGATGAGAAAATAAAAGTTACAATTTACAACTCCTCCAGTCTTACCAGGGCACATTTCCCAGGAATGGCTTTCCATACCAATTCAATTTAAGAGTTTACTAAATCGAATAAATAAATAAATACATATTTTAGTACTTCAAACTTCTTAGGTTACCTGCAAAGTAAAAAATTCACAATTAACTCCTACCCCTTCATCAAAACTGTTCTTGCTAAATTTTGTCCTTTCTTGCTAAATCCATTAAATCAGTTTTAGTCCGCAGCTTAATCATCACATAAAACTGACCATATCTCAGTTCTTGCAATCTATTCTTCCTTGGCTTCGTATTGTACATTTATCCTTTTGTCTCCCCTTTCTCAGCAACCTTTTCATATCCTCTTTGTAATAATTGATATGTAAATATCTGTGGAAAAGAGCTAAATTCAATTCTGTCATACTTATACTTCTTTTCTCCATTTTTTTTTCCAAATAGATATTATCTACTGTCATAAATTTTAATGCCAGAATTATGTTGACAATTCACTTTAGTATATATCCACTTTATTTTCTAAAGTCCAACATTATGTGTTTACTCATTACTTTGCATTTAAACTGAGGTTTATCACAACTATCTCCTACTATACATCTTCAGAAATGAACACTTGCATTTCTTCCTTAAAATTTACCTCTATTAATATTAATATGCATTTCTGTGAATTGTACAATCATATACTCATGCACACAAACCATAAAGCTTCAAATTATCCTAGAAATCTATTCTTCAACTTACAGGCACACACATTTCTATCCATTCTACGTCCCTATCATGACTGTCTTCACTACCTTCAATATTATATAACCATGTTATCTTTAGCCTATATATAAGAAATTGCTTCTATATACAAGCAATAACTCTTTTGGTGTATTCATATTTTTATGGTTCCCAAAAAAGCAAAAATCAGTTACATCTTTAATCATTATGCCTAGTACCTATTATAAGACTTAACTATAAGCACTTGTTAAATAGTGTGGACCAATAAATAAACCCATCTAATTAAAATATTCCTTAAAATTCCTTTTCTTGAAGTTTTGTTGATGAGTAAAAAGATCAGCTGTATCAGTGAGAATAATTCAATTTATATATTTTCTTTTATATTTTCCTGCTAACTTAGATCTCACTTTTTAATATTTCTTTCAATTTGATAGGAAATCACCTATACCAAATTCTGGAAGAAGCACTCTTTCTAGGAATATATTGAGTTAGATGCCAAAGTTCTGCTATTCCCTGGCTGCATGAAGCAAGGTAAGCAGTTTATTCCTAATATCATCAGCAGGAAGTAGGTTGAAAGAGGCAAGAGCAGGGAAGTGTAACCGTACAATGTCTGTTTCATATTGGTTGCTTCCTCTCTGGAATATTAATAGTACTATACATACATATGCTTTGTCATGTGACTTTGCACTGGCCTTCACTGAAGCCTGAGTATATGTTTCAACCCTGTAGATATCAAGCCTGGTCATATGATGGGCTTGAAGCCTATGGAATGTCGGTCAAAGTCATAATGTTAGTTTAAAAACAAAAACTTAGAGAATTCTGCATGTTTCTGCCTATCCCTTTTGCGCTTCTACTATCTGCCATAAGAACATTCCTATGATCACTGAACTACCAGATGACTGGAATATGTAAAATGAGGACAATAAAATTTTGTACAAAGTGAGCAAATCCATTCACATAAATTAATTTCTTTAGGTCCTGTCACAACCACTTACATTTTACCAGATGGTCCCAAGTGTAGTAACTCATTTTAGTATATATATATACACACACTCTAAAATATATATAAAGATATAGATAGATATGCTAAATACATATATACTGAATGAAATGAATATGTGTGTATATATATCTTGTATTTTATTTTATATACTATATATAAAAACATACAAATTTATAACTAAACTTTTGGTAAGCAAATTGCAGTATATATGACACATAGTAGAAATGTAAAAACTATAATTATAGAAATGAAGTAGTTGTTTATTTTGACCGCTTATGACTTTTATTTGTACGGTGTGATACTGACTAAATTCAAGACCAGTTATTGGACTGTGCTAAATTCAATACCATTTTGTAACTCAGGACCCATAAGACTTCTGGTAATAATCATTTTCATTCCCTATCAAGCTAGAACATCACTATAATTGCTAATTATATTCTTTTTACTTATATATGCAAACACAAAATCCTAAGTCTAAAAAAGTTATAAAAAATATTTCCACAAGAGATATAAACTTTTATAAATTTTTTCTGTTTCATACTGAAAGTCACTAATTTAAAATTGGTGATGTTGCCTTATCTTGCCTTCTTATGTATCAGCCACTTTGCTTTCCACATCCAAAACAAGTCTTCAAAAAAAAATCCTTTCTATTTCTTTCTATTTTTTCATTTAGTTTTTACTTCTTAATGTGGATACTAGGCCTCTATACAGGAAGAATGGGTTTTGACTATGATGAAGAATTTAAGACCAGAAGACTTAGATAGAGCAGAGTGTTGTTATGGCAAGAAAAGGAAAGATAAAACAGGAAGTAAAACAGAGGCCATCTAGAACTGTGCTCTGAGTATTAAGTATAGATTAAAAACCAAGAATCTTGGTGGACAAGGAGCTGGGGGCTTTTGCTACAGTAATCTTCATGTGAAGCAGTGCAAGATGAATGCTAAATAATCCTAGACTGCAGAGGAAAAATAATTATGCTAATTCTTCATAAACTAATTTTTTTACTTATTTCTTGGCTTGTGGAGTTTCCATCATTTGCATCTCCTCATCAATAAAGAAGACTTTGCCAATGACATTTCTGAAATTTGTATTATTTAGAATTCTACTATAATCAACATATTTTGACACTATAGATTCTCTATCCTCTTTAGAGATTCTGTTATTTCAGCATCCCCCACTCTCCCAGCCCAGAGTGAGAACTGCTGATAACAGAAGTTTGATGATGATCAGCCAGGCACACATTGCTTCATGTGTAAGTAACACCAGAATGTAAGAAAAATGGAAACAAATGGGAGAACATACTAAGCGATGTAAAGATAATAAATATAAACTATAGTATATAAGGAAAAATGGAAGCAAGTAAGACTCTAAACTGAATAAGAGACAATACTAGTAGAAATGACAGATTTATAGTTAAAATTTAATTAATTTTATAATTAATTTAAATATGCAATTAGCACATGCCTCTCCTTTAGTTAAAAACAAAAACAAAAACAAAAACAAAAAACAGGTGTTTAAAATAAACCTACAATCTGGCTAGGTGCAGTGGCTCATGCCTGTAATCCCAGCACTTTGGGAGGCCAAGGTGGGCAGGTCACCTGAGGTCAGGAGTTTGAGACCACCCTGGTCAACACAGTGAAACCCCGTCTCTACTAAAAATACAAAAATTAGCTGGGCATGGTGGTGCATGCCTGTAATCTCAGCTACTTGGGATGCTGAGGCAGGGGAATAGCTTGAGCCCGGGAGGTGGAGGTTGCAGTGAGCCGAGATTGTGCCATTGTACTCCAGCCTGGAGGACAAGAGTGAGACTTCATCTCAAAACAAAACAAAACAAGATAAACCTAAAATCTCCATCAAGTTCAACCAATTCTTATCTTCTTTCCTTCTCTTCAACTGAAGACAATGTTTATGATTTTGGGTTCTATACTTGCAGATAGTTTTTACATTTTTTATCTACACAGGCAAACACATTTTAATATTTTACTTTTGGCGTATTTGTTTTTGGTTGAAGGTTAACATAATTCTAGTCTATATTAATTTTTCTGAACTTTTAAAGAAACTAAATAATGTGTATTTGTGGTGGATCCATGTAGATACATGTGGATGTAGTTCATTCTTTTCAAAGTTACATGGTATGTTCATATCTGTCTATACGACATATATTTAACTATTAACATTTAATAGATATTAATGTTTTTCCTTCTATTTTTCACTACAACAAAAATTGCACAATTTACATCTTTGAGTATGACTCATTAGAGATGAGTAAGATATTTAATAGGGCAGAGGTATTAAATGAAATTTTGGAAACCATTAATTTATATGTGTTTTTATTGGCCAGAATTTAGTTTCATGAACCACTAACTGCAAGAGACTGTGGGAAATACAACTTTTCGATGTACCTGAGAGGAAAATGCAATAGAGAGTTATCACGGCATTTTCCATACACTTTCAATGACCTTAGTCAAAACCAAAAATTTATTTATGTTGAAAAGCTGCAGCATAATGTTGGCAGGAGCAATTGAGCAATGTGCTAAAAAATTTTTGTAACTGAATTGTATATTTTATTTTTGAATTGAAATTTTATATTTAATAATAGAGGTAAAATAATTATTGTTTTAAGAATATTTCTAATCTACTCTAAATACTGTTTTCATTTTATGATGGTGATATTTGTTTTCAACCTCACATTTGACTTTTGCCTCAGATCCATATTAATTTTTAATATTTTTTCATTATTTAAAATATATGTTTCTCATATCTTTATGAATATAAGTATGTATTTATAGATGTGTGTGTATATATAAATGTACATGGGAGTTTGTATATGTGTCTGTGTGTATGGTTGCTCTTTTATTACAATTGGTGTAATACTTAAATATTCCCAAGTTAATTGAATTTTGATAAATGTGTTAAAAATCTTTCCATATAATGATGGCTTAATTATTTTCCTTGATTTTCTGTTATTTTGTATTGTAATTTAAAGACTATTTAAAAGGTGAAATTTACACATCAACTGTGATTACTGACTGTTATGGGCTAAATGTTCCTGTCCACTCCAAATTCATATGTTGAATCTCTAATCCCCAATGTGGCGGTATTTGGAGACTGAGCCTTTGAGAGGCAACGTGAATTAGATGAGGCCATAAGGGTGGGGAAACCTCATGACGGGATTAGTGCCTTCATGAGAAAAGACACCAGAGAGCTTGCTCTCTTTCGCTGCATGTCTAGGTATTTTGGGAAGATCACGTGAACACATAGCAAGGGAGCAGCCATTTGCAACAAGACTAGAAGAGATCTTTCCCCCGAACTGGTCCATGTTGGCACTCTGATCTTGGACTGCCCAGCCTTCAGAATTGGAAGAAAATAAATTTCTGCTATTCAAGCCACCAAGTTTGTATTTTGTCAAGGCCACCTAAACTGAGTAAAACACTGAAATCTGAGTTTAACTTTTTTTTTTTTTTTTTGAGGCGGAGTCTCACACTGTAACCAAGCTAGAATGCAATGGCACGATCTAGGCTTACTGCAACCTCCACCTCCCAGGTTCAAGTAATTCTCCTGCCTCAGCCTCCTGAGTAGCTGGGATTACAGGCGCCCGCCACCACACCCAGCTAATTTTTGGATTTTTAGTAGAAATGGGATTTCACCATGTTGACCAGGATGATCTCGAACTCCTGACCTTGTGATCCGCCCACCACAGCCTCCCAAAGTGCTGGGATTACAGACCTAAGCCACCATACCTGGCCATGAGTTTAACATTTTATTTTGTTTTATTCCACCCTTATCTCCTCATTTTATAAAAGCTCTGATTTGGCTTTTTGTTTTATTTTACTTTGAAATTTATTTTTTCTATACTTTCCTTCAAGTTTTTAAAAGTTATTTTATATCCTTTACTTACTCCTAAATTAATAGCATGTATATATAATTTCTATGCCATCATCTAGTCTATTGTCTCACCTTTACACAGAAAACTTTTTCATTTAACCCTATAATATCTGTTAATGAAGACTCAACAAGAGCCTTAATCATCAATTAAAAAATAATTTGAAAATGTTAGTAATTGAAAAATTTAGCAGAGCACGGTGGCTCATGCTTTTAATCACAGCACTTTGGAAGGCCAATGCAGGAGGTTCACTTGAGCACAGGAGTTCAAGACCACACTGGGCAACATAACAGGACCCCATCTCTACAAAATAAAACATAAAAAAATTAGCCTGACATGGTGGCATACACCTACACTGCTAGCTACTCGAAAGGCTATGGCAGAAGAATCACTTGAACCCAGGAGTTCAAGGCTGCAGTGAGGTATAATTACACCATTGCACTCCAGCCTGGGGGACATAATAAGACCTTGTCTCTAAAAAAAAACTGTAAAAATGTAAACAAAACAAAACAAAATAAAAACAAAACAAAACAAAACAAAAAAACAAGAAAAAGAAAAAGATCTCCTTGGCTCTCTTATGTGTGTAAATCAGGGTGTTAGTCCAGATATTTAGAGGAGGATGATATTAATAAATTCAACAGTCAAGCTAGCATGGTGCCTCACTCCTGTAATACCAGCACTTTGGGAGGCCAAGGTGGGTGGGTCACTTGAGCCCAGGAGTTTGAAAACAGTCTGGTCAACATGGTGAAATTCCATCTTTACAAAAAATACAAAAATTAGCCAGGCTTGGTGGTGTGCGCCTATAGTCTCAGCTACTCGGGAGGCTGAGGAGGGAGAATCACCTGAGCCTGGGAGATTAAGGCTGCAGTGAGCCGTGATCATGCCACTGCACTCAAGCCTGGACAACTGGAGTAAGATCTGTCTCAAAAAAAAAAAAAAAAAAAAAAAAAAATCAATCAAAATATTATTTATGCTTATACTATCACTTTTTGTTAAAGGACATTTCCTCATATTTTAAAAAATTATCTGTTCCCATAAGTAAATTGCAATACAGTTTAAATTTTAGCAGAGATATTTGAATTTCATAATGTTAAAAATATTAATTCAGTTACCTTATAATATATGAACTTTTTAAAGTGAGAGCAGTATCCTAAAGAATGAGCAGAATTTGTTCATTTCTGGGTCAGATAATTATCATTATTTTGCTCAGTGTAGCTATTTGTAAGATTTCTACTTCTATGCAATCTCCAAATAAGCTAATTGTTGAGGGAAACCTTTTTATCTTATTTTAATTTTTAAAACAATCTCCTCCATATTCCACAAACATCACTTTTAATTGCTGAATGAAAAAATGTATTGCAATGTTTTCAGCTATTCTTTAAGCAAGGTTGTGCAACCTTACAACTTCATCACAAGTAGAAATTTCTCTCACTTTCAGAAGCATATCAATAGCATGTTTAAAACATATACCTGCCACTTTGTTTAATTGCCTACATGTGATCCTACACATTGAATAATTAAAACTAGAGTAAAAAAAAAATTAATTTTTGGGACTCAACTGTTTGATGGTTTTGTTACAAAATAAAAAAAAATAAATAAAATAAACAGCCTTATCAGAAATAATGTGAAATAAAACAAATGTAAGATTAAAAAAAAAAAAAAAAAAGATAGATTTTTCAAAGACCTGGAAGAACAGATGTATGATCAGCATCACCCTGTGAGTGACAATGCTCAAGAGGTACAGGAAGTAGGTTTCTCCATCCCCTATTGCTCTTGTGAGAACACAATGCTGAATACACTCTACAGAGATTTGGCAACTTAGTAACCCATGCAAAGCCCTTTTGGGGAAACTAGGAAAGCAGAATAATAATGGAGGAAGTAATAGTACCTGGGTAAAAAACTACAATCTCTGCTTCAAAGGATAAATGCCTTCAATTAGAGAACTGTGCATATTTTATCAAGACCTCTCTACCTGTACATGCAGGTAGGCATAATGCTGTTTTGGAGTGCTATTTCCAAAAGAATGGTACCTGACAATTAATGCAAACTTTGTATTGTCTTTTATTCTTTTGGTAGATCAAGGCTCCACTGGACTCAAAGATCAGCTAGACTAAGTTAAGGGTCCTGCATTGGATTTCCATTCACTCCATTGATCTGCTGATTCTCTTACAACCATGGCTACCTGGAGCATATTCGTCTCAAAATGGACGGCAAAATGGCAAGAGTGAAAGCCAAAAATATGAGCACACGCAATGTCTCTACTCTGGTAATTTCTGCTAATATTGTGTTGGCTAAAGCAAATCACAAGGCAAAATCCAAACTCAATGAGCAGCAGAATTTACTCTTCAGACGGGGGCAGTCATAGCAAAGTTTACGAAAAGAGGAAAACATGTAAGCAAACAGTATAACTCTGCCTGATCTCTGAGTCATAATTATTAATTTCCCTTCCATTTTCAAAATGCATTTACTTCTCCAAGTCACCAGAAAATCTTCTCCCATCATGTCAATACCCATTTAGAGAGGTGTTGTAAGAATGACAGATAGTAAATGCTAAAAAGTAACTAGTATACATCTTTGGATATAGGAGTTGCATTCTGTAGCTATTAATATTAATCCTAACAATGATATAAATGACATTTAATTTTATTGTAATGTTAATACAGTTAAACACCATTCTATATTTTTAGGTAAAATATTATCACTATGATATGTTAGGGGATATTTGAGTTAAATGTTTTAATATTACAATAATATACTCATATGTTAATCACAAGCACATTAACTCCTGAATGAAGAAAACAGAATTGAATCAAATGAGTTAGACAGTCATCTTAAGACTTAACCTTCAAATGGAAATGATTCCAAGGGAATGCAAAATCCCTGCAAATGCAGAATTAGCTGTAAAATGAATCCTACTTATGTAATGGACCCCAGAGGTACAACACACACACAAAAGTCATCCTATCATAAATAGATTTACACATATTCAAGTTGAAAGGTAATTTACTTTTTGAATTAACAAACCTGATACAAACCTGATTTGTTCTATTTAGAATGAATATGGAATACATCAAGCACAATAAATAGCAAACAACTGGTAATATTCCCCCAGTTTTAAAAAATGATTTAGTTTTCACTAAAACTAAATTCATGCAATAATTGCAAATGCTATTTTATCCTTTGCTTGTGTCCTAATCAGCTAGCTTTCAAGTGATTGAAATTATTCCCTTTTTTTCTCCTTTCTTTTCTTTTTTTTTTTTTTCCCCCCAGCTGCCAGATGGGAATGTGTGCATTGGCCTCCACCACATCATCAGCATCTCTGCTTAAATTCTGGTGAGCTCTGAGTGCTCCATTACCCATTGCATTCTGCCCCATTTGATCCAGGCGCATTTGCCACTTTGATGCCTTCAGAGTACAAACAAGGTGCACTAATCAAAGCTTCCCTGTTCCATTTTGAGAGAACCTCTCATCATTGCCACGGTTTCAAATCTGGTGCACAACATTACTACTTCATTTTGTTCCCTTTGATTCTATCAGCCTGACACTTTGATCCCTGCATTGCACTAACTGGACTCATCAAAGCTTTCACACTTTTGTTTTTGACAATCAGTGACAGAGATTCCAGCGGGATGAGAGACTTTTACTTTCCCTGTTTTGTTTCTGTTGAATTTTCAGTTATCAACTGTTTCCTATTTTTTCCAGTTCTAGAATGTGTTCATTAATTTTATTGGTGTTATATTTAAAAATGTATACTTATTTTTAACTAAAGCTTGCCAAAAGCAATTAAATATATCCATACCAGAGTTGTATATCTCAGAATTGTTTAATGTACCATGGTGTTTAAGCAATGACTCTAAAATGCCAATAGCTTAATGGAAACAATTAGTGTGGTGTGTAAAGCAACAGCACTGATATAAACCAGAGTATGTCAGAGTTCCATCTTAGGCCAATAGACTTCATCCAATGACTTTATCAGAAAATGCTTTTTGTCTTACTGTTATATAGTTAGGAAGACTTCTGAATGTGTTTTAAATATATCTACTGTCCAGGTAAAAATGAAAAAAAAAATGCTCATAATTAGGTTGCCTTTCTTCAATTTTCTTGCATGAATGTTTTTTTATTTCAGGCCTAGAAATCTTGATGATGTGTTTTCCTGAACAGCTTTTTCATGACTGCTATCAAATCATAATTGTCCAGTGATCTATTTAGAAATAGAGTAGAAATAAATGTTCCAGGAGTCACAGAAGAACATTGGGGATTCTATTTTTGTAAGTCCTCTAATTGTACTTCCTCAATTCTGAGGGAATTATGGAGGGAACTTTTATGTCAATGGATAGGTTTTTAAGACCTCAAGGTTGATGGTTGGTGGTAAAAGTTGGAGCCCTGGAGAGGGGCTGTGTCAGGCTGTCTATAAGAGAAAGAAAGAATGTCTTTAGTGAATCTGTTACTTATAAGACTGCTCTATACTATTATTTTTGTATGAACGGTAGAAATGAGCAATTAAGTTATTATTTTTACCATTTAGGACTCTACAGATATAAGAAACAAAACAATTATGAGGTAAACAATTATCAAGAAGCATAGTGATGTTGATAGTCTTAATCTCTTGAGATTTTTAGGCATGAAAGAAAAGAAACCACTAAACTAGTAGAAACATAGGAAAGTTTTCATTTTGCATTCAAAGAGGTAAAAAAGTCTGTGACAAAAGTTGTAATACCCTCTCCTGAAGTACTCGCCTAGTTATACCTTTGTGTCTCTTGGTGGTTAAGTACTCCCTTGAAACTTCATAAATGGGTGTCACTTGTGGGACCCTCATGCTCCATGATAGACAAGTCCTACTGATGATACTTTAATAATATAACCTTCTCTCAGAAAACTGAAACACATTATAGAACAAATAATTTGTCCCTGTCTTCAATAACCTATGTCCTTAGGAGAGAAGAAGAAAGAAGAAATAGGTGCATTGGCGAATGAAATAGAAAACGTTTGGAATATCTTGGATAATCATAAAGTAGTGAATTTTTTTTTTTTTTTTTTTTTTTTTTTTTATGATGGAGTCTTAGTCTGTGACCAGGTTGGAGTGCAGTGGTGCGATCTCGGCTCACTGCAACCTCCGCCCCACCGGGTTCAAACAATTCTCCTGCCTCAGCCTCCCGAGTAGCTAGGACTACAGGCTTGTGCCACCATGCCTGGGTAATTTTTTGTATTTTTAGTAGAGATGAGATTTCACCATATTAGCCAGGATGGTCTTGATCTCCTGACCTCGTGATCCGCCTGCCTCGGCCTCCCAAAGTGCTGAGATTATAGGTGTGAGCCACAATGCCTGGCCCATAAAGTAGTGAATTTAAGCAAGATTTCAAAGTTCATTTCGGACATTTTGCCACACTTGGAGAAAGAGAAGAACAGTTAAAACAAAAAATGTCTAACAGTTTTCTCTATCGATCTGTGGGAGGTGAGGTGTGGCTCAAGTTTCTTGACAAAGGCAATGTAAATATTGACTCACTACCTTTGTTAATATAATATAATTTGGATTTTTCATTGATATTAATTCAATCAATAAAAATTATTGGAATTTACATTCTGATTTATAACAAGATGAATAGAATTGTTATATAATAATAATAATTATTATTATTATTTGTTTTTTTGAGATGGAGTCTCGCTTTGTGGCCCAGGCTGGAGTGCAGTGGCACCATCTCAGCTCACTGCAAGCTCCACCTCCTGGGTTCACGCCATTCTCCTGCCTCAGCCTCCAAGTAACTGAGACTACAGGCGCCCGCCACCGCGCCCGGCTAATTTTTTGTATTTTTAGTAGAGACGGGGTTTCACCGTGTTAGCCACGATGGTCTCGATCTCCTGACCTCGTGATCCGCCCACCTCGGCCTCCCAAAGTGCTAGGATTACAGGCGTGAGCCACCGCGCCTGGCCTATATAATTATTTTTAGTTTTAATTACTTTCGTATAATAATTTCTTTCACATTCTTTAGTTCATGATTTTGATTTTTCTGTCAAGGGGATTGAAACATATTCACACTATATATATATATATATAGTGAGAAGAATCCCTTGAGTTGTGGTTTTCCAGAAACTTTGAAGAGCTAAGAAAACTTATCTAACATTACTAATGAATGACAACTTGACAGGTCATAATATTTTCAAACAAAAAACCATTCACATCCCATACTTTGTAGACCTTGCCTCATAAATTTCAAATTTATTTGTGAAGAGACTTGTGGGGCCCTATAGACATTTATTCAGTTCTTACTAAAATTGAATTTTTCCTTATTTTATTTATATTTCTTATAATTGAACATTTCCGATATGATGTCTCTGAGTTCATTATCTTTCACATTTTTTCTCTTAGACTTTTGTAAAAATTTGTATTTTCATACATAATCTCCTGTTCAGCTTAGGTGTATTCTCTTCTATTATATTTAATACCAGAATTTGGTCTAATACATAGTAAGCAAAACAGCCCTTATAACATGCTTTGCCTTTAATAGTTGCTCAGTATACATGTAACTAAATGAATAAATGAATGAGAAAGATATTTAAAAGAGCCAGAAGTGAGGGAAGAGAACAAGCTGAGCTCATATTTGTAGTACTTCTTTAAATCTAATTGGTCATATTTTTATAAATTTGACAATCACTGTAAAAGTCTAGAAATAATTCACCAAATATTAATAATGAAATAACTTTTAGTGACTAGTCAAGATAATGAAGTCATGAACATAAATCTGCTCTCAAGATTGAGATATGAATATAGTGTTGGCAGTCAGTGAGGACAAGGATTGTCAATCTAACCACTGCCAATTGAAAACACACACACACACACACACATATATATATATATATATATATATGCACATATTTTTTTAGCCAGAATCTCACTCTGTTGCCAGGCTAGAGTGCAATGGTGTCATCTCCGCTCACTGCAACCTCTGCCTCCCTGGTTCAAGTGATTCTCCTGCCTCAGCCTCCAGTAGCTGGCACTACAGATGCCCACAACCACACCCAGCAAATTTTTGTATTTTTAGTAGAGACAGGGTTTCACCATGTTGGCCAGGCTGGTCTTGAACTCCTGACTTCAGGTGATCTTCCTGCCTCAGCATCCCAAAGTGCTGAGACTACAGGTGTGAGCCATGGCACAAGGTGGGAAACAAATAAATATATTAACAAATTACCAACAAAGACTGTATCAAACTTGCTCTCTTTAGGGGTAAGTGATTGATAATAATTATAATAGCTAATTATTAGTGACATACTATGTACTAGGTGGTTTACTAAATATTTTACATACATTAATTCATCCTCTGTTGTCTCTTTAATCATCATAATCTTTTCCCATATGATCTGTCTACAATCATCTCATTCTGTTATCTTTTTTCATCCTATTTTTTAAATCTTCTTTAATCTTCTTTTTTTGTTTGATAACTGCTGCTATATTCTCTTGCATTTTTAAACTTTCCCCTTTCTGAAGATTTGGCTTATGTAATAGACAAGTTTCAGAGTTATGTTCTTCCTTCTCTTCTGAAACTTTAAATTATTTCAAAAAACTTATTCTGGGCCTATAGAATAGTGCCTAAGAAAGAGTGTGGGCTCTGGAGACAGACTGCATGGCTTAGAATCCTGCCTTAATTACTTTATACCTGTGTGAACTTTAGCAATTTACATAACTTCTCTGGGCTTTAACTTTCTCATCTATTAATTGGTACTTTGTGCATAGTGTTGTAAAAAAATGTAAGGATATACTATGGCAATTCTATTTCTTTTTTATTTTATGCCATTCATTTTGAGCTGCCCCTTCTCTAAGTATATATTAAAATCGTTAAATTGGTGAAAGGAGCAAAGCTATACTGATTGCCTTAAAATTAATCATTGTGAAATGTTAAAGCAGATGCCCAATCCAGAGTTTAGTTTTTATTTCATAATGTGAGAATTGACTATTTTACATAATAGAGCATTTAAAATTGTTCTCGATTCTTCTCTATCTGCCTCATTGTTAGTGACATTCTCTCAAGCTGTTGTATGAGATCCACCTGTAATGAAGTTTCATGGAGGTAAATCTGGGCATCATTTCCTCATAGTTTTAGATAAATAACTGGAAATCTAGAATAGACTCAATATTAAGTCCCAAATGTCAAACTTTACATTTTTTACATATGCTTTAAAAAAACATTCAAACCTTTGTTACAGCTTACCAATAAAATTATTTATTTTATATACTTAAATATCTGATTAAAATTTAATTTGCTCTAGAAGCTTTTAGCATGCCTCCCATCCCCATCCTCACGATGGTATTATGCATTTTCATTATAATTTATATTGCATTTAATTTATGCATTTTCATTAGAATTTATAATTTATAAGTTTTTGTAATGGTTATGAGGAAGATTGAAATATTAAAAGGAGGTTATTTGTACTCTTGGTTATATAAATGCCAATTGGCTATTTTGTTGTTTTTACTGTATGTATACAAAATAGTGAAAAACAAAATGTCACTTCTGAAGTTAAAATGATACATCACATCACTTTGGATATCATAAATCCATCAGTTGAATACAATCAAATCAAAGCATTCATAATTGGCCAAGACATGTATAGATCTGAGTAAGATACTTACAATTAATATACGTTTTGTTATATTCTCAGAAGAGATGCCAATGCCTTTTGTCCAAACCTAGATGTAGATATACCTTTTCTTTTTTTTGAGATTGTTTATTTAAACATTTACAAAACATTATAATGGAATTTAAATAAATCTCAGATATCTTTGACTAAACAAATGCTTATTAATGTATCATGCATCATTCAGGAGCATATTGGCATATGCCACTTCTTTCATAATGTATCTATGACTTTGCATGAGATTTTAACAGATATTTGAATACATACCATTAATATGAATAATTTAAAAGAAAACAGTTAAATTAGATATTTGAAAATCTAGCTCAAAATATTGTTTTTCAGCTGAAAAATGAGAGAAATAATTTCAGACATTGCTATACCATTAACATTTTGGAGTAAAATGACAAAATGATTCATTGAAAATTTATTGTACGTTTATTTTAGATAGTTCCTTTTTACTAATTATTTGAGTAACAGTATTTTAGTCAAATAAATCGGTTTTAACATTTTTGTAAATAATTAAAATTATTGTTTTCATTATAGCAGTAAGTAGACTTCAGCTCAAAAACGGTCAGTTTCTTATTTATACACACACACACACACACACACACACACACAGAGTTTAGTTGGTAGGAGGGTACTTTGGCAGGCTTTCAGAGGGATAAGATGAAAAACTAGAGAAATTGCACCTTTCTTCTCTCTGATTTTGTATTTCTTGCATTTATGATATTAACATTATGTGAACACCAGTGCTTTCTTTTTTCAGAAAAGCATAAATCTAGATCCCTCTTTACTCTATAAAGAATAGAGAATCATCAGCTTTGAAGTAATGAGTTCACAAAAAAATTCAAAAATAATTTCAAAGATACTATATGACATATCTCATAGGGTAAAGAATGCTTTCAATAAAATCGCAGATTTGGAATTCTTTTTTAAAACAATGGTAGAGAGGTTACTCCTTTCAAAACAGTGATTAGGAGGTTTATGATTTTGCTAGAAAATACCTAGTTGATGTCTGACAATAAATACTTTTTGAATAAAAATGAGGTAAATATTTTGCAAGACTGCATAGATTTAAAAACTCATTTTAAAGTTTTCAAAAGTTTTTATTGTGAAATGTCCATACTAAAATGCATGTACAGAGTTTGAAAAATAGGACTAAGATGTATACCCTTCCACATATTATTAGACTCACATAAAATATTTCTAGTCCTATAGGAACCCCAAATGTGCTGTGCAATAGCTACAGAGCTTTCTCTTTACCCCTGAGGTTACCACTCTCCTGCCTTTTGTGCTGTGCTCTTGCTTTAAATAGTGATATTTACCTGTGTTCATAAGTATGCATAACCTAGTTTTGCCAGTTTTGAAATTTACATAAATGAACAGTACTAAATAATCTATCTGTGATTTTAGTTTTTTTAATCAATATCATGATTATGATATTAAATCAAGTTAATGAATATAGCAGTATTCCTTTTGATTAGAGTGGAATATTCCATGATGTGCAAACAAGATTTAACCCATGCTATTGTGAGAAATCCTACAGGTTGATTGTTGTTTTTTGAAATCAAGAAGAACGTTCTGAGGAATATTCTTGTGTATGTCTCTTGATGCTGTGGCATAGAATTACTACGTCATGTTTTGTTAACTTCAGTAGTAATATTAATTTATTTTCTAAAATTGTGCTAGTTTATACTGTCACAGTCTGGAATTCTTATTATATCATCTCTCTACACAACTCAACAAGACCTTGTGTGGCTTTACATTTTTTGCGAATCTGAGGGGTATAAAATTACGTATTGTGGGTTTAATGTATATTTCCCTGGTTATCAGTGAGGTAAGTGGTAATGTACATGTTTATGTGCCATTTGCATGTCCTCTTTTGCAAAATGTCTATGTTTATTTTTGCCAGCTTTTCACCTTTTCTGCTTTATGAGTAAACTATATTTTAATCTGTTTATTATCTATAATAACTTTTTGCTAATTGTGTGCTATATGTATTCCCTGCTCAGCATTTTTACTCACCTTATGGTGTTTTTAATGAACAAATATATTGCTCAAAATGTTAATGTAATAGAATAAAACAATCTTTTGCTATTAGAAAATATTTTTTTTCTCTCTTTCAAAATCCTTACTAATAGTTTTTTACCTTTACTTTCTTTTACTTCTCTGGCTAACACCTCAAGTAAAATGCTGACTAGAAAATGGGTATACTTCTCTTGGTTCTGATGTTAAAATATAGTAAATACATTAGTATTTTACCATTTAATATAATGCTTGCTGTAAGATTTTTGTAAGTGCATCTGTTAATTTAATAATTGTATTAGCAGTTTGAAGTTTTCATCTGGAAGAAGTTGAATTTTATTAGATACTTCTGAATAAATTGAGATTATCATTTGTATTCTTTATAAATTATTTTATATGGTAAATAATATGAGTTAGTTATGTAATGTGGAATACCCATTCCTGTAATTATGACGCAGTATTCTTTGTATACAATTATTCTTCACTGTTATATTTAGCAGGATTGTATCAGTCTACATTTGTGACATTTCTTGCGTCGTTTGTTTGTATTCCTCTTTTATGTTTCATGTGTTAGCTGTTACTGTGAAACAAATTATCCCATAATAAGTGATTTGCAACAGCAAGTATTTACTACCTTAGAGTTTCAGAGAGTCAGGAAGCTGGGTGCGGTTTAGTTGGGTGCCTCTCACGCAAAGGTCCATTTGTAGCTTTACTTGGAGATGATCTCCTAACAAGTTCACTCTTGTGATTCTTGGCAAGATTCAGATTCTCAGGGTCTGTTGGACTGAGGCCCTCAGTTTTTCAGTGTCAGGTAACTGATGAATCCTCTCAGTTTTTTGCCAAAAATGGTACATGTCACAACATGGCAACTTACTTTCCAGCAGATCCATGGGCAAGAGGGTTAAGAGAGGATGAATGAGATAGAAAGCTTGGTTAACCTAATCTAAAAAATATCATCTCATTACTTTTTCTATATTCTTTGTTAGATGCAAATTGCTATGTCTGGCCCACATTCAAGGAGGGATAATTACGCAAGGGTATAAATACTGAGGGATAACTAGAAGCTATCTTGGAGCTTCCTACCACAGTGATTTATTTTATTTTATAAATACATGTTATATAATAACACATATTTCGGCTTATTTATTTATACCTTCTTTTCTTTGTAAAATTATTTGTCTCTTCATTTTAAAATTTATGTGATCAAGAATTGTCTGATTCATTACATTTCTTAAAGACAAATGGAGCTCTGTGTTGCCATATTGAATGTTTGTATTTAACTTTTTCTTTTTACTTTCCTTAATTCCTTCTTTGTTGATTTTTCTTTTAGCTTGTGTGTTTATAACTTTTTATCTTTATTTTCATATGTAGTTTTAAGACTATGTATTTCCCTCTAAATGATGCTTTAATCATATCCCATAAATTTTAACATGTAATATTTTTAATTGTCAATCAGTTCTTAGAATTTTCTAACTTTCATCAGGATTTCTTCTTTGATTCATGTTTGTAGAAGTATAATTTTAAATTTCTGAATATAAAAATATTTTTCTAAGTAGCTATCATATTTTTAACTTAGTTGCACTGGCGTGTTTGTGTTCTGAATAAATTCAAACAATAAATTATTTAATGTACCATTGTGGATTAGCATATTGACAAATCAATTTTTGTTTGGTGTCAGTTTGAGACAAATAGATTGTCTAGTTCCATTTGCATTGTTATCAAGGAATATTTGAGTCTGAGCAATTAATAAAGAAAATAGAATTATTTGGCTTATGGTTCTGCAAGCTGTACAAAAGCATGGTGCTGGCATCTGCTCGGCTTCGAGATTGTCAGGGTACTTCCTCATGGCAGAATGCAAGGGGAGCCAGCATGTGTAGAAATCACATCATATGGGAGGAAATAAGAGAGAGAGGAATATTCCAGACTGTTTTTAACAACCAGCTCTTGTGAGAACCAATAGAGCAAGAACTCACCCATTACTGTGAGGATGGCATCAAGCATCTCATGAGGGATCCACCACCATGACCCAAACATCTTCCATTAGACTCTCACTTCCAACATTGGGAAACAAATTTCAACATGGGGCTTGTGGGGACAAATATCCAAACTATAGCATATAGGTATTTTATCGTGTAATGTTTTCTTTTTGCCTGAAAGAAATCTTCTGAAGGTTTTGTGAATTGACCTATGGTTGCAAAGTCCCTGTATTATTTATTTATTTTTGTGTGATCATGTCTTAATTTCACTTTCAATAAAAGTTTGAATATATAATTGTTAGCTGACAACTAATTTTCTTTAAGCAAAATTATAACATTATTCTGTTATTTTCTATTTTCAGTTGCAATTTATGAAAAACCAGCACTCAGCCCCATGGGATAACAAGGGGCAAGTGAATGAGCATAGAAAAGCATGGTTGGTAAAGTGGGGGTTCTCTTAGTGTTGAGGAAAACTTAAACAAAAGGCTCCTACAGTTGTGTGGACCTGGTGGTCAGAGGGAGCACTGGGAGTGGAAAAGTATTGAGTAATGATCTGAGTGAAGATAAACGTCTTGAAGGGTTACGGCCCTCCCCATTTAAGAAGGCCTCCAACTAGAAGCGCGGGTGCTAGGAATGCGGCTATGCATGAGAACATGACCCAGGCAGGAGGACCTGAGACCTTGATTGCAACTCCTTTCAGAGACCATAGCATATTGACTCTACATCAAGTCTGGTGTGAGGAAGTGGTTATCTCCTGTGACGTCTGTTGAGTAAAGCCTTTTCAATTGCCTATGGTCAGCCTGAACAATCATATAGAGTGAAGTTGGCGAGAAGCAGAATCCCTTCATTTCATTTCTTCAATTTTCAGGACCTGAACAAGAACCATGGGTTACCCCCATGTGAATCCAAACAGATGAGTCATTTTTCAGGACCTAAACAAGAACCATGGGTTACCTCCATGTGAATCCAAACAAGTGAGACATGGAAGGGCTGTGACAATCACTGGGTACTAGTCTGAAGCAATAGCAAACCAAAGCCATGATCAAGATAACTCCAAGCAGTAAGATCAGACCTGCCTGAAGGGCTAAAAGTAACCATCAGTCCCAGTAGTTATTGTGATGGCTAATATTCCGTGTCAACTTCATTGGATTGAAAGATACAAAGTGTTGATCCTGGTGTGTCTGTGAGGGTGTTGCCAAAGGAGATTAGCACCTGAGTCAGTGGACTGGGAAACACAGACCCACTCTTAATCTGGGTGGGCACAATCTAATTAGCTGTCAGCAGGGCCAGGATAAAGCAGGCAGAAAACCGTGAAAAGGAAAGACTGGCCTAGACTCCCAGCCTACAACTTTCTTCTGTGCTGGGTATTTCCTGCCCTCGAACATAAGACTCTACGTTCTTCAGTTTTGAGACTCAGACTAGATCTCCTTGCTCCTCAAGCTTGCAGACAGCCTATTGTGGAAACATGTGACTGTGTAAGTTAATACTTAATAAACTCTCCTATTTCGGTCTCTCTAGAGAACCCTGACTAATACAATTATCGAGTCAGGAAAATATGGGTCATAGCCCTATCCCTGGCCAGAGGTATCAATTCAGACACAACATAGCTCTGGCCAGTAAGTTAAGGCTGACCTGAAGCCTTCCAAGCAGAGGTAGTGCCCTGATAGAGGACACACCCCAAGGGCATAGCTGGTCCTTCTGGAAGCAAAGCATTTACAATGTTGGGACACTCAAGCAGAGCATATATACACCTGTTAACATCAGGTTAGCAGGACCTCCAGAGCAGCCTATGGTCATCAGGCCTCCAACCCTAGGATTCCCAGGTCAGTCCAAAAAAACTCGGTTGAATCCCTAGTTTTAGAAGAGCCACCAGCAGTGGCAGTAGGTTTCAAACAGTTTTGCTTATTCATAACATCTGTTTTTCAGCCTCACAAGTATGAACAACAGCTGAAGGTGAGGGGTTCTGCATGGGATGTACAGCGGCTGAAGCCATGACTTTCTACTGTCTCACAGGCATTCAGGAAATGAGGTCATTCTCTGATGCTCCTTCTGTCGTAGGCGGGGTCATAAGATCACTGTCAGTTTGAATCTGAAGTGCTCACAGCAGCTGAGCAAGGCAGCATGGAGAATGAGCTTTTTGGTTTGTTTCTTTCTTTGGAGTACAAAAAAGCTTTCAGGAGCAGTAAGATAAAGATCATTAACATCCTCCCTGGTGCCTCCCCAGGTGTCAAGGTTTTAGTTTTGTTTTATTCACTGCTATCATCAGTGTGTTCCATCTAGTAATAAAAACTTTATTATTTAAAAAAGTTATCAACTATTTTTTTTCGGGGGCTGGCACGGGTTGGGTTGTGTGTGGATGGAGTCTTGCTCTGTTCCCTAGGCTGGAATACAAAGGCGAGATTTCAGCCCACTGCTACCTCTGCCTCTTGAGTTCAACCGATTCTTATGCCTCAGCTGCCCAAGTAGCTGGGATTACAGGCACACACCACCATGTCCAGCTAATTTTTTCTATTTTTAGTACAGACAGGGTTTCACCATGCTGGCCAGGCTGGTCTCAAACTCCTGACCTCAAGTGATCTGCCCTCGTTGGCCTTCTAAAGTGCTGGAATTACAGGTGTGAGCTACTGTGCCCAGCTGAAAGTCATCACCTATTCTTATTTAGACTTTTCATCTGAGAGATATGTGAGGACAAAAGCATTTGTATGAAAAAAAAAATTCTACAAAGTAATCACAGACACATTATGGTTAAGAATTGGTTAGTATAAAATCTTGAAGTTTTAAAATATTTCAAAATGAGTTTACATATCTCCCATTCCTTGCTTAATAGCCATTGTGAGCTGTCGTTGATTTGAGGCTTCAGAAAGAAATTGAAGGGAATGCAAAGCCCTTACAGGATCCCTCATGAGACTATGGTGTCAATAATTATAAAAGAAGAGTGTAAATTTGAAGAAAAGGGGATAGATAACCATACTGAACATGAGAAATACCCTTTTGAGGAATTGCTGCATTGAGACCTTAGATGACTTACAGAAGATGTGCAGTCCAAGTTTGGGTTATTTTGTCCTCACCTATCAGTCACCTACACCTGTGACTTAATTTTTCATTAAGACATGTGATAATCCTGTGTCTTGGGGGTGATATGAAGCATTGAAAATTCATAGTATGCCCCATGTCTGAGCCCATTAATGTGTAGCTTGGGTCACAAACCTGGGCCTGCTGTCAAATGCACTGTGATGAGGAAACTTAACAGGAAACAAATGTACCCTTGTAGGACCTGAAGAGTGTGCCCTGAGTCAGTAGAATGCATGGGGATGGCTAAGCTAAACCCAGAGAAAGTGTCCACTGCCGTTAGGATCCTGTGAAACTCTCCTAATGGGATGAAATGCCCAACATGACCTACCTGCCAAGAATATTCTGGTTCTTGACTTGTGGAATATATTCATAGGTGGTGTATTTAACCTTGACCAGAATTTGCAGTGAGGGCAACTTTTCTTTGACAGTGGCAGTTCATATGTGTCAGCCCAGTGTCCTTGTAGTGATCGCCTCAGACCCAAAACCACAGAGCATTATTATTATTTTTTTTTAACTCATCTTGGTGCCAGGGATTTCAGGGAACATGGCTATTTATGTTCAGGCTCAAGAAATGCAAATTTTATTTATCTCATTGAACCTTAACCTTGGCAAAGGACTTCTGATATCCCCTACACCCCACCAAGGGAACAGATGTCTTGTAGTTTCAGGGACCACCTGGTAGAATTTAATTGTAAGTTTTCTGAGACAAGGGCAGCTAGTGAAGAACTAGGTGGAAAAGCTAGCTGAGGGTGCAGAGCTGTTTCTTGGCCAGGATTCCCACGGAGCAATGCAGGGCAGGCATATGAGAGGAGAGCAGGGCTTCTGGAGGGGATCAAATGAACTCTCCTGGTCTCATCATGGTGCTGGGCAAAGTATTAATATACCAAAGGGATGGGAATTCCTTTTTCTTCTAAGGTTTCAGCATCTTGATGCACCACAGAGTATTTATCATTGACCTGCTTAGTATTACTCAGCATGTAGAAGCCCCCTACCTCTCTCTGGTCTTATTGGTAGAGGGCTCTAGGCAATGGCTAAGAAATTGCTTTCCTAGCTTTTGCTGGACCCCTATGCTTGATCTCTAATCGGATTCACCAGATGCTCAGCTGGAGGGTCAGAGACTAATGAGAAAGACCAGTGATCCCGCTCAGAAATGAAAAGGTTATAAAAACCATTTCTCTAGCATCCTTTAAGAATATCCCAAACACTTTCCAAAATCCCCCGTCAGGACTGGTGAAGTGCCCACAGGCTTTGCTAGCACTTATCAAGGCCAGTTTGTGAAGTGTTCCCTGGAACCCTGAGACTCTTGCAAATGATGCACTTTCATAATGCCCCAGGTACTTTGCTAAAACCTCCCAAAGGTGTCTTATAAAATCTTCAGGCTTTTGTTCTTCCAGAGCTTTCTTCATAAACTATCCTGTTCATTGTACGAATTTGTCAGGAATCCAGCTAAGTTGGAGAGAATATGCAGAGGCTACCAGGTGTCAAAGTAGTCAATTAAAGCAACAAGCAAAAATGGAAGTTAACAGTCAAGGCTTTAATCAATTACATCAATAATATAAGCAAGAGGGTAAACCAGAGGAAGTGCTAACTTCCCCTGTTTTATTTTCCCCCATGAAACAATGTACTGGTTCGAGGTCAGGTAGATCAGCGCAAATGTAGGGTCCCCAAATTTTCTTTAAAAACAGCAGTGTAATGAGCAGATACTAAGAAATTACAAGATCAAAGGCTAAGTGGCAGTAGGGATCCAGAGAGGTAAAGGTATCCTAAGAGCTCTTCTACCCTGAGAGCATTTGTTAATATCTAGAACCCAAGCTTTTTTTACATGGCCTTGTAGGGCATGAGGGCAGAAACAAAAGCCACTATTCATCCAAGAGAGAGTCTACAGGTACTACTTTCTCTCAATACCTGGTGCACAAAGTTCTATATCTTCATTCTAGGTGTGAACCAGAAATAAGCCCATCAACACCACCTTCACATCATGAAAACTATCCATAAATTTTTTATTGTGGCTAAGCAAAACAAGGGAGAAAGTCCTTCAGAATAATGAACCGTAGGAAAAGAAGTATATATTTGCAGCCCAAGCTCAAATGCCATGGGTGAGCAGAAAAAAACATGCAAGTTAATAATTTAGTTAAAAGTAATACTAAACTAGTAGTGCATCCAGGCAATTAAAAAATATAAATTAGAATCAAGTAAAGAAGGCAAAAGAAGCAAATAAAAAAAATACAAATCAACAGAAAATAGAAACAGACAAGTAAAGTCTTCAGATACTTTATCTGTACATTATTAAATAATGTATGCTTAAAATGTGTTAAACTATATTAAAGATGTATGTTTACTCTATCTAAAAGATAAGAATTGAGCTTAAAAACATTGACAGGGAACGAATATAGTTTTAAAATGACCTCACATATTTGAGAAAAAAAAGAAAAAGCAACTGAACATCTGTTTAAAAAAGAGACCATACGTAATTAAAATATGCAACTCTAATAACATATTTTTGAATAAGAGAAGGAGTTAAAACTTTCTAAATTTCATGGATTGTCTAGGAGGATGATGAAGGTATTAATTAATTTTAGAATTTGAATCATTAAGTATATATGTTAAAATGCCTATAATACTAAAAAAGATAAATAGTATACTTAATTTCCACAGTAGTAAATAGAAAAAAAAATCACAAGGAAATGAGCAAATAGGCACATAATAGAACAAATAGAAAGCAAAAATGATATCAATAATTTATTTTGTAGCTATGATGAAGACAGTGTATCATTGGTGGAATAATAGTCACTGGAACAATAAAGCCAGTAAATGATAAAATCAATGTATTTTAAATATTATAATTATAATACATTATACATATATTGTGATACATTGATATACTATAATGAAATCAATATATCACTTATGAATGGACCCTGGATATATGGCATAGTTGATTCTGTCAAATATAGGCAAAAATGAAGAACAGAATAATTTATGATGGATACTGGTGCTATGCTCATGAATTTTTCATACTCATGAAAAGCAAAAAATGAAATTGACCTGTATATTAAATCTCAAAATAATTCAAGGTCAATCAGACTCAAATGTGACAAAAATGTGATTTTTGAAAAAAAATTTAAATTGGAATCAAAAACAACCACTTTTCATAATGGAGGAGATGGATAATTTGACTACTAGAAAATTAAAACCATTGTTTTCAGAAAATTCCACAAACAAGGCAAAAAAGTAAAGTATTAAGTCAGAGAGAATATGAATTGCCTATCAATCACCAAGTATTGGCAAAGCACAAAATATCTCCAAGAAAAAAATATAAATTTGTAATCGAAATGGCAAATAAACAATTAAAATTATTGTTGATTCCAATAGTAATAGGTGAAAAGTAAATTTAAGGCACAATTATTAATAAAAGTATCACACAACAAAGCAGAAAGGCAAATATTTAAAAAAAAAAAAAAAAAAAAAAAAAACTTTCCAAATGGTAACTTTCATATAGTGATAGGAGGTATATACATTGTTAGAATCACATTTGGAAAGATTTTGACATCATCTAGAGAATTTAAAAATGCACAAATATTTTAACATAGCAATTTTACACCTAGGTACACACCCTAGAGAAAATTTTGCACTTATATCTTCCAGAAGACATATTTAGTCATAACTGTAGCATAATATGATGGTATGTCATACAATTCATATAAATAAATCAATGCTACACACACACACACACACACACACAAATCTTACAACAAACATAATTAAAAAAAAAAAAAAGTCACAAAAGATCAAAAACAGCCTGAACTAAAATATATAATTTGGAAGTTCATACATTGGTAGTAGAACTTTTAACAAAAAATCAACAATGCCAATGCGGTAGATTCATTGACAGAGGAAGGAAGAGGATGTGATTAGGCAGAGAACACAGGGAGTTACAAACGTGCTTTTGATGTCCCGGTTTTGGCTTTATGAACATATAGGCTTTATATACTCTATTGCATGTATACAAAAATAAATCCTTCTATTGTTAAAATTTCCTACTCTATAGGATAAACTACACACTCCTAAACTTGTCAAATGAGGTCCTTCAAAATCTGACCTCATGCTACCTTTTAAATCTCATCTCTCAACTTTCTGTTAGGAGATTTCTGTTTCTAACATATAAGATAATCCAATAACTTTCTTACTTTTCTGACTTTGACCTTGCCCCTTATTCTGATTACCATTTCCCTCTTTAGTTTTTTTATTAAATGAACAAAACCTTCATGGTAAAAATCGAATATACACTCTTATTCTTGTTTTCTCTGAAACTTTAAATCAAAATTAACTGCCTGTTTTCATGGTAGTTTTTATATTCTTCTATGATAACATTTATTGCATTGTATTTATTTATCTCCTTACATGTCTGTCTTCAAGAGCAAGACATACTACTGACCTAGTATTCATGTTATAGTATTCTTTGTCTTCCTGAATCACATAGAATTGTGTGATACTTTTTAGATTGATCAGCTTTGGAATTACCTTCCTGTTGAAATGTGAGTCCCTATATACATTTTAAACCTCACTGATGGCTGCTTTGAAATTGTCTGAGTTGTGTTTTCTTTTTTTTTTTTATTGAGACCGAGTCTTGCTCTATCACCAGGCTGGAGTGCAGTGGCCCAATCTCAGCTCACTGCAACCTCTGCCTCCTGGTTTCAAGCGATTCTCCTGCCTCGGCCTCCCAAGTAGCTGGTACTACATGCATGCACCACCATGCTCAGCTAATTTTTTGTATTTTTAGTAGAGACAGGGTTTCATCATGTTGGCCAGTATGGTCTCAATCTCCTGACCTCATGATCCACCTTACTCGGCCTCGCAAAGTCCTGGGATTACATGCGTGAGACACTGCACCTGGCCTGAGTTGGGTATTCTATTGTATGTCGACATCAGCATGTGTTCATGTGTCTTTGTGTGTGATGTGGGGGTTTAAATGTAATAACTGTGTATGATGTGCGGGTGCATTGCTGTTTCTGTTCTTCTGAATGTGGGTAGGTAAAGAAAATTGTGTAGATGAAATTCAGTATGCTCAAGGTATATCTACCCTATTGAATGGAGAATTACCAGTTTTGCACTAATTCATTGGCTTTGCTGCTCATTGTAACCATTGTAAATGCTCTATTATACATAGACCTGAAACTGGGCATTATATTTTATTTTATCCACCCTTGAGAAGGGAAATTAAAAGGAAAATGAAAACCAGAATAGCATTGCATTTCTTATTATGTTTTTGAACCTAAAAACTAGTGGCAAATTCTAGGAAAATTTTACCAGTCTATGACCACGTGAAAAATAAAAGTTAAAATATCAAAAAAGTGAAATTGATGTGATATTTTGTATTAATTAACGTATTTATACTAGTAGAGGAAATTATCACATTAAGGATAAAATTTCTGCTAATTGAACATATCCTTTTATGTAATCTCTGCACAGATGTAACACATTAAATCTTTACCTTTTAGAAAAATTTTATTGAAATATTCTGCACTTATTTCTAAGGAGAAAAGCTGAATGCCTTTTAAAAAAAATTGGTCTTACTCTAGTTTACTTCTGTTATTTTTCCATATACAAAGTTAACATTGCTACGGGCTGCAGGTGGTGGCTCATGCCTGTAGTCTTATTAATAACATTTTGGGAGGCCTAGGTAGATGGATCACTTGAGCTCAGGAGTTCAACACCAACCTGGACAATATGGCAAAACCTCGTCTCTACAAAAAATACAAAAGTTAGCCAGGTATGGTACCATGTGCCTGTAGCCTCGGCTACTAGGGAGACTGAGGTAGGAAAATGGCTTGAGCCCAGGGGCCCAAGGCTGCAGTGAGCCATGATCGCACCACTGTACTCCAGCCCGAATTTCAAAATGAGGCCCTGTCTCTAAATAAACAAATAAATAAAAATCACTGCTATGCGTTTAAAAACATACAATTTTGGAATGCTAAGCAAAATTTAGTGTCAAGTTGTAAAACATTTCACCTTATGTTTCCTAGATTCTTTCTGTGGTAACTGTACATGTTTTTCACCATTGATCATGAAACAAATCCCATCCTCCCCAAAACAACATCTGCTGAAACAGATTTGTCAGTAGAGAGGGTTTACAGATCTGAATTGTACTGTTCAAACCATTGTCAGTATTCAACTAATAGCTACTTCCATTTTGGGGGCTATATTTAAGCATTCATTCTTGATTCAAGTTGTCTTGTTCCAAATACAGAAGTTAATTTTTAGATGTTCTGGCTAACTTTCAAGTCAAACTTATCACAGTCTACTGCCCAATTCTAGAATTCACCTCTGACCACTTAGGTCCTATGTACTGAACATGACTTAGTAACTCTAAAACTCATTTGCTGTTGTTCCTTCACATATCTTTCATATGCCAATTGACTAGGAGCTCTCTTGAAATAAGTGACTATTTTATTCCTGATTATTTCCTCAATGTTTATCCTGTTGCTTGTGAAAAAATGTTCAATAAAAATTAAATGAATATGTGAATGAATATTATGATGGAATAAGATGATTATAACCAGAAATATCAATGAGAGTTGAGGATTGAAAACTTGCGGTAATTTATTTTAGGACCATGTCAACTAATTTTATTAATAATATGTTCATTTTTATCTCATGTTGTACAATGACCACAACAATGAGAAAGGTGGTAAATGTCACTACAAAGAAGGATGTGGTTTAATTTTATTTAGAGAAAATCTTTTTTTTTTTTTTTTTTTGAGATGGAGTCTCACTCTGTCGTCCAGGCTGGAGTGCAGTGGCCGGATCTCAGCTCACTGCAAGCTCCGCCTCCCGGGTTCACGCCATTCTCCTGCCTCAGCCTCCCGAGTAGCTGGGACTACAGGCGCCCGCCGCCTCGCCCGGCTAGTTTTTTGTATTTTTTAGTAGAGACAGGTTTCACTGGGTTAGCCAGGATGGTCTCGATCTCCTGACCTCGTGATCCGCCCGTCTCGGCCTCCCAAAGTGCTAGGATTACAGGCTTGAGCCACCGCGCCGGCTATTTAGAGAAAATCTAATAAGTTATCTGAATAATCATATAAGTTATGAAATGTAACATAACCTTTACTGAATCATCTATTTTCTTTTAGTGAAAAAGGCATATTTTTGGATAACTTTTTTATAACATGCTCATTTTTAGATAAAACTCTTTGTTCTTTTATTTTTATTTCACGTGATATCAATGCATAAAAATATTGCAAACAGCTTGCATTTCTCTGTGCTCTGAAGTCAGCAATTTGAGCAGCAAATGGGAAGTTAAGTTTTATGTAGATTTCTGAAATTTTCTATGCTGAATAATACTTCTATTAGCTTGCAGGGGCTGCCACAGCAAAATACAACAGTCTGGGTGGCTTAAAAAACATTAGTTTATTTTCTCATAGTTCTGGGGGCTAGAAGTCTGAGATCAGGGTATCAGCAGGCGTGACTTCTGAAGCCTCTCTCTTTAGCTTGTACATGGCTGCGTTCTTGCTGTGTTCTCCCATGGGTTTTTCTCATGTGTGTTTCTCCCTGGTTCCTCTCTCTGTCCTAATTTCCTTTTCTTATACAGACACCAGTTAGACTGGATTAGGACCCACACTAACGGCTTAATTTTTACTTTATCTCCTCTTTAAAGGGTGTATCTCCAAATACAGGCACACACATTCTGAGGAACTGAGGGTAGGGCTACAATATATGAATTTTGGGGTAAGAAGGTGGTACATAAACATATAAACATTTGAGTAAAATAAACACAGTTGCCTTTAAACTAGATTTTATTTCAGTATACTAAATGTAAATATATTTTTAAGATTATTCTAAAATTTCTTATAGTCCTAAATACACACACACACACACACACACACACACACACATATAAACTCATGTACTACAGAGCAACTATGAACCACATGTACAACAGTGGTTTAAACTGTACCTTTTCTATGTTTGGATATGTTTAGATACACAAACATTGTACTACATTTGCTGTTTCATTGTATTACAATTGCTTATAGTATTCAGCATTCAGCAACAGGTTTGTAGCCTAGGAGCCATAGGCTATACCATATAGCTTCAGTGTGTAGTAGGCTATACCATGTAGGTTTGTATCAGTACATTCTATGATGTTTGCACATGATGAAATTGCATAAGGATGCATTTCTGAGAACATATCCCATCCTTAAGCAATGCATGATTATATATACGTACCTATGTGTATATATATAATTAATAGCATATGCTAGTGATTATTTACAAATTTAACATTTTCTTGAATTTAAAAATCAAATGTTTAACTATATAATTATAATTTATAATTAATCATTTTTCATCCTTTTCAGTAATTAACAAGGCAGAAAAAGAATAAGATAATTATTATAATAACATCTATATCTGCTTTTAAAATATGCTAAATTCTATTTAAACATATAATGTTTAAAAATGGTATTAGTGTCATCCACCTTAGAATGATATATTTCTAAGATTCCCTAAAATAATTTCTACTAATGTCTTTTTAATGTATAAGAAAAAGATAAAATTTCTTTCAAAAACTGTGTCTGAACAGTAAATGTACTTCTAAAATTTAGAAGTTTTTTTTTTTTTTTGAGATGGAGTCTCGCTCTGTCGCTCAGGCTGGAGCGCAGTGGTCCAATCTCGACTCACTGCAAGCTCCAGCTCCTGGGTTCACGCCATTCTCCTGCCTCAGCCTACCAAACAGCTGGGACTACAGGCACCCACCACTATGCCTGGCTAATGTTTGTGTTTTTAGTAGAGACGCGGTTTCACCTTGTTAGCCAGGATGGTCTCAATCTCATGACCTCGTGATCCACCCACCTTGGCCTCCCAAAGTGCGGGGATTACAGGCATGAGCCACCACACCTGGCCAATTTAGAAGAAATTTTGACTAATTTCAGTCCATATAAATTGATTGAATATGAAGTTAATGGGCACCACAAAACGACAAGTCAGTATAACTTTACAGTAGACGGAAAAGTTTCTTACCTCTGCTCCTAGATGCAGAAACTTTATTTTTTCCTCTGTCTCTCATCTGTTTCTCTTCCCCACTCCATCTTCCTCTCCCTTTCTCTTTCTGTATGCAGTCAGTGACTGAAGCTCCTCAAAAATGTCTTGATGGGCCGGGCGTGGTGACTCACACATATAATTCCAGCACTATGGGAGGCCGAGGTGGGCAGACTACCTGAGGTCGGGAGTTCAAGACCAGTCTGACCAACAAGGAGAAACCCCGTCTCTACTAAAAATACAAAATTAGCTGGGTGTGGTGTTGCATGCCTGTAATCCCAGCTACTCGGGAGGTTGAGGCAGGAGAATGGTGTGAACCCGGGAGGTGGAGGTTGCAGTGAGCCCAGATTGTGCCATTGCACTCCAGCCTGGGTAACAAGAGGGAAACTCCATCTCAAAAAGAAAGAAGGGAAGAAGGGAGGAAGGAAGGAAGGAAGGAAGGAAGGAAGGAAGGAAGGAAGGAAGGAAGGAAGGAAGGAAGGAAGGAAGGAAGGAAGGAAAGAAGGGAGGGAGGGAGGAAGGGAGGAAGGAAGGGAAGGAAAGAGAAAGAAAGAAGAAAGAAAGAAAGAAAGAAAAAGAAAGAAAGAAAGAAAGAAAGAAGGAAGGAAGGAGAGAGAGAGAAAGAAAGAAAGAAAGAAAGAAAGAAAGAAAGAAAGAAAGAAAGAAAGAAAGAAAGAAAGAAAGAAAGAAAGAAAGAAAGAAAGGGAAATAAAAGAAAAAAAAAGACAAAAGAAAAACCAAAAGAAAACGCCTTAATGGCAACAGAAAAAGTCAACTACCACACAAGTGTGAAGACAAGAAAAATAGTAGAGCCAGTCTATACTCAGGAGCTGGATATTTTACATGTTTTTATTTTTTGTAGTAAAATGTGTTCATCTGCTTTGAAATCACCTTTTGTTTTGCTTTTCTCCTTTTCCATTTTTCTTTTCCTTTCTTTCTCTTTATCTGCATTGGAAGCAGTCAATAACTTTGTGCTGGGTATTGTAAGGATCAGTAATTTTACTTAGTAAGTAATGCAAATACTTTTTTCTCAAATAGATGAAATGCAGGGAATTAGAAGAGTGTCTTTTTTGTTTTTATAGTTGGATGTACCAATTTCATATTCTTAGAGACTGTTTTACATTCTGGACTTTCAAAAGGCATGAGTTGTGTGGCAGAGAATAAATAATTTTTGCATTCCTGAAAGTTAACTAATTATTTATTAGAAAGTCAGAAATATATAGAAAGCAAGGTAATATTTGAGAAAGTGATATGAAATTAATAAGTGGTATACAATTAATAAAATATATATTAGAGTTTCCTGTGAGCTAATCCTTCATTTATTTATTTATTTTCCTTGAGGCAGAGTCTCGCTCTGCTGCCCAGGTTGGAGTGCAATGGCACAATCTTGGTTCACTGCAACCACTGCCTCCCAGGTTCAAGTGATTCTCCTGCCTCTGTCTCCTGAGTAGCTGGGACTACAGGCGTCTACCATCATGCCCAGCTAATTTTTGTATTTTTTTTTAGTAGAGATGGGGTTTTGCCATGTTGGCCAGGCTGGTCTTGAACTCTTGACCTCAGGTGATCCACCTGCCTCAGCCCATCAGTATATCATGAGATGCTATACTGTTATTGTCAGAAGTAATTAATTCCAACACATTCTTTTGTTTGTTTGCTTTTTGTTTTTGTTGCTGTTGTTGTTTTGTTTTGTTTTGTTTTTGTTTGTTTGAGACAGAGTCTTGCTCTGCTGCCCAGGTTAGAGTGCAGTGTCGCAGTCTCCGCTCACTGCAAGCTCCACCTCCCAGGTTCACTCCATTCTCCTGCCTCAGACTCCTGAGTAGCTAGGACTACAGGCACCTGCCACCACGTCTGGCTTATTTTTTTTTTTTTTGTACTTTTAGTAGAGACAGGTTTCACTGTATTAGCCAGGATGGTCTCGCTTTCCCGACCTTGTGATCCACTCGCCTCGGCCTCCCAAAGTGCTGGGATTACAGGCGTGAGCCACCGCGCCCGGCCAAGAAGCTCTTGTAAGACTCAGCCACACAATAAATATCAACAATATTAGTTAAAACTCTTCAAGTAAGTGAATTCATTGTCCATCATATTAGATTAAAACACTTAGTAATGTGGTCGGTCATTTTTGTACTAAATGTCATTTTTGTACAAAATGCCTAGGCATTTTGCTGATAAAATTTGTAGCTCGTTTGATATGTTTGGGCATAGAGTAAGTGAAATTACATTCTCCAAACTTAAGTACATGAAGTAACACTTAAGATGATATATTAGGATATCAATTTATAATGCACATTATACAAAATTACAGCTATGTTTACCGTAAATATTTCCATTTTTATAGTTTTTTCTTACTAAATGATTGAAAGTCAATATGCAAGCCCATATGAGAAAGTTAGCTTGCAACTTAAATTGAAGAAATATATCACAAGCATTAAAAATCAAATATGTTCATCAGATTCTAATATGTTACATTTGTCCTTAAGTGTGATTAAAACCTTTTAGAGTATATTAAGTAAAAGTATTATTCCTTCCTATTTATTTTCATGCCTATGACAGGTTATTCAGACACGTGTCAATAAGTACTAATCATATACTTTAAACTTCATACTTTATGACTTCAGTAGAAATCTTTTCAACAAAATATACTTTATAATTCAGACCTATCATATATAAAGTAAAATTTTAATGGAAGCTAGAATATTTGGGGTTGTGTTTATAATATTTTATGTGTTTATACATTGCATTTTCTCACCTTTTCGTGGGATCTGAAAATCATATCAATTGAGCTCATGGATATAGAGAGTAGGCTGGTTACCAGAGTCCGGGAAGGGTAGTTGGGTGTTGTCGGGGAGGTGGGATGGTTAATGGGTACAAAAAAAAATTAGAAAGAATGAATAGACCTACTATTTAATAGCACAATAGGGTGACTATAGTCAATAATAATTATACATTTTTAAATAATTTAAATAATGTTATTGGATTATATGTAACTCAAAGGGTAAATGCTTGAGGGGATGGATGCCCCTTTCTCCATGATGTACTTATTTCACATCACATGCCTATATCAAAACTTCTTATGTTCCCCACAAATATATACACCTACTATGTACTCACAAAAAATGTTTAAAAATACAAAATATTTTTTAAAAGAAAAAATAATCTCGTGATGGCAAAAAAATTTAAAAATGTTGTTTATCATGATTTATGACATGTTAAAGCATGAATCCAGAAACAAAAACAAAAAGAGCTTATTTTCTTATTTACATTACTGTTTTTTCTCAGCATTAACAGGAAATGTTTTAACTACTATAAGTAATATATCTAAGGCGGCTAATATTCTATATTCTAAAACAAATAGAATAAGATTATTTCCCTAATTATGTTGTCACACACTGAGTATTAATGGGCATAAAGAAGGGAACAAAGACACCATGGCCTACTTGAGGGTGGGTGGTGGAGGAGGGTGGGGATTAAAAAACTATCAGGTACTATGCTTATTACCTGGGTGACAAAATAATTAGTATACTAAACCCTCAAGACATTCAGTTTACCTATATAACAAAACTGCGCATGTACTCCTGAACCGAAATAATGGTTAAAAACATAAATAAATATATTATTATAGTTAGATTTGTTAAAAACTAATGAATGTCATAAAACAAAAAGATAGTTAAATATTATTAGATACTATTTATGTAAATAGTAGTCTTAGACATGCATTTTTCTAAACTGCCAGAAATATGTAAAAACTTAACAATATGCACAGTAGTGAATTTCTATATCCATTCCTTCATTCATTTATTTATTTCTCTTTTATCAATTTCTTAGTGAGTGTCAATAATGAGATGCACAGTTTTGTAATGAAAAGAGCATTTATACAAAGTCAGGCATATGTTTTCAATTTGAGCTTCGGTGCGATTATCTGTATACATGAAAAATATGACAGCTCACACTTAGCTTTAGAGATGAAATGAGTTATATAAAAGGATTTAGCAGAGTGCAAGGCATGTGGAAGGCCTCTGTGGGAATTTAATGTTTAATCATTATTATTTATGTGTGCACAGTCCCATTATTGTCTCTGGTCTAGTGTGCTTGCTTTTACACGTATACTATATACAGAAAATGTCTTAATGTTGATACCTAGATTCCTATGGTAATATAATTGAAGTTACAGGCACTGAACTTGGTTTAATTAGTTATATGAACTACATTAAAGAAGCTACTATTCAATTCAGAAAAAGCAGCATTTGCCATTGAAGCTGTAAATATGCTTAGATATTCTATGGTAACTTGCTTTAGACTAGTCAGGTAAGTGTTGGGATTTACAAGTTTCATGTCTGGAGACTGTAGGAATTCACACCACTGTCTCAGAGTAAGATTCCTGTAACTCTAGACTGGATAGGGACTAATGAATCTTTTCATTTATTTATGAAAGTTCATGGTCTCTAATGGTGCATCAATTCAGCAAATATTTACATAATTAGAGAATATACTTTGTGTATTATCTAAAGCTATTTATTTAAACTTTAATATTTAGAGGCCTGAAATTATGTTTTACTTCATTTATGGTGATTACATACATAAACCAGAAAGCCATGATACTAAAAGGAACAAATTAAAGCTAACCTTCATCTACTTTGAAATGTACAATGAAAATATTTTGGAGAACAGAGAGCTTTCTCTCCTTATTAACTTTTCAAAACTGAGCAGTATTTAAATCTATTAAATGGTTTTTATTATATTTCTCTTAAAATATTAGTCCAGCATTCTATGCCTATAACAGTTGATTCAATCACTTGGTCAACACAATCATTTTATTTTATGTCTGCTGTAGCTTTTAAGAGTGAAAACGTTCTGGTATTATTTGTGGAAAGGCAGTTTGTAGGAACAAATATCAAACTGTTGCTTTTAGAGGATCTGTTTTCTTTATAATTGCTACTGGCATTAACAGTCATCTCTGAAACTTCTAGAAAACTGGCTGATGGATTGGTATGCAGAATAATCAAAAGAGCCACTGGAGATAATGACATTCTTTATTGGGAATTGCTTGAAGAAGATTTCCCTTTTAGCAAGATAACTACCACATAGGGTTAGAAAGTGTAGAAAGGGTTTTCCTTTCCTTTTCGGCCTAAGGCAAAACTATAAGCTCAAATGGACTTTGTCCCTTGCAAGACATTTGCGTTCTTCAGCAATTCTTAGTTTAATGGGCTTAACAATAAGAACGGGAATCTATTGCATGAAACAGCAGGTCAGCATTTGCTCCTGCTTTGACTGCTGTTGAAAAAAATCAAATCGTCTTGCACACAACAGTTAAAATATTTTCTTTTACCAAGTATGTTATTTGGTGTCTTACAAGGCTTATAACAACAACTAACAGGATTAGAATTATTATTATTATTATTATTATTATTAGCACACACTGTCTTCAATTCCCTTTCACACATTCATGTGAGTGTAATGCAACAGTATAAATAAATGAATGTTTTTTTAACTGTGCTGCATGAACCTAAATGACTCCTGGCTTTATCTCTTTTTTACATCATTTGTATGTTTTGGCAGGCATTTCATTTAGTTTTTGGTCTAATTTGACGAAAAAATATGTCAATAAAACACAAGAATTACACAAATTGCAAACTCCAAAATTTTACCAAGCCACACATATTGCTTAGAATTTCTTATCACTCCAAATGGAAGTTTGTTCCCTTCATCTCTTCTTTTCTATACCTATTTCCTGTTGATATCTTCAAATCTATTCTATTGGTTCACTCTTCTTGTCTTCCAACAGGTGAATCAGGGTTTGTGATGATAAAACTGACCTTGATTTGGGTGGAAAAAAAAAAAAAAAAGACAGTAACCCAATGCTGCAACTCAATGCTATTGTCAGTTCTGAATCAATTCCTTTTTTTTTTCCCCCTGCACACTCACATACATTCACACAAGACCCCAGCTAGTACTCTAGGACAATGCTACCCTATGTAAATATAAGACACAAATGAAAACCACATATTTAATTTTAAAATGTCTACTAGCCAAATTAGAAACAAAAAGAAATAAGTAAAATTAATTTTAAGATTATATTATTGAAACCAATAGATTCAAAACATTATCATTTCAACATATAATTAATGTGGAATTATTAAAGTGATATTTTTACATTATTTTATCATACTGAGTCTTCAAAATGTAATGTGTATTTTATACTTTAATTACTGCTAGGGCATGTATGTGGGAAGGGGAGAGTTGGCAAGACTGACTTTGTTTGAGCACGTCTGATGAGCAGGCATCCTTGGCCCTGCCCATTTTCTGAGTATAGTTGTTCTGCATACCTATAAATTCTATAAACTGTCTGCTGCCTATTCAATAAATTATTTTTTTCTTTAGTTTTTTTAGTTTTATTTACCGGTGCTTTGCCACCAGGAACCCTGATTGATACAAATTTGCATCACTTTCACCGGCTCCTTTTCTTCTGCATACATTTAAACCATCCTTAATAAGCAAAATCATTATTAGTTTGTTCTAAATAAACTGCAGTCAGCCATGCTTATCAAATTAACAGCCTAATTAACTGGATATACTGCTGTAAGTTTAATATATGAATTGAGCTGTAATGGAATATTTAAGGCTCTATTTTGAACCTTAGTACTTCTTAATCTTCTTCTCTCTCCCAAGCAAAGTTCTTTTGATACTACCACAAAAGTATTGCTCTTTCCAGTCTCTTATTTCTTTTATATTACTTTGACTTAATTTTTCACGTGCATAATGGAAAAAGATACAACGATTCTCCCTTTTCAAAGACATTCTTTATATAGTGTTGGTAATGATCCTGCAAAGTAGAACGCTATTTCTGGATATACCTTGTTCAAAACTATTTAAAGCCAATTTTCCCCCTGCAACCTCCACAAATTTTAGCATAATTTACAAGATCTTTAGATTGCTTTTCAAAATTGGAACTCTTGCATTTATATTCAGAATCATTTCCAGGTGACCCTCAGTTTAAAAATGGCAGCCATAGGACCCTTTTGACATCACAGCGTAAGACACATTATTCTCACACTGCTGAGTTAGACACTCCTTTAAAATATTTCCACAATACCTATATCTCGGCATTTCAGAATTTATTACAATGTATTATAATCCTTCATTCATTTTATGTCTCTCTCTATGTATACTCTAAAATTTCTGTGGAACAGACAATAAATATTTATTGAATAAACTGAAACAAATAGGCACATCATCAATATAATGGGATTTAATAAAAATGTATATATTTGTTTTAAACTTGTTACTGATAATTGTCCAACTCTAAGGTATTTTATTGTAGAAAAAAAACTTGCAACTTTGATATTGAACCTACATTAGAATACTTGTTTTGCCACTGCGGAGCTGTGTAACTTCAGTGAAGTTATGTAACATATCTGAGGCTGAATTCCTTTTATTCTATAATGGAGGTAACAATACCTGTTATGCAGTTCTGATGTCAGAAAGACAGGTGATTAGAAAGCTGTAGAGCTTGCTCTCTATCACTAAAGTCAGCCAAAATAACAAATATCCAACTACCTTTTGACAAAAATAAAGGAGAGCACCAGAGTATATCAAAGGAGTAACAAAAATTTATGAGCACAGAAACTCAGGATGGCCACAGAGAGAATGAAAAGATACACCTGGGCTCCACTACCACATCTCTCAGCCAGGCTCAGCTGGGAACTAGGAAGAACTTCTCCCTGTTGGGGAAAAGGTAAGCAAGAAGATTCCAGCAGCTACCCCTCAATATCTTGGACACCTATAGTCCTCACCTCTGGGGTCCCCTGCAGTCCTCATAGGCACTAAGCTCAACTAAGGGAACTACCAGGGGTCCATACAGTTGTGTGAGCCAGAGAGAAAGAGTAAACCTGTATCCTGCCACCAGTGGCCCTCATGGCTACTGCGCTACACTGTTTTGGAGCTGGTACTACTGTTGATGCGTGTTTTGCTTCAGGGGTGAGTGGTTACTGTGCCTTTTCATTTCTGAGGCTAAGCTGTCAGTGAACCACCCCTGCCCAGTAATTCAACCACCCCAACCCAAGCTGCAAGAAGCTACGGCACTTTTCTGTGTGGGGCTAAGTGGCAGTGGAACCTCTCCACTTACCCCTAACAGTTGTGACTGTGGCCTGCTTTTTAGCACCCAGGCTGAAACTGCACACTTCCTTCAGGGAAAACAGTGCCTTAGTGGAACTTCTCCATCTACCCTTCCCAGTCACTGCTGCACCCTGTCTTCAAGATCTTGAGCTGGATCTGTGAGCTCTCTCTCAAAAGAAATAGCTATTTGGCAGAGTGACTCCAAAAAAACATTTCCAGTTGCTGCGGAATCCTGCCCCATAGAACGCCAGCTGAAGTCACACACTACCTGCCAGGGAAATGGTGCTTTGATAGAACTATTTCATATGCCTCTCCCATTTGTTGCTATCCCCTGTCCCCTGTGTTGGAGCTGAAGCAGTGCCAGACATCCAGGGAAGCAGTGCTTCAGATGCCCAGAGCAGTCACATACTCCATTGCCTAAGCTACGTGGCACCATGCATCCCAGGGAAATGGTGTCTGGGCTTCCAAGAATAATCACACTGCTTTCGATTGAGCTGAAGGGGCACATTGGCCCCAGTGCCTTGGCTGAGCTGAGAAGCCGCACATTTAACAGCTAAGCTGATGTAGTATCACACATCCCAGAGAAACAGATCAGTGGCTGAGCTGAGAAACACTGCCCTCTAGGGCAAACTATGCTAGCATTCCACTTCATTGAAGCTGGTCTAGCCTCCTAGAGTCTGAGCTGCTGAGACATGTCTCTCTCTAGGGAGTGGAGTCAAGTTGTGTTGCTCCCTACACTCGGGGCTCACACACGCAAGCTGTGTACCATCATTTTAGGGTTTTGCTACCACTGCACCTGGCCTAACAAGTGTCTGGAATACTGCCAATTTCTACCATCTAAGGGCCTAGAGTCACCAACATACAGTGCCTCATTTCCTGGGACATAAATTGTTACTGAGTCCTATTGGCTTTCATTCATAATTTGCAGCAATATTCTGCTCATCAGGTCCAAACCTTCAGAGAACACCTTCTTTCCTGGAGTCAGACCAAGACTCTGCCCTGTCCTCTACAGTCAGAATTACAACCACAACCTGGCCATCTGTGCCTGAGCTGCTAGGGGATGTCTCTGAGTCACAGATCCTGGCTGTTTGGGCAATCTACAGTAAACCCTGCACAGAGAGTGAAACTTCACCCCAACACTCAGGTACCAAAATGGATTTGTAAGATCTTAAGCCTAAGACTCTAGCTCCACATTCACTATGAGCACATGCACCTGGAACCCATTACCACTACGGATACTTATAGGCCATGTTGGATCTAACACTAGGAGGGATCCTCTTTGCTGAGTCTCCTCATTTTGGAGAAAACAAAAATAAGACTACCCCAAAATCCCTTGCTTCCAAGAACTTTAACTACTTATACTCTCATTGCCACTGCCACATATTTCTAGAGCCTAAGTCACTGAGATAGTCACCGTTATTGCTGACTTGATCACAGCTGAAGAAGCTGCATGGAGAATATATCACTGTATCTACTTATTACCGGAGTCACCATACCTATCTCAACCAGAACAACCCAACTTCAGGTGAAAGTCTTTCTCTATGAAAGCCACTTGTGAAGTTTAAAAGAGTCAATTGCTGAACAAGATATACAGACAAAATGCAGGGACAAAAGAAACATGATAAAGTAAGGATATGTGAGATCACCAAAGGAACACAATAGCTCTTCAATAACATCCTCCAAAGAAAAAGAAGTCTAAGAACTCCCAGAAAAGATATTCAAAATAATGACCTTAAGGAAGCTCAGTGAGATACAGCAGACTACAGACAGACAATTCAATAGAATCAGTAAAACAGTTTGAAATATAAAAAAGAAATTTTATAAAGAGATAGATATCATAAAACAGAATCAAACTAGAAATTCTACAGCTGAAGAAATCAATGAATGAAATAAAACATACATTAGGCACCTTAATACTAGACTAGATTAAGCAGAGGTAATAATCTCTGAACTTGAAGACAGGTCATTTGAAATTACCCAGTCATAGAAAAAAATAAAAATATAAACATAAAAAGTGAAGTAAGCATACAGGACTTATGGGACATCTTTTTAAAAATGCATATATTTGCATTATGGCATTAACAGGAGAAGAAGAGATGGGAAAAGGCATCAAAAATCTATTTAATGAAATGATGGCTAAAAACTTCCCATCTTGGGAAAATTGTGGACACCAGATTCAGAAATCTCAAAGGCTTCAAATATATTCAATCCAAAAAGACGTTCTCTAGGGCACAAGAGAGTGAAATTTTCAAAAATCAAACACAAAGAGGAAATTCTAAAACCACCAAGAGGAAGGCATCAAGTCACATATGAGGGAAGCCCCACTGGACTAATAGCAAATTTCTCAGCAGAAACTCTTACAGGCAAGAGATAATGGGATCATACATTCAAAGTGCCAAAATAAAAAACTATTATCAATCAAGAATACTATACCTAGCAAAACTATCCTTCTGAAATGAAAGAGAAAATAAAGTTTTTTTCCCACACAATCACAAACTGATGGAATTTATAACCATTAGACAAGTCTTAAGAGAAAGTTTCTAGAAAGTCCTAAATATGGAAGCAAAAGGACTATAATGATCTTCATGAAAACATGCAAAAATATAAAACTCACTGGTAGAGTAGATACACAGAGGACTAAGAGAGAGGAATAAAAACTTACCACTACAGAAAAACAAGCCATATTGATATATAATAAGAGAGAAAGGAAGTAGCAAAGGGTACACACAACAACCAGAAAACAATTAATGAAATCACAGGAGTAAGTCCTCACATATTATTAGTAATAACCTTCAATATAAATGGATTAAATTCCCCAACTAAAAACCATAGATGGGCTGAATGGATAAGAAAACAGGACCTAACTATATGCTACCTACAAGAAATAAACTTTGTCTGTAAAAACACAAACAGACTGAATGTGACAGAATATAAAAAGGTATTCCACACAAACAGAAACCAAAAACAGGCAGGGGTAGCTATACTAACATCCATTAAACCAGACTTTAGGTCAAAACTGAAGAAAAGACAAAAAGGTCACTCACTATATAATAATAAAATTATTAATTCATCAGGAAGATATAACAATTATAAATACAAATACACCCAACACTAGAACACCCACATATATAAAGCAAATATTATTACATATAATTGGAGAGATAAACTCCAATATGATAATAGTGATTTTAAATGCCCTACTCTCAGCAATGGCTAGATTATCTAGAAAGAAAATAAAAATAAAAACATATCAGGGCCAGGCAGAGTGGCTCACATCTGTTAATTTTAGTACTTTGGGAGGCCAAATGGATCACTTGAGGTCAGGAGTTCAAGACCAGCCTGGCCAACATGGTGAAACCCCATGTCTACATCTCTATTAAAAATACAAAAAATAGCCAGATGTGGTGACACGTACCTATAATCCCAGCTACTCTGGGGGCTGAGGCAGGAGATTTGCTTGAACTTGGGAGGCAGAGATTGTGATAAGCCAAGATCACACCACAACACTCCAGCCTAGGCTACATAGCAAGACTCCATCTAAAAAAAGAAAAAGAAAAAGAAAAAAAAATCACTGGATTTAAACTGTGCTTTCAACCTAATAGATCTAACAGACATTTACAGAACATTTTGTCCGGCAACAGAAAACAACATATTCTTCATATTGAGGCATGGAAACTTCTTCAGGACATACTATATGCTAGGCCACACACACACACACACACACACACACACACACACACACAAAGCTTCAAGAAACTTTTAAAATTCAAAATATTATCAAGTATCTTTTTCTCACCACAGTGAAATAAAACTAGAAATTAAAAATAAAAGGAACATTCAAAAACATGCAAGTACATGAAAATTAAATGTGTTCCTGAATAAATGACAAATAAAGAATTAAAAATTATTTTTCATGCTAAACATATTAGTCCATTCTCACATTTCTGCAAAGAACTAAGGCTGGGTAATTTATGGAGAAAAGAGGTTTAATTGACCCACATTTCTTCAGGCTGTACAGGAAGCATGATTGAGGAGGCCTCAGGAAACTTACAATCAAATAAGAAGGGAAGAGGGGAAGAAATCACCTTATTCACATGGTAGAGCAGAAGAGAGAGAGTGAAGGGGGAGGTTCTACAAACTTTCAAATGACCACATGTAATGCTATCATGAGATGGCACTAGGGGGATGGTGCAAAACCATTAGAAACCACCCCCATGATTCAAACAACTCCCACCAGGCTCCAACTCCAACACTCAGAATCACAATTCAACATGAGATTTGGGTGGAGACACAGAGTCAAACAATATTATTCCACCACTGGCCCCTCCTGTTCTCACATTTCAAAACGCAATCATGCCTTCCCAACAGTCCCTGAAAGTCCTAACTCATTCCAGTATTAACTCAAAAGTCTAAGCTTAAAGTCTCATTGGAGACAAGGCAAGTCCCTTCTGCCTATGAGTGTGTAAAATCAAAAACAAGTTAAATACTTCCAAGATACAATGGGGATACAGGCATTGGGTAAATGTTCCCATTCCAAAAGGGAGACATTGGCCAAAAGAAAGGAGCTATAGGGCTAATGCAAGTTCAAAACCTAGCTGGGCAGTTATTAAATCTCAAAGCTCCAAAATAACCTCTTTTGACTCCATGTCTCACATCTAGGTCACACTGATGCAAGGAATGAGCCTCCACTGCCTTGGGCAGGGTGGTCCTGTGGCTCTGCTGGGTATAGCCTCTGTGGCTGCTCTTAAGGGCTGGCATTGAGTGCTGTGAATTTTCCAGGCCCATGGTGCAAGCTGTCAGTGGATCTACAATCCTGGGGTCTAGAGGATGGTGGCTCTCTTCTTACAGTTCCATTAGGTAGTGCCCCAGTGGGGATTGTGCATGGGGACTCCAACTCCACATTTCCCCTCTGCACTGCCCTGGTAAAGGTTCTCCATGAGGGCTCCACCCCTGCAACAGACTTCTGACTAGACACTCAGCCATTTCTATACCTTATCTGAAATCTAGGAGGAGATTCTCAAACCTTAACTCTTGCCTCCTGTGCACTCACAGACCCAACACCACAAGGAAGCCACCAAGGCTTGGGGCTTGCACCCTCTGAAACAATGGTCCAAGTTATACCTTGACCCCTTTTAGCCACAACTGGAACTGGAGCAGCTGGGACACAGTGAACCAGGTGTCAAGGCTGCTCAGAGCAGTGAGGCCCTGTGCCTGGCCCCGGAAACCATTTTTCCCTCCTAGACCTCCAGGCTCATGATGGGAGGGGCTGCTGTGAAGACCTCTGACCTACCCTGGAGACATTTTTCCCATTGTGTTGGCTATTAACATTCATCTCTTCTTTACTTATGCAAATTTCTGCAGCCTTGAATTCCTCTCCAGAAAATGGGTTTTTCTTTACTGCATAGTTGGGCTGCAAATTTTCCAAACATTTATGTTCTACTTCTCTTTTATATATAAGTTCTAGTTTCAGGTCATTTCTTTGGTTATGCAAATTATTGTAGGCTTTTAGAAGCAGCTGGACTACCTCTTGAACTCTTTGCTGCTTAGAAATCTCTTCTACCAGATACCCTAAATCATCTCTCTCAAGTTCAAAGTTCTACACCTCTCTAGAACAGCAGCACAATGCCACCAGTCTCTTTGCTAACGCCTAGCAAGAGTGACCTTAACTCTAGTTCCCAAGAAGTTCCTCATCTCCACCTGACTGCCTCAGCTTGGACTTCACTGTGTATATCACTATCAGCATTTCTGTCACAACCATTCAATAAGTCTCTAATAATTTTTTTGTTGTTGTTTGTTTGCTTTTCCTTTCTTTTTTTTTTTTTTTTTTTTTTTTTTTGGACACAGTCTCACTCTGTCACCCAGGCTGGCGTGCAGTGGCACAATCTTGGCTCACAGAGATTCTCATACCTCAGCCTCCAAAGTAGCAGGGGTTGAGGCATGCATCACCAGACCTGGCTAATTTCCATGTTTTTAGTAGAGACAGGGTTTTGTCATGTTGACCAGGCTGCTCTTGAAGCACTGACCTCAAGTGATCCACCCCGCTTGGCCTCCCAAAGTACTGTGATTACAGGCATGAGCCATTATACTCAGCCTCTAGGAAGATTCCAACTTTCCCTCATCTTCCTGTCTTCCTCTCATCCCTCCAAACTGTTCCAACCTCTGCCCATTATTCAGTTCCAAAATCCCTTTCACATTTTCAGGTATCTTTATAGAAATGTCCCTGTACTCTGGTACCAATTTTCTGTATTAGTCCATTCTCATCCTGTATAAAGACATACCAGAGACTGGGTACTCTATGGGAGAAAAGAGGTTTAATTGCCTTACAGCTCCACATGCTGTCCAGGAGGCATGCTTCAAGAGACCTCAGGAAACTTACAGTCATGGCGGAAGGCAAAGGGGAAGCAGTTACAATCTTCATATAGTGGAGAAGGAGCGAGAGAGAGAGAGAGAGAGAGAGAGAGAGAGAAAGCACAAAGAGAGGAGTGTTACACACTTTCAAAAAACCAGATCTCATGAGAAATCTATCATGAGACAGCATTAGGGGGATGGTGCTAAACCATTAGAAACCACCCCCATGATCCAATCACCTCCCACCAGGCCCCACCTCCAACACTCAGGATCAAAATTCAACATGAGATTTGGGTGGGGGCTGATTGTAGGTTATAACCTACATCAAAAAACTAGAAAAAATTAAATCAACCTAATGATGTATTTCAAGGGACTAAGAGAGCAAACACAAACCAAATCCAAAATTAGTAAAAAGAACAAGCAATAAAGACCTTACGAGACATAAATACGTGAAACTGAGACCAAAAAAAAAAAAGACAAACATCAACAAAATAAAAGCGTTGGTTTTTTGAAAAGATAAAAAATCAGCAAATAATTAGGAAAAATAACAAGAAAAAAAAAGACCTAAATAAGTAAAATGAGAAATGAAAAATAATATATTATAAATGGCATCATGGAAATATTAAGAATCATTAAAAACAATTATGAACATATATACCCCACATACAAACTGAAATTGGAAAGCCTAGGGGAAATGAAAAAAATTCCCGGACACAGATGACCTACCAAGATTAAACCAAGAAGAATGGAAAACCTGAACAGAGAAATTATAAGAATCAAGATGGAATCAGTAATATAAAGTGTCCCAACAAGAAAACAGACTAGGAACTGATGGTTTCCCTGCTGAATTCTATCAGGCTTTTAAAGAACAATTAATACCAATTATTTGAAAACTGAAAAGGGGAAAATTCTCCCACACTCATTCTGTGAGGTCAGCATCACCCTGATCGCAAGGTGTTAGACAAGACACAACAAAATGGAAAACTATAGGCAAATATCCCTGATAAACATAAATGTAGAAATTCTCAAGAAAATACCAGCAAACCAAATTCAGTGATGCAAGGATGGCTCAACACACACAAATTAATAAATGTGAAACATAAAACCAACAGAAAGAAGGACCAAAAAATACAATTCTCTCAGTAAAGAGATGAAGTTATGTAAATCTGAGTTTCAGATAATGATGATTTTTGTGCTTAAGCATCCTAAGTTTAGTGAATCAGAGGGCTTAATCAGCAGATTTGAATTTCCTTTATACCATCTTCCACTAGAAACAGTATGGCCAAATTTGCTTATTTGTAATAAATTTGGTATTTAGTATTTTAAAATAATTATTCTCACTTGAAAATCGTATACTTTTGTTGGAAATTTGTTTTGGTATATGTAGGAGGATTGTTGTCTATTGTAAATTAATCTACTCGTCAATTAAACTATTGAGTGCTGCTACATAAATGGATAATTGCTAAGGGTATATCTCCTAGATGCAGTTATTTGAATAAAAGACAAAAAACAATGATTATAAGACGCTTTGTCTTAATGATATTTTGTGGAATAATTAGAATCACACTATATCTCCTAGATTTAGTTGGATTTTAAAAATTTGTGTCAATGAATTCATTTGGATGTCAATTAGTGATTGAGAGAGATGGGCAGTAGAACAGCCTAATCAGTTTATTTCCACTCTTAATTTCCAGGCTTGTTTGATAGACTTCTTTATATTCTTAATAACTTTAAAGCAAATCAGAAAAAATGCTGTTTAATATTTTAACAAAATGTTCCTCTGGTGGGACAAAATGCTACTGCCCTGACCAAAATCCTGTAATTCATCAAGATTTTAGTCATTTTAAGGGTGTGTTATTGATTACTCATGTATAAGTGACTTTGCAATACATTTTCCAATAAGTTTAGTATTAAGGTCATTTTGACTTGTTATTACACATTATCTTGGCCTCTTCATTACAGCTGGTCTAGCAGTCACAGGTTTAAATATGATACTACATTTGATGTACCTAAAATTGTGTTGAAACACATAACTTCAAAAGGGTAAATTTTTTGCTATTAAATTTTTTATTCTCCATTGTATACAATTATACATGGAAAGAGCTTAAACATGCTTAATTTTCAAAATAGAGAACAATTTGGCAATGTAATGATAAATTATGCCTGAGAAAATAAAATAAACTATGTCAAACTCTCCTTTCCTTATAGGTGACATGTGTATTTCAAAATAACCAGATGTTAAACCTTATTAAATTTTATGAAATACATTGATATTAGTGTCACTTTAAAAATGAGTTTCTATGAGGTGATACTGCTAGGAAGTACTGTTATGGCATCAAACAAGTGCAGTTGGCAATTATTTACATTCTGACTGAAATCTGAATTTTTTATCCCAGTGCTAATGGTACTAATGAAAAATAAGAAACTTTGTCTATTTAGCTGAGGACTATACTATAATAGGATGAGAGAGGAAAATAAACCCCATTACACTCATGGACTTCTTAACATGTCATGACATGGAAAAATGCATTCCTTAAAACAAAGTCTCTTCAGTTTTATCTATGATCTATAAAACCAGATTCTACTGCTTTTTAGTATTTGCCATATAATTAACTTGTAGAGTTGGCCTTAAAACTATAGAAACATAACAGCTGTAGCTCTAAAAATACAGCTTTTAAATAATTTTTAATTGAGGACTTACATTGATACTATTTTTTAATGTTACCTTTTGCACACCAGAAAATAATGAATAACACCACAGGATTCAGAATCCTATTTTCTTTCAAAAATATAAAATCTTCATTTAGGTTAATTAAAAACAAATAATAATATATTATCTTCCAGGATAAGACATAGAAGCCTTAAATAAAAGTTTCTTGGGCAAGTATTATTTTCTCCCATGTTTTCCAAATTAAGCATCACAGCTAAAGCCCATTCATTCAGTGAATAAACAATTATAGATCAATTGAAAGTGACTGGTTCTGGCAATAGAGCAATGAAAAAATAATGATTTTTTTCTACTAATTATTGCATCTAGTGTCAAACACTCATATTAAATAAATCATAGCTAAAATAATAATACACTCACAAACATAAATAATATGAAGATATAATCAGGTAAAAGAATAAAACAGAGAAGCATGACATAGATTTACCCTGAAAAATCTCTTCTATTCTGAAATATAAATAAGATACAAGTGTTACCTAAGCAGATGCAGTGAGCGGCAAAACAAAGAGCAAGAATAGCACATTCAAAAATCCTTTTAAGAGGCCAGTTGGAACGGAATATCAAATGGAATACCAATCACAAACCTGCGAGATAGAACTGGAGAGAAAGGCAAGGATGAAATCATGCAACAGTGTATTGCCCATGTTAAAGACAGCATATGTTATGCAAAGAGCAATCGGAAACTACTAAAAGTTGTTTTTTGTTTTTATTAATAGTGGATGTTTGACATGGAAAATGTAAATTTTGAAAATGCTGTTTTAGTTAGAGTGTAGAGAAGTATACAAAGCTGGTTAAGAGGGTCCCATAGTTTTTCTATCTTTTATGGCTATTTCTAGCTATCAACAGCATTCCTGTTCTCCTAAAACATTTTCCATCAGGCTTCCAGCACTTGAAATGTAGCATTGATACAATATTTATCTTTGTATGTTTTGTTTTGCCATAGTAGACATAAGGAGAGCACATGGGAATCTATTATCATACTAACAGATGTAAGAGTGGAAAGATATATCTTGATGTATTTTCTGGAGTTTATGGGTTCGTGTTATTAATCCCAAGTTGCCTACAGATCCCAAGCCTATAGAAAGTGTATAAGGTTGTCAGATGCCTACATGTAAAATTAATTCAGAGTTGAGAGTTAGGACCGTATGTGCAGGGTTTACAATCCAATGTATTAATCTATTACAATATGGTTTATTATGAGAGATGGATTATTATGTTGAGAAATTGAAAAAACTAAATCTTTTTCAATGCTGGTCAAAACGTATTTATTGAACTGGGCTTGTGTCCACTTCATTACCTATTCCCTTCCCCTGGTACTGAAATTTTCAGTCTTTACCCATTTTACATTCCTCCAGTGATACTGACACCAAAACTACTAAGAAGGTACTGTGCTGGCAAAGTACTGATTAATTGTGATTTCTAAATATAATCACAGCAAATACTTTTTATTTTCCTCTAAAAGAAAGGAAATTCTGTCCACACATTCTATTTGATAACTGAATTGTGTGTGTGTGCATGTCATGTGTTTTCTCTAACTATATTTTGTTAGAAAGTTAATAATCATTCATGTAAACATGAATACATATAATTATAAAAATAACTGAAGCCATAGAAAGACTCAGCAGAAAAAATGTGATTATATTAGCATTTAAAAGAACAATATTAATAATTTTGTTTAAAATCCAGTTAAATAGTTTGGCATAGAGCAGTTAATGAAGTGGGAAGAATACTAGGAGCAAGTGTTAAAGAACATAAAGAAAGAAACTTTCATGCAATTATTTATTTAACTGTATACCAAATCATAAAGAGAGAGAGAGAGAAGCAAACAGAGAGCATTTTATTTAATGTTTCTGTTTTAGAAAGTAGCCTTTAGATCTGTTCATGAGAGTAGAGATTTGGTTCCTTCGGATAACTCAAGGAGAGAATGACATCATTTCATCTGCTCTCTAGGAGGGTGGAGTATTCATTGTGTTTCAAAAGACAAAACTCTCTTCTGAGTAAGATAAAGAGTTCTTTTGTTGTTAAGAACTGGAGCTCATTTTTTCATTTAGAATCACTTTATTGTGGAAGGCTACATCTTAGGTTTTGGGCATGAAATTAGCTAAATTGAACAAAGCCCCTGTTTTTATAAAACTTAGGGAATACTAATCACAGAAATAGGAATAAAATTACAATTGTGGTAAGCTCCACAAAAGGTTATTGACATAACAAATAATATAAGAAAATTTTCTTTGATAAAGAAGTTATAGAAAGTGTTGACAAGGGAGCTGAGATATGAAAGATGAGAGAAGTCAGATCATTCAGTATAACAAACGTCTTTGGACAGGAGAATGGTAAGTACATAGAACAAGAGAAGGCTTGAGCCCCTGAAACAATGTGGGTGTTAAATGTGATTGGGGTAAGAGTATGTTAGGGAGGAAGAAGAAATTTCATTTAAACTTTACGGTAGGTTACCATCTATCTTACCATCTCTTTAAAATGGTTAACCAGGCTCCAATTTATGGATTAAAACAATTAAATGAGAGCTCTTGAGTGAGGACATAAAGAGGAAGGGATTTTTACCAGGGAAGAAATGTGATATATGGAAAAGATCCTGTGACTAACATATAAATACTAGGTCCCATATTTAGGCATTCTTGCCTACAGAGTGTTAGAGACAGTAACTTGGAAGAAATAATCCTTGTGGTACAAGATTTTAAATGACTGACTTGTAATGCATGAACAGAGTCAGAACAGCAGCCCCTACACAACTTACAATGGCGGTTTCTCGGTGGGGTTAAAAAATATATATATAATAATACTACTTTGCCCTTCATGTCTTAGCATTCCACATCACTTTATAACCTTATGAGGAATCTTTCTCCTCTGCACTCAAGTTACTAATAATTATTAGCATAGGGTAGGAAGAGGCTCTTATATCAGGAATTTGAGGCTAAAAGGAAGCATTAAAAGACCCAAATTAGAGACAGAAGGAAGTGATAATTCTGTTAAGACACTATTAGCTACTGCTTATTTAATGTGTATTGTGAATCACACACTGTGATAAACCTTTCATAAATTGCTTCATTTTATTTTCTCAATAACCCTATTGAGATATCACTACTATATTTAGACTCTTAGAGGTTATAAAAATTGATCAAGATCATTAAGCGTTCTGTGTGTAATTACAAAATCCATGCATTTCCTTAGACCTGTCAACCGTGTTGAATGATGATGGTACACTGAGCTACATGGGGTCTGAAAAGATGTCATGGAGTTTGAAAATGTGGGACCCTGGTAAGGTTAATATTCACAGAGTGATGAGAGATAAAGTCAGTTGTAGAGGAAAGAGAAGTGAAAAAAAGAAGTTAAAAAAACGGGAAGTAAGAGCTTGGTGTATTCATAAGCAATGAAAATTATAAGACTGAGGCCAAGACAAATGAGATTGTTTTATTTTTCCCAAAAAGATGTACTGACTTTTAAAAGACAAAAAAAAAAAAAAAAATGACAAGGTAGAAATTGAAGAATTCAGAAATTGAAGATGTAACTGACGTCAGAACTTTTCAGAGGTGGAAGGCAGGGATATAATTCATAGTGTGCAGATTGAGTGATTTGCCTAGGAAAGAAGTAAGCATAACTTTTTTTTGATGCAGAATAGAATACAGTAAAACCAGCTGAAAACAAACAAACTGTTTGTTTAACTGTGAAGTTTTTCTTTTCCTGCAGAACAACATAAACATTTCTCATTCTGGAATTCAAGCTGTCCATTAATTGGTATCAAATCACCCTTCCCTCTTGTCATGTCACAAACCAATCTTTTATTCAGGCTAAATCACTAAATTCATTGTTATTGTCATCTGAATACAGCTCCTGTTTTCGCATGTCAATGTCTCATTTAAATAGTTCTCCCAGCACAGATGTCTCTCCCTTCCATCACAGCCACCAGCATCTCTTATGTCCAGTCTCAATCTACCTCCTCTGTAAAGTCTTCTTGAAAGCCACAGTTTAAAATTATCAATCATTCCTTCTCAGAAGGAGTTGCATGTACAGAGTGTTACTCATTTATAATTGTACATTCTGGTACTATTTATTGCATTTTATGAGTATGCATATATAGTTATGGACTGAACTGTGTCTCCTCAACATTCACATATTGCAGTCTTTTTTTTTTTTTTTGAGACGGAGTCTCGCTCTGTCTCCCAGGCAGGAGTGCAGTGGCACAATCTCGGCTCACTGCAAGCTCCGCCTCCCGTGTTCCCGCCATTCTCCTGCCTCAGCCTCCCGAGTAGCTGGGACTACAGGTGCACGCTGCCACACCCGGCTAATTTTTTTGTATTTTTAGTAGAGACGGGGTTTCACCATGTTAGCCAGGATGGTCTCAAACTCCTGACCTCGTGATTCACCTGCCTCGGCCTCCCAAAGTGCTGAGATTACAGACGTGAGCCACTGTGCCCGGTCTATATTGCAGTCTTAATTGCCAGTACCTAGCAATGTGATTGTGGTGAAGACGGAGACATAAAGAGGAAATTAAATTAAATTTGAGATCATATGGATAGGCTTAAACCAATATGACTAGTGTCTTTATAAGAAGAGGAGACTAGAGACACATACACATACAAAAGGATGATCATGTCAAGACACAGGGGGAAGGTAGCCCTTTACAAGCCAAGAGGAGAGGCCTCAGAGGAAACCAACACTACTAACACATTGATCTCAGACATCTAGCTTCCAGAATGTGAGACAATACATTTTTATAGCTTAAGCCACCCAGTCTGTGGTATTTGCTATGATAGCCCTAGAAAAAATAAATATATACAGACACATATATATAACATATATATAAATATTAATATACATGGACATATACACTTACATATTATACATAAATATTATATAATATACCATACAGTATATGTAAAATACATGTCTTTATATACAATTGAATTTTATTTTACATATATCATCAAGAAATAGGTGATAGTTTCCTTAATATAAACACATATCACCCTTAATGTTTCACACAGTGTCTTATATACAAAGTTGGCATATTGTAGTATTTAAACATTCACTCTATGGAGCAAAACAGATAGGAGTTTTAGAAGCTTTTTACCTAACTCCTCTATAAACTTTCATACCACAGTTAACACTTCTTAGCCTTAGTTTCTTTACCTGTCTCATAAAGATAAGGAGTGTTTGTTCCTCTTAAGTATACTATAATACTAAATGAGGATATTAATGTGGAGTGCTTAACATTGATGGCAGCAGCAGGCCACTGAAGCCGCTGCTGCCATAGCACTAGCTGCAGCAGAGAGGCATACGTGGTGGCAGCAGGAGTGGCTGCAGAAGCAGCAGTGGTGGCAGTGGGTCTCCAGTGCTCCATGTTTCTGAGGAAGCCTACTGTGCCACCCCTACCCTTGCATGGTTCGGAAGGATCTGCTCCCAGGCCCAGAGCCTCTGCCATGGCCTCAACTTTGCTTCCTGCTGCATCCTGGGGGCCTGTGAGCACTTGGCTGAAGATGCAGGCAGGACTTGCAGGGTTGGTCCCAGGAGTTTCAGGTTTGTTTGTAAAGGGTTGGACAGGGCCGCCAAGTAACCTCTCAGGGGCCCAGGAACTCCCGGTCTTGCCCTCGCAGGCTTGGAGGTGTCTGCTCTCAGTCTCTGGCTTCTGACTGCTGTAGCCACCTCCTCTGATCATGGAGTAAGTTGAGTAAAGTTGAGGCAAAGCCCACAGGTCCTGTTGCAACCCAGCTGAGTGTGCACATGCTCAAAGCAGCGCTGACACACCAGCCCCCTGACACTTTGGCCCCCTCTGGATTTTGGGCACCAACAGTCATGCGAGGGTGGTCAGGGGGTGCTGAGGACAGCTGAGCACTGGCCTGCGAACACCCCTTGGCACAAAGAGCCTGGGCACCATGAACGCAGGCAGGAGGAAGACAGGCTTCTGGGTGGAAGGGTGTGGGTCCGAGGTGAAGCCTCAAGCTGAGGCTTCAAGCTGAGGAGGGTCTGAAGTCTAGGAGCCCAGCTGCCTGTCCTGCAGAACACAGTGGGAACTTGTGGTGCCGTTTCCGGGCAGGCCCATTGTTGGGAACAGGCCCCCCAAAATCTGGCCATAAACTGGCCCCAAAACTAGCCATAAACAAAATCTCTGCAGCACTGTGACATGTTTGTGATGGCCATGATGCCCACTCTGGAAGGTTGTGGATTTCCTGGAATGAGGGCAAGGAACACCTGGCCAGCCCAGGGCAGAAAACCACTTAAAGGCATTCTTAAACCACCAACAACAGCGTGAGCGATCTGTGCCTTAAGGACATGCTCCTGCTGCAGATAACTAGCCCAACCCATCCCTTTACTTTGGCCCATCCCTTTGTTTCCCATAAGGAATACTTTTAGTTCATCTATAATGGATAGAAACAAAGCTTATCACTGGCTTGCTGTCAATAAATATGTGAGTAAATCTCTGTTCGGGGCTCTCAGCTCTGAAGGTGTAAGACCCCTGATTTCCCACTCCACACTTCTATATTTCTATGTGGTGGCTTTAATCCCTCTAGCGCTGCTGGGTTAGGGTCTTCCCAACTGAGCTGGTCTCAGCAGTCCATAGCCTACCAATAGGCCGGCACACATTTCCTCCCCTCTGAGGCCTATAAAAGTCCCAGACTCAGCCGGACTCCAGGAGATAATGAGATGGACAGCCGCAGGGAGGAGTTACCCTCTCTGCTAAGAGCTGGACACTCGTTGGGATGACCTGCCTGGCAGAGAAGAGCTACCCTCTCTTCTGAGATCCGAAGAACTGATGTGATGACCAGCTGTAGAGAGGAACTACCCTCTCTGCTGAGAGCTGAACACTTACTGGGACACCCTGCCTATGGAGAGGAGTTGCCCAATATGGGTCTCCTCTGAGCTGTTGTATCCTCAATAAAGCTCCTCTTTTTCTTGCTCAACGTCCACTTGTCTGCATATCCCATTCTTCCTAGACACAGGATAAGAATGCCAGACCTGCCAAATGGCAGGGCTAAAAGAGTTGTAACACAAACAGGAAGGAAGCATGCCTCTTGCCCACCACATTATGGGCAACAAGGAGATATGAGGGAAGGAGAGAAGAGCTGCAGCTCTTTGGGTAGCCCAGAGCTAGTAGCTCCCAGAGCCATGGCTGTGACTTCCTCTTTAGGGCTCTGTGGTTCCTGGCATCTCCAAGCTTCCAGGTGCCACACAACATTCCCTGGTGTCAGCTGTAGAAGCTGCTTATGGAACGCCTGGCTCAGTCACAGCCTCACAGGGAACTGGCACCCATGCTCATGCCTGGAGCTGCCCACCCTCCCACAGCCAGTGTGCCTGGCTGTGCACAGTGACTGGACCCTACACTCGCTCACACACCTCTCACTGCTCTACACCTGGCTCATCCTTAGCAAGTGTGGGATCCAGGTTGGTAGCAGGAGCTGAATGCAGCCTACCAGGCTGAGTGGGCAGAACAAGCCCAGTGGGCCAGAGCAAAATTTGGGCAAAAATTGGCCACAGATGTTTGTGGCTGGCAAGTGACATCCCAATGATCCCATAACAATCTAATACAAGGTACAGAGTAATTGTTAGCTAGCATTACTTTACATAGTCTTTGATTCATAAATTTTAAAGTTACTCATTTGAGAAACAAATGATTTAAATATGCTCGAGCTCAATCTTCTAATAAATTTACTGCTAGATATCTTTAACTATTAAATATTTTCCAAGATTTTGTTTTTAAAATAGAATATATGGTTTCAAATTATATTTTTAACATTGGCTAGCATTTATGTATTAAACAGATATTTTGTAGAAAAGTACACATTATTTTTCTGATAATCCTGATAACCACAATCTATATGAACAAGTTTAAACTATTTTACTTCAGATAGTTTAAAATGAGCACATAGTCATTTATCATACAGAACAGATTTACAGGATTCTCATCGCTTAAAATGAAATTATTATAAGGAATGAAGCACTCTAGTACTCTTTTTCAAAACTTTCTGAATTGACTGTAGAGAGTAACCTGTGATTCCAAACCAAAGAATAGGCAGAGATCTTAAAAGATATTAAAAGAGCACCAAAGCTGCTTTTCAGCATGAGTTTCTCTCAAACTCCTGGAATACTGAACTACTTTGTACATACTAAAAGGAGGACAAAATATAAAACCTAGACTCTACCCAATGTGGAAAGTATAATAAGACATCTTAGTTAAGTTGGAAGGCAAAAGCATCCCATTATAGAGCTGAAATAGTTTAAAAAACAAACAAACAAAAAAACTTAAACAAAAGGAATAAGACAGAAACTCACCTGTTTCAATTGTGGCACTAAAGAATAGCAGGGGCAGATTCCCCCTGAGAATTCATACAACATCAAACGCTGACATGGATGGAATCACTGAATTCCCACAGAGCAGTTGAAATATTTCGAGTAAATTAACATAAAATAATTTCAGATTGGTAGTACCATTAATCACTCATGAGAAATAAATTAACCTGTAGAAACAAATCAAGTCCTATCTTTTACAAATTTGTTCAGAAAAAGTGTCAAATAATATAATCAGTACAAAATCAAATGCTACAAAATACAAAAGGACTCAAAGCAACACAAAACACAGTGAATTAAAATCAGCGAAAACAATAAGCAGCTGAAAATATCTGAAGAGAAGATTTCAGGTAACAAAATTTTCAGAAAAAAAATTTAATATTGGCTAATATATGTTTAAAAAATTAAAATAAAAATGAGAAAGTATAAATAGAGAACTAAAATTAAGGAAGAGCAAATAAAATTTTATAATAAACCAAAAGGGTATCTAGAAATGAAAAATAGAATTGTTGAAATATTTAAAACCAATGACAAAATTTACAGATTAATAGACTTAGCTGAAGAGAAAATCAGTTAACTAAAATAGATTTCTGAAAAAAAAAATTTCCATAAAAAATAAAAGTTATAAAAGATGATAGTATGAAAAACAAAGATCAAGAAATAGGTAGTGAGAACGTAAATTATACTCAGTGTTTGAAAAAAAGTAAAAAGGAGATTCTTAATGAATTAATTAAAGACATTCACAGATTCATAAAGCCATATAATACTAACTAGAGAATAGAAAAAGTAATTACACCTGTATCTACAATATAAAAAGACAACAACAACAAAACACTAGAAACCAAACAGAAATAATAATTAGACAACAAACTTCTCAATAGCAATAATTTAGAAAAAGTGAATTTTTTAATTTGATAAGCCAAAACACGATTAACCCAGAATTGTATTCCATAAAAACTATTTTTCAAGGGCGAAAGTAAAATAAAGACATGTTCAGACAATAAAAATCCAATTTATCAATAAAAGAAAAACTAAAGAATGCCCTCTAGTCAGAAGGAAAAAGCTCATTGATGAAAGGTCTGATGAATTGACCTGCAGAAACAAAGTAAGCCCTACCTTTAAAAAAATATGCTCAGAAAAAGTTCCAAGGAACATGATTAGTGCAAAATCAAATGTCATAAAACACAAAGGGACACAAAAAGAACACAAAACACAGTAAATTAAAATCAGCAAAAACAATAAACAGCTGAAAATATCTGAAGAGAAGATATTTTAGGAAAGCCTGATAAATATGTGAATAAAAATTGGGAATATTAACCATATAAAATTATTTACATGGTTATATTCATACAGAAAATTTATTCTCAACCATTACCTTAAAATATACACAAAAAGTAATTTTAAAAGGATTAGTCTTGAAAGTAAAGCTGCCTGTATGAAACTATACAACTTCTAAAATCTAGAAAGTGGAGAATATAATATCTGCATCCTTGGTTTAGGGAAAGATTTCTTAGAATAGAAAATGAGTAATGCCAAAATAAAAGAAAATAAGTTAGACTTTATTAAAATTAAACCTTTTGAAAATAAAAAGACACTAAGTAATAAAAAAGATTAAAAAGACAATATATCCAAAAAATTAATCTGAAAAATAAATTATTTACAGAATACATAAAGAACTCTTCAAATTTGGTAAAAGTAAAACACCTAATAAAAATGTATAAAAGACTTGAATAGAAACTTTCTTATATAAAGTGACTATAAAAAAATATTCAACACCTTATTTATGAGGTAAATTTAAATTTAAAACATAATGAGATTTCGCCTCACCCCAACTAGAAGGTTTAATATTAAAGACTTAACATGCCAATTGGTAATTAATATATGGAATAATTGAACATCAAATACACTCTTCATGGATATGTAAGGTTATACAAACCCTTTGGCAAAGAGTTTTATGGTGTAAAGTACATAATTACCATAAGAAATTCCACTTCTAAATATTCATTCATGAAAAATAAAAATACACAAAACAAAATACACGTATGCAATGCTCATAGCACAATGCTCAATGTTCATTATAAACAAAGGTGGAAACAAACCAATTATTCATGAACAAGAGAATGGATAAAGATAGATGAGGTATCAATATAACGATATACTAGGCAGTAATACAATGAAGGAATTCCTGGTGTCCACAGCTGCATGAATTGACTTGAAAATCTTTATGCTGAGCTTAAGAATCTGTACAATAAAGAAGACAATTTTATGACCCTATTCTACAATAGGCAAGTTCTGTAACAGTCAACAATAATTCATATTAATAGAAATCATATTAATGGTTGCTTGAGGTGAGAAGAGTGGGAATGATTTATAGGAAAAGAGCACAGGAAATGTTCTCAGGTGTTGAAAATTTTCTATATCTTGGTGGCTGTTATATTTAACAAGTGCTTACATTTGCCAAAATTATGCAAAGTAGTCACTTAAATTCATGGGTACATTAAAAAAATAGATCTCAATAATGTATATTCAAATAATATATATTGACCAATTTTTATGTAAGAAAAATATCTCAAATTATTTTAAAATTTAGCATTATTATTCACCATAAACAAAACTTTCAATAGTTGCTAAACAATGACTGGTAAAATTCAAAATCTGCTCAAAGATTTAAAAAAAAATCTCATGGCAAATTATGAATGATTGATTGTTTCATTAAATGAACAGATATTATCTACCAAAGTTTTAAGACAAATATTACTCTTAATGATGAAATGATGAAATATTATCTTTACATAAGGATAATTTTTCACCAATACTATTTAATACTCACCAGAGGTTCTAAATTTTGAGGTAAAAGAATATGAAATAAAAAGCATAAAAATGGGAAGGGAAGATAAAAACCTATTTATTCACAGATATCAATTTTATACTAAAAACAAAAAGGAATAAACACCAGTATTAGGACTTTAGAAGTATAATTTGTTGTATAGGAGGTTTATATACAAATATATTTCTATCTACCAATAATAAATTCCTGCATTTTAAAAAAGATAGCAGCGTAGCACTCTACCAGTGCCAGGAGCTGGACACCTACCTGATACCCCAGATCCCCCACAGCCACTACTGATTGCTGCCATCTGCAGGTACAGAGCCACAGGACCCCAAGAATGAGCTTACAAACTGGCCTTTACAGGCCCTGGGAGCTCCTCTCACTCTTCAGAGCTTCCACTGCCCTGGCTACTAAATATTTTATGTACATCAGCCTGAAAAGGACTTCTGGCTGTGCAAGGATCCCTTAAAGATTTTCCGCTTCAAGTCCCTCTCTTTGAAATCTGCCATGAGCACAAAATTATGGTAATTTTTGACCTAAGAAGATTTTAAAACCATTTAAAGGCCAAATAAAAAGATAAAAAACAATCACAACAATATTAAGTAGCCAGAAATAAACTATATTCAAAGTCTTTGCAGGAGAATTATTACATTTTATTAAAACATGCTAAAAAATTGACAAATTTTGTTGTTCTTAGATTTAAAATTTCCATATTTTAAAGATTGTTTAAAATATTTAATTTGATCTATGAATTCAGTACAATCCCAATTAGAATCCCAATATTTTAAAATATAACTTAAAACCAATGTAACATTAGTAACAAAAATTGTATGGCAATGAGACCTAACATACTAGTGTACAAGAAGTTGTTGAGAGAACCTGCCCCATTAGGTATCAGAACTTATTAAAACTTACCATAACTAAGGCAACGTAATTTATCATAGATATAGAGTAATAGAAAATGACAGATTCAATCAATGCATATGTATAATCGTTATTAATGACAGCATGAGTATTGCAGTTGAAGAAAACAAAGAATGGCCTATTTAATAATTTATGTAGGAATAATTGCTTATTATTATGGATTGAATGTTGTGTCCTCCTCCCCCAAATTTATATGTTGAAGTCCTAATCCCCAATGTGATGATGTGTGGAGAGAAGGGTTTTGGGAGGTAATTAGGTTTAGATGAGGGTGACCACGGAACTGAATCAGCCGGAAACCTGATCTCAGAGTTTCCATGCTTCAGAGCTGTGAAAATAATATCTGTTTTTTAAACCATGCAGTTTATGTTATTCTGTTACAGCAATCCAAGAAGACCAATACAATTATACATTTGGAAAAAATGTAAATTTTCCTCCTTAAACTTTAAATATTTGAAAAAAATAGTTCAAAGTGAATTGTGGATATAAATGTCAAAGGAAGAACTTAACAAAATAGTGGGCTTTTTGAGATGAAAGTATGAATTTCTTTTAGAAAACAACATGTTTAAGCAAAAAGAAAAATATTTATAATTTGTATATTAAAATGATCTGTTTATCAAAAACATTGTATGGAGTCTATAAAGATAAGCTACAAAATGAAAAAAATATATTTGCAGCTCATTACTTGCATTTCACACACACAAAAATACAAATAAAAAATAAAAATTTTTAAGGCTTTCAAATTGTTTAAGAAGGAGGATATGACCTGTCCTTCTAATTTTGCCACACCAAGATTGCTATTTTTAGCTACCCAATATCCCAAACAGTTTTGCTCCCAACCCTGTTTGTGACTTCTTTAATTAACTGGTGATGTTCTTTTAACTCTAATCCTCTTTTGTGCTAGCTCTGGTAATCTAATGCTATCATATTAGAGAGGCCAAACATAAATGTCACTTCCACAAATCTTCCCTTTTAGGAGAAGCTTTTATCTTCTTGGAAATTTAACAGTTAGGGATAAATATTACAAAGTGAATCAGTTCTAATATAGACAAACATAGGGAGCAATGGAAACACTCATTCATTTATACTACTTGAAGTGCAAATTGGTGCAACTATTTTGAAAAACAGACTTTCCCTAGTCAAATTAAAATGTATGCATACAAAATGACTTGAATCTACTCCAAGGCATATACCTAAAGTTTTACATGTGTGTGCCAAAATACACATCCTAAAGTGTTCATAGTAGCATTGTTCATAATAACAAAAAACAAAAGAAACTAATCCACATATTCATTAAAAGGAAATGGCAATATACATATGCTATAATGTATTGGACAGCAATGGAAATTAACCACTACATGCGTTAACATAGATAAATCACACAAATTTAACATTAAATGAGCAAGTCCACAAATAATGCATACAATACTATGGAATATTCAAAACAGGATAAACGGTTAGTTATATATAAAAGTAGCAAAACTCTAATGGAAGGTAATGGAACTATCACTATGACATTTGAGGTAATATTTACCTCTGGGGTTTTGCGGAGGACAATCAGAAAGAGCAGAGAGTTAGCGCTTACAGTACGAGTAACACTTTACTTTTTTTCACCTGACTGACCTATACATGTATACCTTTTTTAATTTTTAGAATGTAGTGATGTATTTGAACACTCTTTTGTGGGATCAGGTGTTTACTAATAAAAAACCAAATGATTATTGATGAAAATGAATGACTCTTGATCATAGTCCTGTAGAAAACAACAAACCCCTGCCCATAAATACTTACATTAAAACACAGGAATACCATTATACATACATATATAATTTATTTTTATATATTTATATAAAAGAAGTTCTGAATTCAAAATAATATGGACGATTAACCAGCCTCGGTTTCATTAAAATGTCAGAGAATTTGATCTTCATTTAATAGCATTTTGCAGAAATGAGCCACCATTTTACAGTTAAGGCTATCACTACTCAGCATGGCATTATTTTGGACAGGGAGATTGATATTTCTTGCAACAGGCTTCACGATAACCAAAGTTGTCTCACTTTACCTGTTCCTAGGGATTACAGATTAGAAATTATTAAAAAGAGGGGATTATATGATGTTATATCATGTAGTGTATGAATACAGAATTGACTAGTTAATTCAAGATTGTGAGCTCACATAAAAGACATAAAATTATGTACTTACCATCTCTTTAAAAAGTATGTTCTTACAATAGTCATCTGATTTCTCGTGATTAAGGAGACAATTAGTACATTTATTCCTAAAATAGTTACAGTCATTCCTGTTCATTAAATCATCTAGTGGTCTGGATGCAGCACCAAGTGGATGGGATATTGATTTCCTGGGGTTGCCATAACAAAATACCACAATCTGGATGGCTTAAGAAATATAAATGTATTGCACTTTTTACAGTTCTAGAGGCTACAAGTCTGAAGATCAAGGTGTCAGCAGGGCCTTGCTTCCTCTGAAGTTGTTAGGATTTGTTTTAAGCCTCATTGGGAGCTTCTGGTGATTTTATGGCAATCTTTGTTGTTCCTTGACTTATAGGTGCATCACTCTGATCTCTGCTTTCATGTCCACGTGGGGTTCTCCCTGTCTATCCCTGTGTCCAAAGGTTTCCCTTTTAAAAAAGACAAGAGTTGTATTGGATTAGGGACCTAGGGACCACCCTAATGACCTCATTTTAACTGACTATTTCATAATATGAGGTACTTGGGGTAAAAAAATCCAAGATATTTTGGGGGAATTCACAATTTAACACATAATCTATGGTTTCATATGAAATATTTTATTAGTAATTTTAAATAAATTCAAAATTTGTTTACAAATTAAATTTTGTTTTATTTTAAAATTAACTATTCAATGTTTAGTTTTAATTTTTCATGCTGATTTATAAAAGCAAAAGAAATGGGAAATTGTTTACAAAGTAATTATAGTCTTGATGAATACTGAAACACAACCTCTAAAATTTTGATGATTAGCCATTGGCGTAAAGTTTTTCCTCTTATATTCTTCACATAAACATGAAAAACAGGTGTACAACATGCAAAATATCAAAGAAAATTCTTCTTTGCATAAAAATTGAATGGCATCTGCATTAAATCCAAAGCTACTTTAAAGAATGTGTAAGATTCTATTAGGACCAATTAAATTTAGATTTAGGGGAAATAAAAATCTGAACAGTATAGGAATCCTGTTTTTTTGGAAAGTAAAATTTGGCTTTCCGAGAAAAAGTCCACATATTTAGATATACAATTATATTAATAAGCAATGGAAATGTAGCTTTGTTAAATTGTGTCCAATTGAGCAAACGTTTACTGAGTGCAAGGTATTGTTTAAAGCACTGTGGTTATAAATGTAAATAAAGATCAGAAAATTTTCCTTTACAATCTTAGACTGATATTTCACACTATAGTTAATGTTCTTGTTTATTCTCTTAATTGGATTAAAAATAGGAACTTATTTTATATATCAATAAGTAGCATGAAAACATGTGATACTAATAAAGATAACTACAACTTTGAAAATTTGCCATGTGCCATCCACTGTGAAATACTATATATGAAGTATATCAGTTGATCCTCACAATCACACCATGAGATTTCAGGTACTTCAGATACTCACCCTTTAAATATCAGGAAAGTGACAATTGTAGAACATAAATTATTTGTACAGTGACACATAGCTAAGATGTGAATTGGAACCCGGGCAGCCCAAATTAAAAGCCAAAGCAAGTGTCTTAAAATCTTTATATAGAAAGCCCATATGTATAAATAACATTTCCATATTAGTCCTGAACTGCAGTTGGGAATATTAGAAAATTAGTAAATGGTAAAGAGGAGAGTTTACTTCAATAGTAAGAATCTTATCTTCCTTTTTCTCTCCACTAGCATTTATTTGTGTGTGTGTGTGTGTGTGTGTGTGTGTGGTTTTTTTTTTTTCTTTTTTACTTTTTGAACTTAAAACACTAGATAAGGCTTCATATACTACTGCATGTAAATTTAAGAACAAACTATATATATGTAATATAAAATAGTATACGCAAGAATTCTATTTACATAAAGTTCAAGTTCTTCATCTTTAAGAAACTGGTAAGACTTTGAAATTAGTATTCAAAGAAAAAAAGTCTATCCTGAACTACTCTGAACTTCTCCATCATTTTACATTTCAATTGCTATACTTTTGTTTTTCATGCTGTTCTTTATTTACAACATACGAACTAGATTTGACTACATCTTCATCTCGTGTCCTTTTAATTTTTTTCAAAAAGCTTTTTTTTAGGCTTTGCATGTATGCTAAAATGCTGAAATTTTAGTTTTAACATCTTCCTCTAGAAAGTTGCTATAATGAAACACTAAAAATACTGTTTGACTATTTTACTTATTATCCCACAGGAATTTTCCTCCAATTGCTTTGCCCTTCAACTTCATTTTCTTTGTGTATTTGTTAACATCTGCCATGATTAGCACTAGCACTGTGTTAGGTAGCCCAATAGGCCGACTAAGTTCAAGGTACCAGTAAAGACATACAACATGTCTGCAACACACTCTCTAAACCCTCGGCACACACACCCTTCTTTGAAAGAAATTATATTTAGGGTACCCATAGAACTTGAGAATTCAGATTTTTTTAACAATTTGATTATAAAATCTGATGAAATGATATATGATAATCTAGTCCAGTTCATATAATATTTTCAGACTTTTTGGGTTCTCTGTATACAAACACGCAGACATTCACACACACATATACACATGCACATAAGCATAGAAGTTATTGTCTTGGGATAGATCAGAGTACTATTGAACTGTCCTAACTTACCAAATGATTTATTTCATTTTTAATTATACATGAAGAGGATGTTTCATAATTTTTTTGTGCAAGAAAGTTATTCTGTCACATTGAGCATAAAAATGAATCAATTTTTGATCAATAAACGTGGGAGTCATGCAACTTTCCATATGACTTGATTAGACACATACCACCCCACATGACTGCACCACTTAAGCATTTTAAGCACAATAAAATATAGGATACAGAGGCACAGGGAAGAATAGAACTTTTGGAAAAAGGGCTATGGAAGGCTCCATATGAGAGATGACATTTAAGCTGGATTTCTTTTTTTTTTTTTTTTTTTTTTTTTTTTTTTTGAGGCGGAGTCTTGCTCTGTCGCCCAGGCTGGAGTGCAGTGGCCGGATCTCAGCTCACTGCAAGCTCCGCCTCCCGGGTTCCCGCCATTCTCCTGCCTCAGCCTCCCGTGTAGCTGGGACTACAGGCGCCGCCACCACGCCCGGCTAATTTTTTGTATTTTTAGTAGAGACGGGGTTTCACTGTGTTAGCCAGGATGGTCTCGATCTCCTGACCTCGTGATCCGCCCGTCTCGGCCTCCCAAAGTGCTGGGATTACAGGCTTGAGCCACCGCGCCCGGCCTTAAGCTGGATTTCAAAAGATGGATAAGAAATAGACAAGCCTAAAAGAGGGACATTTTAGATAGAAATAATAGTATGAGAAAAGATCGGTGCTGTCAAAGTCTATGGCAATTGCCTATTTTTCAGCCTATCTTCTTCTGAAACAGTATTTATAATCTATTTTCACAAAGCTGACTCCTTCTTGTCATTTCTTTCTCAGGTTTAGTATAACCTCACTCCACATTCAAGGAATATTCCCTCACAATCCAAGTAAATGTTTATCTGATCACCCAGTTTTATCAATTTTCTTTTTTCTTTTTCTTACTATTTATAGATAGGATGGCTGGGGAATCACTAAGAGAAAGTGATATTTGAGCAGAAACCTAAATGAGGTGAAATGATAAAGATAAAGCTATTGCAGAGGAATGTGCCAATCAGGTGGAGCAGTGAAAGCAAAAGCATGCATTAGCGTGGTATGTTTGTGAGCACCAAGACTGCCAACTTGGCACATGTGGTAGAGTTAGTGTGGTAGAGAGTGGTAGGACATAGTGGTCAGAGGTTGGATAATGAGAGGTTTTATAAATCACTGAAAGTAGTTTGAATTACAATTAATATGATAAAAAGCCATACAAGAAATTTGTAATGAGATGAGGAACATATCATTTACACACATTTTTTAAAAATGTGATATATGGGAAAATGACTATAAGATAGGCAATGTAGTTTCAGCTCAGAATATTAAAAAAAAGTTGTACCTATTATATAATCATAAACTCTTGGAAAAAATATGCCTCCAGAATTGCATGGTTTCTCCTAAGTAGGGAGACCACTGGTAAATTATTCTTAAAAATGTTTCAGCCATTCATGTTGACCCATCTAATATATGGATGTCCTGAATGCAGCATGAAGCAGAAAGACCAGTGAGTTGGACATCCCAGTGCTCTAGGCAAGAGAGAATGAATCCTTGGTTTTATCCGTTGAGGTTAAGTGAATAAACCTTTAGCGCCCTAAGGAGGTATGACTAACAGCTTTTCCAGGAAAATAAATATATTGCATTACCAGCTGTGTCTGTATTCCTATATCTCTATTTAGTTTAGTTTTTTTTTTTTTTTTTTTTTTCCAACTTGTTGCTATAGATAGGGTGAATCTTGAGAGCTGTATAAGTTTAGAGTAAACCAAACCTAAACAGAGTGGTAAGTTGCATTCTTTCTGCTGGGCCTACATCTGGTTCTACTTTAGAGTTCGGTAGGAATTTTTATCCTTTTAGATCAATGAAAAGCAATCAGGAAAATCCCTATATTAGACCAGAATGAGCCTTCACAGTGAAGTACAGCATACATTGAAAATACTGCTCACTTTTAATTTGAAGCTACTGTAATTAACGGATTGTGATTAATGTGTATTTTTCTTAGAAAATCATACCAATACCTTTGTAGGTTTTCCAGAAATCTAGATGCAACATCAGGAAATAGGATGTAATTCTGCTATTTTCCTGTGACATAATCGAGAGCCCACAGTTTCTTCTATAGAAACATAATAATGGAATTTCTGCTAGTGATACAGTGATCCAATCATCCCTATTAAGCTTTATTACAAACTAAATACAAACTTATCAGTTTATATGTGCAAAACACCCACCATTAAATAAGCCACGTCCATTTTAAGTCATTGAAAAGTACTACTTTTACCAGAAACCATGAAGCAGCATGGAAGATGTGTATATATTGCTTAGTATTGAACAAAATGAGGAAAGAAGAGGTAGGGCATATCTTTGGTATCTGTCTCTTGATAACCCAAACCTTCAACACATCATTATTTCGTGAAACCATAATAAGGTCTAGAAAGCAGGATTTTGGAATGATGATGTAAGGGTCACTGAAAATCTAGTATATAAACTTACATTAAAAAGATTTACCTAATCAACACATATGTACACAATAACTGCAGAATTCATATTCTTTCCAAGTACACATAAAACATTTAACAAACTGACCATAATGATGGACAATATGATGGGGCATAAAGCAAATCCCAACCAATTTCAAATGATGAAAGAATAGAGTATAATCTCTGATCAACAAAGAATTCAGCCAAAAATCACTCACAAAAAGTTAACCAAAAAATCCCAAAGTGTTTTAAAACAGCAACACATTCTAAGAAACTGATAAGCTAGATAAGAAACCACAACTGAAATCAGATTGTATTTTGAACTAAACGATAATGGAAATACAACCTCCCCAAACCCACAAGATGTAACTGAAGGTGTGCTTCAAAAACAATTTATCACAACTGCAGATCAGATCCCGCAAAAATTAAAGAGGGTAGTGGGCTGGATTGGGTCCTCCATAAAAACATCTTTTTTTTTTTTTTTTTTTTTTTTTTTTTTATGGTCCTAACTTCCAGTACCTGTAAATGTGACCTTATTTGGAAATAGGGTCTCTGCAAGTATAATCAAGTTAAGATAAGGTCACATTAGATTAGGATAAACCCTAATCCAATATGACTGGTGACCCTATAAAGATAGAGACATTTGGAGACACAAAGGACAGACACACAGAAGGCCATGTGATCATGAAGAAGAGATCGGAGTAATGCACCTACAGGTTAAGGAACTTTGAGGATTGCCAGCAAACACTGGTAGCTAGGAGGACACAAAGAAGAAATTATAGCCTAGAGATTTTCAAGAGAGTATGGCCCTCCCAACATCTTGACACTGGACTTCTAGTCTCCAGGACTGTGAGACAATGAATTTGCACTGTTTTATGACAAAGTAAAATATCTTTCAAGATTACTGTTTTCCACAACTACAGGTTTGTTTGTTTGTTTTTACGCTATAAGAAGCATTTATTCTATAAAAGTAGTTGAATCTTTGTAAGAGTAGTAACCTTTGTGGCATTTTAATTTACTCCATTTCCATTCCCATCTTCCTAACTCTGCACTGTCCTCAAAAATAACAGCTACTGTGCAACCATGGTAGCTGCAAAAAACAACAGTGGAAAAACCACTGGAGTAGGCAGAATGAACCCGTCTCCAAAAAGCCTCATCTTCAACGAACTTCACTATCTTTTAGCTCCATGGAAACACTGAATTTGCAGAACTTGTCATAATTTCCTGCCTTAAATCTCCTCCACTCAGAAGAACTTTAACCTAAGGGCATTGTCAAAAACAATGAACAGCAACAGTTCAAATCACATCGTCTGAAGCTGTGAAACTAATTGTGATTGATAAAAAGCAAGAACTATAAATGAAAGTCTGGGGAATCAGGTGTCCCTAAGGGGCACTAAAAAGCTTCCACGTAGAGAGATCTAGGAGGTCGTGACGATTGTGAGCAGGTCCAGTAAAACTCTGTGAAGTCGCTTTATCTCTCAGTTCTGGCTGATGTTGAGGTCATTGCAAGAACTAAATGTAAGAAAGAGTTGTAAATTACTAGAGAATCGAAAGCAAGAATAGACACACACACCGGGGCTGTCAGCAAAAGATGAAAGGTAGAAGACTTAACCAAGTTAGAAGATCATTGAACAATGATTTGAGTGGCCATCCATCAAGGAGAATAAGCCTTAAATAAACTAGTCCCGGAATGTCACTAAACAAAAATCATCAATAAATTATTTGCGTAATATGGCATTTGAGACTGGATGAGTTTTCCAAAGGAATGAATGGAATCATAATAATAATGAAATATAGATTTCAAAAGAGAGAGACAAAAACCTGGATATTAGGTCGATGGAAAGAAATCAGAAAAGAAGAGATAGAGGCAACCAGGAAGGTGTGAATAAATCTACAAGTGTGCAACATTGGGGTCCAATTGAAGAAAGGATAACAAGGAAAAAGGTGCTATCAAAAACAATAAATATAGCTAAGTCAAAAATGAAAGAGTAGGAGATGAGGTCAGAAAAGGGAAAATGGGTATTGTGGAAATGCTGAAATTCTTAAAATGATTGAAGAGGTATAAGGGAGCATTACAGTAATGGTGAAACTTCGTTAGAAGGAAAAATAATTGAATTGAGATTAAGATACATTTATCAACAGCATTCATAATTAAACTGATTTTAATCCCTACAACAGATTCTTTTTCTACAGATTCGGGCACAATATAATGGTGTATAAAGCTCATTTCAATATCAAATATATGACAGATGGAATTTTGGAGAGGATATTGTTTTTTTAGTTGTATATAAGTGTACCCATCAATTGGACATAATGTGTCTAGTAAAGACAAAGAAAATCATACAATATATATCAAGAGAGAAAATTCAATAGAAAGAATTAAAAGTATGTTTGCTGAAAAGCTTAACACAGACATACAAACTGAATTATCACAGAAATAAAAACTGAAGGAAATAGCAGCTAAGAACAAAGAGAATATACTGGGATTCTCAGACCCTAGAAAAGACCCTACAGAATTGGTGCTCAAACTCAGTTGGGCTTTGGCAGGCTGGTACTATAACACTTACATGATTAGGGTGGTTTGAAGAATTATGAAAAAGGGCCGGGCGCGGTGGTTCACGCCTGTAATCCCAGCACTTTGGGAGGCCAAGGCAGGCAGATCACGAGGTCAGGAATTTGAGACCAGCCTGATCAACATGGTGAAACCCCACATCTATTAAAAATACAAAAATTAGTCGAGAGTGGTGGCACATGCCTGTAATCCCAGCTACTCAGGAGGCTGAGGCAAGAGAATCGCTTAAACCCAGGAGTCGGAGGTTGCAGTGAACCGAGATCGTGCCACTGCCCTCCAACTTGGGTGACACAGCAAGGCTCAGTGTCAAAAAAAAAAAAAAATTTTTTGAAAAAGTTAGAGACTGAAACTAATGGCTGCTGTGCAAATAAAAGGCAATTGCCAATTAAGCTGACAGAAACCGTACATAAAATTGGATGAAAGAAAGCCCTTCTCCTACCCTTCTGAAAGATAATAGCTTAATAATCTGTACAATATGCAAATATAAAGTTTAATATAATAAGCATTGAAAATCACTAAAGTATTACCAACTAATGAATAAACGTAATATAAAAATCCATTTTGTAAATCCTGTGTTTGCTAGAACTCTATATTTCAACTCTCAAGATACACATTTCAGGGGAAACTACCTTACCGATCAATTCTTTCTATCAAAAGATAGAAAGAAAGAACTCAGGTCAGAGATCTTCAATTTTCATTAGGCAGGGGCATATAAATAAGAAAAGTTACATTTATGTCCATTATTTCTTAACATAAATTTTAGTAAGCACCCATTTACCCAAAAATAATCAGAAAATTGGGTCTTTTGGTTAATTGAACATTCTTGTAATTGACATTTGTCAAATATATCATACATGGATTAACAGTGTTCAAAAAACTAGAATAAAATTACATTCACTTGACATCAGAATTATAACTTTAAGGCTCTTCCCAGCTGTATAATTCTGAATCTCTTCAGAATACACAAGTGCTCAGACATTACTTAAACTGTGTCATTGATTTAAATTAATCAACAAATAATTATACTTGTATAACATTTAGGAGTAAAAGGTTAAGCTAATAAAACTGAATTGCTATTGACTCCTAGACACAGCTTGAAATTTGATTATATGAAATATATTTGTGAAGTAAAATTAAAATAAAATAGAAAATGTTATTGGATTAAAAAATTCTGCATTTCTAGTTGTTGGTTTTTCTTGGTTAATGGGTACATACTCTATCAAATTTTAATAAAATAATTGGAGTCTACCTTAATAAGATACATTTTCTAATATCATTATGACTTTTTTCTACACTTACATGGTATTAGCAATAAATTATACTAGCAACAAGTAATCAGCAATATATTAGCATTATATTTTCATTTCTCCTTTGAATTTATTTATCTGATAGTAATCTTTTACATGATAATGGAAAAAAATCAGAAGTTTCATATTTGTGCTATGAAAACTATTTTTACAGCAAACTGATTGGAGAGCATGTAATTTTTTTGTCTTCTATTGATCATCACTACCAGCTAGTGATAACTAAAACATAACAGTTTAGTTGTAATCCTTAAAACATAACAGTTTTAAAAATGTGGCCAGGGGTGGTGGCTCACACCTGTAATCCCAGCACTTTGGGAGGCCGAGGCCGGTGGATCATGAGGTCAGGGCATGGAGATCATCCTGGCTAACACGGTGAAACCCTGTCTCTACTAAAAAATACAAAAAGTTAGCCAGGAGTGGTGGCGGGCACCTGTAGTCCCAGCTACTCAGGAGGCTGAGGCAGGAGAATGGCGTGAACCCAGGAGGCGGAGCTTGCAGTGAGGTGAGATCACGCCACTGCACTCCAGCCTGGGCGACAGAGCAAGACTCCGTCTCAAAAAAAAAAAAAAAAAAAAAAAAAAAAAAGGTATTGCAAATTTATTTGTTCCCTGAAAAGAAGATAGCCTTTTTCATACTGGAACTGTCAAAAACTATTACATTAACTGGTTCAAGTGGTACAGGTAGAAAAAAGGATATTATAGTTTAATAACTTAAAAAATCATTTGCCATGTTACATTCTTTGGTTTATTAATAAGGTGTTCTGAAAACTATTACTATGTGGGAAGAAAAAAATTCCCACAGTATATTGTCATTACCAGGTATAGACTACAAATAATAAAACTTATAATTGGTTAAATTGTGAAATAAAGAAGGTTCAGATTAACATTGATCATGGCCACTGATTTTATTTTCCTTCAATTTTATTTAAAAAATTAGCAACCCCCCTAGTGAGTATTTTTTTTTTTTTTTTTTTTTTTTTAGTAGAGACCATTAGCCAGGATGGTCTCGATCTCCTGACCTCGTGATCCGCCCGTCTCGGCCTCCCAAAGTGCTGGGATTACAGGCTTGAGCCACCGCGCCCGGCCCTAGTGAGTATTTATCCAAAGGAAAGGAATTCAATATAGTGAAGAGATATATGCAACCCCATGCTTATTGCAGCACCAGTCACAAGAGCCAAGATATGGAATCAACCTAAGTGTTCTTAAAAGATAAATGGGTACTGGCCAAGATGGTGAAATCCTATCTCTACTAAAAATACAACAATTAGCAGGGTACAGTGGCGGGCATCTGTAATCCCAGCTACTCGGGAGGCTGAGGCAGGAGAATCACTTGAACCCGGGAGGCGGAGGTTGCAGTGAGCCAACATTGCGCCACTGCACTCTAGCCTGGATGACAGAGCAAGACTCTGTCTCAAAAAAAATAATAAATAAATAAATAGAATAAAGAAAATATGGTGTATATACACAATGGAATACTATTCAGCCATAAAAGACAATGACGTCTTGTCATTCCTGGCATCATGGATGGGCCAGAAAGACGTTTGTTAAATGAAATGAGTCAGACACAGAAAGATAAATATCCCATGTTTTCACTCAAATTTGGGAGCTAAAGAATGCTGAGATCATAGTAGAGAGTATGATTGTGGTTGTTAGGGGCTGGGAAGTGAAGAGGAGAGGAAAGCACAGGGACAGGTTGGTTAATGGATACAAAATTACAGCTAGATAAAAGAAATAAATTCTAGGGCTCTCTATAGAATCGTTGGGTGAATATAGTTAACAACAATTTGTTGTATATTTTTAGAAAGCTAGAAAAGAGAATTTTGAATGTTCTCAATATAAAGAAAAGATAAATATTTGAAGTGATGCATGCGTTAATTACTCTGATTTGATCATTACACACTGTATGCATGTATTCAAATATCACTCTATGTCTCATAAATATGTACAATTATCACATCATCTATTTTTTTTTAATTAACAGCCTTATTGAGATCTGATTGGTATATAGTAATGGCATATATTTCAATTTATAATTAGATCAGTTTTAACATACCTGTCAAACTGCCAACACAATTGGAATGGTGAACACAAAACACAGCCAAAAATTTCCTTACAATTCTGTGTAATTCCTTCCTTCCATATTTTCCTGCCATCTTATATCCCCTGACAACATCTAATCTGCTTCTTTTTTTTTTTTTTTACTATATATTACTTTGAATTTTCTAGAATTTCATAAAAATGTAAACATACGGTATGCACTTCTGGGAGATGGGGTCTAGTTTCTTTCACTCACAACAATTATTTTGAGATTCATCCACATTATTACAGGTAGCAAAAGTTAAATAATTTTTATTGCTAACTAGTACTTCATTGCATGAACATATTGTCATTTGTTTATTTACTTGTTTATGAACATTTTGTTTGTTTCCACTTTTTGGCTATTACACGTAAAACTGCTATGAACATTCATGTGCAACTTTTTGTACAGAAGTTTACTTTCAAAAATATTGGGAAAGGAATGGTTAGGTGATATTAGAGGTGTATGTTTAACATTTTAAGAATGCCCAAATTGTTTCTAAAGTTATTGTTACACTTTCATTTCCAGTAGCAGTACCTGAGTCCCAATTATCTAAATCTTCACCAACTTGTTATGATCAGATGTTTTATTTTGGACATTCTAATAAGTATGCCATAATATTTTATTATGGATGTAATTTTATTATTCCAGTCACTAAAAATGTCAAACATCTTTTTACATGTTTGTCATTTGTATTTTTTTGCTAAAGTGTTGCTTACATTTTTGTCTGTTTTTTGAACTGTATGGTTTGTTTTCTAATTGTTGAGTGTTAAGGGTTCTCTATATATGCTAAATTCAGTCCTCTTTTAGATGTCTGATTTACACTTTTTTTCCCCCAGTTTGCGGCTAGTCTTTAATTCTCTTAACAGTTAGTATCTTTTAAAAATTAGAAGTTTTTAACTTTGGTAAAAGCCAATTTAGCATTTATTTTACCAATTCTAATTATAGTTTGTTACCTAAGAATTCTTTGCCTAACTTAAAGTCACAAATATTTTTATCTTATGATTTCCTTTAGAAATTTATATTTTTATGTTATATTAAGTTATATTAATCTTTTTAGTTATTTTTTATAGACGTGAGGTATCTATCTAAGGTTTCTTTTCTGGAGCCTGAATATCCAATTATTTCAACACTATTTATTTTAAAAATTATTGTTTCTTCACTGAATTGAATTGAGCTTGCATCTTTGTCTGAAATCAATTGGCTGTATAGGTTCCAGTCAATTTCTGGACTCTCCATTCTGATCCATTGATTTATTTATGTATCTTGTGTTTATTACTGGTTATTGTACATGTGCTATAATCACCACTTAATGAATGATGAAATCATGAAGATTACAAATGCCACCTATTATGTTAATTGGTTTTATTTTTCCTTAAGAAATATTTTTATATTTCAACATTACAATACAAAAATTTTAACATTCTACAGTAATATGTTGCTTAACAATGGGAATACATTCCGAGAAATGCATAAATGCATCCACAGGCAATTTTGTAATTATAGGAACATCATAGAATGTACTTACATAAACCTAGATGTTATAGCCTACTACACATTAGGCTGTATGGTATAGTCTATGTCTCCTAGGCTACAAATCTGCACAGCATGCTCTTGTATTGAATACTGTAGGCAATTCTAACAAAGTCATAAAAATTTATGACTCTAAACATATTGAAACATAGAGAAGGTACAGTAAAAACACAGTGTTATAATCTTCCGGGACCAGTGTCATATATGTGGCCTACCACTGAGCAAAACATTGTTATCTGGTGCATGACTCTGTATGTATAACTACACATAAACTTTCATATATATGTGTATATTTATATGTAGGATAGTCTTTAATTGTTGAAATAAAGTAATACAAACATATGTACTACTTTTTTTTTTTTTTAGGGCATGAAATCTGTGTTGATTCATTTATTTATTTATTTTTTCATTTATCACAAACCCTTGTAGAAAAGCACATCTGCCAATGATCTTTTTTTAATTTTAATTTTTATTTGTTTTCACTTTAAGTTCCAGGATACAAGCGCAGAACGTGTAAGTTTGTTACGTAGGCATACATGTGCCATGGTGGTTTGCTGCACCTATCAACCCACTATTGAGGTTTTAAGCCCTGCATGCATTAGGCATTTGTCCTAATGCTCTCCCTCCCCACTTCCCCCATCCCTTGACTGGCCCCAGTGTGTGTTGTCCCCCTCCCTGTGTCCATGTGTTCTCATTGTTAAACTTCTGCTTATGAGTGAGAACACGCAGTGTTTGGTTTTCTGTTCCTGCACACACACAATTTCAAAGTGAAGAGTGCTATATGTAACAATTGTCTGAAAAAACTCTTCTATATTAACGTTTTAATAAAAATGAGATAACCTTAGTTGTCAGTTTTTTCTCTCCTGATATTATCACTATATTAGTATAAACTATATTGCTTATTTATTCTACAGTTATTAATGAAGCATCTACCTTTCTTTTTCTTCTTCTTCTTCTATAGTTCTTTTTTTTTTTTTTTTTTTCTTTCTTAAGATGGAGTCTCGCTCTGTTGCCCAGGCTGGAGTACAGTGGCGCTATCTCGGCTCACTGTAAGCTCTGCCTCCCGGGTTCATGCCATTCTTCTGCCTCAGCCTCCTGAGTAGCTGGGACTACAGGCGCCCGCCACCATTCCTGGCTAGTATTTTTGTATTATTTTTTTAGTAGAGACAGGGTTTCACCTTGTTAGCCAGGATGGTCTTCATCTCCTGACCTTGTGATCCACCCACCTTGGCCTCCCAAAGTGCTGGGATTACAGGCGTGAGCAACCACACCTGGCTTATTTCAACTATAGTTCTAAGCATTGGACAATATCATTAAAGAAAAAAAACAAAAATACTTACCCTTATCAAGTTTGCATTATATTTTGAAGAAATAGAAAAATAAATAAGTAAATTATATAGCATGTTGGAAGGTGATAAATGTTCTGGGAGAATTCAAAAAATCAGAGAGGATGATTTGGGCATATTGGTGGGAAGAATGTGTTGTTATTTTAAGTAACATAGTGGAAAAAGGCCTGACTGAGTTGTAGTAATATCTGAGCAGAAACTGTAGGTAGTAAGGGAACTAATCGTGGGAATAGCATGTCCAGCAAACCACAAGGCCCTGAGGAGGGAACACACCCACCATCACAAGAGACCAGCACAGGGGTCACAGGGCTGCTGCCGAGGGAGAAAAGGGGGTTGAGTGAGAGAAGATAGTGTGAGGGAGGTAACAATGGGGCTATAAGGGAGCATCTGGAAACCAATGATAAAATAGTTGGCTTTTATTTGGGTGTGATGTGCAGTCTTTAGAGAGTTCCGTGGTTTAATTTATGTCTAACCAAGTTTCCTCAGGCTACTGTGCTAAGAACAGATTGAAGGGGTCAAGAGTGGAAATAGGGATGGCAGTTAGGAGACTATTTAAATCACCAAGGTGAAAGTCAATGATAACTTGACCCAAGTTATGGCAATAAGATGGCAATAAGTAGAGTCTAAACATATTTTAAAGGCAGAGCCAAGACGCTGTGCTGATAGAACAAACGAGATCATGAAAGAAAACTTCCCCAATTCTTCCCCAAGTATAATATGTGATACAGAATTAATGAATTCGACTATATACATTTGAACCACATATGAAATAATTAACTTAATGATTTCCCCTAGTATCCTAATATTTCTAATCCAAAAGAGGCTTCCAAAAAAAAAAAAATTGCACACATACAATTATAATAGCACATAAAAATGTAATGTAATTTTCTTCTTTTATTTATGTGAATTCTTATTCTAGATCATTATAAACAATATTATTATCATCATCATCTTCATCAATTTTAGGAGGCCTCCATTTGCACAAAAGAATCATTAGAAAGGGCTAAAATGGGCCGGGTGCGGTGGCTCACGCCTATAATCCCAGCACTTTGGGAGGTCAAGCCGGGCGGATCACGAGGTCAGGAGATCGAGACCATCCTGGCTAACACGGTGGAAGCCCGTCTGTACTAAAAATACAAAAAATTAGCCGGGCCTGGTGGTGCACGCCTGTAGTCCTAGCTACTCGGAGGCTAAGGCAGGAAAATGGCGTGAACCTGGGAGGAGGAGCTTGCAGCGAGCCGAGATCGCGCCACTGCACTCCAGCCTGGGCTACAAAGCGAGACTCCATCTCAAAAAACAAAAAACAAACAAACAAAAAAAAATGAAAGGGCTAAAATGTTGTTACTTTCCATTGAAGACGGTCTCCCTTTGTGTTACAAATGTGCACTCTATTTTCCACGCTTTCCTCACAGTCCTTTTCTAGGAAAAAAGTCTCAGCATTATATTTCTGAAGAGAGATGACAATATGTGAAAGCATGCATCTCTCCACAGTAATCATAATGTCTGGAATATTCTAATGTCCTTACTTTGGTAGACTGGATCATGGTTCTCACTTTCTACCTGTCTCTCAACCTTTTTTACCCCGACTTTGTTATACAAGGTACCTTGTTTATCTCATACTTACTAATATTTCCTTGGCCAAATATCAATGGTTTCAGGAATACTTTCTATCATTTTGGTAAAAACAAATCTAAACTTAAACATGAGAAGGAGTTACACACAAAAAAACTATATATCCAGGTTTCTTTTCAAAAATCAAAAATCAATCCTAGCAACACTAAACAAAGTTATAGATGATACAAAATATGACAAGTAGAAAGTCTAGTTGAGCCACTTTCTCTCCAGTTAGCCACTTCCTATCAACAAATGCCATTTGAGTAGCCCTCAAGGGTATTGACCGGAGTTGACCGTTTGGGGTTCAATCCTTGCTGTAGTATTTAATAGCTGTGTGACTTTGAGCAAGTTTCATTGATGATTCCTCAACCATAAAATAGAGATGATAATAATACTGTAGGGGTTTGTTGTGATAAATTAATGATTTAATGAATATAAATGGTCAGATTATTTTCTGGCATCTAGTAAGTGTTTAATAAATATAAGCCATTATTTGTCTTTTTAATAGTAAATACTATTTTTTCTATATTCACGTTTTTGGGGTTTTTTTGGCCGTTTTTTTATTTGTTTGTTTTCAGGGATGTCATTCAGTTCCCCAGAAGAAAAGAGATGGCATGCATAAGTTAGTATAATTAAGGAAAGATTTAATAAAAGGACAATGTTTAAATGGGTAGAGTGTAGGAATGGTGGGAGGTGTCAGTAACCCTAGGCCTGAAGGCTAATTTGACTCATCTGAGGTCAGTACTATATAATTGCTGTGTACTTCTCTTCAACAGGTTAAAAGGTACTTATTTACAAATGTTTTATCTGCAAAAGCTTATCAATACATACTATATTTACAGAGGTAAATTCAATGTTATGAAAAATTCCTGGAATTGTCTATAATGTCACACTTCCCTCTCCTCTTATATGTAGACACGTGGTAGATAAAATATTTTCTTAAAAAAGATAGAAAATATTTATAAGCATAGAAGCATGAAAGCCAGTAAACAAATGTTATTTTCAGGATAACTAAAATACTAAAGTAGTAAAGTTACAAGAAAGCAATTCAATTATTGCAATGGTTTGAATGTGGGTTAATGTTGTTATTGTGAGATTGGGCTAGTTAACTCAAGAGTCAGCTTGCTATAATGGCCAAGTGTGATGGCTGATGCCTGTAATCCCAGCACTTTGGGATGCTGAGGTGGGCAGATCACAAGGTCAGGAGTTCAAGACCAGCCTGGCCAACATGGTGAAACCCTGTGTCTACTAAAAATACAAAATATTAGCTGGTGTGGTGGGAGGTGACTGTAATCCTAGCTACTCAGGAGGTTGAGGCAGGGTAATCGCTTGAACCCAGGAGACAGAGGTTGCAGTGAGCTGAGACTGTGCCACTGCACTCCATCCTGGGCAACAGAGCGAGACTACATTTCAAACAAACAAACCAAAAAAATGAATTTGGCCCTTTTTGCTCCATTGCTCTCACACTTTCTTGCCCTTCTGCCTTCAGCCATAGAATGATGTAGCACAAAGGCCCTTACCAGACGCTAGTACCCGATATTCCTCTCCCTGCCTCCTGAACTGTGAAGAATAAATTTCTTTTTGTCAATTTTTTTATTAAGCTTCTCTGCTTCTCCTATTTTACACTGCTCTCAAAAAGACAATAGTTCCAAGTAATAATTTTTACTTATGATTAATGCTTCAAATTAGTCTGAAAATGGAAGCCAGTATTAAGCAAGAAGAGAAATAGGAGTCATCCTGATAAACTACAACAGAAACATTTTATGGAGAATGTTATCTTCTGTGGTATGAATAGAAGTATATTAAGTCCTCTCTTATCCTACAGTTTAGGAAGAGATTTTCTGCTGACAAAATCATATGCCAAAAATATGAATTTATAAGATAATTAATATTATGAATTATTTTATAGTCTTACTTTAAATCATTGTTGTGATTGCCTGTAGTAAGGCCCATGACAGATTCAAAGCTTATATTATCATACTTATTGTTTTAAAAAAATATGTTTTAAGGTATACTCATGCTTCCTTTATTCATTTGTCCAATATGCACAGAAAAATGTAAATGTTACATTTAATTTCTAGTGTAGTTTAAGCCACTTGTTTGTCTCTCTCATGGAATGTTTATTTAAGAATCCTGGTATAGCATTATATTTATTCACGGTACTTGTAGTTTTATATGGTCTCTCTAAAATGTCTACCTGCAAGGAATAAGAAGATTGGATTTGACACCAGATCATCTACTGACTGCAAAATAATTTTTATCCTCCATTGCATATACTTCACATTAGAAGTAGAAGACATCCTCACCTGAAACAGATGCAAAAATCCTTCTTCCTTAGGAGTGTTCATTTCTCACAAAATCTCTAGGTTGTCCAATGCTTATAGTGTGATATTCTGGGAATCCTTCTTTAAAAAAAAAAATCCGTTACAAATTTTGCTACAATACACAGCCTATTTTTCACACCCACATACCCACACATCCACTAACATTAGTTTTCTGAAGTGTGAAGCAGGACTTCCTGGTGGCATCTTCACATTTTACGTAACTGTTGATGAAGCCACTGCTGACACTGGGAATGTCACTGTAAAATCCTGAGACTTCTGGAGGAAAGAAAGTGTTATCCAATTATTTGCTTAAAATATAGCACTGGCAAGTAACTGAGAAGGCAGTATCAACCTAACTGTCAACTCTTCAAACTCGACAGCCTACCAGTTTGAGGCAACTTACTTGTTAAAAGCTTTTATTAAACAATTTAAAAACTATGAATTATAGAGTTTTCCTCAATTAGAAGACAAGAAGAAAATATCTACTTAGCAAAAAAAGAAAAAAGAAAAAATGAGGAGATATGATTTAAATTGGTTAACTTCACAGTCTGAATTCAGGGGATAGTTGCAGAGCTCAGTTTGGGTAGCTCTCAAATGATTGTCCTCTTAAAGAATTATTTTGCAAGCACATCAGGAATAGTCTTAGAGAACTGTAATTCTCTGAATAGTTCAGAAAAAAAAAAAAAAGCTTTAGATTGAATTTCTCTGATCATTGAGGGTAACTGATATTTCCTTGGTCTGACTTATTTTTCATTTATATCCATACAGTTAATTGCAAACCCTTATGTCTATTTACTGTTCTATACAGTTAATTTTATATCTTGTTTCACCATTTTGAAATGGTTTATGTGAGGTCCTGATTATGAAAGCATAATTTTACTCTCACTGATCCAAACAGGAAGGGAAAAAAAACCCTTTACGTGAACTTATAATTTTAAACAGAGACAAAATTGAGATCATTATTTCAATTAACAATATTAAATGATTGTGATAAAATGCAGATGACTCATGTGTTATTGTTGCATTTATTTTTCCTGTTAATGAAGATAGTTATTAACTGGATAAGTGATGTGGAATTATTGTAATGATCATTAACTGAGTATATAGCCATGTTTCTTCTGGAATTTTTAATACTTTTACTTTTCAGAATCTATGGCATTACTTCTTAATCTTAGTTTTGCTTAAAAACTCAGTTAAATATTAAACATACCATACATAAAATTAGTATTTTTATCATGCAGCCACTGATGTGAATTCCTGTGTGTGATTTTGCTACAACCACTTACAACATTTGTAATACCATTTCATAAATCTTCGGCTAATGCATTGATTCTACACAGTAAAACATAAGTGAATAATACTTAAGCAAGCATAGATATCACTGTCTTCTATTACTCAGGCAAGTTCAAGAAATGGGTATACATTTCTGCTTTTAATATTAACCATGGAAAATTATTAGTAACTTCCATCTAAGCAATCTTGGAGATATTGACTTCTTGCTTTATTTACCATAATGTCCTGTAAACTTTATAATAAGCTTCATATATACATATGATATTAATTTTAATATATTTTAAATGTTGGTAAGTAAAAATAAAAATACAATGAAACTATTTTCATATGCATATAACAAATATTTATTGAATTCTTATTAAATGCTATGCATGACTTTAAGAAAACTACATACATTAATTCATTTATTCCTCATAACAACCCTATAAGATACAAAATATTATAATCTCATTTTTACATATAAGAAGACGAGGACACAGGAAAGTTAAATAAAATATCCCAAGATATATAGCTAATGAGTGTTAGAAACTGATTCCAAAGATAATAAACCTACTTCAGAAGCTAGAGTTCTTAAGGGCTACATTATAGAGAACTTCTATTTCCAGCTTGACTACTTTGAAGTAATTAGTTTTAATAATATTGTGTACATTATTAAGTTACTCTAGTCTTTGTTATGTGTACATATGATAAGGTAATAGTTTATTGTCTCAAAATTCACTTTCTTAATTGATGACTTAGCAGCACAACCCTTTCTTTTCACTAAATACTCTTATAATTTTAATATGTATAGTTTGGGTTGTGTGTTTTCAGTATTTTGGAAAGTTATGTACATACTGCTGCTTTCTTCCCAATATTTGTCCCTTCATTCTTAGGATGAATGAGTAAATACATGGCTACTTTGAAAAGAGTTTATATTTCTCATTCCATTTCATATCTAGGCATAGTCAATGAGATGATGTTTAATCAGAAAATGTCCTGTATTTTCTTCCATAAACCTTTTTTAAAGGTGAAAATCTCCTACCTATTCTTATTGTTTTTTCTTCCTTCCCACTGCCTAGAATGTAAAGAAGACGGCTTGAGCTGAATCAACCATGTTTGACTATGGGATTGCTCTGAGAATGGGATTTGCACAAGGCTAAGTAACATCATAGAAGTAGCCCAAGTGCCTGAGGACTTTAAATACCCAAGCCTCCATGACAGCCTCAATTTCCTTTCTTATATTGTTTATGTGGGAAAACAATAAACTTCTATTTTGGTTAATGCACTATTATTTTGAATTATCTGTTACAGTCAAACTGGGCTGAAAAGTCATCAAATCCTTGTGCCCAGCTTCTATACAAATAGAGATTGCTACTCTACTAAATTAAAGTTGAGTAGTATTGGTCAATGTTTCAGCAGGAAATATTTTCAGTAACTGTCCTTGAAAGGACAAATATCCTTCTCCATGACACAAATATGCTCACTCTGAGCGAATGTGGTCAGACATTCACAGTGGAGGTGTTGAAAGGTAGACCAGAAAGATAAAATGGAATCTGAATGGAATTGTTTATTATGTTAGAACTGTTATCATTCCCCCTGGTCGTGGCCTCACTGCCCTTCACCCCCACATCTTGACTATGACTCTTGTCCATTATAATTATGCCTGGCTTGTACTAGTATCAGTTTTCATTGAAAATTATTACTTTTAATATGAAAACCTAACGTATAAAATGGTAGTATTTAGTTGAATAAACATAATGACAATTGAGCTTTTTGATGACATTTAAATGCTCAGAAATATGACACAGGAAATTTCTATATATAATGATAGTATAGTAATTTAAAATATGTGAATGTGAAAAATTCAATATAATTATTCAATATAATTATTCATTATAATTTAATGTAATTATTCATTCTATATGAGATTTAGAAATACTACATAAATTTATCTTGCATTTTTCATATTATTATTATTATTTTAGACAGAGTTTTATGCTCTTGTTCATGCTGGAGTACAGTGGCATGATCTCAGCTCACTACAACCTCCACCTCGCAGGCTCAAGGGATCCTCCCACCTCAGCCTCCATAGTAACTGCAACTACAGGCTCATGTCAACACACCCGGCTACTTTTTGTATTTTTAGTAGAGATGGGCTTTCTCCATGTTGCCCAGGCTGGTCTTGAACTCCTGGCCTCAAGTGATTCCCCTGCCTCATCTTCCCAAAATGTTGGGTTTAAGGGTGTGAGCCATTGCACCTAGCCATTTTAAAATATCATGTTTAAAAGATTAATGTTATTCATAAGTATTGGTTAATTGAACATCATTTTGGATATGCTATATATTTTTCTTCATTGTGAGACATATATGTCCACAAAAGATATTTCACTTGAAAGACTTAAAAAAAAAAACTTGTACAAACACCTTTTGTGAAAGAGACATATGACGTATAACACGATTATTGTGATTCAAATCACCCAAACAAACATTGAAACACATAATTTGATCATGGATGTAGATCCAGCTATAAGGCATGGATTCTTATTGCTAGTGTATCTTGCAATAAGAGTGTATCTTTATTGTGACTATACTGAAATTCATATCAAGTTAGATATTTTTATGGTTCTACCATATATGATGTTCTGTTACATCAGAAATGATATAGAGCAACAAATCTAAGATACATGGATATGACTTGTTCCACTAAAAAAAAAAATAACAAAAATAAGTAACATTTGAAGATAGCTGCTTTACTATTACCAAACCCTTAGAAAAATCTTGTGCATGGTGTTTTCCCATTACCCACTCATTTATTTAATTATATAAATAATGCAATCCATTGGAGTAAAATACCAACATGTCAAAGTGTTTGTTTATTTGAAGAGTTAGGTAAGATAATTGGTAAGGTTTTTTGACAAGCAAATTTTCTAATTTTAAGTAAATATTTAAAGATTATTGATAATATTTCAGGCACTCCAGGCAACATTTTCATGTCCAGAGAAAGACTGATTCTGAATGTGTATAACTTGTAAAAATCAAACACTTGCTGCTTTAAAAATGATTTCGGGAGGCTTGTTTTTATCATATAGACCTTTCTTATAAAAAGTGAAGTGAGGAATAATATTGGAGTTATTTAAAGATTCAGCAAACTTAAATTGGAAATGAACCAATTTTTGTAGTACATTTGTGAAGCTCAGGAAAGATTTAGACTTTATTTGTACTAATAAAATGTCCCATTTTTATCAATATTTTAAAGAATATTTTTATTAGTACTAATAAAATGTCCTATTTTTATAAATATTTTAAGAATATTTTAGTACTATTTATATGCCCTATTTTTATCAATATTTTAAAGAATTTTTTATTAGTACTAATAAATTATCCTATTTTTATCAATATTTTAAAGAATAATTTTTAAGTAGAAATATATCCTAGAATTGTATATTGCTCCTCTTTTCTTCCCATATGTATGTACAACTAGGGTGACTTCTATTTTCCAGATAATTCTTTTCCTGGGTTTCATCTACATATGCAATTCTCTAATCAACATTTTTAATTTTCCCTAAAATTTGTTTAACTGAAACTACAACTTTCTCCTTTCCCAAACAGCCAAATTTTCAGTATTCTATTCCTCAGGACACCAGTGATGTAGAAAATTAACCATAATTCTCTCTTCCCAAATCCTGTGTGTGACCATCACTTCCTAATCTACACCCACTAAAGCAAGTGCATATAGTCAGATTTTTGTATTCCCACACATGATGGCATTAATTTTAAGGATTAGAGGCTAGAATAATTGCCCAGTATTTTAGAATTAAGTATTTATCCCCTTCAATTCACTGTTAATATATTTTATATATTTATAAAATATAAATATTCTACTTCTTGCTTCAGTTACTCACTTTTACCTGTAGGAGAAAAACAACATATTCAATCACCTAAAAAATGGACGAAGGAGGTGTCAAGTTCTGCCTCTAACATCATCCCTTACTGAAATTCTCATCAGCTATCACTCGCTAACCATACCAAATACTTGTAGTTCTGAACGTTTGTTTTTCTAAGAATTTTTTGTTTGAAATTCTCCCACCACCACCCCCTTACCCTCACCATCACCACAATCTCTATGTCACCTTATCTCTATGAGTAAAGCCTACTCATTGTTCAAGAGTAAAGTTATATAACCTCTGTGAGGTTTTTCCTGGATTCCAGAGATACAATTTACCACTCTTTCCTTTGTATACAACTGTACCCTCTGTTTACTTCTACAGTGACTCCAGAATCTTAGTATTGTATTTACAGTTTATGTGTCAGTTTCCCCTTAACAGATTGAAAGCTCACTGGGGTGTGTATTATGCCTAATTTATTTTGATATTTGTACTATCCAACACGAGGCCTTCAGAAAGTCATCACTGAATGAATAAATGAATTACAAAACAACAACAACAAAAATAAAATCTATAGAGTCCTCGACCATGAGCAAAGATTTTTCATATTGCATCCTGCTGTGGTTTGAATGTGTGCCCCGCAAAATTCAGATGTTGTGAATGTGATAGCATTAAGAGGGGAGGCCTTTAAAAGATGATCAGGCCATGAGGCTCCTCCCTTGTGAACGGGTTTAAGGCCCTCATTAAAGAGACTTCATGCAACATTCAACTGGCTTCCCCTTCCACCTTCCACCATGTGAGATACAGCGCTCCTTCCCTCTAGAGGACACAGCCCTCACCAGACAACTGAACCCACTTCCCGACCGCCAGGACTGTGAAAAAGTTCTATTCTTTATAATTTCCCCACCTGAGGTATTCTACTGTAGCAGCACAGACTAAGATGCATCTTAAGAAATAAATTTCACAAATACGTAAAACACAAAATGTAAAAAATCAAGATTTCAACTTTACATACTAAAAACTCTAAAATATTATTTTCCTAGTGACATTTGAGTAAAGGAGTGGAAATCTGAAACCAAGTCTAAAAAAGAAACAGTTGTATTTCAGTTTTTCAAAAAGAAAGTGTTATTGAAATATCTTGATGATTTGAAAAATCTGTATGATTAGAATTACATAAGAATTTAGATTCTATTTGGGCTTTGTCATAAGAAGTTATAGGATTCTAGGAAGTTATTTACTTTCTCTGAAATTCAGTTTTTTGAGAGTAGGATTTAGTGACTTCTAAATTTATGTTTAGCTCAGAAACCTCAGAAAATTTTATTTTATAGTTGTGGAGTTATATAATCTTGATAATCAAAATGATTTTTATTTTTAATTTCCTTTACTAATGTAAATAAAAACTAGAGCTTAGTATTGAAATGTAAGCTTTGTTCAGGAATTTTCTAAAAATCTTCTTCCTGCATGCTCTTTTCTTTAAAAAAAAAAAAGAAAAATTGTCAACACAGGTTTCCAGTGACTTTATTCAGTTTATTGGACATTCAAAATACTTCAGACTCAAATTTTCCAAATAAGTTATTAATTTTAATAAAACAGATTTATATACATATTTGGAACAACATCTTAACCATATTTGAAGTGTGAAAGCAGTTTATACCTTGCCCTGGCATCATGACAATTATATTTGCATTTAATCACACAGATGGGGGAAAATGCACACAGATACAGAAAAACACATACCTATTTCATACCCAGAAAAGAAAAGAAAAAAAAAAAAAAAAAAAAAAGCCTGAGCAGCCTGTCCAGTAGGTCCAGCTGTAGTTTTCAAAATAAAGGAAGCCTTGGCCTTTTCCTGAAAATTACTGACTCAGTAACAACAACAAAACCCCATTGTATCTTTGCTTTTTATACTTCTGCCTACAGGGATAAACCTGGTAGCTAGAATTCACAAACACATTTATGGGAAGGATTCGTGGGGACTTATGCTATTAAATTTATAGATTTTCCCCTTTTTTATTACCAGTATTCTTCTTTGTCCTCAGTTAGGGCTCCTGTGACTTGAAACAAACTTCTCTATTTCAACTTGTCTGGACTGGTTTTCTTTCCATATATCAGAGATCTGCTCTTATTTTTCGGAGGATGTTAATTCCTTTTTAATTTGTGTTTTTCTTTTCCTTAGCTCTCTATATTGTTTTTTGTTTTATCCAAAATGTATTGCTTTTCTTTTTCTTTTTGGCTTTGTTTTATGTGTTAAATTTTCTTCAGATGTTTGGTAATCTTTTGATGACTATTTACATTTAAGCGGGAGAAACTGAAATAATAAGTGGAAGCTGCGGGGTAGTGGCTTGGCTTGCTGAACATTTAACAGAAAGTTGTGTACCTGATTGGTGGCAGAGGACACTATGTCAGCCTAGAGGGACCTTGTCTCTCATGCCCATGTCTTTTAATGACGCTGTTGTACAAAAGCATACATTGTTTTACATGACAATATATACCTACAAGTAAGAGAAGATAGATCTGCCAAGTAAAGTGTCTTCTGGGGAGATTTGAATCCATGTCACATTTAACAAGCCATGCGGAGGTGTTTTTGAGCATAAGGCATTCTGTTTATATCATGCAATACTGACTACCAAGGCCAAGCTTACTGGAACATTGTGACTCAAAGATCTATAGGCTGGCTTTCCATTATCTTGTAGGTACTCTAATTCCATTTTATCTGGATAAAAATTAACTACTCTGATTTGCTTTCCTAAGGAATGTGAAAGTGAGACAAATTAAGGGGAACAGACAGTAAAGGAACAAGAAGAAAAAATATCTAACAATTTGTAGAAGCCATTAGGCACTAGGAAGTATAGCATTAATTGTCTAGTATTACTAGTAAGCTAATTATATATCATATTCTATTATAATTATATTTTTTCAATTATCATAATTATAAATGTATAATGATTTTTATAAGCCAAGAAAATGTGGCATTAAAACCTTAGGGTTATATTCTGGGAAATCACCTAACTTACAAAAATTAATTTTCTCAATCCTCATAAACACCTATGAAGAAAATGATTAAACCTGTTAAAAAAAAAATCTACTTTAAAAAGATTGGAGAGCTAAGACGACCATGAAGAAAAGGAGCCAATATCTGACAGAAGAAGGAAACAAGAGACAAACCCAGTGCCTCAGATTTCCTCTAGAGGAATCTGCCAATTCCAAATGAAGTGATCAAAAGACAAAACTGGAACAGACAAAAAAGCAAAAATTGACAGGCTATATCCAAGAATGAGGGTAAGCAAAGGAGACCGACCTTAATAGGGTCAAAACTCAGTTTCATGTTATCTCAATCCCTGAAACTGTTGTAAGAAAATTGCATAAACCTGGTCACTCAATAGAAGCAAATGTAAATCATTCCTGGAAAGTGTCAAAGATAAAGCTGGACACTAGTTAGAGTGTTAAGAATAGATTTTACTCAGTACTATACTGTTTTAATCACTAATATGCTGTAAGGAAAATAATCTAGCGTGAACTGAACTCAAATTCAATTTGTACTTAAGTGACTTGGCATTTTATAGGAAGAATGAGAACATAGGAAGGGAGGCAAGCAAAGGATTAGTAGAGGCAAGATAATGAAAACTTCTAAAATTTGAGAAGCAGGGGTGTAGGTTCAGGTGAGATCCACTGGCATTTGTTAATCAGAGCTTATGGAAGTTAGACTTCTACCCCTTCAGGGACTGGAAGACAGGGGCCGTATCTTCAGGTCTTTGCTAGAACAAACAATAAACTCTTTCGGCATCCTTGAATTTTCTCTGGCATGCACTTTAACGGGGAGCTATGATTATCCTAAGAACTCAGCCTTCAGCTGTTAGAAATTACATTAGTGTTTTGTTCAAGTCTTAATAGATCAATTCTGAGGCCTCAGAAGGGACCTTAGAGGGCTCAGAGGAGCCTGGCTAGAGTTTGATTAAGGAAACAATCTTTGACAAAAGATAGTAACATTCCAAGTTTCAAATTTATTTCATAATTTTTCATAATTCAAGAAAGAACAAAATATATGGTGATAAGATAATGAGATAGAATACTCATATAAAATTTTCATATAAAATTTTCATAATTCAAGAAAGAACAAAATATATGGTGATAAGATAATGAGATAGAATACTAACAGAAAAACAAATAATAAAAACAGACCTTAAGAGATCTATATAATGAGATTATTAGATGTAGAATTTAAAATATTTGAATAGATCTGAGGTATAGATAGTGCAATTTAATATAAAAAATGTAAGATAAAAATATTTTAAAAGAAAGAACAATATTCTCATTGTTTGCAAATAGTGTGAGTATACAAGAAATCTGGTAATCTCCAAACAAATGCTACTTAAATTATAAGTATTAAAAGTAGACCAAAATAAATGTCCACAATTTTTACATGAGTTTGAAAATACTATTTTTAAAATGCATTATTTACAATAGTCACACACACAATAAGAATGTTAATTGACTATTTTTTAGAAAGCAGTAACTATATTATTAGACAAAATCTTAATTTGTTTTATAAAACCATACATATAATAATAATATGATCTGATTGTGAAATGACAAGTAAAATGATTTTCTCAGTGTAATAATAGGTAATACTAATAGCTATTCATGCCATTAAGAATTCTTCTGAGAAATAGATTTACATATTAAATGTGACTTCACAACTTAATTTGAATATATAATATTATTTCAAAGTTAATATGGCCAAAATAAAAATATTGAATTCTTCTTCCTATCTCAAGGTGGACATGTATTATGCCTTAAGACTAAGGAGTTTTGAGGCACAGTGATTTGAAATACGTTGTTGTCAAACTTTCATTAAAGATGGAGACCATCTTCTAGAATTCAGTACTAAGGAGAAGAAAAAAAGGAACTGAAACTCTTTCCATATGCCATGGGGAATCTAGAAGCTTACTCCTTGTTTGCTGTTTGAACAGAACAAAAAAATAAATTAAACTATAATCTTTTGAATGATAAGATAAATATTAACATATAAGTCAACCAATATTTTTGTACTTAGCATTGTCCTTCATATACATACCTAATAATCGCAATATTTTGATAAGCTATGAATTTACAACTGTTCACCAAGGAGCTAATTATAGATATGAACTTGATTTTATACTATTGAACACAATTATTAATACTTCCTTACACATTATGTGTTTTTAATCAAAATAAGTGCAAATTTGGTTCAACAAATATTTAGTAAATATCTATCACTTGCCAGGCACTTTCCTGTGCTCTGATACTATGGCGATTAAATAATAATAATAAATTAGATATTTATCTGCCAACATGGTTTCATGGGTTCAAAGTCTAAAGGGCAAAACATGTCATTTCAAAAATGAGCCCACTTATCCTTTTATAATAATAAATCAGGACATGGGCTATGAAGAAAGTGAATAGAGTCCTGGGCTAGGAACAATATAGGATGAGAAGAAAACTATTATAATAAGGCTAGTCAGAGACTCTCTGAAGTAGAAATAAGCAGAAATCTGGAGGAAAATTATACTTAAATATGAGGGAATGACATATGCAAAGGTATTCTGCTGAGGAAGGGGCTGGTGTGTCTAAGGAAATCATGGCCCATATAGGTAGAACATAGGAATCTGGGGAGAATGTTGAAACTGAAGACTATGCAGAGACGCTGTAGAACATGGCTAAGAGTTTAAATTTTGTTTCAAGATCAGTTTGAATTTTATTCATGTGCCATAGAACCTCATTGAAGAATTTTAAGCAGACAAGATAAAGAGATCTAATTAGCTTTTTTAATGAGATTGCTCTGTATTGCAAGAAGAAAGGATAAGAGCTGGGACAGAGCAGAGAAGGTTTTGTCAAAAGGTTATCCCAACATTATAGGAAATTTGCAGAGAGTGGTTTGGGGTAGGGCTGCGCAGTGAGGATAAAGAAATGTGGATATGTTCTGAATGGATTTTATTTTGTGCTGCAAAAAAATTAACTAGACATCTCAGATTCACAGTTCTTTGCATCTTCTACCTTTAAATATCATGCTTTATCTGCTTCTGAAGGTCACACATTTTCCTTTACTAGAAGCCAGCAGTTTACATTTTAGGGATATTGTAACAAAAATTTGAATGTGAAATGTAGGTTACACTGCATGATTTCTAAATTTAAGTTCAACTTGAAGTTCTACTTTTTTGATAAGAAAGGACATTTTATTAATAGGGGAAGTCTTAAAGTAAGATGTGCTTCTTAGATTATAAAGGTCATTTTCATCTCAGAACATTTTTCTTAGGAATGTAGATTAAGATACTGGTAAAAGGACTCTGGTTGGAGAACCTTGATCCCAGAACAATTAGACGTAAGTCAGGGATGGCTCCTTATATTTTTGGGACAAGAGAAACTGGCATCAGACAAGGTATGTTTAATCCAGTAATTAGGTCCATATTGGGTAGAAATGCTTGACTATATCCACACTATACCACTTCCGCTTGTTTGGATTAAGTCTTGGGTCTGAAGATAACCTTCAAAGCAGGAGTCAGAAATCATGTCTTCTAAAATTAATGATGTGTATAGAGTAGTTTTGAACAGACTTCAATTAACCAAGTCAAATATTATTTTGTGTTGCTATAACAAAATACCACAGACTTGGCCATTTATAAAGAAAAGAAATTTATGGTCAGGTGTGGTGACTCGCACCTGTAATCCCAACACTTTGGAGGGGGTAAAGGCAGGATGATCTCTTCAGGACAGGAGTTTGAGACAAGTCTGGGCAGAATAGTAAGACCCAATCTCTATCCGCTCAAAAATGTTAATTATCCAGGCATGGTGACTCAGATCTATAGTCCCAGCTACTTGGAAGGCTGAAGTAGGAGGATAGCTTGAGCCCAGGAGTTTGAGATTGCTGTGAGCTATGTTGTGGCACTGTACTCCAGTCTGGGTGACAGAGTGAGACTCTATCTCTTAAAAAAATAGTAAAGGAAGATATTTCTTACAGTTCTGCAGGCTGGGAAGCCCAATATCAAAGTGCCAAAATCTGGCAAGGGCCTTTGTGCAGCATCAGACCATAGCAGAAGGTTGCAAAGACAAGACAGCATGTGAGCAGGAAAGCAAGTGGGGACTGAAATCCCTTTTACAACACACCTACTCCTGTGATAACTAACTCACTCCCTCAATAAAGACAAACTCTTTCATGAATGCAGAAACCTCATAACCTTATCATGTCTTATTAAGCCACACTTTCAAATGCTGTTGCATTGGAAATTAAGTTTCCAACACATGAACCTTTGGGGATACCTTCAAACCATAGTATACTGCCCTTGGTTCCCAAAATTCATATCCTTCTCACAATGCAAAATACATTTGTTCCATTCCAACAGCCTCGCAAGTCTTAACTCATTCCAGCATCAGTATACAAGTCCAAAGGCCAGAGTCACATTTAAGTTCGATATGGGTGAAACTTAAGTCATAATTCATCCTAAAATAAATTTCTCTTCAACTCTGAACCTGTGAAATTAACAAGATATGTGCTTCCAATATATAATGGTGGGACAAGCCTAAAATAGACATTCCTATTCCTAAAGGGAGAAATAGACAAGAAGAAAGAGGTCCCTAATAAGTCCAAAGGCCAATGGGGAAAACAACATTAAGTATTAAGGCTGGAAAATGATATTTTTTGACTCTGTGTTCTACATTCTAGTGGGGTGAGGATTGGACCCCAAAGCCTTTCGCAGTCCTGCCTTTATGGGTTTGCTGAACACAGGCCATGCTGTCTCTCTCACAGTTTGGTGTCTTCTACTTGCAGCTCCCTCAGATTGGTTTTGCACACTGGTAACTCTACAGTTCTGGTGTCTTGGGGTGGCCCTGCTTCCATGGATCTGATAAACATCACCTTACTGGGGACTTTCCACGGTGGCTCCTTTCCTGTGAGAAGTCTCTGCCTGGATCCCCAGACTACCCACAACATCGTTTGAAATCTAGGTGGAAGAAGTCATACCTACATAAATCTTTCATTCTGTGCACCTGCAGAATTAGCACCAGAGAAAACCAAACCCATGAAGACCAAGATGACCAAGAAGCCTAAGCCACTGAATGACTGGGAAGTGAGATTGAAAGTTTCTTTCCAAGATTAAGACTTTCTAAACCACCTTGTCAAACAAACAAACAAACAAACAAAAGCCTGTTTGTAATTTGCTCTTCAAAAATCTCTTGACAGGATGCCAAGTAGAAATGAAACTTACTCTTAAAATATATTTGAGATATAATTAATAATTTGGCTTAAAAAAACTAATGGCAGGAGTTCTAAGTTTTATGTCCATTATATAAAGAACTTTGAAGACAGCACTCCGTTCCTTATGGAACAATCATAGCAAACAAACTAAAAATCAAAAATGTTTGTAATATCCATCAGATAACTGAGGTAGCAGAACAAACTGCTATCCTGAAAACTGGAGAAACATGTGAACCTAAAGTAATAGTCGAGATCTCTTTACATGGAGCAGAAGCTACTGGAACCAAATGATAGTAGTTTTGATAAATAATTGAAGGCTGAGTGTGGGCTACGTTGAATATGAAAAAATTCTAAGGGCTATAGCCTTCAGAAGACCCCTCACTTTCATCAGCTTTACGTTCAACCCACCATGGTGAAGATGCAGGAAAGATCTCCCCATGACTATAGAAGGGGGACAAAAGGAGTAATCCTTGTTAATTAACACCATGACATTAACAAAGGCCTACTATCCTGAAGAAGACTGTACCAGAGTTTTCTAGAGCCTTAATAGAAGGTCTTTCTTCCTACCCTAGCCCCCACCAGTATTTCTATATCAGATAAGAAGGGGAAAAGACAAAGAAGAAAAAAAAAAAAAAAAAACTTACACAGGTCACAGGCCAGAGACACAGCATACTAAAAGACTGAGATAAATTTTAAGGTTATAAAAAGCCTTCCTCCCTCACATGTTAACATTACACCACCAGATATCATGTATTTAATAATAGTGGGTAACAGCTGAAAAAGTTGCAAGATACAGACTCTCTCTAATAAGGAATACTTAAGAAGCACAAAGTCATGAGGAGTGGCAAAAAGAACAGCAGAAAAATTTAAAGCCTCTGCCATGCATATTGTAGAGACCAAGAAAGAAAGCCCAACTTCTAGTTAAATTAACACAAATTCTCACAGTAGATAAATATTATACTTTGTTTCTATTATCTGATAAACATATCTGGTTTCTGGCAAAAACCACGAGGCATGCCCTAGGCCCTGAGGGAAAAGCCTGAAGAGATAAAACAAAGATGAGAACCCGACTCAGATTTGACACAGATGTTGAAATTATTAGACAGACAACCTAAAAATAACTATGGTTAATATGCTAAATACCACCATAGAAAAAAAGTTTACTGTTATAAGAAAGAACAGATGGGTAATGTAAATCAAGAAATGGAAATTTTAAGAAAGAATCAACAGAAAATTCTACAAATGAAAAGTATTGTAAGAAAATTTAGAATGTCTTAGATGGATGCATATTAGACTGGAAATGACCAAGGAAAGAATCAGTGAACTTGATATGTCAGTAAAAAGTACCAGAATAAAATGCAAAAAGAAAAAAAATGAAAAAACAGAACATGACATCCAAGAATGACAGAACAATTTTAAAAACTGCAATATAGACATAACTGATATAAAAACAGAAAAAGAAAGATAAAAGGCAAGCAATATTTGAAGCAGTAATGGCTGTGAACTTTTTAAAATTAATGAAACACATGTAACCACAGATCTCATGTTCTCATATTGCTTAGTACTACTATTCCTCCCCCACTCCAGAAGCAAGTGCTTATTGAGAAAAAGAAGCAGCCAAATTTAGCAGTTATTTGATTAGTTGCAGTTATAAAGTTGCTTTTTTTGTTGTTGTTTATCACTTTACTCAAGTCTCTAGTTACATAAGTATAAGACTGTTGACTGCTTCTGATTGGATGAGCTTAAGTTCTGTTTTACTTTTCCTTTGCTTTTTAAAAATTCTTAAATATATTTTACTTAAAAGAGCAGTTAATGTCACACCAATATCTTGTTAGTTGAGAAACTGTATACTTTTTGTAAACATAATTAAAACCTTATAAAATTCAGAGTACTACTATTCTTAGTACCACTGTTCCTGAAGCTAAACAACTCATTCTTCCTAGTGCAAACTATAAAAGAATATAGAAAAAATACAATAAATTAGATAAAATGAAAACTCTAAGTGTTCAATTAATCCAAGCAATGATAGAAAAGGAAGATAAGGAGACAAAAAACGGAAGAAATAATTATAAAACATGTAGCAAAAGTAGTTGGATTTTACAGACAGCAATTAAATTGTATGACATTGACGGCATGTTTTTAAAAGGACATAACTTGTAAGACTTAAAAATGAAAGCAATATACAACATGCTTTCAATAGATGCATTTTAAAATATAAAGTCATGGAAAAGTTCAGATAACATAATGGAAGAAGACATAGCATGCAAAATATAAACTCTAAAAGTTAATGTGGCCATATTAGCATTAGACAAACCAAACTGCAGTACAAGGAGTATTGCCAGAGATAAAGAGGGGCACTTCATAAAGATAAAATGGTCAATTGAATTTTTCTAAATATATACTAAATGCCAGAGCATCAAAATTCATGAAAGCAAAATTGGCAGCACTAAAGAAGAAAAGTATACATTTGTAATACTAGTGAAGAATTTGACATCCTTCTCTCAATAATTGATAAGGCAAGTAGACCAAAATATAATATTGTAGAAGATTTGAACAACACAATCAACTAAAACAATCTAATTGATATTTACAGATCACCATGGAGCTATAATATATGCAAATTATTAACTCAATACATTTCAAAGTATTGAAATCATACATAGTATCTACTATTAGCCCAACAAAATTAAATTAGATATCTAAAAAACATACATAGCTATTCCCCCAAAATATTTAGAAATAAAGCAATATTCTCCTAACTAGAACTACTGGTTAAAAAAGTAAATTACAAGGGAAAATAGAAATTATTTCCAGTTGAATGACAATTAAAGCACAATATATCAAAATTATTAGGGGATAAAATTAAATATTTGCATGGAGGAAAATGTATAGCTTTAAAGGCTTATATTATTTAAAAAAAAGGGGGGGGAGGTATAAAATCTGTGAGCTAAATTTTCAACTTAAAAGTCAGATGAGCAAATTAAAGAAGCCAGAAAACTATATTAAAAAATTTTAAGAACAAATTAGTTTTTAGAAAAAAGAAAAGAATAGCAAAAATCAATGAAATACAATTCAAATTGATAAAATAGTTGGTTCTTTAAAAAGATTAATGGAATGGATAGACAAATAACAAGAATGATCAAGAAAAAGACACTAACATTTTCAGCAACAGAAATTAAAACATGAGGCCAGGAGCAGTGGCTCACACCTGTAATCCCAGCATTTTGGGAGACTGAGGCGAGCAGATCACAAGGTCAGGAGATCAAGACCATCCTGGCTAACATGATGAAATCCCATCTCTACTAGAAATACAAAAAAAAATTAACCAGGCATTGTGGCAGGCACCTGTACTCCCAGCTACTTGGGAGGCTGAGGCAGGAGAATGGCCTGAACCCGGGAGGCAGAGCTTGCAGTGAGCAGAGATCGCACCACTGCACCCTAGCCTGGGCAATAGAGTGAGACTCCATCTCAAAAAAAAAAAAAAAAGTCGTTACTATGGATTCTATAAATATTAAACATATAATGAATTCATAACTATAAATAATATAAATAAGCTTTTGATAATATTTGAGATTCAGAAGAATCATTTTCTTGGAAAATACAGGTGACCAAAACTACCAAAAGACAACATATAAGCTTTGAATACCCCATGTAGCTTTTTTTAAAATTTATAATTTAAAATCTTTCCACAAAAATTCTAAGCCCAGATTGTTCAATTAGTAAATTATTTCAAATATTTAAGCAAAATCACTGGTTAATTAGAAGATAAGTGAAGGCTTCCTCAAGCATCTAATTCAGCTTTCAAAAACTTCCAAAAGCATTCCTGATAAACAAAGTTATAGATTAAGATCATTCATGTATTTAAATTGAAAAATTCTCAAGAAACATCAGCCAATTGAAGCCAATAATATATAAAATATGTTGCGGGAAGCCAGGGACCCCAAACGGAGGGACAGGCTGGAGCCACGACAGAGGAACATAAATTGTGAAGATTTCATGGACATTTATCAGTTCCCAAATCATACTCTTATAATTTCTTATGCCTGTCTTTAATCTCTTAACCCTGTTATCTTCATAAGCTGAGAATGTAGGTCACCTCAGGACCCTGTGATGATTGCGTTAACTGTACAAGTTGATTGTAAAACATGTTTGTTTGAACAATATGAAATCTGATTGTAAATCACGTGTGTTTGAACAATATGAAATCAGTGCACCTTAAAAAGAAGAGAATATCATAAGGTCTGACTGCCTGCGGGGTCGGGCAAAAAGAGCCATATTTTTCTTCTTACAGAGAACCTATAAACGGACCTGCAAGTAGGAGAGATATCGCTAAATTCTTCTCCTAGCAAGGAATATTAAATATTAAGATCCTAGGAAAAGAATTGCATTCCTGGGGAGAGGTCTATAAACAGCCGATCTGGGAGTGTCTGCCTTGTGTGTTTGAGATAAGGACTCCTGCAGTACCCTCAGGCTTACTAGGATTGGGAAATTCCAGTCTGGTAAATTTTGGTCAGTACGGTTCTCTGCTCTCAAACCCTGTTTTCTGTTAAGATGTTTATCAAGACAATACGTGCACAGCTAGGCATAGACCCTTATCAGTAATTCTAATTTTGCCTTGTGATCTTTGCTTTGCCCTTTGCCTTGTGATCTTTATTGGCCTCAGAAGCATGTGATCTTTGTGACCTACTCCCTGTTCATACACTCCCTCCCCTTTTGAAATCCTTAATAAAAACTTGCTGGTTTTGAGGCTCAGGTGGATCATTACAGACCTACTGAAATGTGATGTCAGCCCTGGTGGCCCAGCTTTAAAATTTCTCTCTTTGTACTCTTTCTCTTTATTTCTCAGACCAGCTGACATTTAGAGAAAACAGAAAGAACATATGTTGAAATATTGGAGGCAGGTTCCCCCGATAAAAATTATATCAATATAACACTGCCAGGAGAATTAACTTCAGGAATGACAGGTTGGTTTAACATTTGAGAATCAACCAATGTAAATCAACACATTAAAAAGCTAGAGAAAAAAATACATCATCTATGTAAACGAAGGAAAAAAAAACTTGCCAAAGATTATATATGTATTCTGGATAAAACTTCTCAGCAAATCGGAAGTATAAAATTAATTCCTCATCATTAATGGTGAGATGATGAAGTTTTAAAAGTTCCTCACCTCTAAAAACGCAAAATGGTAAATTTAGCATCGTCCTTGAGGACTTTGTTAAAAAATGTGATAAAAAATAATATTTATGAAAACTGAAAATAAAAGAAATGCAACTGTTTGCAAAAATATAGTTATTTTAAAGAATTAATAATATAATAAAGCTAATAGAATTGTAAGTTAATATAGTAGAAAACTAGGATAACCTAGTTTTTTTTTTTGTTTGTTTTTTGTTTTTTTGAGGCAGAGTCTTGCTCTGTCACCAGGCTGGAGCGCAGTGGCATGATCTCTGCTCACTGCAACCTCTGCCTCCCAGGTTCAAGCAATTCTCCTGCCTCAGCCTCCTGAGTAGCTAAGATTACAGGTGCGTGGCACCATGACGACCTAATTTTTGTATTTTTAGTTGAGACGGAGTTTCACCATGTTGGCCAGGATGGTCTTGATCTCTTGACCTCATGATCTGCCCGCCTCAGCCTCCCAAAGTGCTGGGATTACAGGTGTGAGCCACTGTGCCCAGCCCAGTAAGCTAGATTTTAAATTAAATGTAAAAGCTAAAACTAAAAATATTTTAGATGAAAAACTAGCAGAATGTATTCATAAGTTGGGTCAGCAAAATTTTCTTAGGACAAAAAGTTCACATACGTAAAAGGGAAACAATAATTTAAAATTGGACTTCTATTTTAAAAATACCCTGTCCATAAAGATAGCTTATTAAGAAAATGGAAGAGAAAGCCAATAATTGATAAAAATATATTCCCAATATATTTATCTAACAAATAACTTATATAGAAAAAATATAAAGAATTCTTGATAATAAATATTAGAACTAAATATAGCAATTTAAAACTGAGCAGACACTGAAGCAGATATAAAAACAATATTTCATAAGGAAATGAGGTGGTGGTCAAAGTCTTTACCTATCAGGAAAATGAAAACTAAAGTACTTACTCAGGAAAATGAAAACTAAAACTACAATGAGACACTGTCATAACCACAAGGATAGCCAAAGTAAAAATATTACACCATTATTAAGACATACAGAAATTTGAACTCTAATACTCTAATAGTAATTATGTAGAATGTTGGAAGCACCTTAAAAATACTGCTTGTAAGATACAAAGTTAAAATACACTATGACCCAGATATTTCATTTTTACAAATTTATCTAAAATAAGTGAAGCCATTTTTGTACAAAATTGTATATCCAATTATTCCTAATTTTATTTGTATTCACCTAACAAAAAAAAAAAAATAACTTGAAAAAAATAATCCCCAAATGTCTATAAATAATTGAACGAATAAGCAAATTTTGATGAATTCATTTTATGGAAAATCGTAAAAAGGAATGATTTATAATTAACAAATAATATTAAGAACATGATGTTGAATAAAATATAAAATATGACTACGTATTTTCATTTATCTGATGAAATTCTAGATCAGATATACCTAATCTATAGAGAAAAATATAAGACTAGTGTTTGTTTCTGTGTGTGTGTATATATATATATATGGCAGAAGTGGTCTGAATATAAATGAACATTTTAAAAATTTATGTGATGACTGAAAGGTTCTAAATTGTAATATTGGTGTTTGTTATAAGAAGAAATGAAATTTCCAAATGTATTGAACGCCATAAAATATTTATTAAATTTTATCTCAATTAAAAGAAGTTTGGACAAAAATAAAAACTGGCAAAAAAATGAATAGGACACGTACCAGATGACTCAGCAATCTAATTCCTAGGAATTTTCCCTAGTTAACTGGAAAGTTATGTTGACACAAATCAGTATACAATTATTTATACCAGTTTTATTTATAATCACTAAAATTTGGAGACAATCCAAATATCCTTCAATGAATGAATGAATAAACAAACTGGATAACATTTATACAACTGAACGCTACTCAGTAACAAAAAAGAATAAACTATTGATTCATGAAACGATGTGAATAAACCTCAAATGCATTTTGTTAAGTGAAAGAAGTCAGTTCACAAAGGCTATATACTGCATTATTTCATTTATATGACGTTATGGAAGAAGTAAAACAGTAGGGATAGTATTTAGATCAGTGGTTGTTGAGAGGTGGGGTGGAGGGCTAGGTTAACTACAAAGGGACATCAGATGAAAACATTTGAGGATGATGAAAATGTTCTGTGTGATGGATACATGACTCTACATTTCTCAGCCCACAGAAGTGTACCCACAGAGTGAATTATATTGCACATTTAAAGACAAAACAAAACAAAACAAAAATATGATGTCTGGGGGCCCAGAATGGAATAGAGACTGTATAAAAAATGAATTTTATTATATTACAAATAAATGATAAAACCATATTTAAGCAAGTAAGTAAAGGAACTGACTTTTTTTAGTTACTTTGGAAAGATGTTTTGACTGGATATTGCAAAGATAGAGAATTGTACAAAAACCAGTGTACTCTAGTAAACAAGTTTGTTTTGCACAGGGATATGTATTAGCAATTCTGAAACTACACATATATGAGGTTTGAGCAAATATGTAAATGTATTATAGGTAATACAAACCAATTTTTTATTTAGTTGGAAAAAGGAGTTTCAAAGGAGCAGAAAAGTAATAATGGAATGAATCTTGTGGTGTTAACGCCTGTGGACTGATCAGATATATCAGTATGAATTCATATTTTGCTCTATTCTGGGGTGTGTGTATGTTTGACATTATTCACATATGTGATGTGCATATATATATTATATATAAACACAGATTAATAAAGAAATAAATACACAAATATATATAAACATGAGCTAGTACAGATACATTTATTTCCACATTCTGTCGGTGGAGTGGGCCTACAACTGATGACACTCTAGTAATAGTGTACCCAGGACTAGGGAAATAGTTCCTAACTACCACTATTCGGTGAAAGGGACAAGGGCTCCTTGGAAAAGTAGTTCACAATTTATTCCAAGTCTGGAAAAGGTAAAAGACGAGAGGACCCTGAAACAACTCGTGGTGGCAGAAGGTAAGAAAGGCTAACAACAACTAAAACACAAAGATAAGAGCATATCAAAAGTACACAGGAGACAATTTGTTTTTGTCATTTTGTTTTGTTTTTTAAAAATCTACCCCTCTGAAATAAGGAGCAGGGCCAGGGAGGAACTCCAGAGATGTCTGGTTCTCATCTAGTGAAAACAAGCGTACATAAAACTATCCCTCTAAGATATTAAGTGGCCAGGACTGGCGCCGGGAATGATGAATGCTGGTGGGAATGATACACAAGAGACAATCTGAAAGAACCCCAAGTGGTCAACACTCAAACAGCTTGAAGAAAGTATAAATAAAAATAGTATTGGCTTCAGACTAAAGTACAAACAAATATCCATGAGTGCATACTGATATAAAGAAATGATTGAATAAATAATATATGGATGATGACAACTCTCACAGAATAAATCCATTTTAAAAATGTTAAATAATTGAGGAAAACAGAAAATCACTACTAGAATGCCACAGGTATAAATGCACAATCCACCATGAATGTTAAAATTAGTGGGTAAAAGTTTCAGGCAAACAGAATATATGCATAGTCTCCATGTAACACCCCATAATATTTATTAATTACAAAGGAAGGAGGAGATCTATAGTATATAAAACTGGGTTATGTTACCTTATCTGAGTGATGAAGGTTAATATCACCAGTAGAAAGCCATAATATCATGTTCTCCTTGATAAGATACGATGAAAAAAACTTTACCTCTGAGGTATTGTTCCACAGTTCATTACTCCAGTTGAATAATGAGAAAGCATTGAAATAACCAAATTGTAGAGCACATTACAAAATTCATGAACAGCTCTCTTCAGTTTCTATGTCATGAAAAATAAGGAAAGACTGAGAAACCATCACAGATTGGAAGTGTCAAAGAAACAATGGAAACTGAATATAATGTGGGCCCCTTGATTGAAACTTGGAATAAGAAAAAATATATTACCAGAAAAACTGGTGAAATCCAGATTAATAGTTTCATTTACAGTATTGTGCCATTGTTGACCTCTTAGTTTTGACAAATGTGCCCTGGTTACATAAAATGCTAAAATGAGGGAAAGTTGGGATGAAAAGTACACAGAAAGTATCTGTAATATCTTTGCAACTCTTCTGTAATCCTAACATTATTTTTAAAATTAAATTTAAAATATTTAAAATCCGTGGGTCTTTGAACATGTACCAGAAATGTGAAAAGACTATGGAGATTGTCTGTACTTTAAAAGTTTCAGTGAGTTATCTTGTAATATGAACTTCGTCTGGTGCAGATTTTAGAGTTGTAATTTTAATTAAAAATTCAATTTTCCATAGACTAAAAAATATAGACTCCCTGCTACCTACCAACATTCTCACTTCCCATCTGTTGTTATACCTTTTTAAAAATATTACAGCTCTATACAGGTAAAATTGATGTTAATAGATTAAACACAATTAACAAGCACCATTGGCAAATATTGATACATGTCTTCACAAAAGATATCCTCACCATTATCAAGAAAGCGAACATGCATCATCTCCATACTGCTTCATGTCTCTTGTAATCCCACCCTCCCCACTTCCTTATCCTTTCACCTTCCCAGGACAACACTGTTATCTTTCTGTACCATGTTGGTTTGCCATTTCTAAAGATTTATGTAAATGAAATCACACATAATTCTTTCTGACTTCTTGTACTCAGCATAATCATTTTGAGCTTCATCCGTGTTGTTGTGTATCAATAGTTAAATCTTTTTAATTGCTGAGAAGTCTTTCTTTATGTGGATATTACATAATTTATCTTTTTATCTGTTGATTGCCATATGAGACATTTCCAGTTTAAAGTTATTACAAGTAAAACTGCTGTGTGAGCTTCTGTGCACAAGTATTTGTTATGAATGTATACTTTCATTCATCTGGATTTTATGGTAGATATGTTTAACACTTTAAGAAATTGTCAAATTGTTTTCTAAATTGCATGTACCATTTTACATTCGCACCAGTAGTGTATAACATTTGTAATTCCAACACATTCATACTATCATTTTGTATAGACAGTCTTTATAGCCAGTCTAATAGAAATATAGTGGTATATATTGTAATTTTAATTTAAATTAGCTTTTCCTGAGTAATATTGAGAATCTTTACATATGCTTTTCATCTCTTTATGTATTTTCTTTAATGCAGTATCTGAGGAAAATTTTTATTTGTTTAATTTTTTTGTTTTATTATTAAGTTTTGAGAATCTTTAATATATTCCAGATACAAGTCCTGTTCAGGTATTTTCATTACGAATATTTTTATCCCGTCATGTGGCTTGATTTTTTATTCTCTAATAAGTCTTCTACCTACAGTTAGGATGGCATATTTTTTTTCCTTCTTTCCTTTTCAATGTCTTATTATTATTTATTAATAATTAATGTCCTGTTATTTAAAGTTAGCTTTTTTTGTAATAAGTATAGCTACGTCTCTCTTGTTTTTACTTTTATTCAATCTTTTTTATCAATTTTATTTTTACTGACAATTTTTCTTATTTATTTGTACTATTTGGAACACTTGCATATAATGTGTCTATTTATATTAGTGCCAAGACTATAATCTTCCTCTGGAATTCTATTTGCCGTAAATGTTCTTTGTTCTCTTTTTACTTTTTTCTACATTTTTTGATTAATAAATTCTATGATTTCATTTTATCTCCTTTGTTGTTTTATTATGTATAGTTCTTTATTTTCTTATTTTATTGGTTTCTTTTGGGTTTATCATATTCATCATTCATTTAATACAGCCTAACTCCAATTGCTATTACAGCATTTCGTTTATAGCACAACAATCTTATCATAGAAGAAATTTTCCATTTCTTCTTTCCTGGCCTTTATGACACTATTGTCATACAACTTACATATATATGTGCATATATATGTTAACGTATAGACACATATATTGACATATTAATGCATCTATTGACATATATGTCAATATATACATATGTATATGTGTTAACATACATGTTTACGTGTGTTAACATGCAAATGTTACTATATGTGTGTTTATCTATGTTAATATGTGTGTGAACAAATATGTTTATATAGATGTTACATATATTTATATATGTGTGTTAATGTATATTATGTATCCCACATATTTAAACAATTATCTTTTGAATTGATTTAAATAAAAAGAAAAATCTTTGATATTTCCCCTAGAGTTACCATTTCCATTGCTCTTCATTTATTTGTATAGTGTAAATCCATATTTCTATCAGTGTCATTTTTCTTTTGCCTTAGAAAAATTAACTTCTTTAAAATTTCTTACAACACAAGTCTTCAAGTGAAAACTTATTTTAGCGTCTGCATGTCTAAAAAGTCTATATTTTACTTTCTCTTTTGAAAGACATTTTCATTGAATATGAAATTCCATGTTGACCGTTTTCTTTCTTTAGCATTACATTAAATATTTTTCTCTTTTGTTTTCTCACTTGTGTTGTTTCCAATCTATTATCTTCTTTATTGTTTCTCTTATGTATATATTTTTTCTCTGACTACTTTTAAGATTTGCTTTTTTTTTAGATAATTTTAAGTATAATATTCCTTGGTATTATTATTATATATTATTATTATATTATTATATAATAAAATATGGTATTATTCTCCATATTTTCTGGTGCTTGAGTTTACTTGGCAAATTCAATGTATGACTTTATAATTTTCCTCACATTTGGAAACAAAACAGCGATTATTTTCTTCGAATATTTTTGTTGTTCTCTCTTCTATCTCCTTTAATTATGATTACATTCAGATACCTGAAATTGTTCTGCAGCTTACTGATGCTTTTTTCTATTATTTAAAATTATTTTTCTGTGTCTATTGTCTATTCCTATGTGTTCATTGTCACCACTTTCTTTTGGCAATGTATAATAGTCATTAATCCCAGCTAGCCCGTAGTCATCTCAGACCATTATAGTTTCCATTCCTGATTTCAATTTTGCATTAAAAAAAATATTTCCATAACTCTATTTAACATTTTTTAAAAAATGAACACAATTATAATAATGTTTTATGACTCATGTCTGCTGATTTTAACATCTGTATCAGTTTTGGTTGGTTTCAATACAATGATTTTTTTAAAATGGTCATTCATATTTTCTGCTTCTTCATATGCCTGGAATTTTTTGGCTAGATGCCATAAATTCTGAATTTTACCTTGTTCAATGCTAGCTATTATCCTACTCTTACAAATATTTCTGAGCTTTGTTTAGCACGCAGTTGCAGTTTGATCTTTTGAGGTTTTACTTTTAAGGTTTATTAAGTGTTTGGTCTATGAATAGTCACTCCTCACCCCAGAGTTAAAGTGTTCTGAATATTCTACCTGATGTCCTTTGAACTACAGGGTCTTTCATTCTGGCTGGTGGAAGCAGGTGTTATTTCTGCTCCTCTGCAAGCGTCTGGCACTGTTATCTTTAATACTCCCAAACAGTTCATTCCTTGCCTCAGTTCATTTCCACATAGGCATGCTCTGACCAATATTCTTCTGAACACTATGGAAGAACCCTCTGTATATTTCCAAACAAACTTCTCCACGCGGCTATTTTCCTTTTGCATGCTGTCCCATGTGCTGTAGCAGAGCTGACATCTCTGACTTCCAGAGGCTCAACATAAGAAGTCTGCCAAGCTCCACCTACCCTCCCCTTTTCTGCACAACAGACTGAAATCTATCTCAAGGCAGTAAATTGGGGCAACTCTAGGGCTCGCTGCTTGTTTTCAGTATCTTATCAACCATTATAGTATATAGGACCCACTATAGCATCATTCCAACCTATATTTTCAGTCTTATAGCTGGAGTCTATGTCTCTTTTATGCAGAAATAGGTACTAAATTTCTCTTAGTACCTCCACTATGGTTGTGCTCATGCTCTCCCCTTGGCCCAGAACACAAAGTTTTCTGTTTATGACTGGCTAAATCCTAGACCTTGAAGTCCTAGCTTAGAAACCTCCTCTTTCAAAACGTCTTTCTAATTGGTGTCACACCACAGCCTTGTTTCTGTATACTCTTCTTTCACTTAACTTACTACATTACATTATAATAATGTGTACAAATTAGAAGGTGATATTAATTGTGGAAAAAATTTTGTTTCACCATTTTATCTGTAAACCTTAATACAGATTAGTTTCTAAATATGTATTTGTCAAATTATAAAATTCTGTGTTTTTGTATCCTTTACAAATATATATACTGTGCTTCTAACTGTTGAACTATTTTATTAAAATAATATTACTGGGCAAATAAAACTATCATATTTGTTATGATTCAAGAGGTCTATAAATAATATAATTGTCTTTTTAAATTAAAAGCCAGTGATGTGTGTATTTAATTATTTTAGTTAATCAAAACATAACATTCTTAAAAATGTGAATGTGTTTATCAGTTCAGTGCTTCTACTATTCTGAAACCTTCACTATTTAATGAAATCACTGACTTCTAAACATAGTGTTTTTAATTTACTTTATTTGTTATCTATGATTGGTTTATAGTATAATTATATGTTCTTCATCAGTGATTAAGAACCTTACATAGGAATTTATGGGATTATATATATTTTAGTACAACATCTCGTGATTATAATCACCATAAAGGGACAATTTTCTCTATTAAAGTTACTGATTATTTGGTAATTAACATATTCTAAGAACTCTGCTAAGTACTGTTCTTTATACATAGTATCTTATCAAGTTTTTATCACAAATCTATACATTGGGTTTTATTTCTCCTTTTTATCAATAAGTAAATTAAGACTTAGAAAAGAAATTTGAGAGGCATAAAAATGGTTAAATGGTTAAAACTTCCTTGAAATTATGGAATAAATCAAGTTACATTAACTCTTGCCCATTTTACCAAGTGAACATCTCTACTTTGTGCATTATCTACAAGGTACAGGGGTTCAGACTATCTGAGTTATGTTATATAATAAAATAGTTTTAAAACAACAGCTTGCATTTTCATAGCCCTTTACAACTTTCAGCATGCTTTTACAAACATTTTCACTTCATAACCCTGAGGTAGTTAAGGCAGATTTATGTCTCCACTGTGCAGTTAAGGAAACAGAAGCTCAGTCACTTGAAATGATGAAGTCAAGGTCACAAGAAAACCCATTCTTTCTCACGAGCAGACAGTGGGTATTCTCTCCCTAGTCTTTCTGCTTCTTTAGAAAACAATAATGACCTCATAGCATCTATAACTCATTACTTTCTCTGGCAGAAATCCTTTTATTCTATATATTTTCATGGTACACTTCCTTTCCTTATTGTAAACTTCCTTTCCTTTGCTCACATGGTAGCTCCTCAGGAATCCCTCCTACCCTCTTCCAGTACATCTACCCGTCTCTTATAATGCTCTAAAATCTTAATCTTTTTTGAAGCTTTCTTAATAAAAGTTTCCTTTTCTTCATAAATGTTTTCAACTGCCTTCTATTTCTTTATTGTCTGTATAACACAATAGAATATGACTGAACCCTAGAGTTAGAAAAAAACCTCGGAAAATACACGTGTTTATAAAACTTGGTAATTATAGTAATTAAGTGAATTTTTTCTGATTTATTCATCATTACATATAGGTTTATTTTTAATTAAAGGAAAAATTGAAATATATCCTTATCCATTTTTATTTTATATGACTGTGGTACATTTTGATTATCCATGCCAAGACTTTGTGATCATATACTGAAATAAACTAGTGACTCATACATTCACAGATTTACAATTTCAGCATGATGGTAAAACATTGGCAATTGCTGTCATTAAGAAATGTTGGTATATCTAATACTGTTTTTGAACCTTAACAAAATTCATGCTTTTGTTTATTTTTATCTATTAACAGCATCTATAAAAATCTGCATTTCCAGGCTGAGGCAGGAGAATGGCGTGAACCTGGGAGGCGGAGCTTGCAGTGAGCCGAGATTGTGTCACCACACTCCAGCCTGGGTGACAGAGTGAGACTCTATCTCAAAAAAAAAAAAAAAAATCTGCATTTCCTAAAATCCCTTAATTATGTAATTTTTAAATACATTGAAATATCAATATGTAAATATTTAAAAATATACACTAATATCAACATAAGCATAATCTATTATTTTAATTTTGCCTGTAAATCATCTAGTTGATGACTTGTATTTAAGCTATACATCATTTATAATAGTAACTAAAGCAATAGTCAACGTTAGCTAGTTCTCCCCATAATTATGTGACTTGATAATTACTTACCAATTTTGAGGAACCATTTTTTAGATATTTTACACTGTACCATTTTAAGATTAAAAACTTCACTAAGATGTTCTTTTGGAATTTTGACTGTAAGTAAATGATAAGCCTTACTGGAAAAAAAAAAAAAAAAACTATTTTCTTCTGCTATGTGCATTCATTGTGACAGGTTGGGTGTGGTGGTTCACGCCTGTAATCACAGCACTTTTGGAGGCCGATGCAGGTGGATCACTTGAGGTCAGGAGTTTGAGACCAGCCTGATCAACACGGTGAAACACCCTCTCTACTAAAAATACAAAAATTAGCTGGGTGTGGTGGCATATGCCTGTAATCCCAGCTACTTGGGAGGCTGAGGCAAGAGAATCGCTTGAGCCCAAGAGGCAGAGGTTGCAGTGAGCCAAGATCATGCCACTGCACTCCAGGCTGAGCGATACAGTGAGACTCCATCTCAAAAAAAAAAAAAAAAAAAAACTTCACTGTGACAAATTAATGTCATTATTCAATCTTATAATGCAAAAGAAAATTAAGTTAAGCTAAAAATTATTTAAGAGTTTTATTTGACACTTTTAAATTCTTAGTTATATGTCCTTCTGTAACTTCAAAAGGGGAAACCAACAGAGCAAAAGTAGTCTATGTTATATTACTTCTAATTAAAAATAAAGTATCACTTTAATCATTATATTTTTTATTCTTCTTTGGGAAAGTATAGCTTATAATAGTTCTGATAATAAATATGCAAAGTATTTTTTTAAATTTTTATTTATAACTGTATTTTTTATATATTTATCTTGTATTACTAACTGGTAAAGTTTTAATATAGAAACTAATTCACAAACTACTAGTTTTATATCAAGAAATGATTGCTTTCAAATAAAACAAAGGTAATACAATAAAGTCAGTTGGTAACTCTGAGAAAATAAATGCTAATGTCGTTACTTTTTATACTCTCTTTGACCTAGCACTCAAGCAATGTGGGCTTCGGTTTCATCATTGCGTATAAAGAGTAGGGGCTCAGGTTTAGCTTATAACTGCCGCCATGGTCTGACTGTTCTTTACACCCCTCTCACTTTCAAAACTGTTCCAGTAATGACAACTAGACAACTAAATCTATTGTCATCCTATATTTAGGGAAAACTATTCTGTTACAGAAAATGTTGACTAATATAAAATAATGTCCATTGGTTTAATAATTATAGAAAATAAGTTATTTGTCCCTTTCTAAGTTTATTTTATTCGTTATTATTTACTAAATTAAATATTGAGAATAGTATAATCAAGATTATTTGTATGTGGATTTTAGTTTTATAAATATTTCAGTATAATACATTTCAATGTACTGTTTGTTATTTTTAATTGTGGTAAAACATGCATACTAAAATTTACCATCATGACCATTTTTAAGTGCATAGTTGAGTAGTATTAAATGTATTCACATTGTTGTACTTGATTTATATTTAATGAATATACCAATCATGAATCATCAAATCACCCCCTGAAAATCATTACTTAATGGATCCCAAGCAAAATTACAAAAAAGTAAGAGTATGTTAAAAATCTCAAATTCATTTCTATATCCTAATTCAAAACCATGGGAACCCTTTTTATAGTGGCAGACACTGACCCTTGTGTGCAATAAGAGAAAGACAATACACAGTCTACAAGGCCACCTGAAATCCAGCATTCCTGGCACTGCTCCTGGATGCTCTTGGGGGTTAATGATAATCTCTGTATCAATAGTTGGAGTAGAATGATTAAGTGATTTGGCTACAGTCACACAGTGAATAAAACTAAAAATCTGACCTAGTTTGTTCTGTTGCTGAATACCTAATGTGTATATCATATATATTGGATATTTGTTAAGTAGCATGCACCAGTAAAGGAATATGATTTCTGAGACATGCACATAGGTATCAATTTTTTCAGCTGAAGATGTGGGCTACAAAAGGCAGTATACATGTAACAAAGTCTCTGAAACAGAACACTGAGAATTGGTTGTTTTATTTTATTTTGCACAATAACCAAAGTTATTACTTTCAAAACACCTAATAAGGAGCCAGATCTATCTGCATTCACATTCTCTACTAAGTATCAATTAGTTTTGAGGAATTGGGCAAGCCCCTCAAACACTTAAAGCATCAGTTCCTTCATCTAGTAATAGTCACTTCTCATCTAAAAATGAAAATAACACTAATACCAAAAACATTTTCATTGTTGTGAGGCTAAGCCACTTTTTATTACATACTTTTTGTTGCCATCTCAACCTCCTGGGCTCCAGGGATTCTCCCGCCTCTCGGACTCCCAAATAACTGGGACTAGAGGTGCATCCTACCATGCCTGGCTAATTTTTGTTTTGCTTTGTTTTTGTAGAGACAAGATTTCTCCCTGTTGCCCAAGCTAGTCTCAAACTCCTGGATTCTAGAGATGCTCCGCCTTGGCTTTCCAAAGTGCTAGGGATACAGGTTGAGCCACCACGCCCAGCCAAGTTCATCAGTTTTTATATACTGCTCAACTCAGTGCTTTAAGTTCTTTACTTGTTAATATAGAAATCATTATATCACCTATGTTGCATAAGTATTGTGATAATTAACTGAATTATACAGAATTTATTTAGAGCAATGCCTGGTACATAATTTGTGTGCAAAATGCTTTAGTCTATATTGTGATAACATTCTCTGCTTTATAAGTAGAGTTATTTTAGCTAGAAGAAAGAACTCACATGAGACAGAGGTTTTACTGTGATAAAAATGCAGAGCTCATCATCTGTGAGGACTGCTGAGACAGTGTATCTTCTTGGGAACTAAAAATTTTCAAGAATCCTGGTCTAGGAGCTCAAGGAGCCACCTCCATTTGGCAGTGGTAAGAGAATTTGAGAAGTTTTTGTCTCACCAATCAAGTGGCTGGGCTTCATTCAGGTGTCCATTCTGTTCAATCAACCATCACCACTGTCACAAGAGCTAAGATATAATGTATACAGAGCAACCACTTTGATGCCTCCTGATAGGAAAGGCTTCCTAGAAGAGATTCTATGCAACATAGTCAATAAAACTGTCAGTATAACCATTTTGAAAATGAAGAACCACTAATGGATACATTGTATTACCAAAGTGTATGCTCTTCATGAAAGGAAGAATCCTGTGTTCCAGGCTCTAGACCTTTCAATTTTTCAAAAATCTTTTATTTTCCACAAAAACATGAGAGTATAAAATTTTTAAAGTTCTAATTATCTGTACTAAAAGTCTATATTAGACAGTCTTTAAGACATTAGCTTACTTCCTGAGAACTATCCTCACCCATAGACCAGGCTGTTTCTACAGAATCCCACCCTTTCTCCTCAAACTCTTACTATCAAAATCCAGATAAATGAATCACATTTAGGAGATACTCTAAGCTGGAACAGTCACAGTCTTCTTCTAGGAACTGAGTCTTAACAGTTAGGTATTGGCACGAAAGTTGAAAGATTACGTAGATTCAACATACTGAAGTGTTGAGGCAAAATAAAACGAAGATTGTGCCTGAAAAGTTCCTGAACAAACAAAATCAGCGAGGCCGTAAAAATAGCCTTAATGTTGCTTAAGACAGCAGACATCAATGAAACTAAACTTGGGTCATTTCTGCTAAAGGCTTGTGTTCCAGAAAAACAAAACTTAACCTTAGGTAATCCGAAACAGCCAATTAACACACAGTTACATGACCTAGCAAGGTAAACCAAAGAAAGTAATTTTGTAACTGTAACCAAAGAATTTATTTGTTTTACTTCCCTGTTTACTCTATAAATATTTGCATGTGATGTTTTATCAGAGTACCGAACCTCTTTTGGGTTGATGCTTCCCAGTTAAGGAATTGCTGTTTGCTCACATTAACTCTACGATTTTATTGCTGTGCCACTTTTTCTTTTAACAATAAAAAGTGCTGACCTGAGAAATATAATTCCAGTGAGAGAGGGGAGTGGTCCTTTTTTACAGGAGAAGATACACAGGAAGAGGCGGGTAAGAATTGAGAGAGAGAAAAGTAAAAACAGAATTAACTGATTATAATTAACATTCCAGATTCACCTGATTTCTTCTTTCTTGTCCTCCTCCTCTAGGGGATATCTGAACACCGAAGAACTAACAATATTAACACTCTGCTCCTGCTTTCTTAAGTAGCTCAATTAATTTCCATTATTTGTAACCAAAAGAACCTGCAGTAGAACAAGGAACATGGAATTCAAAAAATCTAGTCTGTTCAAAAGTCTGTTTCTGCACCTCCTCAAGATCCTAATAATAAATGCAAAAAGAAAAACAAACTTTGGGCCAGGCACAGTGGCTCACACCTGTAATTCCAGCACTTTGAGAGGCTAAGGTGGGGAAATCACCCGAGGTCAGGAGTTCAAGATCAGCCTGGCCAACACGGTAAAACCTCGTTTCTACTAAAAATACAAAAATTAGCCGAATGTAGTGGTGTGCGCCTGTAATCCCAGCTCCTCAGAAGGCTGAGGTAGGAGAACCACTTGAGCCCAGGAGGTGGAGGTTGCAGTGAGCTGAGATCACTCCACTATACTCTAGCCTGGGCGACAGAATAAGACTCTGTCTCAAGAAAAAAAAAAAAAAAAAAAAAAAACGTAGTGAAACAAATGCAAAGTATTTCACATATATGTATTTTAACAAATATTATCAAATAATCTCAGAGAACACTTTACTTTTAGAAATGTAAATGCATTCAACTATATACATGTTAAACATATTTTATAATGACACATGATATTGACTCATAAATATATATTATCAAATGCCTAAGACATACAAAAGGCCATATTTATAAATTTATTAACTATGAAAGAAGAATATTTAATTCAAGTAAAGAAATTTGCTTTGATCTTAATGATAATCATAACAAATTTGATTTATGGAGTGAATTATATTTATTCCTATCAAACTACAACACAGAATACTTCTTGTTCTTAGCAATTCTTCATTATATGTTTTTGAATATAATAGCTGAGATTAAGAAAGGTTGAGAATAAAAATAATGCATTTTCAACAAATTAATTTGAATTATTAAATAAAAACTTAAGTCTTTATATAGGTAAAAATTGGTTTGAAATGGCTCTTATTTTTATACCATATATAATGGCATTGTAATACTAAATCAAAATATTACTTTAGATTTTTAAATGTTCATGGTAGAGCATATTAAATGTGGTGACCAACCTCATAGTAATAAAATACCTTCTTAAGGAACAAAAGATATCTAACTAAATTTTGTATTTTTTTTTTTTTTTTTTTTTTTGAGACAGAGTCTAGCTCTGTCACCCAGGCTGGAGTGCAGTGGCACGATCTTGGCTCACTGAAACCTCCACCTCCCTGGTTCAAGCAATTCCCCTGCCTCAGACTCCTAATTAGCTGGGATTACAGGCTCATGACACCACCTCCGGCTAATTATTTTTTTTTGTATCTTTAGTAGAGACAAGGTTTTACCATGTTGGCCAGATTTGTCTCGAATTCCTGACCTCAGCCAAAGTGCTGGGATTACAGGCATGAGACACTTGGCCTGACCATTTTGTATGCTTATTAGAAAAATTTAAACTAAAAAAATATATTATAAGATGGATTATACCTATATATATATATAATTTTCATTAATACATGAGGTAGCAAGGTAAGTATGAAAACACCTTAAGCCGGGCACGGTGGCTCACGCCTGTAATCCCAGCACCTTGGGAGGCCGAGGCGGGCAGATCACGAGGTCAGGAGATCGAGACCATCCTGGCTAACGTGGTGAAACCCTGTCTCTACTAAAAATACAAAAAAATAACCAGGTGTGGTGGCAGGCGCCTGTAGTCCCAGCTGCTCGGGAGGCTGAGGCAGCGGAATGGCATGAACCCCAGGTGGTGGAGCTTGCAGTGAGCTGAAATCGTGCCACTGCACTCCAGCCTGGGAGACAACGAGACTCCATCTCAAAACAGACAGACAGACAAACAAACAAACAAACAAAAAACTCCTTAAAAGGAAAATCGAGGCATAAAGATGAAAAAATGAAAGTCAGTGCCTGTACTAGAACCAATAATCTTCCTAATGTTCACCTAGGGCTTCATCTTCTACCCCAGTTTCCTTCCACAAAGCCCAACAACTGTTTAATTCTATTCCAATGGTAAAGGGGGGAGGGACTACTTCTCCAAGAGTCTCATTCTATTTGTGTATGTTGTGTGTGTGTGTGTGTGTTGCATGTGCTGTCAAATGCTAATATTCTGTGTTAGCGGAGCAGATATGTGATGGCGTTTACACGAAAAGAGAAGATAATTTGCAAGTCATACATACTATATTTTGATTAAAATGCTGTTGACATGCTTTTTTGAAAAGGCCTTTTCTAAACTCTCTACACATTTCCTCTGAAACTCCAGTAGAGTTTCTGCATCATGGAATACACAAGGAACATACAGTGAGGGAAGATAGTGTGTTGAGAATTATAGTAGATACCTAAGTGAGCCTACTAGAAGGATACAATTTCTTTGGGTAAGACATGAGAATAAATAAATGCAAACTGGTTATCTTTAGCACCTAACAAAGTTTCCAGCATACAGTAAGTACTCAATAAATACTTTTAAAGGATAATAAAAGCTTTTAGAAAAGGATAAAACATTTTAGAGAAGCCCGGGAATTCTTTCGTTTGATCCTTTGTGTTGGAATAAAAATAAGGAATTAAAGTGGAAAAAAAGATAAAATCCATCTCAGCAAATTTACAGGAACCAATTCCTGGAACACTTTATCTACTTATTCCCATCCACATAGATTAAGCTATATATATATCACAGCAATGAGATAATCAAGTGCTTTATAAAATTCCTTAGTAGTCAGTCAGATTAATACTCATCTTAATTTTACTTATAAACATTAAAATTTATGCTATCTAAACAGACTGCCTTAACATTCATGAATTATGTGATATTATGTGACTTGCAATAATGAATAAAACATTTTCATTGATTTAATATAGACAGTATTTTCCAAGCAAATAGAACAATGGAGTAGATTGGTTATAATGCCATCATCATCACTATCAGTCACAAATGCATGTGATATTGGTCTATTTGCACATGATGTTTTGCTGGGCACTGCTAACACCTTCAGTGAATAAATCAGGAGGCAGATGACAACAGTCTTCTGGAAAGCAATCAAACTTTAAAACTTTAAAACAATATTGAAATATATGGTTAGGCAAGAAAAATGTTTGCCTTAAAAGTTCAGGATATTATGGGAAGTCAATGTAGATATTCAAGATTAAGTCCAATATAAAATTGTGCACTATATTTTGAGAGTGATACTTATCACAGAGCTTTTACTCTTCTAAAGTGCTTTTGCATTTACTAGAAACAAATTAGAGCAGGGAGATAACTTTTTTCAAAATATTACATTTATTTGAATCTCATTTATACAGAGCTTTGAATTTGGCAACATAATTCAATGCAAATCTTTCCAGTAACATGTCCTTTATCCTTTATCAAAGCTCTGAGATTTATTTCCAATTTTTCTACAAACAAGTTCCTTGTTTACTATCTCCATTTGCTATTTTAGCATGTCAAATAGCAAAATGAAAAACAGAAGGAAAATAGCATGAATCTGTCATGGCACTAAATACCAGCCCCAATTTTGCTTCCCTCAATCTTAAGGGGCAAAATGTGGCTGGATAGACAATAATTTTTATCTTCTTAATATACAGTATTTTTGTGTAGTTCACCACAAATCAGTCTCAAACTTAATAGGACACTTTAAAGACGCATCTCCCAATGTTCTTACTCAGTTCCATTATATTTTATACGTTCATTATAAGCTAAAATGTTATGTAATTGAAAAACAAGTCATGTCAATTATGTTTATTGTTGATAAAATGTTTACCCCGTAAATATCAATTATTCATAATTATGACTTGAGAAAGGTATAAAACTGATAAGTTTCATCAAAGTAATCAAATGAAATAATGTTCTCCATCAATGAGACTCTTCTCTCTGTGATTTTAAAATGTTCACAAGCCACAAAAGTTTCAAAGCTGACATTGCTATTACAACCAGATTCCAGGATTACCAACACACACACAATGCAAATGGCATGACTCTCATTTCACACCTATTTAAATGAGGAATTTAAAAGATGGCCTTGGCCGGGCGAGGAGGCTCACGTCTGTAATCCCAGCACTTTGGGAGGCCGAGGAGGGCAGATCACCTGAGGTTGGGAGTCCGAGACCAGCCTGACCAACATGGAGAAACCCCGTCTCTACTAAAAATACAAAATCAGCTGGGTGTGGTGGCACATGCCTGTAATCTCAGCTACTCGGGAGGCTGAGGCAGGAGAATCGCTTGAACCCGTGAGGCAGGAGGCAGGAGGTGGAGGTTGCAGTAAGACGAGAGCTAGCCATTGCAATTCGGTCTGGGCAACAAGAGCGAAACTCCGTCTCAAACAAACAAACAAACAACAACAAAAATGGCCTTTTTTCCTCATAATTAGAGTGTATATGGCAGACACTTTTCAGTCCTAACCATCAAAACATTTCCTCCTCTTTCTTCCTTGCCAGAAAGTCATTCCTCAGCATCTTTTTTTCACTACAATTTTGTCCAGAGAGAAAAAAGAGAGATAATTTTCTTTCTGATACAGAGAGAGGTAAGAGAGAAGCTTTCACACTTTTTGCTTTGAGTGTTCATTCAGTGAAGACAGACATAATGATCCAAGTTGCTGCACCACTTTGTGACTGTTTGAGACTTGAAGCCATCTAACCTCTGAACCATCCATCTAAAGTTCTTACAATATGCAATCTAAAAATATAGGCTAATAATCTAACGACCTTTCAGATAAAACACCAAGATAATCAAGGTGAATGCTAATTTTTTTTCCCCGTAGAATTAGCTATGTGTCAACTCTGTGTAGATTATTATTTCCGTAAACTGAAGTAAGAGAGAATAGTTTGAAACAAATTATAATATTAATTTTAAGAATTCATTTCACTTAGTATTATACAGGCATTTGCCTAAAGTCATGCTTCTCAGAATCTACGTAATAATTTACTTACTTTATAAATATAATGGGTGTGGTTTTCTTTTTGTGCCATGGTGTAAGCATGGCAGTATAATGTATAAAATAACTTTTTATCAAAAAGAATGTGCTGGAATTAATTATTTCTGACAATAACAGTATAGTATCTCATGATAGGTTGAGGCAGGTGGATCACCTGAGGTCAGGAGCTCAAGACCAGCCTGGCCAACATGGAGAAACCCCATCTCTACTAAAAAAAAAAAAGTACACAAATTATCCAGGCATGATGGCAGATGCCTGTTGTCCCAGCAACTCAGGAGGCTGAGGCAGGAGAATCACTTGAACCTGGGAGGTACGGTTGCAGTGAGCGAAGATCGCGCCATTGCATTCCAGCCTGCGCAACAGAGTGAGACTCTGTCTCAAGGAAAAAAATAAAGAAAGAAAGAATTACCTCAAAGAAAACTCTAATACTAATTTTCTTAATTTTATACCACTTATTAATTTCATTTCACTTTCTCAAATATCCCCTTGCTTTCTACGTATTTCTGACTTTCTAATAAATAATTAGTTAACCTTCAGGAATAGAAAAATTATTCATTCTCTGCCACGTAACTCATACTTTTTGAAAACCCAGAATGTAAAACAATTTTTAAGAATATAAAAACATTGAGTTGTAATTTAAATTAATTAAACAGTATAGTTAATAGAGTGCTTAACTGCCAAAATCTTTAAGTTAAAATAGTGAATAATATAATTACTCATGTTTATAATAAACAGTTAGTTTCCAGATGTTTTTCTTTTTTTTTGTTTTTTCTGATGAGGTCTCACTCTGTCTCCCAGGTTAGAGTACAGTGACGTGATCTCAGCTCACTGCAACCTCCACTTCCCCGGCTCATACAATCCTCCTGCCTCAGCCTCAAGATGAGCTGGGACTACAGGTGTATGCCACCATACCCGTCTAATTTTTTTGTATTTTTGGTAGAAACGGGGTTTCACCATGTTGGCCAGGCTGGTTTCGAACTCCTGAGCTCAGGCGATCATCCCTCCTCAGCCTCCCAAAGTGGCTGGGATTACAGGTGTGAGCCACCCAAATGTTTTTCATTATTGAAGAAACATTTGCAAAAAAAACTTACCACCAAGCTTATTGTTATTACAATTATTACTATTATGGGAAATACTTAGAGGGTGAACACTTAACATGTTCATTTCCTTTTTCCAGTTTTTGTCTGTTCATTTTCAAATTACAGGAAAGTTGCCTTTATGACTAAGGTTAATATGTTTAATTATACCAAGATATATCACACGGGTTTTAAAAGGAAACTCATTTTCCCGTGTTGAGAAATCAGTCTGATGCTCCCTACTAAGACGTTTGGACAGATGATTATAGCTGTTCAGTCAATGCACAAGCTGCATCACTGCCAAGACTTCCTCCCTCCAGTCACGGATTAGTGACCTTTGGGCAGCTGCCTATGCAAGAACGAAAAGATGCATGTGTGTGTCTGCTCAAATCCTCTATCGTAATTCTAATTGACTGCAGTGATATCTCCTGGTGACAGTGGAGAAGGTTGACAGCTTCAGGCCTTGTTGCAGCCAAAAAGCTACTCTTATGGAGATCTTAGATGAGTATATTAAGTACTTCCACTAGCTCAGCTGGTGAAGTTACTTTAGCTCACTTGGCATGAGCACTGGCCTGAGAATAGCAAATCAGCTCTTAAAACTATCTTCTTGTCATCTACATTGTAAATGTTCAGTGAGCTAATCCACATCTTCTTTTATAAATAGAACTGACCCTGTAGCACTGTAGTACCATCAGGAAACTTTTTTCTCTGATTTTGTTAACTTTTCCTTTGCTTAACCCTGTTTGCCCTTCTATACAGAGTAAGTGGCAATCTTAGAATAGCTCAAGATAAAATATCATAAAAGAGGATCACAGGTGAACAATATAGTATATCAATGTGCTGGGCTTTTATGTAGTAAAAGGCTGTCAGGAGTTAGACTTCTTTAAATTGTTTGTTGCAGAGGAGTAGAGGAGTATCCACTTTAGAAAACTCAGAGCAAAGGAAACATTCAGTTAGACAACTCTACAAAGTGCTACCGCTTTTAAATAACATACATCATCAGAGTTTTCCCAAATTATCTGAAATGGTTCATGAACCTCTATTTTAGATGGTTTAAGGAAATGATAGAAGTTCATCATTTTTAATATACCATAATTCAACATTGAGAATAAACTGTTTCACTAGATTGTAATGATGTAGTCCTGCTTTAGGCTGGACATAACAGTATGTTTACACATTTTCTTTATCTAATGATACATAAAATGCTCTTTTAAACACAATCATAAACATCAACAAAGACATCTGAAGACTCTGAAGTCTTGCTTTTAACATATACAAATAATTGCCCAAGGCACAAAACTTCAAGTTTTCCAGCAAATAAAGCACGCAATTAACAAAGGAGCTAATTGAATTTTTTCTTACTTGAAATACTTGACAGAACAGACTATGCTTTATTGACTTTTACATACCCAGTTCCTTGAACATAGGACAGCATAAATAGTAGATGGTTAATAATTTATTGCTAAATACAGAAATGAAGAATAAATGACACTTAATTGCAGCAACACAATCTCGCCATTTCTGAACTTAATTGGAAAGTAAAATTGGCAAAATCAAATTTGGATGGTGCAGTGATAATTCATCTGTCCTCACAAGGATGTCCTTATAAGTGAATTTAATTGCTTGTTTTATCTAATTAGAAAACCTCTAAATATCCCAAAGATTATTAAGTTTTCCTCATTCATCACATTTTAATATTATCCCAGTGTTATAAATTACATTGCATAGGAATTTTACTAACATAGTTCTGTTTAGGATAAGTAATATTTTCTCATTAAAATTGTTTTTGTAATTTTTCCCCAAAACTATAAATCCTATTATTCATATATACATCTTGTTATCTGGCTTAATTTAAAATTAATAATGCTCATGATATTTTCTCTCTATAGGAAAAGCAGAGCAAGTCACTTTCTACACTGATGCAGATTTATAAATGGATAAATCTAATCCCTTAAAACATACAATTACATATAGTAACACCCTAAGAAAGCAAGCTGGTCTTTAAGTTAGGTTTTAGTTCTGTGTTTCCAAACTCAGTTTCACAAAGGTTTTCATTATTGCTCATTTTAAATATCATTTGTGAAGTTCAAGTGCCCTCAGGAATACCTTCCCCTGTAGAAGCACAAATGATATGATTAGGATACTAATAAGAAACAGTGGTTAAAAAGCAAAAAGAGTCACTTGGGCTACCTCTGAAAGCACCAATCCCTTCACATAACCAAGATACCATTTATATGTTCTAAGATATTTGTGATGGAAAAGTAAACAAACAAGGAATTTCTATAGATTATAACAAGACACGTTTTAAAACTATTTGGTTTGAGATTCAGATCTGCTGAATTGCTTAATTACTCAAATTTCACTCTCCAAAATTATTTCTTATTATATTGTCTTGTAATGACCTTAAAAGAGAAATTAAAATGCAGAAAAGCATTCAGAGAAATTTATGGTTTGCATGTCTTTTCCAAAACTCAGGTTGAAACCAATTGCTACTGTAACAGTATTAAGAGGCAGGGTCTTTAAGAGGTGATTAGTTCATGAGAGCTCCACCCTATTGAATGGATTAATGCCACTACCACAAGAGTGGGCTAGTTATTGTGGGAGTGGGCTCCTGATAAACAGATAACTTTGGCCCTCATTTCCTCTCTGTGTCTTGTGTGTTCACATGGCCTTCTGCCATGTTAGAACATAGCAGGAAAGCCCTCTCTAGGTGATAATACTATGAGCTTAGATTTCCCAGCCTCAAGAATTGTGAGACAAATAAACTCATTTTCTTTATAAATTACCCAGTCTGTGGCATTCTGCTATAGCAGCAATATAAAAACTGAATCAAATGCAATGGAATGATATGTATGAAAAAGTTATGTGCTTATTAAAATCAAGGCTATAGTTTAGATCTCATCTATCCTGTTATTTGAGTAAACATTATAATTAACAACAAAAGATCACAATTAAAAGGCCATGCGATAATTTTATTAACTCTACAGTCCCCACCAATTTAATTTTTAATTTTAATATCAGCAATATATAGTTTATCTAAACATGTGCATTTTTTTCTTAATGGAAGCATAGTATGTGCTTGTTTGTAGTTTGAATGTTCTCATCAGAAAGATCCAGCTTAAATCTAGAGCACTATCATTTCACTTTGTTCAATTGCTAAATATTCTGGATCAATTACTCACCTATAAATAGAGGGAATAGTGCTCAATAGAGGGGATACTAATCAATAGTGGAAAAGTGCTCAACAGCAATTGCTCAGTGAAAGGTTTTTTACTGAGCAATTGTATAATATTTTACATTGATAATAAATAGCATTACAAGTAATAACAACAATAATAGTAAAATCATGATTTTTCGATTTTATTATTATTATTGTTATTATAATAGTAATATTGTAATCTGTATTTTGGATTTGAAAAGATCTGTAATTTGGATTTGAAAAAGAAAATCATTACTAATGCTAAGGTGTACTGCAATAATCATTCAGGAAGCTATGGTTGACAATATTACAAAAAAAACAAAAATCATGGTGTCAAATTTGTATAAACTAACAAATTCATCTTTCCACCAATACACAACAACATACAGAACTTTAGAACACAAATCATTTGCTATATTTTGTCAGTATACAACCAAAGAGGTATATCACAGCATTCTATGCGAACAGTCTTTCACCAAGGTTCACTATTTACTTTTTTGTTTCTTTGCTGGAGGTGTGGAAGGATGGATTTCATGGTAAATTGATTTTTGGAAGCCAAAAATAGCACTATGCTTTCACTTAAAATTTCACCATGCATATTACTAATTGACAGAGTTGAGGAAGCCCTACAATTGAAAAAATTGCTTTCTCATGTTCCTTGAGTGGTGTATCTACAGAAAATCTGTTTTGTAGACATGAAAGAAGCAGAAAGAAAAGATTAAGAACAGTAGAAGCAAAGATTTTCTTAGAATTAACTCATATGTAATGAAGCTAAATTTATTTCGGAAAAAAAATAAGCTTATTGGAGGGAGTTTCAATTTTCATGTGTACATTACAATGAACATTGGTCCAAATGGATAATAATCAGAGTAATCACATCAATAATTATATTGAATAATTTTTTTTAATTGAGACAGTCTCTCACTCTCTCACACCCAGGTTGGAATGCAGTGGCATGATCTCGGCTCACGGCAGCCTCCATCTCCTGAGTTCCAGCAATTCTCCTGCCTCAGTCTCCCAGGTAGCTGGGATTACAGACATATGCCATCATGCCCAGCTAATTTTTGTATTTTTAGTAGAGACGGGGTTTCACCATGCTGGCCAGGCTGGTCTCGAACTCCTGATCTCAGGTGATCCACCCACCTCGGCCTCCCAAAGTGCTAGCATTACAGGCATGAGCCACCATGCCCAGCTGAATGAATATTTTAAGAACATAATGATAAAGCGTATTCAAACAGGAAGGGAAGAAGTCAAATTATCTCTGTTTGCAGATGGCATAATTGTATATTTAGAAAACTCCATCGTCTCAGTCCAAAAACTCCTTAAGCTGATAAGCAACTTCAGCAAAGTCCCAGGATACAAAATCAATGTGCAAAAATCACAAGTATTCTTGTACACCAATAACAGAGAGCCAAATCATGAGCCAACTCCCATTCACAATTGCTACAAAGAGAATAAAATACCTAGGAATACAATTTACAAGGGATGTGAAGGACCTCTTCAAGGAGAACTACAAACCACTGCTCAAGGAAATAAGAGAGGACACAAACAAATGGAAGAACATTCCATGCTCATAGAAAGAAAGAATCAATATCGTGAAAATGGCCATACTGCCCAAAGTAATTTATAGATTCAATGGTGTTCCCATCAAGCTACCACTGACTTTCTTCACAGAATTAGAAAAAACTACTGAAGATGGTATCAAGCTACCTGACTTCAAACTACACTACAAGACTACAGTAACCAAAACAGCATGGTACTGGTACCAACACAGATATATAGACCAAGGGAACAGAACAGAGGCCCCAGAAATAACACCACACATCTACAACCATCTGATCTTTGACAAACCTAACAAAAACAAACAATGGGGAAAGGATTCCGTGTTTAATAAATGGTGTTGGGAAAACTGGCTAGCCATATTGCAGAAAACTGAAAACTGGACCCCTTCCTTACACCTTATACAAAAATTAACTCAAGATGAATTAAAGATTTAAATGTAAGACCTAAAACCATAAAAACCCTAGATGAAAACCTAGGCAACACCATTCAGGACATGGCCATTGGCAAAGACTTCATGAATAAAACACCAAAAGCGACGGCAACTAAAGCCAAAATTGACAAATGGGATCTAATTAAACCAAAGAGCTTCTGCACAGCAAAATAAACTATAATCAGAGTGAACAGGCAACCTGCAGAATGGGAGAAAATTTTTGCAATCTATCCATCTGATAAAGGGTTAATAATATCCAGAATCTAAAAGGAGCTTAAACAAATTTACAAGAAAAAAACAAACAACCCCATCAAAAAGTGGGCAAAGAATATGAACAGACACTTCTCAAAAGAAGACATTTATGCGGCCAACAAACATATGAAAAAAACCTCATTGTCACTGGTCACTAGAGAAATACAATTCAAAACCACAATGCAATTCAAAACCACAATGAGATACCATCTCACACCAGTTAGAATGGTGATCATTAAAAAGTCAGGAAACAATAGATGCTGTGTAAAAGCGTTTGTGGGAGTATAAGTTAGTTCAACCATTGTGGAATACAGTGTGGAGATTCCTCAAGGATCTAGAACCAGAAATACAATTTGACTCAACAATCCCATTACTGGGTATATACCCAAACGAGTGCAAATCATGCTACTATAAAGATACATGCACATGTATGTTTACTGCAGTACTATTCACAATAGCAAAGACTTGGAACCAAACCAAATGCCCATGAATATCAGCATGGATAAAGAAAATACAGCACATATGTACCATGGAATACTATGTAGCTATAAAAAAGAAGTAGTTCATGTCCTTTGCAGGGACATGGATGAAGCTGGAAACCATCATTCTCAGCAAACTAACACAGGAACAGAAAACCAAGCACTGCATGTTCTCACTCCTAAGTGAGAGTTGTACAATGAAAACATATGGGCACAGGGAAGGAAACATCACACACCGGGGCCTGTCAGGGTCAGGGGAAAGGGTAAGGGTAGCATCAGGAGAAATACCTAATGTGGATGACGAGTTGATGGGTACAGCAAACCAACATGACACATGTATACCTACGTAACAAATCTGCACATTCTGCACATGTATCCCAGAACTTAAAGTATAATTACAATAAAACATAATGAAACATGTCTTCAAATTATGAAGGACCAAAGATAGTAAAAAAAAAAAGGGGGGGGGGCGGTGGTCTTCAAATACATCAGCCTGTATGTCATACATCCAATTTTAAAAGTCCCTATAAATTGGCAGCTGCAGCCAAAGTACTGTATATAGCAGTCCTTATGTTTTTCACATGGTATACAGTTTCATTTGTTCCATAAGAGAAATATCATATATTGAGACTATGGTTATATTTGAATACGAAACACACTTAATTAGAATGAGAAGAAATCTATCAGGGAAGAATCTCAACTTGAGATTACAGCAAAGAATGATAAGATGACTAAGAAAAGAAAGCAGGTAGGTTTTCCAGAACTCAACAGTGCTGAAACTCAAGAAATCCAGCAAAATAGTTTATTAGTTACCACAGAGCAAACAGCAGGAGCTTTGGCATGGTAATGAAGGATTTTCTAAGGTAGAGTCCCATGGGGAGAAAGGATGGGCCCTGATGGAGGGGGTGGTAAGGTGGGTGGTATCACCACAAAGAAGTCCAGTTCAAGGGCTCAGTACTTCTTGTAGCAAGGTAAGAATAAGCCATCCCCATCCCTTGGGGAGCAAGGAGTTGCATAGTAGTCACATGGTTTTCTTGACCTACTTAAGTGTTGATGTGACTAGCACTGCTTATTTCCAGGAGATATTGGGCCTTGCTGTTTGAAATATTCAGCAAGGATCTGTAAGGACACTCAGGAACTATGGGAGACTACTTTCCCAAAAAACAAAACAAAACAACAACAACAACAAAAATCACCAATATCTGAATTAAATTAGCATAAAGAAATTAGATTTTGTAACATACCTACAGCATTTTTTAATGCTCCTTATGATAGTTGATATTCATATAAGATTACCTGAGAGCCAACAATTTTAACTCCTTTTATACCCTTCAAAGTAGCACACTCTCACTAATTTAATTTTTCTCTCTTTGGATTTTAGGGAGATGATCTACATGTTTAAGCATAACAATTTGCATAATAAATTACAAAAAAAAATCCCTAAAATCTCTTAATTAACATTTTTATAACTTGATGCATCACTATAAAAATAGTGTAAAAGGAATTTATATCTGGGCCTCAATTCAGGTAAGTTTAGCTGAAAGTTTGGTTGTGGTCCAATTATTTCACACATTATGGCGGATCAAGCTATGGTAAGTTGAAGTTTTGTTATTTGGCAAAGTGCTATATATTTCATATTATGGAATGTATGAAACATTATAAAAATACTGGTAGTCATCTAAAAAGTGAAATCAAATAAAACAATCTTTGCAATCATTTAAATACAGAAAAACCAAATTTCAGAGCTATATTACGAAGTGTTCCTTTAGTATTTATGGTCTGGTAAAGGAGACATATATTTTCATGCATTTATGTTAAAGTGTGAATTCCAAAACCAATATGTATACAGTGCTAAGAGACTACAGAGAAGATTACTTAAAATATAGTCTGTGATGGGGGTAGCAATGACATCCTCCCCAGATATAGTGTTGTTTTAGCACCTTATCAGAGGAAACATTAACTGAATAAACAAGGGAAAGAAAGTTCAAAATGAGGGTACAATCTGAAAAAGAGCAATGTAGCATAGAATAGTGGTAAAGTTGGAAACTTTGGTTGGAGCACCAACCAAAGTCCATATCATAAAAGGCCTAGAAGATCATCTGGATTTGGTTTAAAAATTTCATCCATAAAGTCACGAAGAATCACAAAAAGGGGATGGCCAACTAAATGCAGCTAAGAACACTCTCAGAATATTGAGAGCAATGAGTTGCACAGATTCTCAGGCTGGTGTGGGACCTAGGCATGCCTCCCTCAACAGGGCTGATCCAGTAAGACTGTGGCTTATTTCTCTACCAGGTCTCTGCCTGAGGGATGCTCATGACCTGAAACACCAAACAAAAATAATAATAATAGCAGGTAGAGTGTCAGAGTTCAGAGTTGCCTCCCACAAGGCTCAGGAGTGGACCTGGTTGGGGTGGGGTACAGGGGAATGCCACCTCTCTACCCCTCACACCACAAAGCACAGCCGCAAATCCAAAGTTACACAAAGGAGCAACTATCTACCACCCCATTGCTCTCAAACACCATCAATTGAATTGCAGCCCAAACTACAATACCAAAAACCACTTTGCTAATTCTCTCCCATTTGAAACCTAGGGCAAGAATTCAACAACAAAGACATTGTACAGAGTCTGTCCTCTTAAAACTTCCAGAAATGAAGCCAATTGAATATACTCAATTTACACCAGATTTAAAGAAACACCAACCCTACCAAGTAAAACAGAATCAAAACAGGAATCCAGAAAATTTAAAAAGCCAGAGGGTCTCCTTATCTCCACATGAGTTCCCCAGCTCCCCAGCAATTGTTATTAATCAATCTGAAATGTATGATATGACAGGCATGGAATTCATATTCTGGATATCAAGGAATCTCATTGAGAGCGAGGAGCAAGTTGAAACTCAATCCAAGGAAGCCAAGCAATTCAATAAAAGAATTCAAGAGCTGAAAGATAAAATAATTCTTTCAAGAAAAATCCAGACTAAACTTATTGAGTGAAAAATTCACTGCAAGGATTTCATAATACAATCACAAGTATTTACGGCAGTATAGACCAAGCTGAGGAAAGGATCTCAGAACTTGAAGACCAGTACTACAAATCAACTCAGTACAACAAAACAAATAATAATTAAAAAAGAACTAAGTAGAATGAACAAAACTTCTGAAAAATATGGAATTGTGTAAAGAGACAAAAATCTACAAATCACTGGCATCCCAAAGAGAGAAGAAGAGAGAATAAGCAACTTGGAAAATATACTTGAGGATAAAGTCTTTACAAATTTACCTAGTCTCACTAGAGACGGAAACCTTACAAGCCAGAAAAGATTGGGGACCTACTTTCAATGTCCTTAAAGAAAAGAAATTCCAACCAAGAGTTTCATATCCTCTGAAACTAAGCTTCATAAGTGAAGAGGAGATAAGAGGAGATAAAATCATTATCAGACAAGCAAATGCTGAGGGAATATATTTCAATTATGCCAGCTTTATAATAGGTCCTTAAACAAACACAGATACAAAAAAAAAAAAAAAAGAAGACACCTGCTACCACAAAAACACACTTAAGCACATAGCCCACAGGCCATGCAATCCTCACAGTCAAATTTACATAACAACCAGCTAACAACACAATGACAGGATCAAAATCACACAGATCAAAACTAATCTTGAATGGAAATGGGATAAACGCCCCAATTAAAAGACATAGAGTGTCAGGCTGGACAAAAGACAAGGCCCAACCATCTGTTGTCTTCAAGGCAATCATCTCAAATATAATGACACTCACAGGCTCAAAGTAAAAGGATGGAGAAAGATTTTCCATGTAAATGGAAAATAAAAAAGGCAGGAATCACTATTCTTATATCAGATAAAACAAACTTAAAGCCAATAAAAATAAAGATGGAAAAATTGAAGGATATTACAAAATAACAGGGGCAATCCAACAAGAAGCTTTTAATACACTAATTACATATGCACCTAACATTAGAGCACTCAGACCTATAAAACAAATTCTTCTTGGCATACAAAATGACTTAGACGACTACACAGTAATGGTGGTGTACTTCAACACCCCATTGATAGAATCAGATAGATCATCAAGGCAAAAAACTCACAAAGAAATTATGGACTTAAACTCGACACTTGACCAACTGGACCTGATAGATATCTACAGAATACTCCACCCAGCAACTACCGGATATATATTTTTCTGGACACTAAACATATGCTAAAATCAACCACACAGTCATAAAGGAAATCTCAGTAAGTTCAACCAATTGAAATCATACCAAACATACTCTTGAACAGCAGTGCAATAAAAACAGTAATAAATATCAATAAGATCTCTCAAAACTATACAAATGCATGGAAATTAACAACTTGCTCCTAAATAACTCCTAAGTGAACATCTAAATTAAGGCAGAAATTTAAAAATTATTTATAATTAATGAAAATGGGCATATAATTTACCAAAATGTCTGGGATGCATCCACAGTAGTGTTAAGAGTAATGTTTATAGCCTTAAATGCCTTCATCAAGAAGTTAGAAAGATCTCAAGTTAACAATCTAACTTAGCACCTAAAGAACCTATAAAAAAAAAGAAAAGAAATCAACTTCAAAACTAACAAAAGACTAAAATTAAATAATGCAATTGAGATGGTAAAATCCATATAAAATATCAATGAAACTAAGAGTTTGTTTTTCAGAAAAATAAGATTAATAAGCCACTAGCTAGATTAACAAACAAAAAGAAGATCCAAATAAGCACAGTCAGAAATGACAAAGGTGATATCACAACTGATCCCACGGAAATACAAAACATCCTTAGAGACTACTATGAGCAACTCTATGCATACAAATTAGAAAATCCAGGGAAATTGGAAAAAACCTTGGAAGTACACAACCCCCCAAGATTGATTCAGGAAGAAATTGAAACCCTGAATAGACCAATATGAACTTCTGAAATTGAATCAGTAATAAAGAACCAGCCAACCAAAAAAGCCCTGGATCAAATGTATTCACAGCCTAATTCTACCAGATATAAAAGTAAGAACTGACGCCAATCCTACTGAAACTATTTCAAAAAAATTGAGGAAAAGAGCTCCTCCCTAATTCATTCTATGAAGCCAAAATCAATCTGATACCAAAATCTGGCAGAGACACAATGAAAAAAGAAAACATCAGGCCAATTTCCTTAATGAACATAGACACAAATATTCTCAACAAAATATTAGCAAACTGAATCCAGCAGCATATCAGAAAGTTAATATGTCACAATCAAGTAGCATTTATTCCTGGGATGCACAGCTTGTTCAACATATACAAATCAATAAATTTGACTCACCACATAAACAGAGTTAAGAGCAAAAACCATATAATCATCTCAATGGACATGGAAAAAGCTTTCAATAATATCCCACATCCCTTCATGATAAAAACCCTCAATGGACTAGGCATGAAAGGAACATAACCCCAAAATAATAAGAGCCATCTATAATAAACCCACAGCCAACATCAAATTCAATGGGTAAAAGCATGAACCATTCCCCTTGAGAACTGGAACAAGACAAGAATGTCCATTCTCACCACTGGTATTCAGCACAGTATTAGAAGTCCTAGACAAAGCAGTCAGACAAGAGAAAGAAATGAAAAGCATCTAAGCAGGAAAAGAAAAACTCAACCTTCACTGATATGATTCCATACCTAGAAAATGCTAAATAATCTGCCCAAAGGCTCTTAGATCTGATAAACAACTTTGCTAAAGGTTCAATATACAAAATCAATGTATGAAAATCAGTAGCATTTCTATGCACTAATATGGGTCCAGGCTGAGAGTAAAATCAAGAACATGATCCCACTAGCAACAGCCACAAAGAAAATGAAATGCCTAGAAATACAGTTAATCAAGGAGGCAAAATATCTCTAAAAGGAAAACTATCAAACACAGCTGAAATAAATCAAAGACAATGCAAATAAATAGAAAAAATATTCTATGGTTATGGACTAGAAGAATCAATATTGTAAAAATGGCCACACCACCCAAAGCAATTTACAGATTCAATACTATTCCTATCAAACTATGAACTTTATTCTTCACAGTATTACAAAAACAACAACAACAACAACAACAACAACAACAACAACAAAAAACTATTCTAAAATTTATTTGGAACCAAAACAAATCCTGACCAGCCAAAGCAACCCTAAGCAAAAAGAACAAAGCCAGCGGTATCACATTACCCAGCTTCAAACTATACTATAAAGCTACAGCAAACAAAACAGCATGATATATTACAAAACAGACACGTAGACCAATGGAACAGAATATAAATCTCAGAAATAGGGCCACATACCTACATCTATCTGATCTCTGACAAGGCTGACAAAACCAAGAAAAGAGCAAAAGACTCCCTGTTGAATAAATAGTGCTAGGGTAGCTGGCTAGATATATGTAGAAGATTGAAGTTGGACCTCTACCTTTCACCATGTACAACAAATAACTCAAATGGATTAGACATTCAAATGAAGAGTTCAAACTATAAAAATCCTAGAAGATAACCTAGGAAATACTCTTCTTGGCATCAGCCTTGGCAAATAATTTTTGGCTAAGTCCCCAAAAGCAATTGAAAGATAAACAAAAATAGATAAGTGAGATCTAATTAAACTAAAGTACTTATATATAACAAAATAAATTATCAGCAAAGTAAACAGCCAACCTACAGAATGGGAGAAGATATTCACAAACTAAGCATCTGACAAATGCTTAATAGCCAGAATCTATAGGCAACTTAAATCAACAAGCAAAATAATAATAAAAAACAATAAAAAATAGGCAAAAGTCATTAACAGGCACTTCTCAGAAGACACACAGCCAATAAACATTTAAAAATGCTTATCATCCCTAATCATCAGAGAAATGAAAATCACAATGAAATACTACCTCATACTAGTCAGTATGACTATTATTAAAAAGTAAAAAAACAAAAAACAAAAAAAACAGATGTTAGACAGGTTTCAGAAAAAAGGGAATGCATATACACTATTGGTTGGAATATAAATAGTCCTGCCACTGTGAAAAGCGGTCTGGAGATTTCTCAAAGAACTTAAAATAGAACTACCATTCAATCTCGCAATCCCATTTTTGCATATATACCCAACTGAAAATAAACCATTCTACCAAAAAGATGCATGTACTCCTGTGTTTATCACTGCATCACTGTGCTATTCACAATAGCAAAGACATGAAATCAACACAAGTGCCCAGTGACAGTAGATTGGATAAAGAAATGGTGATACATGTATACCATGGAATACTACAGAGCCATAACAAAGAACAAAATCATGTATTTTGCAGCAACATGAATGCAATTGGAGGTCATCATCCTGAGTGAATTAACACAGGAACAGAAAACCAAATACTGCATATTCTCACTTGTAACTGGGAGCTCAACACTGAACACATATGGACATAAATATGTGAACAATAGACACTGCAGACTACTGTAGAGGGGAGGGTGGGAGGAGAGGATATGTTGAAAACTACCTATCAAGTACTGCCCTCACTACTTGGATTATAGGATCTGTACCCCAAACCTCGGCATCACGTAATATTCCCATGTAATAAACCTGCACATGTACTCTGTGTAACTAAAATAAAAGTTGGAATTTTTAAAAAAAAACACACAAAATATGCAGAGGAGCAACATCTCATAATGCATTATTTTGAAACAACCCTTTTTTATTTGGTGTGAAAAGGAACTCAAGGGACGTCTTAAATCAGTCAATTTAGGAAGGCAATAGAAGTAATTACTCATATGATAAATTATATGATGGCTAGAACTTAGATTGTAGCAATAGATGAAAATACAATGAAACATATTTAAAAGATATTGAAGAGGTAGCATCATAACATTTTTGGTGGTCAATTAATTGTGCTTAGTGAGGAATAAACAGAAGTTACAAATGATTGCCATCTTCAATACATGGTGATCAAAGGTATTATCAACAAGATGGGCAATTTAGAAAAAACGATCTGCTTGAAGACATTGTGGTAGATTGAATTAATACTCCCAACTGTTCACTCTTTATCTCTGTAATGGAATTTGCAGTCTTATGCATTGTTATGTCATTATCTTAGAGGAGTAACGTAAGACCAATTTTATTGACTTTGGGCATAGCGAAATGACAAGTTTTGACCCAGGAAATGTGAGAAGACATCATGTTTATTATAACTTCATCCAGGAGAAAGTTTTAAATGTGACTCTACAATATGGCTTGGGCTGTTGCATTTCTACACTTTTCCATGAGAATACATGTCCAAGATATCATTTGTTTTTCAGTCTGTATCCCAGAATTATAAGACATGTGGAGACCAGACAAGCTTAGCAGAGATACAATTGATGTACAGCACTCATGCAGTGTAAGCAAGAAATGTTTGTAGTTTCAATCAAATTTTAAAATGAAATAATTTGTTATCACAACACAACGTAAGAAAATAATATTTGGTTCAATTTCACAGTCTGAGTTATTTACTGTGAAATCTATGAAGACACGTCTGATAGTAAATTGTGAAGGTACAGAGGTACAGAAACAATAAAGTAAGAAGCAGAAGATGAAGATAGATAAAAAGAGAAAAATATACCTTTCAAACTCTCTTGGCATTAGTAAAAATTATTAAATTAGCTCCTTTTCCTTGGCACTAAGAAATCATCTCTAGCCCTTATATCCAAAGATGAGAGTTGCACAGCACAGCTCATAGTTTAAGTTCCCAAAATAAGAAACCCTTATGGCTCAAAAAAACCAAGAGCAAAGATGTACGTAAGCCTGTGTTCAGTGAATTAGCATTGTACAATGATGATTTTTGGAAATCCCATTTTATATTACTATATCTGTGTCTAGTATTATTAGCATCTTGGGACTATTTTTTAACTCTGCAGAGTTATCTAATAGTGCCATCAGAAAAATAGTTGAATTGGTTTTGTTAATGACATAAAGTATTAAGATGTTCAATTTCCTTTTTTTTTTTTTTCCTGAGATTGGATCTTGCTCTGTCATCCAGGCTGGTATGCAGTGGTGTGATCACCGTGGCTCACTGCAGCCTCAACCGCCTGGGCCCAAGCAATCCTCCAGCCTTACCCTCCCGAGTAAGTTAGAACTACGGACACGCAACACCATGTTCAGCAATTTTTAAAATTTTGTAGAAACAGTCTCACTATGTTGCCCAGGCTGGTCTAAACTCCTGGCCTCAAGCAATCCTTTTACCTTGGCCTCCCAAAGTGTTGAGATTACAGGCGTGAGCTACCATGCCTGGGAATAATGTTTAATTTCTAAGATATTTTGACTTTGCTTTTATTTCAATTTATTGCAGTCTTAAGCATTAGGTGGATATTTTCTTGTGTTAGTTCACACAATTAAACTGTTACAGTGTCTCATTATTAAGCAAGTTAAGCTCTTATTTTATCAGCAATGTGAATTAGATTTTTATTTTCCCAACTCTTTGACCCTCTAGGATTGATGCAGCTATAAGAAAACGAACCATTTATAAAACAATAGTCTTGCCAAGTTATAATTCGTCTGTGTTCCTAGGTTATTTGTAAAAATGATTTCTTCCTATTGTAAATATTCTTATTAATAGGAAATTTCTAGATTTTACATGTCCCATTTTTGTTATAAAGTCACAAGTATATCTGAACATGTGGTATCTATAGCCGAGAAATCAAAAATAAAAAGAACTCCAGGCTTTGTTATTCATTAACACTTACAAGAAAGAACAATGTATTGATTTCTGTATCTCTAGCATCTACACAGTACATAGCACATAATAAGCACTAAATAAAAGATGGAAGAATGTCTTTCCTAACCAAGGCAGTTTAATAATATGTACAAAGATGCATATACAGTACATAAGAAGTGTTTGGGAATACATGGGCAAAGTCAGATTTAGCCAGTGCTATTCAGGAGTTTATTGTTAAGAACAAGTTAATGAGTGCACAATTGCAACATGTAGACAACTATTGGGTATGCCACAAGAAACCCACCATTAACATGTGCAAGCCTGCATTTAAGCTGCATTTATGTGCAGAAAATCAGGTTATCCTCGAGAGATGAGGAAAGAAACCTTTTATGCAACGTGAGTCTGAGTCAGCTTTCAGAAATCCAAACTAAAAAGAAAATCATGGAGACAAGATTTCAACTGTTCAACATGACTCTGATTTTGACATTTCATCTGTATTTTTGAAGAGAGGCAAAAAGAATTTCTCAAATTTCCGAATGGGGGGGGGCAGGATCAAACAAGAGAATAATATTTATTTTGTACTGCAGTAGTCTTTGTATATAAAATGTCAAATATTTTATCCTCTCAGTACAAGGAATGTTTCAGTAGATGCCAGTGGTAATGTCAAAGGAATAAATTCTTTGGAGAAATCTCAAGTCTACATCTTACATCTCAGTTGCATCTTACAGAGGAATCACCTCTGTAATATATTTTCTCTTACAATTCTAATTCTGTTTAAAAATATAACTATGTAGGGGAGATGTTTTCTTTTATGTGTTTATAAAATAGGCTGATTTTTAAAAATAAATTTTAATCTTTAATTGAATTTATAAGTGAGTTTTAGGCTTAGTTTGTCACAGCTACAGTATGGAAATGTAAATTATGACAACTAAATATGTATAGCCTTCATAAATGTAAATGTAGCTCTATTTTATCAATAAAGACCCCAAACTTTGTATTTCTTTACTTTGACGGTGATATGCAGCACATTTTTGGAAAAATAATAACATAGCAGAGAAGTAAAATGCCTGGTTTAAATGAAGGATATTGTTGTATGTCCTGAAACACAAAAAAATAACCATGACTCTTTAGATAAAAGAAGAAAGCTAAATTCATTTAATATTTACTGTTCATTATGTCATAATATGTTATTTCATTTAATATTCTTAGTAGTTCTTTCATTTTTAAAGCCCCATAGTTAACATTATACACAGCAGTTCTTTTCAAAGAACACTGTTATTTTCAACTTTCAGAAAACATAATTGAGGCTCAGAATGCTCAAGAAAATTGTGCAAGATCACAGAGGTAGCAAGCAAAAGAGATCTGATATAAAACTACTCTATCATTATTTTATTCATGCAGTAAACATTTATTCATCATCTAAAATAGGCCAGGAAATGTTCTAGATAAATACATCTCCAATGAACTTCGGAATTTCATGCTATCATATTAGGTAAATAATTTTATCTTTTTTTAGTGTCAGTTTCTCCATTCATAAAATGCAGATAATTCTACTACTTTCCACACAAAGTTGAAATAATATACATGAAATTGTTTTATAAATTATAAAGCACTATTCAAATATTAGCTTAAAGTACTTAATTGGTACTACGTATTTGTATTCAGTTAAAAATATTTGTACCTGCAATGGAGAAAATAAGCATAGAACTTAGGGTAAGCACTCAGTGGTTGTAAGCCATATCCAGCAATAATTTATAAAGTACCTTCCCAGGTATAGGGCTAGGATAGAAGAAACAAAGAATAAAATTGTTTAGAAGATGGGTTTTGAATCCAAAACATGAGTGGGCTCCAAGTTAGAGTCAAAAGTATGTAATTTCTATGGATATAAGTCTTGGTAGACTTAAACTCTGAATAAAAAAAATTTGGTGCTACCCTAAGTGTTGCTGGTCTATGTGTTACATTGTTGTTGCTATTGTTGCTCTTGTTGTTGTTGTTGGGGAAGGGGGGTAGAAATGGAATCTTTTTTTTAAAAAAAAGAATGTAAAGTAGGCACATTATTGGTAACAAGTAAGGATATTAGCATTGAAGCAACAAACATAAGTAAATAAATACAGAGAGAGAGACATGAAAGCAGAAAAAAAAAGTAGGCATAAAATGAAAAACAAAAAGAGAAAATGAAATGTAGAAAAAGCAACTGGTGGCAATTCTAGCGTGATATATACTATTGCTATTTATTAAGTCAATTTCTTTATATACAAACAGTGATATTGTTTGGTTAATATATAAAGTGAAATATTACAAAGTCATTATAAGATATTATTATACACATTTAATTGGACTTAATATAAGGATCAATCATTAAGATCTCCTAAATGAATATGGTTTTGCTGGCCTTTTCTTTTTTTTTTTTTTTTTTTTTGAGACGGAGTTTCGCTCTGTCGCCCAGGCTGGAGTGCAGTGGCCGGATCTCAGCTCACTGCAAGCTCCGCCTCCCGGGTTCACGCCATTCTCCTGCCTCAGCCTCCCGAGTAGCTGGGACTACAGGCGCCCGCCACCTCGCCCGTCTAATTTTTTGTATTTTTTAGTAGAGATGGGGTTTCACCGTGTTAGCCAGCATGGTCTCGATCTCCTGACCTCGTGATCCGCCCATCTCGGCCTCCCAAAGTGCTGGGATTACAGGCTTGAGCCACCGCGCCCGGCCCTTGCTGGCCTTTTCATTAAAGTTCACATAATGTCTTAAAATTTTATATGTATCATGTCATGATTCTTTTCCAAATATATCTACATTGGCACATTATCAAAATAAACAATGAATGCTCATACCAAGACTCAATATACTAAATAGCACCAGTGTAATGCTTAGAGTTAAGATATCAAATTAAGGAGTTATTGCTTTGTTTCAGATATATTTTTTATCATAAAGTCAAAATTGTAAAGCATTCTTCCAGAGCAAAATAAAAAAAATTGCTTTTATGATTGGAGTAGGTAAAGATGTGGGAAGCACACATTCATACTGAATGAATCCACACATTAATAATTTAGGTTGACTGTAAGAAGTTGGTCTTTGTTTTGCTATTTATGTAGACTTAAATTCTTAAAGTATTTATTTTATCCCATAAGCAATTAATTATATATTAATTGCTAGTTATAAAATAATGAAAGGATCATAAATTATAGTGAATTAGAGGGGACTTTAAAATTATATATTACAGTGATATTAAAATTTTTATAACATCAGAACTCTTAAGATGATATCTGATTTGAAAATCTGATTATAAAATACATAAAATGCTGGGTAATATTAATTTAATATCCTTTCTCATATATATAATGTCTGAAGAAAATGGAGACTAAGGAAGATAATGGGATGTGGTTTAGAAATGTTAAGCAATTGAGTTGCCAGACGCCATCAGGGAATAGTCGGAACCCAGGTATTAAATCACTTTTTATATAAAGATCAGGGGTTTGTGAAAGGTAGAGATGGATTGGGGAATACTATACACAAAGCTAATTTTAGGATAAGATAAATACCTGGGAAGAGGTTTTAAAATGGAAATAAACTTGCTCCAAAGTAAAGCACACCACAAGGAAAATTCTAAACCTGCTTTATTACTTGATGAAGTTGAAAGAAAAAAATTTAGTCACAGATTGATGTCTGAATTTACAGTGTTATCTCAAGACTATTAATTTAATTAAGAGGAAATTAGTTTGTGGTGTTCTCAGGAACCTGACAAGATCAAGCACGATTCCTCCTGGAAGAATATCCATGTAATCCAGTCACAAGGATCACCTGAGATAAGACTTATAACAATGACAACTCACAATCAAAAATTACAAAACGCAATAATGAATGCTGGTGAGGATGTGGTGAAAGGAGAACCCTGACACATTGTGGGGAAAACACATCCCATAGTTGGCATGAATGTAAATAGCATAGCCTTTATGGAGAACACTATAAAGGTTCCTCAAAAATCTAAAAATAGAACTACCACATGATCCAGCAATTCCACTGCTAGGTACATATCCAAAAGAAATAAAATCAGCATATGGAAGAGATATCTGCACTCCCATGTTTACTGTGGCAGTATTCACAAGAGCCAAGATTTTGAATCAACGAATCAATAAAGAAAACATGGTACATATATAGGAATTAGTATTAGCCATACAAAATAATGAAATCCTGTTATTTGTAGCAACATAGATGGAACTGGAGGACATTACATTAAGTGAAACAAGCCAGGCAGAGAGAAACAAATTTCACATGTTTTTAGTCATATGTAGGAGCTAAAAATTAAGACAATTGAACTAATTGAGATAGAGAGTGCAGTTACCAGAGGCTGGAAAGGGCACCACGGAGGAGTGGATAAAGTGGGATGGTCAAAGGGTGCAAAAATACAGTTAGATAGAATGAGATCTAGAATTTATTAGCAAAACAGAGTGAGTATAGTCAACAATAATTTATCATATATTTTAAAATGACTGAAAAGAGTGAAATTGGAATGTTCCTAACACAGAGAAATGATAAATGCTTGAGGTGATAGATACTTCAATTACCCTGATTGGATTATTACACATTGTATGCCTGTATACAAAAATCACATATGCCCCATAAAGAGGTTTAAAGAGACTGTTAAATAAAATTTATGTGCGGCCATTGATTTGCACTAAGCTCCTTCACTAAAAAGACAAAACCAATGTCAAGTCTAACTGAAGTAGCTGAGCTTTAGTTAACTGGAGGAGGCTTTGTAACCAATTACCCAATTAAGCCGTAACCAATTAAGTGTTCCCTAAATGACACATCTATTTTCTATAAATGCTGTCAGATCATGTTATTGGTTGGAATTCTCCGAACCTGATCTGGTTTGGAGAGCTGCCCGTTTGTGAATCATTTCTTTTTTATTTTTGTTTGCTTTGTTTTGCTTTGCTTTGGTTTTCTTTGCTCAAATAAACACAGTTAAAATTTCAACTTGTAAAAGGTTTTTACAACTTTTTAACAAGACAAAAAGTTGAATCTTCTAAAAAATTAATAAATTTGGTAAATCTCTAACACCAGTCAAGAACCTAAGAGAGAACACAAATACACAATATTATACATTAAAATACAAATGCAGCTACAAATGCTGCAGATATAAAAAGATGGAAAAAACTACAAAAAATTTTTGAAGAGATTTTAAGCAAAATAAAATGGAAATGTTTCTGATAAAATACAATTTTCCAAAACTGATTCAAGAAAAAATGAAAACTAAATAGTATTAAACAATAAAAACTAAATCAATCATTTTAATTATTCACACACACACACACACACACACACACACACACACACACACACACACCCCAGATGGATTTTATAAGAAAACAAATTCAAGGAATCAGTCATTTCAATCTAATATAACATTTGAAAGTATAGCTACTCTTGGCCCGGCGCGGTGGCTCACGCCTGTAATCCCAGCACTTTGGGAGGCCGAGGCGGGCGGATCACAAGGTCAGGAGATCGAGACCACGGTGAAACCCCGTCTCTACTAAAAATACAAAAAATTAGCCGGGCGCGGTTGTGGGCGCCTGTAGTCCCAGCCACTCGGGAGGCTGAGGCAGGAGAATGGCGTGAACCCGGGAGGCGGAGCTTGCAGTGAGCCGAGATCGCGCCACTGCACTCCAGCCTGGGCGACAGAGCGAGACTCCGTCTCAAAAAAAAAAAAAAAAAAAAGAAAGTATAGCTACTCTCTTGAATCTATGAATTGGAGATTCAGAATCTTACTACTTAGACTTATTGCCCTCTCCTTTCTGGGTTACTCTTAGAACCATGGTCCTGTCAGCCTATAGGTTGCCAGTCGGAACCTCTGTTTTTGCACCGTACACAGCCACATGCAGTAATCCTAACTGAAAGGAATAAAGGAGCACAGTTTGAAAAACACAAATTTATTCCAACATTTTTACTTACATGAAAGGATATTGAAGACAAAAGAATTTGTGTTTTTCAGTGTTTCTAAATGTTTTCAGTACTATTGACTACACGAAAAGTCTTTTGAATTAAAATACCTCACCCTTATTTTATGATGAGTTTATTTTCGCTGAAAGAAAACCATCAGAAACAACATTTTCTTCCCTATATTGAAAGGTTTATGTGGTTGACAAACTAGAACTCCAGACACATTTTCAACACCCAACACAAAGAGAAGTCATCTCCCATTTTCAGAAAATAAATTGTGAAATTGCATGTTAAGACACCACTTGGAAACTTCAAACATTAAGAACATGCATTTTTGAGGAGGGAAACATAAATCTTTATCACACACACACACACAAATGCATAACATGAGTGTCTAAAGTAAGGAGATAAATATTTATGGGGTATCTTATCCTTTCAAAACATTTATAAGTAGGAACTTTCAGTTAGCTCACACAATAGAAGCCAAATGAGCTGCAGGCTTACATGACTAAGATAAGAGAAGATAAAACACATGGAATTACGCATGGTCATATATAAAATGAGAAAATACATACAAAATAAGAATTTCTTCCCATTTACCAATGTAATATAATACAACTTTTGGTTAGAATCAATGTAATTCTAAATTATTTTTAAAATCTTTTCTTTATGCTCTATATACCATAAACAATTCAAGAAACATAGCTCATATGCTTTTTACAGCATTGCTTAAAGCTATAAGAAGAATTTTCATTTATCAGTACTTAAATATTCATTAATATTGCCTGTAGAAGTAGGTAGGGAAATAAATTATAATTATTATTCAAATTTTATTGTGTGTTGTTACTGATGGCTAATATCGAAATTGTTTTTATATAAAAGTAAAATATTAAAGCATTTAATAAGAAAAATTACCTTATCTAAAATATTTGGCACGTTTATAATGCTTAACAAATCTTTATAGTAACCAAATGAATGTTTTCTCATTTCAGATAATTAAAAGACTATATACTCATCTTCTAAGTATAATTTTAAACCCATATTTCAATTTCCAAACCACTCTTTCTAAATAAACAAGAAATAAATGTTCTGAAGTAGTTAATGTAATGACTTAGAAGTCTATCATTGTATAATGTGTTTAAGTTATGATCTGCTATTTAAATGATAAACATATGTATGTATATACACACATATACACACATATATATAGAATGTATATGTACAACTTGCTATAAAAGAGTAGTAAAATGTTCAACTTTCTTATCATCTCAAAGTTTTGTATTCTATTATAACAATAATCACTACCACAACAAAAACAGCAGCATTTAATGGCACTATTAACTCAAGGACCTAAAACACCAACTACATTAATTATATTCATTATACTTAATTGAACATAATCATCTAACTTAACAATTCCTTGTACACTAATTAATAAAACAGCATGTCTTCTGGATCAGAAATATACAAAAATAGTTGTTCTTTATGAGATAATTTTGTTAAAAATGTGTGAACCACAATTTAGTATATATAAAAGATGTTGAAATACATTTAATTTAGTAATTTTAATGTGTTTAGTGTAATATTCACACTGATAATGACTTAAGAATATAATGATGGATTTTTTAATGTAAGCAAATGTTTTTCAATAGTCCTTGAAAATATTTACTGTTCTTATTAGCGTGTGATTTAGCCGAGTTTGCTACCCTCAGTAGTTATTCAAATTTTCATCTCGCCCATCAAATGCTTAACCAATCCATTTACCCTCACTCCAAGTACATGACTTTGTGTTCTACCTAATATAATATTTATTGCAACTTTGCCTCTCCAAATAATAACCTAAACTAAATATTATTCTGTTTTTACACTTCTCTGAGTGAAAGAGGTATCCTTGCTGTCCAAAGTTTCTGATCCCAGTGAAACTATTTATAAAAAGGTCAATAATTACTGCCATTATTGCTACATTACACTGATACTTTTTTATTCCTTTCTGCTCTTCTCTGGAACAGTTAACTGAAATTTCCTTCCTAAACTGTCCCCTCTCTTGTTTTAAAGGGCATCCCAACCTCCTGGTTTCTTTCTCAACCTCTTCGTGAGATTTCTTTCCTATTCAGTGACAATTTCACTACCATACTCACTTGCCTCCTTGGATATCTGTCTTTCCTTTATGTACATTTCTATCATATACATTTTAGTTAGATGTCCAACAGGTAACTCAAAACCAATTCCAAAAATAATTTAATAATCTGTTAGCCTCTACTCTCTATAACTAACCCCAAATCTTCTCCTCTTCATGCCTTCCCTAACATAGTACATAATGCTGAATTTCATCCCACCATTCAAGGCAAAAATCAGTGAGACATATAGACTTCTTCATAGATAAGCTGTACACAATTCCTATATATTCCACTTGTTCAATATGTTTTTTAAAAAATTTACTGACACAGGTTAATTTTAATCCCTTCCTCCTGGCTGGAAGTAGCCTGAAGAATACTCTTTCTGCTTTCAAATTTTCCACAATTCCTTTTCCACAAAAAAAGCAAGAGTAATTTATATAAAGTATATATGTGTCATAAATCAGATATCAATACTTGCCTGCTGGAAACATTCTAGTACAATTAAAATAAAAACTAAATTATTATTTTCTTTTTTGTCTTTATTGTTTTTTAAAAATTTTAGTCATTTTTTACTAATGAATAATATGTGTACATATTTATGGGGTTCATGTAATATTTTGATACATGCATACAATGTGTAATGATCAAATTGAGTTATTTAGGATATCCATCATCTTAAACATTCATTATTTCTTTGTGCTAGAAACATTTCATATTTTCTCTTCTAGCTCTTTTGAAATATACAATATATTGTTGTTAATTATAGTCACCACACTGTGCTATTGAACAATATAATTTATTCCTTCTGTCTAAATGAATATTTGTACTGATTAACTAACCTCTTTTGGTCCATGTCCTCCACACCCTTCCTAGTATCTGGTAACTATCATTCTACTTTCTGCCTCCATAAGATAAATTTGTGTAGCTACCCCATGTGAGTGAGAACAAATGATATTTGTCTTTCTGTGCCTGGCATATTTTAGTTAATATAATGACCTTCAGTTCCATCCACGTTGTTGTGAATAACAGGATTTAATTCTGCTGTATGGCTGGATAGTATTTCATTGTGTGTGTGTGTATATGTATATGTGTGTGTGTGTGTGTATATATATAATCACATTTTCTGATAAATGGATAAAGAAAATGTGATTTTATATATATATATACACACACACACACGCACATATATATATATGTGCCCATTAGCTGATGAATGGATAAAGAAAATGTGAGATATATACATATAAATATGTATATATACATTTATCCCCATATATATATTTCTTGTTTCTTATATATATCCAATTTTAGGCCCTCATTGAATGAATAGTTTGCAAATACTTTCTCCCATTCAACAGATTTTGTCTTCTAAATACACATATATGACAAAATATATAACATATATGTGTGTATGTGTGTGTACATATATATGTGTGTGTATATATATATAATCACATTTTCTTTATCCATTTATCAGTTGATTGACACGGGTTCCTTCTGTACCTTGGCTATCGTGAACAGTGCCTAACTAAAACTAGGGGTGCTGGTATCCCTTTGATATACTGATTTTTTGTTCTTTGGAGAAATCCCACATAGTGAGATTGTTAAATCATATGGTAATTCTATTTTTAGTTTCTTGAGAACCTTCATATTGTTTTCGTAATGGCTGTACTAATTGACAGTTCCACCAACAGAGTACAAGAGTTATCTTTTCTAGTTCAGTCTTATGAAAAACAATATGGAGATTCCTTAAAAAAAATGGAACTAACATTTGATCCAGCAGTCTAACTACTATCTACTCTCTACCCAAAGGAAAAAAAAAAACATTATATTAAAAAGATAAAAACCAAAAATATCCACCTGCACTCATATGTTCATTGCAGCACTATTCACAATAGCAAAGTAATGGAACCAACATGTGTCCTCAGCGGTTGACTGGATATCGAAAACGTGGTATAGATACACCAGATAACACTATACAGTCATAAAAAAAAAAAAAATGAAATTATGTCATTTGCAACAAGATGAATGGAGCTGGAGGCTATTACCCTAAGTAAAGTAAGATACAGAAAACAAAATACCACATATTCTAACTTAAAAATGGGAGCTAAACAATGAGTACACAAAGACATAAAAATGGAAATAATAGACATTGGGGACTCCAACAAAGGAGAGAGAGGGGGACAAGGGTTGAACAATAACCTATTGGGTACACTGTTCACTATTTGGGTAATGGATATGCCATAAGCCCAATCCTCACCAGTACACAGTATACCCGTGTAACAAACATGCACATGTAATCTCTGAATATAAGATGAAATAAGTTTTGTAAACAGCTGTAAAAATGAATACTTTAAAAAATATATATAGTAATTTTGAAGAGTTCCCTTTCCCCCATATCACTGCTGGCATTTGTTAATTTGGGTTTTATTTTTTATAGTAGCCATTCTAACTGGGGTGAAATGATATCTCATTATGGTTTTGATTGGCATTTCCCTGATGATCAGTGATGTTGAGTATTTATTCATATACTTGCTGATCATTTGTAGGTTTTCCTTTGATAAACGTCTTTTCAGATTCTTTGACAATTTTTTAATGAGATTATTAGTACTTATTTATTTAGTTTGCTGCTGAGCTCAGTTTCTTGTATATCCCCAATATTATTTCCTCATTGGATGAATAGTTTGCAAATATTTTCCTCCATTCATCTGATTCTGTCTTCACTATATTGATTGGTTTCCCTTTCTGTTCTGATGTTTTTTAGCTTAATACAGTCCGGTTTGTCTATTTTTGGTTTTTGTTGCCTGTGCTTTTGAGGTCTTAGCTGTAATACTGTAATACCTTTGCTTAGACCAAAGACTAGATAAAGTGATCCTTACATACTCAACTAATACCTTTTTCCCCAGCTCCTTACACTCCAGCTTTCTGACTCTATCTAATCCTCTAGTACAAAAATAGTGTTTAAGAAAGCTGCTTGGAGTGATGCGGTATTCACTGCATGTGTCCAACTTGCACCACAACTGGAAGAACCCAAAAGGCAACCCACCCTAGGTTATATACCTCAAGGGCCATGTGACTCCCTGGAAAATGTTTTAAAGAGCACCCTGCCTCCAGTGAACAGATACAAAACCGAGGCTATCTCAGAGAGTTCTGCCCTAACTTAAGATGATATATTCTGTAGGAGAGACAGAAAAAAAGAAAAAAAAGATTTAGTCTGTTTCAAGCAGTGGTTCTTCATCTAAAGATACTGCATTATCAGTACATTCTACAGTTTTTCTGAGATATACAGACAAACAAAGAAAGGAGGGAAAACTGGGTCAGTCCAAAGCCATCCAGAGAACTGTCCCGCATATGAAACTATAAAACTTGCTCTAAAAGTAATAATGTAATCCAATTTAAAATACTCTAATACTGTAATGGTGGTGAGTAAATCAATTTTAATGCTAATATAAAAAAAACAAAGTATTAAAAATAACCATAGCTATAATAATTTGTTAATGGATAGACAATATATAAAAAATGTAAAATGTGACATCAATAACATAAAATAAAGGAGAAAGATAAGTTAAAATGTAGAGCTTTTATATGCAGTCAAAGTAAAGATATTACCAGTTTAACTTGTCATTAGGTTTTATAACTAAAAGATGTTTTATGTAAGCCTCACAGTAACCACAGAGAAAAATGTTGTAGTAGATACACAAATAAAAAAAGAAAGAATTAAAGCACACCACTAAAAAAAATCATGTCACAAAGCTGGACAGTAAGAGAGAAAGCAAGAAACTACAAAAGAGTCAGAAAATCAGTTTCAAAATGGCAGTATAAATCCTGACCTATCAATAATTACTTTAAATGTAATGAAAGAAATTCTCCAGTCAAAAGACAGAGTGGTTAAATGAATTAAAAAAAAAAAAAAAAAAAAAAAAAAAACAACAAGCTCCATCCATATGCTACCAGTCTACAAGCAACAACTCACTCAAGCTTTAAGCACACACATAAGCTGAATGTGAAGGGATGGAAAAAGATATCCCACACAAATGCTAAACAAAAGACAGCAGAGGTTGCTATCCATCTATAACACAAAATAGAGTTTAACTCAAATTTGTCACAAGGGGCAAAGAATTTCATTGTATAGTGATAAAGGGGTCAAAGAATCAAGAGGAAATAACAATTGAAAATATGTATGTACCCAACACGAGAGCATCTAAATACATAAAGAAAATACTAACAAAACTAAAGGACAAAATGACATATTAATACAATAATATTAGGACACTTAAATATATGATTTTCAGTAATGGATAGATTTTGCAGACAGAAATCTAATAAGAAAACAGTGGATTTGTATTAATACAACACTATGGACCAAATGAACCTGACAGACATGTATAGAACATTCTAAGATCACCAGAACATCCATTCTTTCTGAGTATAAATGGAACATTCTCCATAGATCAATGTAAGGACATAAAGAAAAGCTTAACAAATTTAAGAAACTTAAAATCATATCAAATATCTTTTCTGACCATAATGGTAGGAAATTAGAAATCAACAATAGGAGGAATTTTAGAAAATTTATGAATATGTGAAAATTGAACAATACAATTCTGTAAAACCAAAAAGTAAAAGAAGAAATAAAGATATGAATAAAAAGAGAGCTTGAAGTTCAGGCATGGTGGCTCATGCCTGTAATCCCAGCACTTGGAGAGGCCGAGGCATGCAGATAACCTGAGGTCAAGAGTTTGAGACCAGCCTGGACACCATGGTGAAACCCCGTCTCTACTAAAAATACAAACATTAGCTGGATGTGGTGGCGGGCACCTGCAATCCCAGCTACTCGGGGATCTGAGGCAGGAGAATCGCTTGAAACCAGGAGGCAGGGGCTGCGGTGAGCAGAGATCGCGCCACTGCACCCCAGCCTGGGTGGCAGAGCGAGATTCGGTCTCAAGAAAAGAGATCTTGAAACAAATAAAAATTGAAACACAACATACAGAAACTCGTGAGATATGGCAAAAACAGCTGTAAGACGACTGTTTATGTACCTCAAATAACTAGGGAAACAAGAACAAAAGATCAGAGCAGAAATAAAATGGAGACTAGGAAAACAACAGAAAAGATCAATAAAACTAAAAATATTTCATAAAGATAAACAAAATAGCCAAACTTTTAGCTAGACTATAAAAAAAGAAAACATAAATAAATAAAATCACAAATAAAAAAGAAGACATTACAACTGAAACAGAAGTCCAAAAGATAATAATATATTATGGTAAATAATCATGATCCAACAAATTGCATAACATAAAACACATGGATAAATTCCTAGATACATACAATCTACAAAGATTGAATTACTAAGAAATAGAAAATCTGAACAAACAAATAACGAGTAAGGAGGCTGAATCGTTAATAAAAGTCCACCCCCCATGAAAAGCTCAAGACCTGAAAACTTCACAGCTGAATTCTACCAAGCATTTAAAGAACAAATAACAATCTTTCTCAAACTCTTTCAAACAATTGAAGAGGAAGGAATACTTCCAAACTTTGTTTACAAGGCTCGAATTACCATGATATCAAAGCTAGTAAACGACACAAAAAAAGAAAAACGACCAGTATAGGCCAATATTTCTAATGGATGTAGATACAAAAACTTTCAACAAAACAATTAGCAAATCAAATCCTTCATTAAAACAAAAAAGTCACTCACCACAATCAAATGGGCTTCATCCCAGGGTTACAAAGATGAATAAACGTACGTAAATCTGTAAATGTGATATACCACATTAATGGAATGAAGAGGAAAAACCATATGATTATTTAAATAGATGCGGAAAAAAACATTGGGCAAAATTCAACATCTCTTCATGATTAAAAAAAAAAACTCTCAACAAATTAGATATAGAAAAAAATGTATGTCAACACAAAGAAGGTCATATATGACAAATATTCAGCTAACATCATACTTAACAGGGAAAAATTGAGAACTTTTCCTCTAGACTCAAGAACAAGACAAGGATGCCCACTCTCGTCACTTATACTCAAGTGGAAGTGCTAACTATGTTAATTAGGCAAGAGAAAGAAAGAAACATCCAGACTGGAAATGGGGAAGTTAAATTGCCCCTGTTTGCAAGGACACAATCTTAATACAGAGAAACCTTAATGATTTCACCAAAACTGCTAGAGCAATTAAACAAATTTACTAAAGTTACATGATAGAAAATTAACATACAGAAATCGGTAGCATTTCTACACACTAAAAGCAAACTATCTGGAAAAAAAAAAATCAAGGAAACGATCCTATTTACAACAGCTACAAAAAATACTTAGGAGTAAATTTAATCAAAGAGGTGAAATATCTCTACACATAAATCTATAAAACATTGATAAAATAAGTTCTAAAAGACACACACAGAAACTGGAAGATACCTCATGTTCATGGACAAAGAAGTACTCTTGGTGATACCAGAAAATGTATATACTTATGATAAGTTAAAAAGAACATGTTTTTAGGTTCTTATAATCATTGGCTTGCTACCACATGGTTGTTTGAGGAAATGTTAGGGGAAAGGTAACATAACCACCATGTAGAAAGAGGTTACTGAATGAAAGCGATATCTAACAATCTTCTTGACATCTCTTGGATGCTGTTGGTTATACCACCTCGATCTTAAATGTCTGTTGCAGAAAGATTAAGATATTTCAGAATGTTGGATGCCAATTTAGAGAAGTTAGGATTTTTTCTCATTCCTTTCCCCTGATATTTTACTTTCTATTTGGTATAAAATAGTCCATAATTTTAAGCCTGGATTGTTATTACTTGAATTTATTAATGGCTAGCATTTTGATTAAACTCTCTTGACTGGTTTTCTTGTGGTTAATTTTATTATACTTCAAACTCTTTTCACTTGACTTGCATTGCGGAAATATATTTATATTAGTATGGGCCTTTATGTCTGAAAGAACATCTTTCTGTTTTCCTGCTATAAGAACATATGCATACTGGAATATTTTCATATTTTAGATTCTTTAAAAACAGACATAGAATTTATTTTTCCTTAAAATAAACATGGAATAAACAGAAGGTATGGGATACTAGAAAATATTATAAACTCAGCAAATTCTATCATATGTATTTATATGTATATTTTATTTTGCATGTTATTTTTTACTATCTATATTTATAGAAAGGAAACTAAATAAGAAAAATAAAGGGCTTTATATCTTTATTTAATTTCTTCTACTATCTTATCTAAAATATTTTACTTTGTGAATATTTTCTATCAAACATATGAATATTTGGATTTAGCAATAGAAAATCACTGTAGAAATCTGGAAGTCAATACTCATAGCTTATGCACCACACACGTATACATACATCCTTGCCATGACATTTTAATTCCATAAAATCTAAAGTGAGTATAGGAACATATCTTTTTGAGTTAGAAGTTTGGCAATCAAAAATTCAATGGAGGGTAAAAACACATAAGTTTTTATTAATTTGAACATCAATATTTCAAGTAATATTTGGGGGAGCATCATGAAATAGGGAGGCAGTTTAATAGCTGAGGAAGACTGCTACCATAGATAGTTTTAACTCTGCCATTTGACAGCTTTATGAAATTAAACAAAGTACTTTGCCCTATCTTGCTTTATTTTCCATATCTCTATGAACCTTAGTTACTAGTTGGTTACAAATCAAAGATCAAATCAATATGAATTGTTATTTGCTAAAATAATGAATGAGTTTGTTGGTTAAAACCTGCATGGACCTTCCTCCTCTTGTCCACTGATCTGTTGAAGATAAGGCAATGTCTTGCAGGTATCTGCTAATGAGTGGTAGGAGAGCTTCTTTTGGTTTGCTGTTATAGTGACAGAATAGCTTTGGGATTCCACATTTATGCCAAATACATTTCCACTCCATAGGCCATACCAAACCTGTTCTAGGTTTCATTTCTGGTGTTTTGTTTCTAAAGCAGAAAAGCCTGAATTTCAACTTCCTCCAGTTTAGAAAATATACTCATAGTCAAGTTACCTTCTGGAGAAATTTAATTCTTTGGAATTTGTTTTTACTTGCATTTAGGCCAGGAGATTATATTTTATCATCTCTTTACTTCATTTATTTTACTATTGTATTTTTAGTGGTTTTTAATGAAAGAGGCAGTACATACCTAGTTTACAACATTTTATTGTCCATAAACAAAGCAATCTCCCATCCATATTCTTGTAAACTGGAGGCTTTGTATATGTTTTAACTTTTATTTTACGTTCTAAATAACAAATATGTTTTGAGAGTTACATATGGCCTCCTATTTTAAAGTATGAGATATCTAAGTCAGATAAAGTTATAAGCCAAATAATACTTGCTATCTCAGGTCATGTATTAACTCTGTTTGGAATGAAGACTATAATTTACAAAGCTAAAGCAATGGAAAATAGCAGAGAAAAGAGTAAAGTCAAAGTTAAAGGCAAGTGGCCCTGCGCCCACAGCCACCATTGCCTGTGGATTCTGGCAGCCCTTTTGTCTGTGCATCACCAATGCTGAACAGTGCAAACGCATGCACAGAGGCTGACAGCCCTGAGCCTGCCAGCACCCCACTACTGTCATGCTGCTACTGCTACCAGTGCAAGCACACACAGGAATGCCATAGCCCTATTCCCACCAGTACCCTGCCCCAGCCAATATGTGTGCACCTCACCACACTGCCAAGCTGCTGGCACACATGAATGAGCATGACTACCATGGCTGCTGTACCAGTGAAGCACTCTGACTGGCGTCACACATTGGAGTGTTGTGACCAGCAGACTGGGAACAACTCAGCCCCTCTAGTCCAGCAGGCTCCCAACCTTGAGAGGTCAGAGAACAAAGCCAGGGGCCTAGTCCCATCCCCCGAGTTACAGCACACAGTCCAGGAGTGATAATCTGAACCTTGGCTCCCTAAAATCTTCTAGAAACAAAATTTAAGAGCTAACTGAACCCACATTACACCACAATAAAATCCCCAGAGGCATCAAATAAAAACAAACAAACAAACAAACAAAAATTCAAAAGACAGAAACATCCGTCAATGATTGAAAGAACATCAGCACACACAGATAAGAAAGAACCTGTGGAAGAACTCTAGCAAATCAAAACCAGAGTGTCTTCTCGCCTACAAATGACCACACTAGGTCCCTGGCAATGGTTCTTAATCAGTCTGAAATGACAGAAATAGAATTTAGAACCTTTGTTTTATGTTCTTTTTTTGAGACAGGGTCTCCCTCTGTTGCCCAGACTGGAGTGCAATATAATGGCGCGATCTCAGTTCACTACAACCTCCGTCTCCCAGGTTCAAGCAATTCTCTTGCCTCAGCCTCCTGAGTAGCTGGGATTACAGGTGATTGCCACCACACCTGAGTAATTTTTGTACTATTAGTAAAGACAAGGTTTCACCATGTTGGCTAGGCTGGTCTCAAACTCCTGACCTCAAGTGATCCACCTGCCTTGGCCTCCCAAAGAAGTGGGATTAGAGGTATGACCTACCATGCCCGGCCAGAATTCATAATACTGCTAGAAATGAAGATCATTGAAATTCAGGAGAATTTAAAAGCCAAATGCAAGGAATCTAATGCATATAATAAAACAACACAGAAGACGAAAGACGAAAATGCCATTTTGAGAAAGAAGTAAACAGATCTGACAGAGCTGAAAAACTTACTTCAAAAATTTTATAATAACAGCTGGGCATAGTGGCTCATGACTATAATTCCAGCGCTTTGGGAGGCCAAGGTGGGTGAATCATCTTAGCTCAGGAGTTTGGTAACAGCCTGGGTAACATGGTGAAACCTTGTCTCTACAAAAAAAAATATAAAAATTAGCCACGTGTGGTGCTGTACATCTGTAGTCCCAGCTACTTAGGAGGTAGATAGCTGAGCCCCGAGGTTGAGGCTGCAGTGAGCCATGATCACATCACTGCACTCCAGCCTGGGCAACACAGTGAGACCTTGTCCTAAAAAAAAAAAAAAAAAAAAAAAAAAAAAAGAATTTTATAATATAATAACAAATATTAACAGCAGAATCAACCAAGTCGAGGAAAGGATCTCAGAGCTTGAAGACTGGATCTCCAAAGTAACTCAGTCAGAAAAAATATTGTAAAAAAATAAAGAAAGAAAGAATGAATGAAACCTTGGAGAAAAATGAGATTATATAAATCGACCAAATCTCTGACTGATGCATTGCCATCCTTGAATGAGAAATGAAGACAGCAAGCAATATAAAAAACATATTTGGGGATATTGTCCACAAAAATTTCCCAAACTTCACTAGAGAGGCCAACATTCAAATTCAGGAAATGCAGAGAACTCCAACGAGATCATGTACAAGTTGGTACTCTCCAAGACACATAGTCATCAGATACTTCACGATGAAATGAAAGAAAAGAAGTGTTAAAGGCAGCTTAAGAGAAGGGGCAGGCCATCTATAAATGAAGACCATAATTTACAAAGCTGAAGCAATGGGATATGACAGAGAGAATAGTGAAGTCAAATTTGTTGACCTTAACAGACCATTAGACTAACAGCGGACCTTTCAGCAGAAACCCTATAAGCCAGAAAAGGTTGTGGGCCTATACTCAGCATTCTTAAAGAAAGGAAATTCCCGATTGGCGCAGTGGCTCACAACTGTAATCCCAGCACTTTTGGAGGCCAAGGCAGGCATATCACCTGAGGTCAGCAGTTCAAGACAAGCCTGATCAACATGGTGAAACCCGTCTCTACTAAAAATACAAAATCAGCAGGGCGTGGTGGCATATGCCTGAAATCCTAGCCACTCAGGAGGCTGAGACAGGAGAATCATTTGGACCCCAGAGGCAGAGGTTGCAGTGAGCCGAAATCATGCCATTGCACTCCAGCCTGGGCAACAAGAGTGAAACTCCTTCTCAAAAATAAATAAATAAATAAATAAATAAAGGAAATTCCAACCCAAAATTTCATATCCAGCCAAACTAGGCTTCATATGTGAAAGATAAATAATATCCTTTTCAGAACGGCAAATGCTAAGGGAATTCATTACCACCAGACATGCTTAAGAAGAGGTCCTTATGGAAGTACTAAACATGGAAATGAAAGACAGTTACCTGCTACCACAAAAGCACACTTAATTACATAGCCTATTTACAATATAAAGCAACCACACAATCAAGTCTGTGTAATAACCAGCTAACAACATGATGACAGAATCAAAACTGCACATATAAATATTAATCTTGAATGTAAATGGGCAATTAAAAAGCACAGAGTCACAGGCTGGATAATGAAGCAATACCTAACTGCATGCTATCTTCAAGAGACACATCTCATTCAGTGACACCCATAGGCTCGAAATAAAGGCATGGAGAAATATCTACCAAGCAAAGGAATAACAGACAAAAGCAAGGGTTGCTATTCTAATTTCAGACAAGACAGACTTTAAACCAACAACAATCTAAAAAGACTAAGAAGGGTATTACATAATGGTGAAGGGTTCAATTCAACAAGAATACCTAATTATAGTAAATATATATGAACCTAACATAGCAGCACTGAGATTCATAAAGCAAGATTAGCACATAATAATAGCAAGACTGCGACACCCCCACTGATAGTACTAGACAAATAATTGAGGCAAAAAATTTAAAAAGATATTCATGACATGAAACTGATATTTGACCAAATGCCCCTAACAGATAGCTACAGAACACTCTACACAAAAACAATATACAATCTTCTCATCTGCACATGGCACACAATCTAAAATCTACAACATTGGCCATAAAACAATTTTTAAAAAAATCATACCAACCACATACTTAGACCATAGTTCAATAAAAATAGAAACCAATACTAAGAAGATATCTCAACATCATAGAATTACATGGAAATTAAACAATAAACTGCCAAATGATTCCGGAGTAAGTGATGACATTAAGGCAGAAATCAAGAAATTATCTGAAACTAGGAGAACAAAGACAAACATGCCACAGTCTCTGAGACTGATCTAAGGCAATGTTGGGAGGAAAGTTAATAGTGTTTAATGCCCATATCAAAAGGTTAAGAAGATCTCAAATTAACAACCTAACATCACATCTAGGGAAACTAGAGTAACAACCACCAACGAACCCTAAAGCTAACAGAAGACAAGAAATAACCAAAATCAGAGTTTAATTAAGTGAAATTGGGATGTAAAACAGGCAAAAGATAAATAAATCCAGGAATAGGCTTTTTGAAAGAATAAATAAGTCTCTTTTTTTATTAGTCTAGCTAGTTATCTATTACATTATCTATCACTAGCTAGACTAATAAAAAAAGGAGAGAACATCCAAATAAACACAATTACCAATGACAAAATGAAGAATAAACTACTATGAACAACTCTGTGCACACAAACTGAAGAAAACTAGAAAAAATGGATAAATTCCTGGAAACATACCACCTCCAAAGATTGAACCAGGAAGAAACAGAATCCCTGAACAGACCAATAATGAGTTCAGAAATTGAATCAATAATGAAAAGCTTACCAACTAGAAAAAGTCCAGAATCACATGGATTCACAGCTGAATCCTACCAGATGTATAAAGAAGAGTTGGTACCATTACTGCTGAAAGTATTCCAAAAAATTGAAGAGGAGGGACTCCTCTCTAACTTATTCTATGAGGTCAGCATCATCATGAACAAAAACCTGGCAGAGACACACACAAACAAAACTTCAGGCCAATATCTTTTATGGATATAGATGCAAAAATCCTCAACAAAATATCAGCAAACGAAATCCAGCAGGACATTGAAAAGCTAATCCACCACAATCAAGTAGGCTTTAGCCTTGGTATGCAAGGTTGGTTCAATGTACACAAACCAATAAACATGATTTATCACATGAACAGAACTAAAGACAAAACCATATGATCATCCAAATAGATGTAGAAAAGGCTTTCAATAAAATCCAACATTCCTTCATGTTAAAAGTCCTCAACAAACTAGACAAAAACATTGAAAAAGCATACCTCAGAATACTAAGAGCCATCTATGATAACCCCACAGCCAACATCATACTGAAAAAGCAAAAGCTGGAAGCATTCTCTCGAGAAGGGGAGCAAGATAAGAATATCCACTCTCACCACTCCTATTTAACATATTACTAGAAGTCCTAGGCAGAGCAATCAGGCAAGAGAAAGAAATGAAAGGCATAAAAGTGGGGCAAGAGAAGATCAAACTCTCTATATTTGCAGATGTTGTGATGATTCTACAAGTAGAAAACCCCATAGTCTCTGCCCAAATGCTCCTAGATCTCATAAATAACTTCAGCAAAGTTTCAGGATACAAAAGCAATGTATATATGTCAGTAGCATTTCTATACATCAACAACATCCATGCTGAGAGCCAAATCAAGAACACAATCCCATTCACAATTGCCAGAAAATAAAAAATAAAATATTTAAAAGTATAGCTAACCAGGGAGGTAAAAAAATCTCCACAGTGAGAATTACAAGACATTGCTCAAATAAATCAGAGATTCACAAAAACAAATGGAAAATCATTACATGCTCATGGATAGAAAGAATTGATGTTGTTAAAATGGCTATACTGCCCAAAACAATTTACATATTCAATACTACTTCTATTGAACTGCCAATGACCTTCTTCGCAGAATTAGAAAAAAAAAAAATCTTAAAATTCATATGGAGCCAAAAAAAGAGCCTCAATTGACAAGGCAATCCTAAGCAAAAAGAACAAAGCTGGAGCCATCATACTACTTGACTTCAAACTGTACTACAAGGATGCAGTAACCAAAACAGCATGGTACCGGTACAAAAAGAGACACATAGACTAATGGAAGTGAATAGAGAGTCTAGAAATAATCCAGCACACCTACAACCATCTGTTCTTCAACAAAGTTGACAAAAATAAGCAATAGAGAAAGGACTTCTAACCCTAACTCTATTTAATAAATGGTTCTGGAATAACTGACTACCCTTACGCAGAAGAGTAAAATTGGACCCCTTCTTTACACCATATACAAAAATCAACTCAAGGTGGATTATAGACTTAATTGTAAAACCTAAACTATAAAAACCCTGAAAGATAATCTAAGAAATATCATTCTGGACACAGGAACTGGCAAAGATTTCATGATGAAGATGTCAAAAGCAACTGCAACAAAAACAAAAATTGACAAATGGGATTATTAAGCTGAATAGCTTCTTCACTGCTAAAGGAACTATCAGCAAAGTAAACAGACAACCCACAGAATGAGAGAAAATATTATCCAACTTGCCACTCTGTGCCTTTTAATTGCCCTTTGTCAGACTATGCATCTGACAAAGGTCTAATATCCAAAATCTGTAAGTATCTTAAATTAGTAAACAAAAAACAAACCACCCCATTAAAATGTGGGCAAAGAACATGAACAGACACTTTTCAACAGAAGACATACATGGGGCCAAAAAGCATAGGAAAAATTGCTCAGCATCTCTAATCATCAGAGATATGCAAATCAAAACCACAATGAGATACCATCTCAAACTAGTTAGAATGGCCATTAATAAAAAGTCCAAAAACAGATACTGGTGAGGTTGTGGAGACAAGGGAATGCTTATACACTGTTCTTGGGAATGTAAATTAGGTCAGCCATTGTAGAAAGCAGTGTGGCAACTTTAAGAAGTTAAAACAGAATTGCCAGTCAACCCAGAAATCTCATTATTGGATATATACCTGAAGGAACATGAATTGTTCTATCGTAAAGACACATGCATGCAGATTTTCATCACAGCACTATTCACAATAGCAAAGACCTGGAATCAACTTAGATGCCAATCAATGGTAGACTGAATAAAGAAAATGTGGTACATATGTACCATAGAATACTATGCAGTCATGAAAAAGAACGAGGGCATGTCTTTGCAGCAACTTCGATGGAGCTGTAGGCCATTATCCCAAGCAAATTAATGCAGAGACAGAAAACCAATTGCTGCATGTCCTTACTTGTAAGTGGGAGCTAAACACTGAGCACACATGGACACAAAGAGTGGAACAACAGACACCAGGACCTACTTGAAGATGGAGGCTGTGAGGAAGGTGAGAATTGAAAAGCTACCTATTGGATAATATGCTTATTACCTGTGTGACAAAATAATCTGTACACAAAACCTCCATGACAGAGTCAATCTATATAATAAACTTGCACATGGACCCCTGAACCTAAAATAAAAGTCAAAAAAATTTTTAAATAAAGTTAAAGGAATCTTTCAATAAACTCTTTTCTAGAAATGAGAAATAATTGATCCCTTAAATGATCCAATATCATAAATTGGTCTACATTTTAAGATAATACATTTAAAAATTACTAAAATATTTTCATATCTCTAGTAAATATTTGTATTGCTCCAGACAAAGTTTTAAGAATTCCAAATGTGTGTTAAATAACATTCCTTATCTCGTAATTTTTTTTGACATTAAAAATTGTATATATTTACAATGTATGCATAATATTCTGATATATGTATACATTGTGAAATGGTTACTACAACTAGGCTAATGTATATCTGATAATAAATATAAGTAGATACCAAAAAAGAATTTTTAAAATTAAGTTGAATTCTTTATTTACCTTATTTATAAATGTATACTACTTATCCAGTAAGTCCCAAGTATTAAGGCATATGATTGTAAAAAGGAAAGACAAGTTTCCTTGGAGAATTCATAGTCAATTAGGGAAGATAGACAATAGATTTTGACAGGTGTTTTGATGGGGAAGTATAGCATGCTGTGAGAACTATTACAGAAGCTCCTAACCAGTCTAAGACTCTGAGAAATGATTCTTAAAAGGTAATATATAAGATGTAATCTGAAGAGTAAGTAGCAGTTAGGTGCTGAAAAGGGACTGGTGAAATGGTAACAACATACGGAAAACCTGTAAGCAAAATATCAGCATGCTTGTACCAGGAAATACAAGAAAAGTTTAGTTTATCTGGAGCATAAATTGAAAGAGGAGAAAATAAACTGAACAGAAAATCTCAGGCCAAATTTTTTAGTACTTTGCATGTCATGTTAGTGGTTGGAGTTTTATGTTAAGCATAATGAAATGTTTTTAAATCATTTTGATTCACGAGGAGAAATGATTAGTTTGCATTTTTCAAAGATCACTTCAGTTAAATGCAATATATCAGTTGGAAAGTATATATATATATAGTATATATATATATGAGAAAAATGACTAGTTATGAAGTTGTTGAGGTCAAGTTATGAAGCTAATGGTCAAGTTAAGAGATGGGTGTTGGCACTGGAGGTAGATAAAATTGAAATGGTTTCAGGACTATATACAGCAAGAATAAATTAGATTTGGTTGCCAAATGAAAGTAAGGTTGAGAAAGGCAGGGTAAAACTACCTCAAGACTATAAATGAAGAGATTAGCTTTGAATAAGAAGTAATTCCTCTTCCATCTAAATGGGTGTTAATTTTAAATGTTGATGGAGGTAATAAAGGTGAAAATGTAGGCCTGTTGGCAGTAACTACTACTATGTTATGTTGTTTCTAATTTTTTAGGGAGGCACAGGGAGGACAGTGTGGCAGTTAAGAGGCTGAAAGTATAAGGACAATAATGAATCACAAACCAATGAAAGTGCTGTTGACATAAATGACACTATTCTCAGGCAATGTTAAGAAAAAAAATAAACTGCATTTTCCAGTGGTGCCAGTTTAACAAGCTAGGTGATTTTCTTCAGGGAATTAGGTTTTAATTTTACCAGGCTGGTGGAACAGAGCAAGAGTATTCTGGGGCTACAGTGATTGAAGTAACATGACTAACCTCTCTGGTTTTTGGCAGGACTGTCTCATGTCTCAATCTTAGCACAAAAGTCCTGAGTTTCCAGAAACCCCTAGTCTCAACCAAACTGTGACGGTTAATCACCTTTAGTGTTAGAAAAATCTATCATAGCAGGGTGGAGAGATCTAGATGAAATTAAAGGCATAAATGGACTTGAGGACCCAACATGGTAGAGAAAAAATAAGTTAGGACGGCAAAGAAGAGAGAAAGTTGCTAGGAAGTGAGATTTAAAGGGTCTGAATTTAATATTCCTTAGTCCTGCAGTTGCAGGTGTTAAAGTCGAAAGAGGAGGAAACTAAAAAGTGTTATGAAGATAAGCTGTTGGAGATGAGAATGTGAAAGGCCTGAAAAGCAATATTGTTGGATGGGGTTTCTACAATTAGTATTAATAATGCACCTCATGGGACAACATTTTCAATAAAATGGTAGGTACTATGGATGTGTAAGGGTAAACGCATTTATCCTAATGGCATGAGCTCTAAATGGACAAAGTGGATTTTCTTTTTTTATTTTTTCCATTTTAAAAAATGGATCAAGGAATAACAACACAGAAACACTGAGGAAGTGAAGAGAACATTTACCCTAGTTTTGGACACTGATGTGTAGTCAGAGTATGTAAGACAACGAATTCCACCTGGAAGGTAGTCAAGGAAGAAGTCTCCTCAGGATAGGATCAGATTTTGTTAATGTAAGAAATATAAGAAATGTTCATTAAAGAGACTTCATTAATCCTTAAGAAGTGGTTTTTAGAGACAAATAAAAATGTTATTCTACTTGTAACCAGACCATAAATTTTTCCTTAACATTTTTTTCAATGATGGGTGTGTACTAAATTTTGACAGGAGAAATATAACCTATACTGAGCTTTAAGACTTTGTAATGAAAAAAAGACCCTATAATTTTTTCACTTTGTCCTTCAAATTAAAATCAAATCTCATTTCAACTACCATATGAGAAAATGCATTGAGAAAGCAGGTTTACATGGCAGTGTTAAATTATACCCTTAGACGACAGACAAAATAGACTCCCATGGCTAATGGAGATGTTCACAGTTAAAACAGAATCAGGCAGCCATGACTGGGTGAGAGAATGGTCACATACTTTGTGTTCTTGGGAAGCTGTTGTAAAGGTGCTACAGAAATTCCCTTTCAACAGTCAAACCAAACCAGTCCCTATAGTTGGTGCCAAGATAAACTGTGGCTGGACTCCCTCTACCCCTGCCACTACTGAAACTGGTCATTTGAAAGAACGATCTGACAGAGATATCTGGTTTTGAGCTTGGAAACCACCCAATCAGAGCTTGAATATTTTGACCAATCAGAACAGAACAAGTTTGAAACTGCCATTTGCATAAACGTGCCTGAGTGAAAACCTGGGTGAGAATTTTCTCTATTTAAGATAGCTCCTTTCTTTGTTCTTCAGAGAGCACATTTTCATTGTATTGAAGGCTGTGCCCTTCCAATCTGCAGATTTGTTTTTTTTTTAATAGAAAATAAACTCTTCATTTTTCCTCCATAGATCGCTTGGTCTTTTGTTAACAAAGCACCATAAGGTATAAAACATGTGACTGTCCAGGAGATCGAGACCATCCTGGCTAACATGGTGAAACCCTGCCTCTACTAAAATTACAAAAATGTTAGTCGGGCATGGTGGTGGGCGGCTGTAGCGGGACCTGTAGTCTACAGAGCGGAGATCCACCACTGCACTCAAGCCTGGCCTACTGAGCGAGACACCGTCTCAGAAAAAAAAAAAAAAAAAAAAAAAAAAAGGAAACAAAAACAAAACATGTGACCGTCGCAAGTCTGATGGTGATATAATTGACAGAATACGAATAGACACAGGTAAAGTATACATCTTACCTCTGTGAACCACAAACATAGCAGTCTCCTAGTCAGAACTATGTTTCCCTGGCCTTTGAATCCTCACAAATTCTGTCAGGTACCAATAGTAATCTCTACTGTTCGGGTATAAGTAAAAAATATTACACTCAGCATGTTCCTGGGTATGCACTATAAGGTTCAGTGCATCAAAAAATCATGTTTTTCCCCTTGCTACCCAGGGTTCAGCCTGCTGGGGGTATCTTACTGCTTAAATTACAAACACATTATTTATTATTATAGAATGAGGATATATTTATCTAGTGAGCTTTAACAAAATAAATGGCAGATGCGGAATATTCTATATATCTTGATTTTAGTTAAATAGGAAGAAATTTTTTAAAATTATGAGTTTTTATTTTGTGATTTAATGTAAGAAAAAATAAATGTAAATTATGCTGATGATATTTGGATATAAAATACTTCTCCAAGTTTCTACTAATAATTTAACCATTTAAAATTCGGCACATAATGTTGAACTTGATAAAAACCTAAATTTTAAATATATGCATTTATTTAAAAATTGAATCTTCAGAAGTTTGGAATTATTCTAATTTGCAAACAAATATTCTGACAAAAAATATTTAATGCTGAAATATTAATGATATATTTGTAGTCTAATAAAATTGCAAATTATTATAAAGAAATGAATTTACTTAGCATATTTGTCCAACATGATTTTTACAAGCCTTCAATGTTTCTATAAATTTTAGAATTAGCATTACAAAGAAATTATAGAAACAATACTCTGTTATGGTCACAGTTACTAAAAACAAACAAAAAACAAAACAATTCTCATTCAGAAACCTTTTGAGATTCTTCCATGTGCAAGACACTGTGAAAGATACTGGACTAACAAAGAATCCAAAGCAGATACATTTTAGTTTTTGAATATTGGGAGTTTATATTCCAGCAAAGCAGACTATATAGAAGTAAATCATAAAATCATATTATGATAAAGGATATGATATAGATATATTAATTAATAGCTAAGAGTGTGGATTGTATGATAGAGGTACAGACATGCATTAGAGAACTGAGCTTAAAGCAAAAGTAGGAGTTAATTACTGAAAAGCACAACTAGCAAAGTGGGAGCAGAGGAATAAAGATAAAAGAATATACGTAAGAAAAGTTGATATAATAAGATGTATCAGTTTCCTAGGGCTGTGATAACCAGGTACTAAAAACTGGATTGTTTAAAACAACAGGAATTTATTCTCTCAATTCTTGAGTCTAAAAGTCTTAAATCAAGGTATCAACATAGTTGGTTATTTCCTAGGGGTCTGAGGGAGAAACTGTCCCACATCTCGCTCTTGGCTTCTAGTGACAGCCCAGGTAACACTTGGCGTTCCTTGGATTGTAGATTCAGCACTCTAATCTCTGCCACCGTTTTCACATGGCTTTATCTTTATGTCTCCATGTCTTCTCATAATGTCACCATTCACACTGGATTAGAGACTCGCCCTACTCCAATATAAAAGACTTATCTTAAATAATTGTATCTGTAACAACTCTATTTTCAAACCAGACTGCACTCTGAGGTCATGAGGGTTAGAACTTTAACCTATGTTTTTTTTTGGGGGGACGTCATTAAATAAATAACATAAGGGCTAGCACATATTAAGCAGTAACAAAGCAACGCGTATGCATTAAGTATTTTACCCTCAGTATATGGGTATTATATGGCTATGTGGTAGTTAAATGTTATAATCTTAATTTTACAGATTTAAATTTCCTGGTCACAGAGTTAAGCCACTTTAAAGCAAATTTAAAAGTCTATATTTTAGACACTATGTTTCCTGCCTCCCAAATAGTTAAATTTAGTTGGATCCATTCATGGCATATATCAACAGAGGAGTTTGTAAAATAAAGAATAACGTAAAAATGGGATGAAATTTGTACTTTACTTGGAGACTATCATAAATTACATTTGTTTCTTATTCATAATCTGATCGATATTTCATTTAAAAAAATACTGGTAAACATATGAGCCATAGTAGTTTCAGAAGATATTGAAAGAGAGAGGTATGTTAAAAGCTAGTGAAGTATTACCTAAGAGATCATGAATGCCTGTGATAGTGACAGAAGACAGACAAACTCCTAGGCAAGCAGAGTCAGGAAATCCAATCCTCAAAACAAGGACAGCTTAAAGCCTGCAATCCAAGCTGCCAGTTCCAGATAGAGGCCACGGCTGCAGTGAGAACTATCCCTTGTCCTACCCACTCTCTCTCAATTGGTTCCTTCTGAATGATGTCCTTTAACCAGTCCAATGGTGCTTTTTCCAATACCACCCGTGGACCAATCAGCATACACTTCCCCATTCTAAGCTCATAAAGAACCCAGGACTCAGCCTCACAGATGGCTAACCCGCTTTCAGGTCCCTTCTGGCAGCTGAGAGTTTTCCTTCTGTCATTCAAAATTCTTTGCCTTATTTACTTTCTGGTGTTGACATATCTTATTCCTTTGTTGCAGGACAAGAACTTGGAAGTTGCTGAGCTGCGGATGGCGGGAGTAAAAAACTTGTAACCTTCCCTCCTGCTCCCCGAACAATGTAAGAGAAGAAACCGTTGAACACTACTCCCTCCTGTTAGCCCAACTGCGAGAGCGAAGTCCCTGGCTTACCCACCGAGCTAGTTGTGGGAGGTGGGAGTAAAAGAGCTGTAACCTTCTCTCTCACTCGAGGAACTACCCTCCTGCTTGCCAAATTACAGGAGCGAAAAAGCCACATATCAGAGGAGACTTCAGGGTATGTTTATATCTATATTATAGGATTTTTAAAAGATTAAATGAAGTAGCATTTCTGAAATGTCTGGAACATAATGTTTGAAATAGAATAGAATATCAATAAATGGTGCTGCTGTCATTATAGTTGAATTCATAGAGAAAACCAAGCGCTTGTGCGCATACACACACATACACAAACAAAATCCTAAAGACTATAAAGTTCTTATAGAAATAACATTAAAAATGTTTTTTTGTTTGTTTTTAAAGTGAGGCCTTAATATAAAAAGTATATCCTGTAGCATTTTTAAAACTAATAATTTTATATTATTATTGAATATATCTAACCTCTTGACCATTTTTCATTGGCAGAAAATTAAGCCTGATAGTCTCTCTAAACAACTTTGTGCACATATAAATAAAGGAGGAGGTACTGCTTACACCTAAAACCTAATCTCAGATGAGTTATGGAATGAATGTAACTACTACTGAGCTAAACATTAAAAACAAATGTGTAACATTTCATAAAGACAATACGTGCAATATTTCATTTATACATAATGTTTATTATTTATGTGTGCATCTAATATCTAAATGTTATTCTCAGCTTTACCACAATATATAAGAGGGAATTCTTTCATCATATTGACGTTTTGGACAGTTTACCATAATCATACACAAAGATTCAGTAAACTAGATTATCAGAAAAAAGTAGTCATAGAATACAAAGTGGCATTAACTATTCAAGAGTATTTAACTTAACTAAATATATAAATAAATGTGTTCCTGATATGCCATTTCAAGGCAAGTTCAAGCCCCATACGAATGAGACAATAAGAGTTTTGTTTTGATATTTTAAAATTACCTTTTCCTGTAAAAGGGCCAGCTCCCTGGATTTAAAGAAGAAAATAATAGGAAAAGAAGGGCATTCTGCGAGTTCAACCTTCTCTTTCTTTTATTATTTGTTTTAACTTAATCAAAGTTGTTGTTGCTTTATATTTACACTGAGATGATTTTATGTTTCTTAAATCCTAATACAAGAGTTCGAAATTACTAGAATTTTTCCTAAATATGTCTTGGGAAAATGGCATTATATATATAGAAATCTTAAAAATAGTACTTCATTTGACAGTATATCTGAGGAAAAATAAGGTTTAGTGGTTATCTTATTTGGTTTTGTCATGCTACAACAGAATACCTGAGTCTAGGTAATGTATAATGAACAGAAACTTATTTACCGTGGTTCTGGAGGCTGGGAAGACCGAGATCAAAGTGTGGCATTTGGTGAGAGTCTTCCTGCTGCACCTTTACACATGGCGGAAGACAGAAAAGCAAGAGCGAAAAGGGGGACAAACTCATTCTTTTGTAACAGCATTAATTCCACCCATAAAGCCAGAGCCCTCATGACCCAATCACCTCTGAAAGGTCTCATCTAATAACACTGTCACAATGTCAATTAAATTTCAACATGGGTTTTGGAGGAAACAAACATTCAAACCAAAGCAGTGGCTTTATGGAAGAAAATCCAATATAGAAATTCAGGAACAATACTACTTATTCCACTCTCCCTTAAGCAAAATGTAGTGTAAATACTATTTAATTCATTGTGCTTACCTGAAGACTAAATGTAATTGCTTACCTGAAGTCGCCCATTGATTTACCCCTTACAGTTAAATCTGGTGAAAATGAGCTTATAGAGATCCATGCTATGGTTTATAGGAAAAGTTGAAAAAGAAAAATATGTAGTCTGCCCACCCAACATTTTTTTCAACAACATCTCCTCAAAGGATGTAGCAAGAAATAATACAGTAAAGTCCATATTTCCATGGAGTAGGAAAAGACTTGACTAGAGTAATTATCAATATTGTTAGAAGAAAAGGTCAACATATATGCTAAATCTCTAAAAGATGTTATTGTTTTTATTAGACCCTACAGAGCTTAAAACAAATGTAAAAAGATCTCTCAGATGTACAAGTAACTTAAAATCTAGATCAGAATATGATGCACTTATATATTACAATATATTAAATAATAAACTGGCCAGACATTAAAAAATAGTGAGCTAAATGCCCACAGTTCAAGTAGTAAGACATTTGAGAAAGGGATAGTCGGCAAGATGAAAAAGCGATAAACTTAAATCCAAACACATGGCTCTTATTCCTACCTCTTACATTAAGTAGTTCTATGTATTAATTAAGATCCACATGTTTAGGCTTTTTTTTTCTTTTTTTTTTCTTTTGAGACAGAGTCTCATTCTGTCGCCCAGGCTGTAGTGCAGTGGCACAATCTCAGTTCACTGCAACCTCCACCTTCCAAGTTCAAGCGATTCTCCTGCCTCAGCCTCCTGAGTAGCTGGGATTACAGGCGCATAGCACCACACCCAGCTAATTTTTGTATTTTTAATAGAGACAGGGTTTCACCATGTTGGTCAGGCTGGCCTCGAACTCCTGACCTCATGATCCTCCCGCATCGGCCTCCCAAAGTACTGGGATTACAGGCATGAGCCACCATTCCCGGCCCATATTTAGGCTTTTTTAAGACTTCTTTTACAATTGCAAACACAGAAGACAAGTTTAATTATATTACATGACACTTCCAGAAAAAGTGAAAAATATTACCATTGATAGCATACAGTTCATAGAAACCATCATACAACCACTTCATTTACTAGAATTGACAGTTAATCTGATAATTTCTGATTTACCTAAATTAAAACTTTTTATGTTTATATGCAAGGCATATTCTGGGTTTAAGCTTGTAGGGTGAAAGTGTTACATATGTTGTGCTTCATATTGTTTTAAGTCCTCCAAGCTAGTTTTAATGTTATTTTCATGAAGTTTATGCTGTTGAACATTGAAAGAAGATGTTTAAATATTAGTTTAGGCCGGGCGCGGTGGCTCACGCCTGTAATTCCAGCACTTTGGGAGGCCGAGACGGGCGGATCACGAGGTCAGGAGATCGAGACCATCCTGGCTAACACGGTGAAACCCCGTCTCTACTAAAAAATACAAAAAACTAGCCGGGCGAGGTGGCGGGCGCCTATAGTCCCAGCTACTCGGGAGGCTGAGGCAGGAGAATGGCGTGAACCCGGGAGGCGGAGCTTGCAGTGAGCTGAGATCCGGCCACCGCACTCCAGCCTGGGTGACAGAGCGAGACTCCGTCTCAAAAAAAAAAAAAAAAAAAAAAAAATTAGTTTAAATTGGGGTCTTTTATATATTACACAGTATCCCCTCTTAGAAATTTCATAATTACCTTATGGATCATACAATTGCATAGTATTTTAAGAGTATAAATTCCAAATAAGTATTAAAATATGTTACTATTTTTATAAAATTGATTTTTTTTACTTTTTTGAAATAAAAGTAAAATCATTGTAAATAGCCTTACTTCTGTTTTTTGTCTGTGGCGCACAATGTTTCAAAGTTAATTTATAAGTGTAGCTGGCATCAACTCAACAAAAAGAGTCAACCTCACAATGGTTTGTGTAATCGCTCCTATCAGGGAATTGAAGACTCCCTGGTATATATTCTTTGTATAATATTTATAGAGCTCTGGGAACTAAGGTTAAATTATAAATAAATTGAAGCATATTTTTATTTTTTAAAAATACATAATTTCATGAGTATATGTTGACTGTTTTTATACATTAATGTTCAGAGAAAATAATTCGAGTTTTGTTTCCTAAAAGCCCTAAGATTATGAAAAATAATTTACAACTTTTTAAAAGAGGATCAGCTATAGGGAATGCATAATAAAATGATTCATCATTCATGGTACTTGATATTTTGTTTTCATTGGGTACATTAAATTTAGCATAAAAAGATCAAGCAAAAAAAATATAAAGACTTTTTCAAACACCATTTGCCCCAGCAAGTGTTGGACTCTGTCAGTGAGTTATAGTGGCTGTTAACAACAGGGTTAAGTACAGAAATTTTTCTGCTTAAAAAACTTAGTTGTGCTCATTAAGGAAAAAAAAAAAAAAAAGTTCAGCAGTGATATTATATTAAAAAGGAATTTCAGCATTGTTCATTGTTATAGTTGTCTGTTGTCATAGTCTGTTTTGTGCTGATCTAACAGAACACCACAGACTGGATAATTTATAATGAACAGAAATTTATTTCTCACAATTTTGGAGGCTTTGAAATCCAAGATAAGGAGCCAGCATCTTGCAAGGGCCTTTTTGCTGTGACATAACATGGCACAAGACACCATTTAGTAAAAGGACAAAGAGAGAGTGAGACAGAACAAGAAAACCAGGACAAAATTGTCTCTTTACAAGGAGCCTACTCCCACAATAACAAACCCATTCTCATTACATTGACATTAATTCATTCATGAGGGCAGAGCCCTTATGGCTTAATCACTTCAGAAAGTCCCATCTCTTAATTCTATTAAATGGATATTAAATTCCAACATGAGTTTGGGAGGGAACAAGAATTCAAATCATAGCATTTATCAAAACTAAAGCAAGCTGTTAGGAAATAAAATTCTTCAGTTTTGAACTAAGGGTCATGAGAACCAATCTAAAAAGACATAGTTACTTTATAGTCATAGGATCACTGGTTTTAATATTGATTTTATATAAGAATAGTTTTTAAAATCCTAAAACCAAGGTCATATTTATGTCTAACCAAATAAGAATCTCTGTTCATAGATACATTGGTTTCAGAACTCTTCAAAACTATCTGAGATCATCCTTATGTTCATCCAGACTGATAACCAATGATCTATAATGCCATCTTCTTTCTTAAAAAACAGTCTTATAGAGATACTTGAGGCTGTGTGGTCAGCAAAATACCATAAATATTCTCTTCATTATAGATGATCAACTAGATTTATTCTTAATCAAAAGTGCCTAACAGTCAGTTGGAGGTACATACTACTGCATAGTAAAATCAAACATTTCATGAAATATAAAGAGCTTCCAATTCAGCACAGAAACAGAAAAGACAAACTTCAGTTTGACATTGCTTAAGCCCAGTTCCTGGATATTCAGAGGATATATTCTGGAAATTTGGGGATGCAGAGACATAAGTCATTGTCATTTGGGCTTGCCTCATTCAGGTTCCCAAAGCTGATAGTTAGGTTTGAAATTACTTTGCTCTAGACATATCTCTAATTATCATACGAAGTTTCATAGAATTATAAAATAGTAAATTAAATTTTAAACACAATAATTATGGGTCAGATAGTTTTTGGGGACAGAAACGGGAGCATAAAATTTGGAGGTTTCAGCCCATCACAATTCCATAAATATTTATTATAGAATTTCCAGCTGAAATTAACCAACAGCAACATATCTTCCATTAGTTTTGATATAGTAATTTGAGAGAATCAAATTCAGGTTTTTACTTCTTTTGAAAATTTAATACAAGAAGCATTTATAACAAAATTGAAGTCCTTTAGCAAGATGCTCAAAAGGAGTGCACTGTTAAGACAGTGTTCATTCACTGAGATGGGAGACTTCATTTGATATGTACTTTGCCTATCACTTTGTAATGGCAAATATCATAATAGAGAATTTAACATGTATGAAAATATTCGACCAAACAATGTTTATTACTTCTGTTAGTAGCAACATATCTTGAAAGGATAAAAATAAGCTTCACTCAAATATCTTCATTATAAAATGCAATATTAATCCGGGACCTATTAACTCTTTCATGGCTGTATTACGTAGGTTCAAAATATCTAAATTTACAATTATCTTTTTAGCTTAGCTTATTTTTTTTCCTTTAACTATGAAGTTCTATAAAATGTAGAGAAGTCATAGGTCTAAATTGAAATAAATCAAAATAAGCTAAAAGAATGGAATAATCATATCATAGAAGTTCTGGCTTCAGTGCTAACATATTAAAGCAGCTAGGAAATTATCACTCCTGCCATCATAACTGCAAAAACATAAATATGGAAAGCCTGAAAACCAGTGACTTTTCTTGGACACATTAGAGAACTGAGTGCATTATCTTGTTCTTGCATTGCTATAAAGAACTACCTGAGACTGGGTAATTTATTTTTTAAAAATAGGCTTAATTGGCTCCAGGTTCCACATGCTGTACAGAAAGCATGCCTGGAGAGGCTTCAGGAAACTTAAAATTATGGCAAAAGGCAAAGAGGAAACAGTCATGTCCTACATGGCTGAAACAAGAGAAAGAGGGAGTGGGGAAGGTGCCATACACTTTTAAACAACAAGATCTCATGAGAACTCACCATCATGAGAAAAGCAATGGGGAAATCTGCTACCATGATCCAATCACCTCCCACCAGGCACCTCCTCCAATGCTGGAGATTACAATTTGATATGAAATTTGGTTAAGGACACAAATCCAAACCATATCACTGAGGCTGCAAGGCAAAAAGGCACTGGGAAATCTGGAGAGAGATATGGATCCAGAGAGTCACAGGCTAGATTGGCTTACCTGGAACAGAAACCACTAGAGCCAAAAACTGATAGGATACCTCACTGTAATTGTAACTGAATACTGAAAGTTGAGTATGGACTAGCATGAAACAGAGAGAATCCCTGGAGATTAATTCATAAAGAAGTCAAAACATTTTCAGGGGGGGATTACCTCCAGGAACATCACCTCCTCTAAGTTCTCACAGGGGAAAGTTAAGAAAGATGCCTTCCTGGCTCTGGCAAAGTTAGAGGAAATATAACTATTTCGAAACGACTTAAGAGTGTTTGCCATAACAAAGCTCTGTGCTACAGAGTAAAAGACTATACCAGAACCATCCTGATTACATTTTACTGGAAAAGTTTCAATCTAGAGAAGCACCATATAAAAATTAAATTGATATGGATTTTATATCTAACTGTAAGACCTAAAACTCAAAAATTATATAAGAAGGTGTTGCTAAAGGAGATTAACATTTGAGTCAATGGACTGGGAGAGGCAGGCCTACACTCAATCTGGGTGAGCACCATCTAATCAGCTGCCATTGAAGCGAGAATAAAGCAGGCAGAAGAACAGGGAAGGATTAAACTGGTTTAGTCTCCCGGGCTTCATCTTTCTCCTCTTCTGGATGCTTCCTCCCCTGGAACATCAGACTCCAAAGTCTTCAGTTTTGGGACTCATGGACTTACACCAGTGATCTTCCAGGGGCTCTCAGGCCTTCAGACACAGACTGAAGTCTGAATTGTCAGCCTCCCTACTTTTGAGGTGTTGGGTCTTGAACTGTCTTCCATGCTTCTCAGCTTGCAGATGGCCTATTGTGGGACTTCACCTTGTGATCATGTGAGTCAATACTCCTTGATAAACTTTCCTTCATACATACATCTATCCTATTAGTTCTGTCTCTCTAGAGAACGCTGACTAATACAGTTGTATTTTATTTTCTAATATTTTGTGGAGGGTTATTGTATCTATATTCATAAGAGATATGGTTCTGTAATACTTAATAATATTACGAGTAATATTATTACTATAAATTATCAGGACCAGATGTTTTCAATGCTGAATTATATCAAATATTTTAGGAAAGAATAGTATCCATTTAATGTAGTGCTCTCATACGAATAAAGAAGAGATCAGTGGAACAGAGTAGAGTCTATAAGTAGATCTACATATAGGGTCCATTTATTTTAGATAAAAGTGCAAAGAAAATGCAAAGAGAAAAGGTTAATATTTTCAACACATTTTATTGGAAAAGTTTCAATCTAGAGGAATGCCATATAAAAATTAAATTGAAATGGATTTTATATCTAAATGTAAGACCTAAAACTCAAAAATTGTATCAGAAAACCCTGGAGAAAATATTTATGAATTTGGGTTAAACTGATATTTCTTTAGCACGACATTTAAAAGCATAATCCACAAAAGAAAAAAGTTATGATTTACACCTTATAAAAATTCTAAATGCTCATTAGGTCTATTTTACCTAATGTGCAATTTAAACCCAATGTCTCTCGGTTAATTTTCTGTCTAGATGATCTGGCTAATGCTAGCAGCATGGTGTTGAAGTCTCCAACTGTTACTGTGTTTGAATCTGTCTCTTCATTTATATCTCATAATATTTGCTTTATAAATGTCGGCACTCTGGTGTTAGGTGCACATACATTTTAAATTATTATATCCTCTTGCTGAATTTATCCGTTTATCATTATATCATGATCTTTGCCTCCTTTTATTGTTTTTTACTTAAAGTCTATTTTACCACATATAAGTATAGGTAACCCTGTTTGCTTTGCTTTCCGTTTGAATGGAACATCTTTTGTCTGTTCCCTCTCTTTATTTTCAGTCTCTATATGTCTTTACAGGTGATATGAGTTTCTTATAGTCTGAATTTAGTTAGGTTACTTTTTTTTTAATCCATTCATAGAGTATACCTTTTCTTAAGTGAAAAATTTAATGCTTTTCCCTTTGAGGTTATTATTGATACTTATGAGCTTGTTCTTGCCATTTCATTAGTTGACTTCTGGTTGTTTTTTGTATCCTTTGTTCTTTCTTTGTTATTGCTTATTATTGTAGTTTCATGGTTTTCTGAAATGGTCCTATTTTAGCTTTTTCTATTCCTTGTTGGTGTGTTTGTTGTAACAGTGGGTTTTACACTTTTATGCGTTTTCATGATGATAGATACCACTCATTAACTTTCAGGTATAGAACTCCCTTAAGCTTTTATTGTAAGGTCAGCCTAGCATTCAGAAATTCCCTCAGCTTTTGCTTGTCTGAGAAAGACTATATTTCTTTCATTTATGAAGAATACCTTTAGAGGATATATTATCCTTGGCTGGCAATTTTTCTTTCAGCACTTTGAACATACCATCCCATTCTTTTCTGGCTTGTAAGGTTTCTGCTGAGAAATCCACTGTTAGTCTAATTGGTTTCCCTTATAACTAACAAAATGCTTTTCTCTTGCTGTTTTTAGAATTATGTCTTTGTCTTTGAATTTAACAATTTGACTATGATGTGCTATAGGAAAGGCCTTTTTGCATTGCAGCACTCTAGGGATCTCTGAGTTCCCTGTGTCTGGATGTCTAAATCTCTTTCTAGACTTGGAAAGTTTTCAATTCAAATATTTGGTCACATTATTGTGTTCATGTGACACTAAGGCTTTGCTCATTCTTTTCAATTCTGTTTTTCTTTTAATTGTCTGACTGGGTTATGACTGGGTTATTTCAAAAGACCTGTCTTCAAGTTTTGAAATTCTTCCTTCTGTTGATCTAATCTACTGTGAAGCTTTTGAATGTATTTTGTATTTCATTCAGTGATTTCTTTAGCTCCAGAATTTCTTTAATTTTTATGATATATTTTTGGCAAATTTCTGATTTGTATCCTAAGTTGGTTTTCTGATTTATTTGTATTATTTTTGATATTCTCTTGTATCTCACTGAGCTTCTTTAATATTATTTTGAATTCTTTTTATGGGATTTCATAAATTTCTTCATTGAAATTTGTTGCTGGAAAATTGTTGTGTTCCTTTTTCATTTTTCTTGTGCCCTTATGTTGATTTCTACACATGTGATGCAACAGTCACTTCTTTTAATTTTTTGAATTTACTTTTGTATGAAATAATTTTTTCCAGAAGATATATCTATGGTGTTGATGAGATAGGGCACTTTGGCTTTGATTCTGGTTGCATGCAATAGTATAGTCTCCATATGATTTTAGTTTTAAACAATGTCACTAGTGTCTAAGTCTCCTCAGTGGCTTAGGGTGCGCTTGGTAGTGGAGGCTGTGGTAAAGTTTTATTGAGAATGGGGACGCTGGGTGGGCCTGTCCTCAGGCCCCAGTGGTGGTAGTGGTAAGCTGAGTGTTCTTGTCTTTGGGCACCAGGGTGGTATATGATGGCACTAATGTTAGCATCCAGGTGGGCCATTTCTTGGGCCTCCATGCAACTTGTGTGTGTACTGGTAGTAGCAATGGTGGGTTAAGCCAGTGAGGTAGTCCTTAGGGCCCTGGACTATATGAGTGGTTTGAGTGATATCAGCAACAGTGGTGAGATTAATCTGTAACTCCAAAGCAGTTTATTCTGATGTTTGTGGTGGCTGTGACAGGCTTGATGGGCCAGTCCCCAGGACCACAGGTGGCACATCCAGATGGTTCCCCACTGTGGTGGTAGCAGTACATTGGGTGGGCCCAACCTCAGGCCTCTGGGCAGAGGGCTCAGGTACCTACTGTGGTAGACAGGCTGGATGGTTCCCGGACCCCAAAACATCATGCTTAGGCACTGGAGGGGCAGAGCTCGGTTGGGCAAATGTGTTCTCAGGCCCCCTTGTGGTGCTTTAAGGCAGTGGCTGTGGTAAACAGGAGTGAGGTAATCCCCAGGCCCGAGGCAGTGGATTGGGGCATCAGTGGCCACACTACAGCCTTGCTACTAGGGAAGGTATGGTTACTTGCTGTGATCGCAGCCATATGCAGGTAGCTGGGGAGTACACTTTACTTGCACTTCAGCCCTGACTTTTGCATCCATAGCTGCAGCTGCTGCAGGTGGGGAAATCTAATGTCAGGGCATATGGAAATGCATGGTGGCTTTACTGCTGGGGCAACAGGGTCTTTGCCAATGGATCACCTTTACCCTTGAAGTCAGTAGCCAGTTATGGTTGTGGTTATAGGCAGGGCATGTCAATAAGTCTTCAGAGATGTGGAGATGCAGGTTCTGTTATGCCCCAGAGTAGGATGCAGTCTGGTGGTGGCTGGGCTCTCAATATGGCATCTTGCTGTAGCTCCTTAGGGCTCAACAAGTATGTGGGACCTAGCATGAGCTCCCTCTCTGAAGCAATGCCTTGCACAGTCTCTAAGCAGCTCCCTATTTTAGCCTTTAGGTCCACGAGGATCTAGAGTCTTTTTCACGATTAGGATGCAGGAGTCTGCAGTGGGGATGTGAACCTCTGAAGTTCACTCACTTACCCTTTCCCCTTCCCCGCAGAGGCGCCCTGCTGATCCCAGCTGAGGAGGCTGCCTCACTCACCTCTCCTTCCTTGCTTTATGTTCTTCCTATCACTTGACTACTTTATTCAAGTTGTCTCTCTCAGATGACCTATCTGAAGTGCGATTATCTCACCACTATTTTGATTCTGCTTTTCGGCAGAGACAAATACCAAATGCCTCTAGTCAGCCATCCTGAAGCCCTTCTGGACTGAACACTGAATATACACAAAAACACTCTCTCAAGGCAATTATGCTAAATGGAAGAAGTCAAATAACCAATGTAAGCATACTGTATGTTTTCATTTATATAAAATTTTAGAAAAGAACAAACTAATCACTATGACTGAAAGCAGATAAGCAGGTGCCTTTGGATGGGACAAAGGGTTAGGGAAGGACAGAAGAAAAGTACTCCAAAGGGGCATGAAGGAATTTAGGGACTGACAATACATTTATAATCTTAAGAGTGGTGAGGATTTAACAAGTGTATAGATATTTCAAAACTTGTCAAATTCTACACTTTAAATACGTACAATTTATTGTGAGTCAATTATACTACCATAGAATTTTACAAAATATCTTGACAGGGCATTTTCTTTCAGCTATAAATCTATTTTACTTATCGCCTTCATAAGATTTATATCTTGGAAGAACTGGTCTTTTCTTTCTGTATTTCTTTCCTTACCTTGTGTTCACTCTTAATTCATGCCAATCTGGCTTCAGCCCCTAACTTCTGTCAAAATGTTTGCACTAGAATAACCAATGTCCTCTACATTACTTAATCCAAATTACTTTTTCCTCTCCTGTCTCAATTAACTCCTCAAGTGCATATAACATTATTGACTATTTTCTTTCTGCTTCAAACGCTTTGTTTTGCTGTTACAAAACCATTTTCTTCCAACATTTTTGCTACTCTCATTCTCCAATGTTGGCTGAATCTTCTGAACTTGTTCAGTAAACTTTGCTGGTCCCAGGAATTAGAAGTAGCCCACTGTTTTCTGCTCTATAATCTACACCCTTATTTATTTTAGTTAGCTTCCTTATATTCCAAATTATTCCAAAATACTTTTTCATGGCCTAGCACTCTCCCCTGAATTCTACCATTTATTCAATATGTCATATGGTATCATCACTCAGATACATAAAGATATCTTAAATTTACTAATCATTTAATTCATCCCCTTCATTCTCTACAATGTAGCCAATGGGGAGTTTTAAAAATGCAAATCTCATTTGCTACCCACTTTTGAAAATACATCAGTGGCTTCCCAATGATTAGCTCGGATTAAAATGTAAGTATTTCGCATGATCTAAAACATAATCTTGCCATTGCCTGCAGTAACTCATTTTCTATGCCCTGCCCTTTATTCTTTGGATTCTGGCTGTACAATACTGGCCTTATTTTAATTACTAGACATTGCTTTCTCTCAAACAAGGCCTTTAATATGCTTTTCTTACCGGCTGGAACTCATCCCAAGTATTCCCTGCATTTTATGTTTTTAAACTATCTTCCTCAGATCTCAGCTCAAATAAAAATTCTCATTATGGAAGACTTTTCTGATTTCCTATTATCCTATCTAGAAGTAACGTGTTTCTTTTTCTCTTGGCACTTTTACATGTTTTGATTATAAATTGATGTGATTATAATTTTTGATCGTAATTTGACTAGTGGCTATATTTTGCCAATAAACTATGAAACCAGTAAGGCCACAAAGATGGCTATGTTACTCATTTCTCTTTCCTCATTGCTTTCAATGGTGCCTGACAGAAGGCAAATGAATAAAAAAAAATGAGTATTGGGTGAGCTATATCAAAGTTAACTCTTTTAAAAACTGTTTTAAGATACTTAATAGTATATTCTAAACAGCACAGGCTTGGAGTCAGAAAGTCACCGGATCAAATTTAGTCTCCACCACATCTTTGATGTGTGATTTTAAACAATTTATTCCACTCTCTGATGGTAACTTTTCTCTCTTTATTATGGGTGCAATATTAGCTCTACTTTGAAGTGTTTATGTATATTAAGTTCAATGATGAATATATAACTCCCAGTAGAGAGCCTCCAGAACCTCGTGATCAGTTTTAACATTCAGTAATATATTTTAAAAGGAAGTTGCAAGCAAATATTTAGTTATTTCATACATTTCAGGAAAGAGTAAAATAAAATACTGGCTATGCTTTGATATAACATACTTTCAAAGACAATATTTAGCTTAACAAATTGAATTCAGTAAGCCCAGTTTAGAAAATGGTCAGCCCATATTGCACCAATACGCTTGCTCTTATGGTTTGAATCTGTGTTCAAATACAAAAAAATTGATATGGCTTGGACCTGTGTCCAATATAGAATATTGGTACTGAGAAGTGAGGCATTGCTATAAAGATACCTGAAAATGTGGAAGCAACTTTGGAACTGGGTAACAGGCAGAGGTTGGAACAGTTTGGAGGGCTCAGAAGAAGACAGGAAGATGAAAGAAGGTTTGGAACTTCCTAGAAACACGTTAAATTGTTGTGACTGATGTGACTGAAAAGTTGATAATAATATGGACAGTGAAGGTCAGAGTGAGGAGGTCTCATATAGAGATGGGAAACTTATTAAGAACTGGAGAAAATGTCACTTTTTTATGTATTAGCAAAGAATCGAAGGCATTATGACCTTGCCCTAAAGATATGTGAAACTTCTCACCTGAGAAAGATGATTTAGGGTATCTGGTGGACGAAATTTCTAAGACGCAAAGTGTTCAATATGTAGCCTGGCTGCTTCTAACAGGATATGATCAGTTAAATGAGCAAATAATTGACCTGAAACTGGAATTTATATTTAAAGGGAAAGCAGAACATAAATGTTTGAAAAATGTATAGCCTGGCCTGGTGGAAGAAAAGAAAAACCCATTTGCAGGGGAGTAATTCAAGCAGGCTGCATAAATTTGCATAACTAAAGGGAAGGCAATTTCTAACAGTGAAGACAATGGGGAAAGGGCCTTGAAGGTATTTCAGAGACCTTTGTGGCAGTCCCTCCCATTACAGGCCTGGAGGCCTAGAAGAGAAGAATGGTTTCATAGTCCAGACCCAGTGCTCCACTGCCCTGCTCAGCCCCAGGGCACTGCTCCCTGCATCCCAGTCACTCCAGCTCCAGCATGGCTAAAAGGACCCCAGACACAACTCAGACCATTGCTTCAAAGAGTGCAAGTCATGAGCATTGGCAGTTTCCATGTGGTGGTCAGCCTGAAGGTACACAGGGTACAAGAGTTGAGGTTTTAGAGCCTCTGCCTAAATTTCAGAGGATGTATGGAAATGCCTGGATGTCCAGGCAGAAGCCTGCCTGGGGAGGAACCACCATGGAGAACCTTTACTAGGGCAGTGCAGAGGGGAAATGTAGGGTTGAAATCTCCACACACAGTCTCCACTGGGGCACTGCCTAGTGGAGCTGTGAGAAGAAGCCACCATCCTCCAGACCCCAGAAAGTTAGATCCCCTAAGAGCCCGCATGGTGCACCTGGAAAATGTGCAGGCACTCAGTGCAAGTCTGTGAAAGCAGCCATGACGGCTACACCCTGCAAAGCCTCAGAGGTGGAGCTGCCCAATTCCTTGGGAGCCAAGGAGATTATTTTGGAGCTTTAAAATTTAATGACTGCCCTGCTGGGTTTCAGGCTGGTGTGGGGCCCCCAACCCCCTTTCTTTTGACCAATTTCTCTCTTTTGAGACAGAAGTATTTATTCAACGCCTGTACCTTCATTTTGTCTTGAAAGTAACAACACATTTTTAATTTTACTAGCTCATAGACAAAATGGACTTTCCTGGTCTCAGTTGAGACTTTAGGCTTTTGACTTAATGCTGGAATACATTAAGATTTTGAGGGACTGTTTTGAGAAGAACACGAGATTTGGAAGGGGTCATGGGTGGAATAATATGGTGTGGATCTGTGACCTCACTCAAATCTCATGTCCAATTGTAAACCCCAAAGTTGGAGGTGGGGCCTGATGGGAACTGATTGAATCATGGGAGCGGTTTCTCATAGTTTAACACCATTCCCCTTGGTGTTATCCTCACAAGAGTGAGTTCTCATTGACATCTGGCTGTTTAGAAGTATGTGGCACCTCCCCTCTCTCTCTTGTCCTTCTGCTCCAGCCATGTGAAGTGTTCACTTCCCTTTTGCCTTCTGCCATGATTATAAGTTTCTGGAGACCTCCCTAAAAGCCATGCAGATGCCAGTATCATGCTTATCATGCTTCTGTACAGCCTGCAGAACCATCAGCCAACTATACCTCTTTTCTTTATAAATTACCCAGTTGCAGATATTTACAGCAATGCAAGAACAGACTAATACACTTGCCTAATATTTATTTTATTATTTTAAGCTCTACCTACTACCACTTTCATTCTCCAGGCATTTTTTCAATAATACTTAGATCAAAAGTGTAATTTTTCCCATAATGGTTAGAGTTATATAACTATTTAAATCTATTATATCACATTATTTACAATCTAAATAATTTCATTAACTCCCAGTCTTATTGGCATACTTTTGGTGGTTTATTAGCAATATCATGAAATAATATGATTAAAGTCATAAAGAAATATGTGAATTAGTCCTATTTTTGTTAATTGTGTAATACTAAATAACTAATTAATAAAGGCATGCATATTTTCAGCCATTATTCATGGTGTTTTGATGGATACAATGTATGAAACTAAATGTGTCATTTTTTTCTTCTTTATGGAAAAATAATAGGTCTATCATTTTCTTGACATTGGAATAAAATGTCATTGAAATGACATTGGTGTGAAACTTTTTGCCGAAGAAAACCCAAAATATAATATAAAAATAGAACAAAAACTAGAAATAAATGGTTTAATATAAGTAACATTTTCAGATTAGATGGACAATACTAAAATTTAAGAACATGATGATAAAAATAATATTTTAAAATAGCTCTAGTTTTCCAGCAACAAAAGTTTCATTTCATAGGCCAACAAAGTATGCCAATGAACATATAGTTACAAAAAGGTTAGTTAATGCAATCATGTTAGGTACCTTTCATGCTTATGATTCAAAGATACATAAAAAAGCAGAAGTTAATAATTATATCTCTAAGGAAATTTTAACATCATTGTGCTAACATATAAATACTAAATGAATTTTTTATTGAAATCAACATGACCTACAATGCAGTAAATCAGTAGCATGGCAAATTAAAATGCCCACACCTCCACAAACGAGGTTGTATTAGTCTGTTCTCACATTCCTATAAATAACTACTTGAGACTGAGTAATTTATAAAGAAAAGAGGTTTAATTGTCTCACAGTTCTGCAGGCTGTATAGGAAGCATGGCTGGGAAGGCCTCAGGAAAGTTACAATCATGGTAGAAGGCAAAGGGGAAGCAGGAACATCTTACATGACTGGAGAAGAAGGAGAAAGACAGAGATAAGGAGGAAGTTCTACATACTTTAAAACAACCAGATGTCATGAGAACTCACTCAGTATTAGGAAAACAGCAAGGGGGAAGTCTATCCCCATGATTTGATCACCTCCCACCAGGCCCCTCTTCCAACACTGAAGATTACAATTCAACATATGGGTGGGGACACAGAGCCAAACCATATTATTCTGTCCCTGGCCTCTCTCAAATCTCATGTTCTTCTCATATTTCAAAACACAATCATGCCTATCCAACAGTCCCCCAAAGTCTTAACTCATTCAAGCATTAACTGAAAATATCAGGTCCAAAGTCTTATCTCAGGTAAGGCAAGTCCCTTCCACCTATGAACTTGTAAAATTAAAAAAAAAAAAAAAAAAAAGTTAATTACTTTCAAGATACAATGGAAGTACAGGCATTGAGTAAATGCTCCCATTACAAAAGGGAGAAATTGGCCAAAAGAAAGGGGCTGCAGGTCCCATGCAAGTCTGAAACCCAGCAGGGCAGTCATTAAATCTCAAAGCTCCAAAATAATATCTTTTGACTCCACGTCTCATATCCAGGCCACACTAATGCAGATGGTGGGCTCCCAAAGACTTGGGCAGCTCCACTCCTGAGGATCTGCAGGGTACAGCTCCTCAGCTGCTTTCACAAACTGACATTGAGTGCCTCAGCTTTTCCAGGTGCATGGTGCAAGCTGTCTGTGGATCTACAATTCTGGGGACTGAAAGATGGTGGCCCTTTTCTCGCAGTTCCACTAGGCATTGCCCCAGTGGAGATTCTGTGTGGGGGCTCCAACCCCACATTTCTGCTCTACGCTGTCCTAGTAGAGATTCTCCAAGAAGGCTCTGCCTCTGCAGCAGACATCTGCCTGAACATCCAGGCATTTCTATACATCCTCTGAAATCTAGGCAGAGGTTTCCAAGCTCTCTCAACTCTCCCTTGTCACATTTGCAGGCTTAACAACATGTGGAAGATGCCACGGCTATGGCTTGCACTCTCTGGAGCAGCAACCTGAGGCATATCTTGGGTCATTTTAGCCAAGGCTAGAACTGGAGAATCTGGAATGTGGGGAGCAGCATTCCATAGTTATGCAGGGCAGTGGGGTCCTGGGCCTGGCCCAGAAAACCATTCTTCCCTCCTAGACCTCCAGGCCTGTGATGGGAGGGGCTGCTTTCAAATGCCTTCCAGGGCTTTTACACATTGTCTTGGTTACTAACATTTGGCTCCTCTTTACTTATGCAAATGTTTACAACTGGCTTAGATTTCTCCCCAGAAAATACGTTTTTCTTTTCTTCCACCTGGCCAGGCTGCAAATTTTTCAACTTTATGCTCTGCTTCCCTTTTAAATATAAGTTCCAGTTTCAGATCATCTCTTTGCTCACTCATATGATGTATGTGGTTCAAAGCAGCCAGACCACATATTGAATGCTTTGCTGCTTAGAAATTTCTTCTACCAGATACTCTAAATCATCTCTCTCAAGTTCAAATTTCCACAGATGCCAAGAGCAGGGACACAATGCCTCCAGTCTCTTTGCTAAAGCATAACAAGAGTTATCTTTGCTCCAGTTCCCAATAAGTTCCTCATCTCCATCTAAGACCCCCTCAGCCTAGACTTAAATCACCATCAGCATTTTGGTCACACCCATTCAACAAGAGTCTATGAAGTTCCAAACTTTCCCTCACTTTCTTATCTTCTACTGAGCCCTCCAAACTGTTCCAGTCTCTGCCCATTACCCAGTTACAAAAGCTGCTTCACATTTGCAGGTATCTACAGCAATGCCCCACTTCTCAATACTAGTTCTCTGTATTAGTCCATTCTTAAATTGCTATAAAGAAGTACCTGAGGCTGGATAATTTTTAAAGAAAGAGGTTTAATTGACTCACAGTCCCACAGTCTGTACAAGAAGCATGGCTGTGGTGACCTCAGGAAACTTATAATCATGGTGGAAGGCAAAGGGGAAGCAGGCACATCTTACATGGCCAGAGAAGAAGAAAGAGAGAGATAAGAAGGAAGTGCTACACACTTTTAAACAATCAGATCTCTTGAGAACTCACTCAGTATCAGGAGAATAGCAAGGGGCACGTCTGCCCCAATGATTCAGTCACCTCCTACCAGGCCCCGCCTCCAACACTGTGGATTGAAATTTGACATGAAATTTTGGTCAAACACAGAGCCAAACCATATCAGAGGTGGTTTACTTCCTTTCCCTTTGACTTTGGACTGGACCCACAACTTTCTTGGACAACTAGAACACAACAGAAGTGACATTATACAACTTATTAGGTTGAGCCATTAGAGATTCGCCATTTTTGCTTTAACTTGTTTAGAAAGTTCCTTCTTGGAAATCACTCATTATGAGAAGAGAATGTAGGAAAGCCATATGGAGGACATCCAAAGTGCTCCTATTGACTTCCCCAGCTAAGCATTCAGTCAACAGCTGGTGCCAACTACCAGCCATGTTATGTGAGCCATCTTATGTGTTCCCGTCTTTGAAACTCATACTGACTATAGCCCCAGGAAGCAATAGGTGAAGCAGAAGACCCACTCAATTGAGTCTAGTCAACTCCCCCCAAAATAAGATATACTAAATGTGATTGTTCTTTAGAACCGCTAAATTTTAAAATGAGTTGCTATACAAAAGCATAAACTGAAACAGAAGATAAAGGTTTAACTCTGATTTTAAAGTCTAACTTTGGAGTCAGACTGCTTTTGATCCCTGAACTAGCAGGGGTTGTTTGACCTTGACCAATTCACAATTCATCCCATTTCTCTGAGTCTCAGTTTCAATATGAATCACTTCATAGGATTTTTGTGAGAAGTGAAAAGAAGAGTTCCTGCAAAGCACTTATATGGTGACTGGAACTTAGTAAAAAGTTCTGTAAATGTTGGCTGTTGCCATGTTGCTGCTATTGATGTTGATGGTAACTTTGTCTGTAGAAAATATTATACATGAAGTTTCACTCTGCTGAGGACTTCTGGTGTTAAGCAGAGGATGGAGAAATAAAAAAGCATAGGATCAGAAGGGCTTATGTCCAGAAACATATTTCAAAGGACATCTTTTAAATAAAAGCAATATTTTTGCATGTAAAGGCAATTTAGAAATTGAGTCTATAAAGCTATGACTTATTTTTCATCAATTATATTTTTAGATAAAGCATATTATACTATGCCTCCTTTTCTAGAAATATTCAAATTCATGCATTTATTATGATGTTGTTATGAAGCCTGAATACCTAAAGGTAGTGGACTATCTATAGTTTGGAATAATAATAGAACTGGCATTACTACTTACTTAATGAAAAGAGTTGTTTTGGTTATTTAAAATAAAACTGAAGTTATCCCAGAAATATGTTGTAAATCATAGAAGTCATACACATGTTGTGATAATATTTCCTGATATGCCCCATTGCATTCTTCATTCCTCAGATTAAATTTTACTTTCTGACGCGAACTCTCATTTGTACTGGATAGTCATAAAACTGTTTCCTTTCTTATTTATATTTTAAAAATTTCTGACCGGGTGTGGTGGCTCACGCCTGTAATCCCAGCACTTTGGGAGGCCGAGGCAGGTGGATCACGAGGTTAGGAGATCGAGACCATCCTGGTTAACACGATGAAACCCCATCTCTACTAAAAATACAAAAAAATTAGCCAGGCGTGGTGAACCTAAGATGGGTAGAAGGAAAAGATACATTCCCTCTCCTACATCAGCAATACCTTAATACCAAGTGGAAGTAGCAGTATATAAGGACATATAAAGAATAGAAACCGGGAATGTCCTGCAGGCACAGCTAAATTACATGAGGAACTGGCTCACGTTCTCAGTTCCATCTATTCTTGCTGATCGCAGCCTTTCTCTCAAATCACAACTATGGCTCCAAATTCAAACTCAGCTTAAGGATGGTATCGCATGTTGATACCATGCAGATACAAACAGCAGTCCCATCATATTTAGGTGGAATTAAAGGACAGTGGAGAAGAAAATATTTTCCAATAGTCAGAATTTCAAACAATACATTTGGTTGTCCATTTTACTTGAAGGAGAGATGACCTGAGACATAGATTGAAGGAGAAAAGATGGTCCTCTTTCCCTGTCCTTGGCCCACAAATGACCACTAAGATTCTGTTCTGAAATGTGAAATATGAGAAAGCTATGCAAAGATACAAAGTTCAGCTATAAATTATTTGCACCACCTGTGCTACAGTCAAGTATAACAAGGACAGCAACTGCAGCAGCAATAAGAATCAGCTGAAGATAGAACCAGTGGTAGCATTCTAACTAGGCAATTTCCCTGGGTTGTTCTGCTCACATTGGTCCTTGTCCAAGTCTTGTTTTACAGAGTACTCTTAAATTTCATGATCTTGCAGAATCCTTTCTAAAACTTATTATTTTATTCAAAACAACCAAAGGTAATGTTTTGAAATTAAGACGTATGGTACATTGTCTTTTGCCTCTGTGTAAAAATAATATAAACATTGTTTAATTTACCAAGTTACAGATTTAAGTGAACATTAGTTTTTCCTATACCCATGTGTACTTTTTTGTAAAATCCAGTTTTAGCATGATTCCTGATAAGTCATTTTAGAAAGAACCCCCAATTCTTGGTATCTTATCACCCTAGACATCTGATCTGCATCCTTATCCTCCACCTCCAGGTAGTGTTTGATCATTGTGGCCTATGTCCAACAAGAATCATATTAGATAAGTTTAGCTAGATTCTCCTCTTACCCATAATGTTTCCTTTTGGTAATTTTCCATCCTCCAACAACAACCTAACTACTCAGCTAGAAATTTCCATTTGGTCATGCCATATTTGGAATTGAGCCCAATCTCCCTCTACTCATGATAAATCCCATTGAAATGGTCCCTATACCTATGGCAATAGTCCTCCCTCCCCACAGACACACCTTGAATAACATCTGCCTTATCATCTTTAAAAAGCATAATTTTATTTTAACATAAGAAATATGTTTTATGAGTTTAATGCTGAGTCTATTAAAAAATGAAAAATATCTTTACTTCTAATGTATGAATATCTATGTACAGAGATTTGTGTTTCAGAGCTAAATTGACATTCTATGATTACATTTTATGCATAACATAGCCACAATAGTTAACAACAAATTTACATATATTGAAATGCACTAAAATATTATTTGCATGCTTTTGCTTATAATGTGAAAAAAATTGAAAGTAATTAGAAAATTTCTAAAATATTGAAAGAATCATACTAATTGGTACTTGGTAGCTGAGATTGATATGTTTTTTTCTAAGAGGAAATATGAAGATTTTTCAGAACATTATTGCACTTGAAATAGAACGCAAATTAAAATTTAATTTGTACATTTTAATTGGTTTTAACACAGGAAGTAGTCTAAGTATACTAATGTGGCAGGACTGTGAAATAATCAGTAAATAATAAAATAAATTTTAAAAATGCATAACTGGAAAGCAATAATAAATAATGTTTACTTTGTTTTGAATAATCTATGAACTATAATTACTGCTTCTGTTTATTCATTTCTGGCTCAAAAACATAAATCAACTTAAGGCCAAGTAGGCTGCTTTCTTTTTCTATTGATATTTTGGGGAGTTTTTTATGTTTTTTGTTTTTGAATTTTTGCAGGGGGCAAATTTCTGCTTTACCCTTAAGCTGGAAGAAGACTCTGCTAAATCCACAAATGAAAAACATAATTTAAAACTTAAGTGCATCATTTACCATTTGAATTATCATAATTAAGCATGTTAATTAGTCCATTGCTTCAATGTCTGAGTTTTTCTGTGTTCAGAGTACTCAAATAACACTGAAGATATTTTTTTTTTACCACTGAGCCAATAAAGAAACTATCATCAAATGGAGCAAGTGACTGAAAGGAACTGTGGTCACTACAAATGTCAATGAAGCCAGAAATAGTCCTTTAAAAATCAGCTATGCTGCCAATGAATGCAGAAATGGCACAGCTTATAAGTCATTGACATAACCAACATAATAGTATAATACTAATCAATTAATACCATAGCTAGGATATTCCAGCATTTTAATTCATTTTGACATGTTCAATTTAAAAGACCACATTCCATGTCTGTAGAGATACATTATTTGTATTACCAAAATTGTTTATATTTTTCTACCTTTTTAAAAAAATAAAAGTGATTTAAAGCAGTTATTTGAACTTTACTCTGTCCTTAAATACGGCAGTGGGGAGCAGGGAAGCATTAGAAATAATAAAGAACATTCTCTTTTTCCAATCTCCAAACACATATTTAATCGGAATAATGTAACTGATGGATGTCCTCCACAAAAATATCTAGAGGTGATGGACCATGCCCAAGTTGCTCGCAAGGTACTTAATAAATGAGGACAAGAGAGAGAAAGAAACAGAGGCAGAATAAGAAAGCATTTCAGACGGAGTAAGTTCTAGCTTGTTATAAAGTAGAGACATAAAAATGTCAGAATTATTTTAAACTGTTTGATATACAAATATGTAATAATGTCTCAGTATCTCAAAAGGAATAATGCAACTTACAAATGCTCTTAGGTCTGAATTTATGTACTGAGTTTTTCTAATCCAGAATCTAAATTAAAACAAGTCTCGACTCTGATTATATACTGATGCAAATTAGTTTGCCAGAGTTATCATGATAAAACGTATGCTTATACAAATCCGTAGGCACATGTAGGCACATATTGATACTGCCTAACATGCTACCCCAATTGGTATTGGTATTGTGTGAAATATTTAATTTACAATTAAAATTATAACAAGGCAACGGCTTCTGCCAGGCTCTCTCCAGTTCACACTAAAATACCTATGAAAAAAATACTTTTAAAATCTTGAAAATTTACTTTTTTGAAAATAAAACTATTGCTGCTTTATAATTAGTTTACCTTAATTATAATGTCTAATAATTTCATGAAGAAAAAACCATCCAATGTTCTTTTACATCTAGGAGGGATCAGCTTCACAAACAGCAAATAAAGTAGAAAGATTATTTTCCCTTCCTTCACTGAATGCTTAGAAACCAGAAACCCATAAGCTGTAACAGCCACACTTTAAAAGCTGACAGTGTTCCATTACTGTAGATTGTTAATTTCTAAGGAATCCTATCTTTTATCATTAATCCTCTGTTTTCCATGTCATGAAGATATATGACTGCTTTGACATTCAAAATATTTTAGATTAAAACAGAAATTGGGGATTGGCAGTGTATGTTTTCTATTGCTGCTGTTAACAAATTACTATCAACTTAGTGCCTTAAAACACAAATCTAATATCTTACAGTTCTGGAGTTCAGAAGTCTGACAAAGGTCTCATTGGACTAAAATCGAGGAGTTGGCTAGACAGCATTCCTTTATGGACACTCTAGGGAAAATCTATTTCACGGTCAGTTCCAGCTCTTAGAGTTTGCCTAGATTCCTTGGTTTGTGGTTTGCTTCTATTTACAAAGTGAGTAATGGCAGGTTGAGTATTTTCATTGTATCACTCTAACCTCACTTCCATAATTGCATCTACTTTTCTGACTCAGGCTCTGACACTTTTGCCTACTACTTCCACATTTAAATGATCTTTTTTATCCCATTGGACCCATTAGTATAATCAAGATAATTCTATTTTAAGGTTGAAAGACTAGCAACTATAATTCCATCAATTCTCCCTTGCCATGTAACTTAACATATCCACAGGTTCTAGACATTCAGACATAGACATATTTGCAGGGAAGGGTTGGGCGGGAGTAGGATTATTCTGCCTAACAAGCACTATAATATTGCTTGCTGCAAACTATTAAGAAATTATATAATGGACACAAACTGAAATGCTGGGAGGAGTAAAATTTGCAGACTATATTTTCCAGGTACTCTAACAATGTATTATAGAAGTAATACATGGGATACAAGTAAACTGCCTCAGGTAAGCAAAGTCATAAGAGATATATGACAATGTAATACTGAAATGAAGTTGTTAACAAAACATCCATCAGCATGGTACACTAAGTTAATTAGAAAAGCACTCCCACAGTCTGAATGCAAACATATAGGTACTGTGGATAAAATCTAATATAAAAATGTTTCAAAAAACATAGCTGAATTCAAAAAGAAAAAGAAAAAGGGAATTAAAAAAAAAAAAAAGAAAGAAGTAAAGAAGTAAGAGGAAAAACAAAATTAGCACAGGCCAGAAGTACAGGGGAATCTGAAAGCCTCTGCTGTGAGAGGGAGCTGATGGTCTGAGAAGATCTGAGTTCGTGCATCAGTCTTAGAAGTCCCTGAATTGTGTTTTAATGTGCTTATAAAGATGGGAAGCACTACCTTGAACGAGCATGAGGTGGTAGGCTGAATCTGAGATACTTATATCATGCTCTAAAGTGGTATTTTCCTGATTTAAAAAAAAAAAAAAAAATTAAAAGGTGTAAAAACTACTTCGATGGCTTCTCCTGCTTCTTACTGAGGAGAGTAGGTGTTTAAAAATATACCTGAAAAAATTTACTTCTTGATCCATGCACAGTGTGAAGTCTGAATTTGAAATATATTTTTGATGCTGAAATCTTAATCTATGAAATTAAAATAAAATCAGTATGGGAAAAGTGAGACAACTAAGGACTTCAGCAAAAAGAAGAAAGAAAAAAAAAAACTTTTTACCAAAGCTCTTTAAATCCAAAGAACAAAAGGTTACCTAAAGTAAAATATCAAAAAAAAAAAAAAAATATATATATATATATATATATATATATATATCAACATCTACTTTAAGGAATGAAACACTAGGAGAGTTTGTCATTAGACATAGCCATCAGGTTATTTAAAGATCCCATGACTCTAAATTGTAAAAAACATGAGATTATGAAATAAATATGTTTTAAGTAATTAGTAAGAAATGATACCTTAAAGAAAAAAGACACTATAAGAAAGTGATCTTTAAAATATGTAACTTCCAAAGTAAAAAATATATTTTTTATTAAAAATGAAATTCAATAGATAATTAAAATAACAGACTTATTTTGTGAAAGAAAAAGTGAGTGACCTGAATATTCCAAAAAAACATAATCACCCAGAATAAATTACAGAAGGATAGAGATAGAAAACTGTTAAGACTGAAATACCATCATCTTTAGCAGAACAAAAATAAATAAATCCACAACCGATATATTCCTCTTCTGAACAGAATGTAATAGCTTTCAGTACTACTATTACCAAAAACAAAAGGAAAAGCCAAGCAAAGTGGAAAAAAAAAAATTCTTAAAGAAAATCAGAAAGCTTCAGAAGCCTGAAGGACCAGTGGGGCCAACATTCTGAAGAGAAGAATGTCATAGAAAATCAAGCTGACATTCTACATATACATTTCTCCAAGAGGTATTTACCAAAAATGGGCACAGCAAGAGATTGAAAATCCAGGTTTAGCTGAGACAGAACCACTACTGAGGAACAAAAAGACATCAGAAGAACTTTAAGCAGTCTCCAGTGCTAGAGATAAAATTGGAGATTTGAGCAACATAAAACAAACTGTCAGATTTACCTTTATTGCTCAAAATCTGATGTGATAAGAGGTAGAAGGTTACAAAGCTAAGTTGAATGCATTCTGAAAGAAGGGTGCTTTCTAATATCAGTTAACACTGAAGACCCAAAGATTTATCTTTAGAGTCCAGCTAAGAAAAGGTCCCAGGGAATATTCCAGACTTTTGTTGCAATTTGTTGCAATTCCTAACTAGCTATACCCAAGGAAAATGGCTAAAGGGAGAGAAGGGAACCCTTAAGAAACATAACCTTAGGTCAATTCAGTTCAACCCTGATTAATTTAAGGTAACATTTCTTAAAACGCCATCTGCATATGTGAAAAATCTTTTCATTCTAATACTAAGATGCTATTTACCTTTTCCATTTTGTTGACATCTGCATTGATAGTGCAAAAGCAATGGTGGTTAAAAAAGTTGGGGTCATAACACAAATTAAAGCGCTAGCACCAAGCTGCACTAGCACTCATATTGCACTCTGCTTCACAGCTTGGACCAACAATTAAAAACCCCACACAGTTTTTTAAAATGCCAATTTCACATATGACAAAGAAGTAAAAAGTATTAATTTTATTAAATCTTGACCATTAAAAATAAAATATATTTCTTGATGATGATAATGTAATCATGAGTAAAGCAATTCTGCCCTTTTCTAAAACATAGGGTATTAACTTCAGAGTCATGTGTGTTTTTGAATTGTAAGCTGGACTGGATACACTTTTTTCATGGGACATAACTGTTGAATGGAAACCTAAAATGAAGAGGTCAAGTGAATGAAGCAGGAGCAATATTTGAAGAGATAATGACCAAATGTTTTTCTAAATTGGATATAATAAAGAATGTATCACCGGTAAGAGAAATAAAATAATAAAAAATGTGATTCATACAAAAGAAAGACAGTATAAAGACAGACAAAAGTGGAATAAGTAGAAAACATACAATAAATCAATAGATATACATTTAAATATATCACTTCTTACATTTAATGGAAAGAAAATAAGTACTCCAATTAAATACAATATTTTCAAACTGAGATAAAAATTCCCATGTCTGCTGCTTTTAACAGACATGACCTAAAACTAAGAAAACAAAAAGATTGAATATAAAATGATGTTAAAAATAAAGCCATAAACAAGCACAAAAAGATGGTATGAAACAAAAAGAACAGAAAATGTAGATTCTAAGATTGAAATCATTAGTACATGCAAAGAAGGCCATATCATAATGATAACATGGTCAGTCCATAAAAAGACATAACAGTTATAATTATATTAGCACCTTGTAATATAGCTTTAAAATGCTGAACCAATAATTGGCAGTAATAAATGAAGAAATGGGTAAATTCAGAATAAAAGGATTCATAGTGATATATGATTGTCATACATATTGACATATGATAAATAACATCAACATATTGACATAAAAAGAAAGCTGTACCCTACAATGACAGACTTTAATTCTTTTCAAGTGCACATAAAATAATTACCAAAATTGATAATTTTCTTGATTCTTTAGCAAGGCTTAATGTGTTTCAAAGATTTAAATTATTTAGAGAATATTCTCTGATCACAGTGAAATTAAGCAAGAAACCAGTACAAACTACTAACTAGAATATCCCCAAATGCCCTAAACAATGCATAGATTGAATAAGAAATCACTACAGAAATTTTAAAAAGTATTTTAACTGAAATCTAATTGAGATAGAACCTTTTCAGTTTTGTAAGATGCAGTTAAAGCAGAATTTAGAGAACACTCAGACCTTTAAAAACATATAAAAGAATGAAAGTTGAAAATAAATGATTTATCTATGCTTCCACTTCAAGATGACAGAAAAATAGCACAAAATCTTACCAAAGAAAACAGAAAGGAGGAATTAATAAATGTAAAAGTAAAATCAGGGAAATAGAAAACAAATGTACAATGCAGAAAGTCATCTAAGATTAAAGATTTTTATTTGAAATATGAATTTTTAACTACTTTTAATGAGTTACTTGCAGAACTAGTCCAGAAAATAGAAATAAAGAGACCAATATCAATTTAAATGAAGAGAACATTATAGATCCTGTAAACATTAAGAGATAACTTAAGAATATTGTAAACTTTAATAAGTTTGAAAATATAAATGAGATGGTCATATGCCTTGGAAAACACAACTTAGAAAAAAACTGGAATACCAGATTTAGCATGTTTAAAGAAATTGAATAATATAAATGTCCCCAAATTCATGTATAGCTTTTGTGCCATCCTAATCAGGATCCAAGTTGGTGCCTGTGTGGGTACTTGTGTGTCTACATAGAAGTTGGCAAACTGTTTCCAATGTATATATGGGAATGTAAAGAGCCAAGAGTAACAAAGACAATCTCAGGGGAGAAAGCTGGAGAACTTACATTACCAGGTATCAAGACTTATTATTAACTACTGCAATTTACAAACTGTTTTATTGACAAGCCTAAAATATATTTTAAAAGTGTTTAAATAGGGTCTAGAAACAGATACCATGCAAGGTCATATAATAATAAAGCAATGGCGCAATACATTAGGTAAGGAAGATAATTCCAAAAATGGTGTTGAATCAACTAGGCAGTTACATTAAAAACAAATCTTAACACCTCATATCATAAACAAAACTCAACTGTAGATGGTCTATAGATCTAAATATAGAAGGTAAAGCAACAAGGATTTTATTAGAAAACACAGGCGATTATACTTCTGATCTTGGGTATCAATGATTTCTTATGAAAGAAAAAGAATAGTATAAAAAACAGTACCTTGGATTACATTAAAATTTATTTGGTCAAAATACACTATTGAGAATGACAAAAAGTCTGGGCTCACAACTTGTGGCTCTCAACTGTAATCCTAGCACTTTGCGAGGATTGCTTGAGTCCAGGAGTTCAGGAACAGCCTGGGCAACATAATGAGACCTCCACCTTCTCTACAAAAACTTTAAAAGTTAGCCAGGAGTGGTGGCTCACGCCTGTGGCCTAGTCACTTGAGAGGCTGAGGAGACACCATCACTTGAGCCTAGGAGGTTGAGGCTACAGTGAGCCATGATCGCATCACTGCAATCCAGCCTAGGCAAGACAGCAAGACCCTGTCTCAAAAAAAAAAAAGACAAAAATATTTAATATTTGCATATTAAAATCAATGTCTTCAATATTTATGTTGTTGGATATATATTTGTTATATCCAACAAAAACATAAATGAAATAAAGACAAACTCTTAAAAATCAATAAAAAAAAGTAGAACACAAAAGGGAAAAATATTTACAGACTCTTCAAAAAAATCCAAGTGACAAATTTATATATATGAAAAATGCTGAAATTCATTAGTCATAGTTATTAAAGAGATTCAAAGTAAAATAGGTTGAAATACCACTGTATATCCACCACCATAATATTAAAATGAAAAACGAAACTAATTTCAAGTGTTAGCAGGTGTATGGTGTATAGAGAAATTTGACCTCATATGCTGCTGATGGAAGTTCAAACTGGTAATATTTATAAAATAGTTAGGTTGTAGTTCTACAGCTTGACCCACACATGCAGTGCAATTGCATTATTACCATTCTACACACACACACACACACACATATATATATAGACATTTAAAAACATATTTGTCAAAAGATATACAACATATATTCATAGTAGTAATATTTAATACAAATTTGGAAAATTAATGTCCATCAATAACTAAAAAATAGTGACATATTCATGCAATGGATTGCTATATGGCAAGGAGAATGAACTATTAAATCTTTGTGCTGCAATATGAATACATCTCACAAACAATGCTGAGGGAAAGAATCAAGACACACAAAAAGACAGGCTGTAGAGTTTCATACATATAAAAGAAGCAGCAGCAGCAATAGTAACCTCTGATGTAAGAAGTCAGGATAAAGATTATTCTGGAATTGACAGTGACTCCAAAAGGGTCAGCATAATGTGGAACACTTCTGGAATGCTGGGGAAGTTCTGTTTCTGCATCAGGTGGTGGCTCCACAGACGTGCTTTTTTTGTGTGAAAATTTGAGTCTAACATTTAAATTTGGTGTACTTTTTCTCGAAGTAAGTCATAGTTCAGTAAACATTTATACCAAATAACTTAAAGATAAAATGCAAGTTACAATTGATAAATATCCAAATTTGAAATCATATTATTTCAATAAATGTAATTTTATGCATTTATTTTTAAATTTTAAATATTAATGTGTATTTTACAAAATATTGCTATTTGCAATTTAAATGTTCAATGGTCATTTCCTTGTTAATGATTTTACGTGTCTTTCATGTTCTGTGTAGAGGACACATATACAATTTCATGATAATTTCAACTCTTGAGAGTTGCAAAATGTTTCTTTTTTGGCTTTGTGTAACATTAGTGAATGTGTAACTCCAACCCATGAACTGCAATACCAAAAGAAAGAAGTTCTGCACTATTTATGTGATATGACATTGTGCAAAACCTATTGCTCTGGTCCTTTCTAAAGGAAAGATTTGTCAAGTTAATTAATGTGTCCTCTATTTTTCCTTTGCACTTCTGCTACTCAAATCCTCCTTACGCTCAAGAGCAAAGTCCATCTCCAACAAAGGGAGCAGTCCAATCTATACATTTCATAATTAATGTGGTCACCTTTTTGGTTTAAAGCATAGGCCAAGAGATGTGGAGAATGTTTTTCTGGAACCTGAAAGGTGTAGCAAAGTATATGTTTAGTGCAATGAGTTGTCATATGGCAGCAGTGAGTGCTGCCTTCTGCCAGCAGATGTATGTGTTGGAGTGTGTTCACACAGGCTCCCAAGAACTGTTAAATTTTCAAAAATTTTGCAAGCCAATTTTTAACATAGACACTACTAGAAATGGGACTTTATAAACATATTTAAATAAATTATATTAAAAGTAAAGGAATATTCAAAATTCATCAATTCCTAAATACTTTAATACAGTTTGCTGCTTTCTATGCTCTTGAGATTATCTCATCTAACCGCTGAGATGGGGCTATCATATAATGGTGTGCTACTGTGCATCTCCTTCCACACTAGTAGCTTGAAATTAGCCATATTGGGAGAATATACATTAAAAAAACCGGGCAAATACTATAAATCAGGGTTCGATTTACAGTTTTGTTGTCTAGACTTTAAAAAGTCATAGAGAAAATGTTAATAACTTGCATTAAGCCTAAAAACGTGTCTTGTCTGTAGCCACTACCTTGCTAGTAGAAAAAAATTGGGAAAATATTATTCCATTATTCCAAACCTATTATCTGATTCGGCAAAGAAGTTGCTCACATCACTGATGAACAAGTGAAGTTCAAATACATGTCTGTGTCATTTCACTGCCTTATTAATGTAAATGAAAATATCAACCAACGTTCATGTCAGGACTACACTTGTTAGTGAATACACTGGTAAGCTGGCTTCATATACAGGAGTTCAGCAAAAGTCAATGAAAACATTCTGTGAAAAGCAATTGGCTATACAGAATTACAATAAATAATATTGAAATAATATTGAATATTTTATTATTATTTGTAAGTTGTGTGTTATACAACTTTATATCAATAAAATGTATGATAAACATATTAGCATGTGTATATATACATATACATATACACATTTGTGTGTGTATCTATATAAACATATACATATATGCATTTTGGGAGCCTATTAATCATTTGCCATCATAACAATTAGAGACACCCAAGTGTTATCCAATAAATTAGATCTAATAATACTTTTTTGTGATTGTCATGTAAAGGACCTTCCAAAGTCATGGCCAAGAGAAGGATTCCTTTTGACAGGATATAGGATTGGTACCCATTATGAAGGTTCAGTAACTCTCCTAAGACCCATAATTAGTAAGTGGCCATAGGAGGCCCTAAAACCAGAAAGTCTTAACTCCAGAGGCTACTTTTTGACTCTACAATCTTTCATGAGAGCACAGCATTCATCTCAGGAAAGCACAAATGTTTTCATATTAGAAAATAAGAGCAAATAAGACATTTTTTAATTGTACATGCATTTATAATAATAAAAAATTCTTGCAAATAGAAAAGAAACAACTTTATAGTGTTTAACTACTAAAACTTACAACAAGCATCTCACCGATATTTAGTAATATACTAAATACTTACAAGCATTTTATTTAATATGAGATGTAAAACAATACTTTAAAAAATTGCACATGCATTTAAAATAATAAAAACTTCTTGAAAATAGACAGGAAATAACTTTATAGTGTTTAATAAAACTTATAGCAAGCATCTCACTTACATTTAGTAGCACTTTATTTAATATTAGGTACTGGCCGGGCGCGGTGGCTCACGCCTGTAATCCCAGGACTTTGGGAGGCCGAGGCGGGCGGATCACAAGGTCAGGAGATCGAGACCACGGTGAAACCCCGTCTCTACTAAAAATACAAAAAATTAGCTGGGCGAGGTGGCGGGCGCCTGTAGTCCCAGCTACTTGGCAGGCTGAGGCGGGAGAATGGCGTGAACCCGGGAGGCGGAGCTTGCAGTGAGCCGAGATCACGCCACTGCACTCCAGCCTGGGAGACACAGCGAGACTACGTCTCAAAAAAAAAAAAAAAAAAAAAAAAAAAGAATATTAGGTACAAAACAAGATTTACCACTATCATCCACAGTAATCAATACTTTGTTGGAATTAGTTAAGGCTTTATGAAAGCAAGTACAAATGAGCAGTTTAAAAATTTTAATGTAATAATAAGTGTATTTGCTTTATGCAAATATTATATTATTATCTACTAGAAAATCCAAAATACTAAGCCAATGGTAGTATCACTAAGGAGTGGGCAAAGTTCTTAGGGAGGCAATATCAGATACTAGTAAAGATTTCACGCTGGACGCAGTGGCTCACTCCTATAATCCCAGCACTTTGGGAGGCCGAGGCAGGCGGATCACAAGGTCAGGAAATCGAGACCATCCTGGCTAACACGGTGAAATCCCGTCTCTACTAAAAATACGAAAAAAATTAGCCAGGCATGGTGGCGCACAAGTGTAGTCCCAGCTACTCGGGAAGCTGAGGTAGGAGAATCGCTTGAACCTGGGAGGCAGAGGTTGCAATGAGCCAAGATTATGCCACTGCACTCCAGCCTGGGCAACAGAACAAAATTCTGTCTCCAAAGTTTTTTTATTTTTTATTTTTTTTTAAAGTAAAATTAAGATAAAATAAAATGGATTTCAAGCTCTGGAGACAAATTGCATGCATTCAAATAAAGCTTTACTCTTATATGACTTAGCACACGTTACTTAAGCTCTTTGTACCTCCGTTTTCTTATTTGCATAATGGAGATAATAATGGTATCTTCCCATAAGAATATATAATAAGTTGATATATGGATGGAACTTTGACAACATCTGTCACATAGTAACCACCATGTAACTTATTGATTGTTATTTTTATTATTAAAAACCCACAATAATATACAAAAGTGAAAATAAATAACACACCCATGGTTATAAGAATGTGGAAATTCATATCATAAAAATGTCAATTTTCTACAAGTTAGTCTACAAATTTCATGCAATTCCAATTCAAATCCCAAAAGTGATTTTCAAAGCTGACAACTGAACCACAAATGTATATGGAAGAATATAAAGAAATGTACAACCAAGACAAATTTAAAGCTACAGCATTAGAAGGAACATCTCATCCTGTCAATATCAGAACACTATATTAGTACCAATTGTATGGTACTGGCACAGGAATAGACAAGCAAATAATGAACAAATCAGAGAGCCATGATTCATATCCTCATATATAAATATTCATATCTAATAGCAGTACCTTTACAAATAATTAGGGAAATGCCACAGTATCTATTCAATGGATTATGTTCGAACAATTGATTACATGATTATATGAGAAAAAAAAGTAAATTTGTTCTCTATATTGGTATCATATAAAATAAATTGTATTTACAATCAAACTCCTGAATGACAGCACTCAGAGATAGAACACTGTATCAGGTCAAACTCAATCCTACATTAGTTCCTCATAAAGGTCTATAAATAAAAAAATAATCCTTCTCCTACTGCTAAAATATTCTCATTTTATGTTAAGGAGAGATTCAACAGAAAGTTGAGAGAAGTGATTAAGATATTACCTTATGATTCCATGTATATGTTTTGAAATTCATGACACTCTAGGAGAACTGTAAATCTACTTTTGGGCATTTGTAGTTACAGGTGAAATTCAGATAGATCCCCATTAGTGAATATTTGTTTTTGTTTTACAACATTTTTTCCTTTCATCTGGAAGATGAAACTCTATTTTGTAAATAAGACTGACTCATTGTGTGGTTCTGATGTGTCTCCTACCACAAAATTAGGAGTGTGTCATGAAATTTTCCAAACTCATTGCTTTGGACATGGACATATGACTCAGGGTGGATCAATTACAGTCCTCTCCAGACTTATCTGGAAGAGATATTGGAGAAGCAGACCTCCACTTGCCACAATATGTGGATTTAAGGCATTCTGAGACTGAGTCAGCAAGTTGCCATCTTCACCATAGAGAACCTATGCAGAAAAGAAATCAACATAGAGAAAATCTAAGCCAAAGGAAATGAGTAGGACAGATTCCTGATGATATAAAATGCACTTTAATAGATCATGACATAAGCCAGAAATATTCCTTTATTTAGCAGTTTTTATGTTGAATTTAATTATTTCAGTTAAAACTTACTATTTTCACCATAAAAAATAATTTGGGCGATTTGAACATTGAATTAGGACCACATAGTTATAACAGTATTATTATAAAATTGATTACAAACAATAATGTAAAGCTAGAAGGAAATGATGTTTCATTCAGGATAAATTCATTAATACATGTATTTACTGTTACTTCTTCAATAATCTTGCTTTTATTTGGCAAGATCAACTAGCTACTGCAACAAATGAACTCAAAATATGAAATAGCACATATTGGAAATGTATTGCTTGTTTACAAGAGTAAACAGATCAGAGAACAATCCTCCTCCAAATGGCCAACAGATACTCTGCCATCTTCACCCTATGCCATCCAAGACTTCTCTGGCAGTCTTCTCCATTCCACTAGACAGGAAGCAAACAAAGCTTAAATAACCATACATGGGAATCTTTAATGAGTCAAGTCTAGAAATGACATATATCAACTATGTTTATACTACATTGGTTAGACCTCAGGAAATGTCTACACAAAAAAGCAAGAGAAGCTAGGAAAAGTCTATTTCTAACATCAATTAGAGGAGAATAAGGATATTGGTGAGCAGTAAGCAAGTTCTGTACAAACAGTTATTGTAATAATAAATATTCATGTGTACCTGTTCCCTCAGGTAGTATATGCTCACCCCATGGCAGACAAAACTAAGTCCCATCTATTTAGTATAATCAGCTCAAAATTCAGGATCTGTGGGTATTGAACACTCCTCTCCATCATGACTGGGAGTGGTTGTTGTGGTCCTGCAAAGCATGATATAAAAACAATCAGTCTTACGTATGTTGTCAGTGGTAGAGCAGGGATAAGATAACTATAGCAGAAAAGTAACATTTAAGAAAGGGAAAAAAGAACACGGAACACACCCCTCTTAATAATAACCATACAATCCTGCTGGATAGGTCTTACAAAGCACCCCTACTGAGACACACCTGATTTGCTCTACTGTGAGGAAAGTTCTTTAATGAGACCCACATTCCTGACCAAAAGTTACTTCCTTGTTTATTGTTCTCCATGACCTCAGGTTCTGCTCCCTGGGAAACACTTGCTTGTTCTTTACCCTTGGGAACTATCCATCTTACACTGGTTGTTTCTTTCTTATGAAAATGTAGGAGCCAGAGGATTGTTTTGAGTGCATTTTTCCTCGTAGCTCAGGAGTTTTTTGAGCTAGGAGGAGTTCTCCTAGCTCAGGAAAATTTTGAGGAAATTGAAAAAACAATTTCCTCAAAAACTTAATAGACTTTGGATGTATTTCTTTCAAGTCAATTTCATGTGCTAATAAGCCAATCATAAAGATCCTTCATAGACAAAACTCTAGAGTCTATTTTTTTTTCTCCTTTGCCCCTTTCAGTAGATCATTATTTCAAATTACCAGGGATAGTTACTAGAAAATAAGCTTAAGTAGGAATATCATACACTGAATCTGGTGATTATTTGAAGGCTTATTCAAATTATCTGAGAAATTTTAAGACCTCCATCTTTTATGTAAATCTCTTTTCAATTTGATTTCATAGTTTTTAAAATCTAGAAATAGGTGTTTCCAATTATATGTACTTACTAATTTTTCTCTATTCACTTTTATTTTTTCTGTACATTGGTCATGTTTTCTTAAGATTTTGCTTTTCGTATAGCTCCCTGCTAAAAGAAAGAAAGAATATAACATAGGCTCTTTAAACAATAACAGACATACACCAAAAAATGACCAATAGACATAAATTTTGGTTGGGCTAATAAAAAAAGAAGGTAGGGCAACCTATGTCAGGTGGAAGGATAGACACATAAATAAGATATATTAGAGATTTAAATATAATCATATTGTATAATAAATATATATTATATTATTATAAATATAATAAATATATATACTTAGAGATTTAAATATAATCATATTGTATAATAAACAAATTTTATGTCAACAGTTTTGAAAAGTTAAATGAAATTGATTTTATATTTTTTAAATATCAAACTGATTAAGAAAAAAACCTCACTTGTACTATAATAACTATTAAAGAAATTAGCATAGTAATTTAAAAAAAGAAATCCAAAAATCACCAGGCCTAGATTTTTTTTTTTTTTTTTTTTTTTTTTTTTTTTTTTTTTTTTTGAGACGGAGTCTTGCTCTGTCGCCCAGGCTGGAGTGCGGTGGCCCGATCTCGGCTCACTGCAAGCTCCGCCTCCCGGGTTCATGCCATTCTCCTGCCTCAGCCTCCCGAGTAGCTGGGACTACAGGCGCCCACCTCGCCCGGCTAGTTTTTCGTATTTTTTTTAGTAGAGACGGAGTTTCACCGTGTTAGCCAGGATGGTCTCGATCTCCTGACCTCGTGATCCGCCCGTCTCGGCCTCCCAAAGTGCTGGGATTACAGGCTTGAGCCACCGCGCCCGGCCAGATATTTTTAATAGGCCAATTCAAATAGACTTTCAAGGATAAGATATTTCAATATAGAGAGCAATTTAGAGACCAGATAGAGTGCATATACCTTACTTTGAAATTGATACAAAAAATAGACGTTTCTCATTTATGAACATACCTATAATAATCCTAAAAATAGTATTAGAAAATCAAACCAAGAGTAACATAAAAAAATGCAACATGACCAAGTTGAGTTTATTTTACAAATATGAATGTACAGTAATATATTAAAAGAAAAAAATATAAAATCATCCTAATAAATGTAGAAAAGTTACTTGCTGAAATTTACACATATTAATATTGATAACAAGTGAAAATTTAGCACACTAGGAATAGAAAGACACACAGGCTGACAAAAGTGATGTTCAAATAATCACAATAAAGCAAACCTTATTTTTAATGAGAAACAGTTACTATCATTAACTCTGAAGTAATATAAAATATAAGTATGCTTGTTATCATCACTTTTATTCAAAATCTTACAGAGGTCTGCCACAAAAAAAGGGGGAAAGAAAATCACTGGAAAAAAAAAAAAAGAAATAAAATTTTGATTATTCAAAATTCATATAATTATCAGAATTGAAAACTAAAAAATAATCAGATAAGTTACTAGAAGTGGTAAGCATTCATTACCAGGGCTTATCAAAAATTAAATGTATTTCAAGCATGAAGTAGCTAGGTAATTTATTTTAAATAGCATTATAAATAGTAACACACAGTGTGAAATGCTAAAAATAAACTTAACAAAAGAAGAAACAACCATAATGTAGATGTTAAGATAATATTGATAGAGAGTTAAGAATCCCTAAATAAAGTCTTATTTATATTCATGGAAAACAAGGAGAAATACACTATTATGAAGATGTCAATTCTCTCCCAAGAAAATTATAGAATACATTAAATTCTAATTTAAATTCTAGTATTTTCCCCTCTGTAACTGGAAAATGTATTATAAATTTCATACGAAAGAGTAAAATGCCAAAAACATAGCCAAGATACTCTTTTTGGAACTCTTGGGTTCAAGCGATCTTCATGCCTTTGCTTCCCAAAGTGCTGGGATTATAGTCTGAGCCACCACGTCCAGTCCTGATAGTCTTTTATATTTTAAATTTTTAGTTCAGGAGTACATGTGCAGATTTGTTACACAGGTAAACTTCTGTCATGTGGCTTTGTTGTACACATTATTTCATCACCCAGGTATTAAGCTCAGTGCCCATTAGTTATTTTTCCTGATCCTCTCCCTTTTCTCAACCTCCACCCTCTAAAAGGCCCCAATGTGTGTCGTTCCCCTCTATATGCCCATGTGGTCTCATCATTTACCTCTCACTTACAAGTGCAAGCAGTACTTGGTTTTCTGATCCTGCATTAGTTTGTTAAGAATAATGGTCTCCAGTTCCATCCATGTCCCTGCAAAGGACATGATCTCATTCTTTTTATAGCTGAATAGTATTCCGTGGTGTATATGTACCACATTTTCTTTATCTAGTCTATCATTGATGGGAATTTAGGTTGATTCCATGTCTCTGGTATTGCGAACAGTACTGCAATGCACACATGAATGCATGTGTCTTTGTAATAGAATGATTCACATTCCTTTGTGTATATATGCAGTATTGGGTTCTGGGTTTGCTGGGTCAAAAGCATTTCTATCTTTAGGCCTTTGAGGAATCACTGCACTGTCTTCCACAGTGGTTGAAAGAATTTACACGTCTACCAACAGTGTATGAGCATTCCTTTTTCTCTACCACCTTGCCAGCATCTGTTATTTTTTGACTTCTTAATAATAGCCCTTCTGACTGGTGTGAAATGGTATCTCATTGTGGTTTTGATTTGCATTCCTCTAATGATCAGTGATGTTAAGCTTTCTCTCATGATTGTTGGTTGCATGTATGTCTTCTTTTGAAAAGTGTCTGTTCATGTCCTTTGCCCACTTTTTAATGGGGTTGTTGGTTTTTTCCTTGTAAATTTAAGTTCCTTAGAGATTCTGGTTATTAGACTTTTGTCAGATGCATAGTTTGCAAAATTTTTATCCCATTTTGTAGGTTGTCTGTTTACTCTGTCGCTAATTTCTTTTGCTATGAAGAAGCGCTTTAGTTTAATTAGATCTCATTTGTCAATTTTTGCTTTTGTTGCAATTTCTTTTGGCAACTTTGTCATGAAATCTTTGCTCCTGTCTATGTACTAAATGATATTGCCTAGGTTGTCTTCCAGGGTTTTTATAGTTTTGGGTTTTACATTTAAGTATTTAATCCATAAGATAATCTTGAACAAACAAAATGTTAGAGATGGTGTTATGGTCTTTTAGCCATAAAGAGTTTTTATTTTAAAAAGTCATTATTAAGGAATATATTATTGATGAAAGGTGATCAATGAAACAGAAATTAAACACAGAAGCATATGTCCTTAATATATGAAAAGAAAATGGCATTTTACATCAGTGGAAAATTTAGGTTCTATTTTACAAATAGTACTAAAAGAATTAATTTTCCCTATGATTTTTGGGATGCTTTCACAGTCGTTGAAATCACATACATATATAAACATATACATATAATCATTAATCAATGATTATAGTAATATACAGAAAATACGAAATTAAAAGAAAAATAAAAGGAAAGTAAATGTCACTTATTAGCATAAACTTGAAATAAAAATTAATGAAAACATCACAAGAAAGACAAAATCAAAACTCATGGTTAAATTTAGGTACAAACTTTAGGTACAAAATATAGACAAACTGAGGTCAATCAAAGTTAAAAGACAATAACAATAAAATAGCTATGCCAAAGTTGGGTTCATTCCAGGAGTGCAAGTATGGTTATTTATTTTTACAAATCAATTAATATAATGCATCACATCAGCATATTAATGAAAGGAAATCATATGTTACTCTCAATAGAAATGGTGATAAAATTAAACATCCATCCATAACTCTAAAAAAATCTATTGGCAAAGTAGAAAAATAAATTGACTTCCTAAACTTGATAAAAAGCATGCAAAAACAAACAGCCGACAGAAAAAAAAAAACATAATTAAGACATTTTCTCTAAGATCAAGGACAAGACAAGGTAGCTGGTGATTGCCTTTCCTATTCTGAAGAGTATAGGGGTATAAGCTATGGCAGTAGGCAAGAACAATACACAAATGCTTAAAAATGGGAAGAAAAATACTAGGCTGTTATTCAAAAATAAGAAAATATGCTATATCATAAATACAATTAAAACCACAGATAAAATACTATAACTACACAAGGTTTTATAAAGGTTGTAGAGTACAAACCAATATATCATGAAGAGCATCCATAGAACAAAATGATTTCTTACAAATCAGTATTTTTTTAATAAGCAAATTAGCAAAGTGTGTAAACAGACTATTTACAGAGAAAGAAATATAAAGGGCCAGTATATGTATGTGTGTGTATACATATATATACATTTAAAATATATATATATATATATTTCAAATGCTCAAATTTACCAATCATCAAGGATATACAAATTAAACCAATATAAATATTTTTCACATATTGACTGATAATACAACTAAGGTCATGTATTGGTAAAAATTTATAGAAACGTGCATTCTAATACATATTTGATGAAAATGTCCATTAGTAAAATCCATTTGAAGGATAATTAGGTGGAACATCATAAAATTAGAATGCCCCTAACTTTAGATAAAGCAATTCAAATTTCTGGAAATCTATCCAACATTAACATTTACACAAGAGCACATAGACATATTCATTCATGCATGAATGCATTCATTCCTTACTAAGTGCTCCATGTACTAGAACCTATCCTAGGTACTGCAGAATTAAAAGAGAATAAGACAGAGAAAGACTTACCCTAACATGCTGGAAAGTTTATATACTAGAAGAATATGGATGCAACGAATCAATAAAGAGCATAATAATTAATAGGATCATAAAAAACTAAAAGAAATAATGACTAAGAGTTTTCCTTTTCTGAGGCATTAATAAATATATTGATGAGCAGAGGACACCATCATTCCTGAACAGATTGATGGCAATTGTCTTGTGAGGGTATGCAACGGAATAAGTTCACTGTTCATAGTGGGAGAAATGAAGCCCCAACAGAGGCCATGTGAGAAAAGCATATGGAATTAACACAAATGACGAAGGAAAATAGGTCATTACATTACACTGACTTGTAGAAATTTGCAGCACCCTCCCTCCCCATCTTAGTCTATTCACGTGTACTGACTCCCTGCTGCCCAGACTATAATCTTCCTAAGAACAAGAGTTATGTCTGTCTCTCTTGTTTCTCTAAACCCAGTACTTGGCATATCTTAGTAATAAATAACTTCATGTATTTACATAATTATTAACTCATGTAGGGTTTACTGTGTGTGCCAGCCATAATTCCTAATGTTTTAAAAATAAGAAATGAAAACTCATTCATTTGCACCTCATAACAACTTGATGAGGTTGCTTTATTTTTATCCCCCTTTCACAATTGAGGAAATGGAAGCATAGGCAGTTAAAGTAACTTAATCAAGGTCCAGTGTGGTAGAGACAAGACTGTGCACCCTAGACATCTGGCTATAAAGAACCTGCTTTTAACCACTATTCTATGCTGATTAAGAGATTGCTGAACTCACTTTCTTGCAAACAGTTAAACTTCCTGGAACTGCATTGACAGAAACCTTTCATTCTGGAAGAGAGCCTCTGCTTAATGTAAAGACTCATTCAAGAGTTTTCCCTCTCCATCAAGTGGTAGGGGGGAGGGAGAGGCTTGCCTCCCATGGTACATTTACATTGCAACCTTTAGAGAAATTATTAGCTGATTTAAAATGGAAATGAACAAGGCAGCCTAAAACCTCTTGACTTGGAGTTTAAAAAAAAAAATTGCTGTATTCATTTAGCCTAAGAAAGAACAACACCATAGTTAAATTTAAGTATATCCAAAGAAAATTCCAATTAAATTATACTGATGGAAATTTGAATGATCATCCCATTAAATTTTTTGAATATAACTTTCCTCACTAGCCAGTAAAATATTTTTCATTCAGAGGAGTTGAGTGATCTGTCTTTTGAATAATAGTAAATACAGCTCACATTTATTTTAGAATGTCAGAAAACAGCTCGGTTGACAATATTAATAGAGTAGAAAATCCATGATCGCAGAAGTTTCATGTCAAATATGACAACCTTCTAAATTACTTGTCAAAGTTGACCTGCACACAAGCTTAGATGAACTAAGTTAGGCAAGTTAACAGTGAGTGTAAAAGTGAAATACATCTCAGAATTTCAATGATAGTGATCACTGAACAAAACTTGGGATTGAAAGAACTACAAACAGAGGAAAAACTCATCTATTCCTGTAACTATTTAACAATGAAAAGCATATTTAGACCAAGTTCAGAGAAAAGAGACCTTTATAACATATTTAATGTAACCATGCAAATAAACACAATGAGCATTTGTTTTGATTTACTCAGACAAAAGGAAGTATTTTCAATAGTGATGCCAACAAAAAATCTGTATTGTAAAAATCAAAGATGATACTTACAATTAGGAATATTAACTCATTTCCTAAATTCAAAAACATTTTTGAAATCTGGGACTAGTTTTATGAGATAAACCATCAAGGAATTATTAGCAGCAGCAGGTACTGGTATTCCTCATAGCTGTATAATAGCTAGCTGTGCTATACACCCACAAGGTCTATAGTTAGAGGGAAATAAAAAAGTAAAGTAAATAGCTGTCATTCATTGAGCAGATTCTAACAGCCATGATATACTGTACTAGCTATTTTAAAATATCATTTCATTTAATGCTCAGAAGAAACTCCAGTAGACAAATAGATTAGTGTACATACTTCAGTATGCTAGTTCGTTATAATTTTCCAGCGTTGGCAAGGAAATTTTACTTTATAAACAATTCTGGATCAGAAAACACATTGTCTACCTACTGCATACTTCCTGTACCACAACAAAGAGTCTAAAATGCATTGATATTCAGTAAATATTCTTAGTATATTAAAAACTTGTTTTACTATATTAAAGTCCTTAAAGAAGGGTATCAATATTTTATATATGGCCTTTTAGTCCTTCAATTTCTCAATTCAAATAATAAAGAACAAGTTATAGCTTACATCCTTTTTCAAAGAGAATTAAGAGACAAAGCCGATGTAGTAGCACTTGGCTGTAATCCCCAATACTCAGGAATCCAAAGCAGGAGGAATGCTTGGGTCCAGGAGTTTGAGGCTATAGTGCACTGTGATTGCACCTCTTAAGAGCCATTGCACAACAGCCTGGACAACATCATGAGAACCCATCTATTAAAAAAAGACAACGGAAAGAAACTTAAGATATAAACAATGTATTTGCAGGTAAAAATACTTTAGTTATAGTTTTCTAGATGACTTTAACAAGCATTTATATAGGTCCTATTATATAAATGCTGGTCACTATTCTTGGCGCTAGAATCTACCTACATCAGGACTTCACATCTAGTATTGGCATGCGTGTCCATCCATGCATGTATATATGTATTTTGGGGAAAGGGATACAAAACTAATAAAGGGATACAAAGCTAATACTCATCAAATAAAACAACATGTCTAATATATGTATGGTTGAGTAAACTTTAGTATATTAATTATTGCTCTTTTCCCTCTCCCATATTGTTACCTTTTTTCTGCCTCTTCTTCAAGCAAGTAGTAAGCCTCAAGCCTCACGTATTTGGAATAGGTATATAACTAAAAATAAATTAAAGTTAGCTTGTCCGAATTCTGAAAATTTGTTTTGTAAGTTCTATACCTACTGAGCATAATAGTTTTTGGAACAAGATAAAAAGAGTCTTGGAAAAGCAGGAATTAAGTTGAGGTTCCCCTTAAACTATTGTTTGGTGGGGCCCAGAGGTACAGATCCAAACAGTAATGGGACATTGCTTCAAGGCCTCAAAGAATGGTCGTGGGCTGGTCACCAGGCACAGCAGAGATTTGACACCTCAAGCATGGCATGAAAACAGCTAAAAAGTGTTAGTCGAATAAACCACTGTAAGCACAGCCAGTGAGAATGTCAGTGTGGACCATCACCAGTCATCAGAAACTCCTGTCCATTCCCTGGGCACAAAGTAGGCATCTCAGATTCTGAACGGACATTAGGTTGGGGAAGGAGAACCTACCACATTGGAGATATAATTTCTTGTAAATTTAGAAAGTCAGAGTATAATAGTAAAATCAGTTTTATTTAAAGGAAATAAAGTAATACTTTAAACACACCTTAGTTTGCAAACTGTAATAAATATCTGACTGGTTGTGAGATAATAAAAGTATTTGTGAAGTACATACAATGAAAAAGAAAAGCAAGTGATTAATGTATCACAGGGAAAGTGACATCTGAGTAATGTTTGGAAGATGAGTGAAAGCTTCCTTAGCAGAGGTATTACACATGCAAAGTTAGACATAACTCTTAACACCATACTTTGACCTAGATATCATCAGAAATCCATTAGTGTAGCGCTGGAATGTAAAAATTCACAAGCGACTGATCATAAGAGAGGTGAAGTTGAGAGAAAAGCAAGATGTATTGAATGAATAGGATAATAATTTTCAGTAGGTAGCAGTGGTTCTCAAAGTATGGTCAAAGGACTCCTAGATATTCAACACTTTTTCAGTGGATTCACAAGGTCAGAACCATATTTCTTATAATAATAAAGCATTATTTGCTTTTAACACTCTTTTTCTCATACAAGAATGCAGAGGAAGTTTCTAAAGGCTACATGACATATGACATCACAACAGACCAATGCAGAAGGGGATAAAACCCCGTGAATCTCCTATTGAGGCAGACATTAAAGAGATTTGCAAAGATGTAAAACAATGCCACTTTTCTCACTTTTTTTTTTGTTTCAAAATTAACATTATTTTCCATAATATTTATGTTAATATACAATAAAAATGTTTTGGAAATGTTTGTTTCAATTTCTAATATAGTAAACACTGTTTATCTAAAACAAACTTTAAAAAGTGTTTGGGGTTGGTCTCAACAACTATTAATAATGTAATTTCAAACCAAAAAGTGTGAGGACCCATACTGAAACTTAATAAGAACTAAGTTTAGAGGCTTCATATTTCTTAATGCTAATATAACTAGTATGATAAAAGGAAAAACATAAATAGTCATCCTGGTTATTATACTTGACTATTGAATTGGTATGGGTAAACGGTGTCAATACATTGATAGTTAAGACAGCGATGAAGGCAGGTGATAAAAATGTAAAATGGAGCTGAAAAGTAGTATAAATAATATTCGTTTAAAAGTAATGAAGTTTTAATCAAATATGTCATTTCTATTAAAATAGGCTGTCATGGCTGTTTCCTCACTGCAATTATTACTGCTAAAGAAAGAGAGGAGGAGGATGAGAAGGTAGAATAAGAGGAAAAAAATTAAGCTTTTGCATGCTGATTAGTACTTTAAATATTAGGCTGATCATCATAAAGCATAAAGAGTAAGGAGAAAACACTTGTTTTTAGTGTTCAAAATGAATATTCTCTAGGATAAATTAATTGAGCCAAAAATAGCCTGTTCCAAAAGCTTACATTAGGAAATGCTACATGAGGGCAAGAAATGTTTGAATATTTGATACCCGATATGGTTTGGATATGTCTGCACTCAAATCTCATCTACAATTGTCATCCTCACGTGTTGAGGGAGAGACCTGGCAGGAGGTGATTGGATCGTGGGGGTGGTTCCCCCCATGCTATTCTCTGATGATAGTGAGTTCTCAGGAGAATATTTGCCTTGCTTCCCCTTTGCCTTTCACCATGACTGTAAGCTTCCTGCGGACCCTCCAGCCATGTGGAACTGTGAGTCAATTAAACCTCTTTTGTTTATAAATTACCCAGTCTCAGGCAACATCTTCTTGGCGGTGTGAAAACAGACTAATACAAAACCAATACAAAATTAATATAGATGTTTAATTTCATAAAAAAATTGTCATTACTGAATATGACCACCCTTAGGTTAGCAATTTTATAAATATTTCTAACACCATTATTCTGAAGAGTGGCCATACTGGTTTATGGCTTAATAACTCAAGGACTATTTTACTAACCCAGGTATCAAAGAATCTAACAGTTAATTTGATTTGGAACAAATATGGTTATTTGTAATAATTTTACAACATAATAGACAACAAAAATTGCTCAGTTCAAACAAAAACTAGGATAGAGAATATACAATCTTGGTTAATGTTTTCATCGTTTTGTAGAAATGCTCATAAATAAGTCTATACATTATATATCTATAAATAAATACACTAAGACAACAATGCAATACCACCACCTAGGAGATGCCACACACCTATTAGAATGGCCACAATCCAGAACACTAACAACACTAAATGCTGTTTACTATGTGGAACAACAGAAACTCTCATTAATTGCTGATGTGAATACAAAATGATACAACATTTTGAAAAACAGTTGTTTGGTGGGTTCTTATAAAACTAAACACACTCTTTCCACACAATCCAGAAGTCATGCTCCCTTGGTATTAATCCTAAAAAGTGCAAAACTTATGTCCACACAAAAATATACTCAAAGGTGTTTATGTTAGCTTTGTTCATAATTGCCAAAATGTAGAAGCAACTAAGATGTCAGTCAGCAGGTGAATAGATGAGTAAATGGTGGCACATCCAGCCAAAGTAATGCTACTCCGTGCCAAAAAGAAATGAGCTATTAAGCCATTAAAAAAAAAAAAAAGGAGGAAACATAAAAGCATTTACTAAGTAAAAGATGCCAGTCTGAAAAGGCTATTCACTCTTTAATACTAATTATTTGACTTTAGGGAAAAAAGAAAAAGTATGGAGACAGTAAAAAGATCAGTAGCGGCCGGGCATGGTGGCTCACGAGGCCTGTAATCCCAGCACTTTGGGAGGCTGAGGTTGGCGGATCACGAGGTCAGGAGTTCAAGACTAGCCTGACCAACATGGTGAAACCCTGTCTCTACGAAAAATACAAGAAAATTCGCTGAGCGTGGTGGTGCACGCCTGTAATCCCAGCTACTCAGAAAGCTGAGGCAGGAGAATTGCTTGATCCCAGAAGGCGGAAGTTGCAGTGGGTCGAGATCACACCACTGCACTCCAGCCTGGGCGAAAGAGCAAGACTCTGTCTCAAAAATATATAAATAAATAAAATTAAATTAAAAATTAAAAAAATAAAAAATAAAAATCAGTAGCTGCCAAACTTTACAAGGGAAGGAAGACGAACAGGCAGAGTGCAGAGGATTTTTGGGGCAGTGAAACTTCCCTGTATAATACTATAATGGTGGATACATGCCATTACAAATCTATCCAAACCCACAGAATGCACACCACCAAGTATAAACCCTACTGTTAACTACGGGCTACAGGTGATCATGATGTCACTGTAAGTTCATCGATCATTACAACTTTGTTGGACAATATTGATGATGGGGAGGCTACGCATGTGTGGGAGCAGGAGGTATACAGGAAATCTCTTTACTTTCAACTCTGCTTTGCTGTAAACCTAAAACTACTCAAAATATTAAAGTCTATTATAATAAATATGTGCAACTAAAATCTCTGTACTTTCTACTCAATTTTGCTGTAAACCTAAAACTGCTCAAAAACTTAAAGTATATTAAAATAAATAAATAACTACAAATAAAGAATGTGTCTTGGTTCATATTTACTAAGTTAGAAATTGTAATTTCTTGTAAGATTTAAAAACAGGATAGGAGTTAACTCAATACCCTCAGTAATATCATCTTCCTATTAAAAAGAATATTACAAGAAGACTAAGAGGCAGGATGATAAACTTTTTTTTACTCATGATCAATATTTTAAGAAAGGGGACAAAATTAGGCAAAAATTATCATATAATACTTTGTTGAAACAAACACCTTCTAAGAACCATATTTGATTAGGTTAAGTGAAAAAAAAAAAAAAAAGGAAAAGAAAAACAGAATAGAATTTCCATTGTTGCAATGTTCTCAAAATTTGAGCCTAATTTCTTGATAAATATAGCTAAAAGAGTAAAGCATTAAAGTCAGCATAGTGCTTTGATAACAATTAGAGGAGAGTATAATGACACAGTGTTGGTTGTTGTTATTTTAATGTAACAGTTTTGTGTGTCAACAATGTGCTTCAATTTTGGCAGTGTTTCACCCAGTACAAATTCTACAAAGAATATTAGAGAGTATTTTCTTTAGACGTAGTTCACAGAATACAAATGAACATATTAAATATTGATGTTTCCTTTTCTGCAAGGTATTTTTACTTTTACAATATCTTTTATCTAATTTCTATTTTATTCATATTCTGTCAGATTAGCCTCACCTCATTAGAACACAATAACACATCCATGAAAGCAGAGATCAGAAATAATAAACAAGAACAAAAACAACCTATAAACTCTCAACTGACTTAACATTTGTGAAGGACTATTTCACCGATAAATAAGTTTCCTGAGTATTGAAAAGCTTGCTATCATTACTACATAAATAGAAATAACCCAGTGATTAAATGGCTGGTATTCACATCAGAACCAAGAGTGCATACTAGTTTTGAAAGAAAATCAGAAATATATAACATTTTATACAATGCAAAATTACATTTTTACTAAGACATACAAGTGGTAGGAGTTTTAGCTTTTTAACTGTGAAACATTGTTCTACTTAAAAGCATATCGTATTAAAAAATCCAGTGTCATAGAAAAACTATTAGAAACATTGCAAAATTTAGTTCTAAGAATTTACTTTTTTTTTTTCTTTTTCTGATATACATGCTAACTTTAAACAATGACTGGCAGTAGAGCAGAGACTACAAGTTGTTTACCAAAAAATAAATTCTGTTCCTTTCAATAGTAGAACTACTATGTATATCCATGTCCAACTATACTATATGTGTCCCTTGAGGTTATATGTAGCCATTTAAATGAATTATTTCAATGGTATGCATACAAAAGTGATGTGTCTTACTTCCAATCTGGGCTCTCAAGATCAATATTACCTTCCTGTGAAATTAAGCAATTTAATATATTGTTAATATAAGTATTGTTATATTATTATAGTTATATTATTATATATAACATATTATATATAGTTAATGTAAGTATTAATATATATACTTCAGACTTAGAAAAATAAAATACTATCTTGTCTTAACCATTGTTGTTTTGGCCTCTTTGTCATAGCCACTAGCATTTCTGAATACTAATATAGCAAAGCAAGTGTCTCATCCTAGTCTCACTGAAGTTTCAAACTGGCTCAGGTAAAGATATGACATCATTCCTTAAAATATCACATGCTCATTCTCCACTGACTCTACAGCATCCCAAGTAGACTTAAAAACTAAAACTATCCCTCAGATAACAAATCACATTATGTAAATAAATTATAACCAAAATAAGAAATAAAGAACCACTATATTGCAAGCAATCAGGAAAAGTAATCAGGACTTTTCCAGCTACAAGGGGTCAGGATTCCAACTTCAATCAGTTTAAGCAACAAATAAACAAACTCACTTTTTTTTCTCTCTGTTTTTTCTCTTTTCTTTCTACATTAGACAATGTTGATTTTCCAGCTAAATCCAATTCTAACCTCATTCTTTATTGCTGACTGAGTTGTTCAAGTGTTCACACTTTCATAGTAAAATCATCAAAAAGCAAAGAAAACTCTATCACCTAAAAATGAAGCAAGGTAATTACATTACCCTAATCATGATTGGTTTAGAGCTTGTAAGAAGAAATTCTGGCAAATGAGACATGAAATGTAAAAGTCTTCTGAGTGGTGGGACTTCTTTGGATATTATTTTTCTTTTAAAAAGAGACAGACGACCTGTAGATATCACAAAATGATAGTTTATTATGAACAAAAAATTCCAAGATATTCAAAAGTTTACCAAAAGTGGACAAATCTTTAAACAATTACACGTGAACAAAACTATTTCAAAACATCCAAAACCTAAATTTCCTATACCATTAACATTAATCTATATTTGATTTAAATAATAATAACAATCAATTAATTAAATAATTGTATTAAAATTTGAAAATCTTCTTGGAAAGAAAGCAGTAGGCTTGAATGTTTTTGCTGGAGATTTTTATTAAAATCTCAAAAACAATTTAAATATATATAAATCATTTAAGAGAACTGAAAAAGAGGATATGCACCTTCTATACCACAACCTGACAAGGACAAAACCAAAAAGAAAAGTTATAGTTTTATCTCACCTATGAACACATGTAAGAAAATACTCAGCAGTTTTTTTAAAATTTACTAATATTTCTAATTTTATAAGCATCAATAAATTTGCTGAATTACATAAAAAGGATAATATATCATGTCTAAGTTGGATTTATACCAATAAAGAAAAGTTGTCTTAACATTAGTAAATCTGTATTTGTATTTTGCCATCTTATTTTAAAAATCATATGGAATTCTCAATACAGACAGACAAAACATTGTAGCACTCATTATGAAAATGTAAGCAGACTCTAACGGAGAAATTCCTTAAACTTAGAAGATCTAAAGAGCTTTACAAAAATATATTTAATTTTGAAAGTTTTCCCTTTGAGATTGGGAGCAAGATTGGGAACGAGAAAATATGGGATTTCAATGAACACTGTGCTGGAATCTGCCATCGGTGTAGTAAGGCAAGAGGAGAAAATAAAATTTACACAAATTTTAAGAAAAATAATAAGACTATATTTTAATGAAATATCCAGTAAGGAATCATTAAATTATTTGAAATAGCAAGAATTTATCTATGCTGTAGAATATGTACTAAACCAATGAAAAGCATTTTGAATGTTATTAATAAAATATGAAATTCTCAGTAATAAATTCACAAATTATGTGCAAGATTTAATAAAAATCATTGATGAATTTTAAAGAATTAAATAAATCCAGATATAGAGTACTACGTGGATTGGAAAAATCAAAACTTCAGAGATATGAATCTTCTCCTGATTTGTAGACTAATTTAATATAACCATAAACCAAACTTTTATTAGGGTGTATGTGTGGAATTTGACCAGTTAATTCAAATATTTTTGTGGAAATCAAAGGTCAAGATCTTTTAAAATAATCATAGGATTGAAGCAAATACTCTGTGAGATATTTAGGCTTGTTACAAAACCACAATAATTAGGACAGTTTGGTAGTGACGCTAAGGAAGGGGATGGAACAACGAAACAGAATGGAGAGCTTGAACCCAGACACATGCATTATAGATATTTTGCTTATGAAAAACAAGCAATGTAGATTTGTCAGAAAAGAATTGTATGGAAATATCAGACTCTCAAGAAATATGATAATTAGGTATCTACATGAAAAAAATTAAACGGGACCAAACCAATCACACTAGGCAAAAATAACACCAGATAGATTATAGATGTATATGTCAAAAAATAAAAAATAAAAGCAAATGCAAACAAACAAAAAACTCTGCAAAGGCTTAAGAGAATAACATGGTAAAACAGGATAGTATGTTTATAATCTTGGGAGAAAAAATTAAACAAAACATCAAAAGTACTTTAAAGTGAATAAGTTTGCTTTTTTCTTTAAAGTGTTCATCAAAAAAGATGAAGAAAGTAAAAGGATGTCACAGCACAGAAAAAGATAACTGCAACACATAACACTGACAAAGGATTTAAAAGCGGAATATGAAAGGAACTCCAAAAAAAAATCAATTAAAACATCACAGCAAACCATGTTTTTAAATGGTCAAAAGACTTGAAGAGAAACTACAAAAAGAGAAAATTTAAATGCTCTATAAATCCAAAAGCTGTTTAAGGTTATTAGTAAGCAAAGAATTCCAAATTAAAATCAAAACACCACTAAACAGCCACTAGTTTGCAACAATCATAAAGCCTGAAAACATCAGCTGATTCTTACTGTATGGAGCACCTAGAATCATTAAAACTGCAGTTGAAAGCATATATTGCTGTAATAACTTTTGAATGCATACATTCGACTCAATGCTTTCGCTTCCTATACACAATAATGTTTGTGAATGTATTCTAGAAAAAAATGTAGCAATGATCATAGCAGCACTATTATACCTGCCACCAAACAACCAAATACTCAGTCAAATGGATTAATAAATTGTGGTATAAGCATATAATGGAATACTATGCAGCATAAAGGGGAAAAGTAAAAGCTATATCCAACAACATAGGTGAATTTTATACAAACATGTTATTCACTGAAAATGACACCATAGGATAGTGCATGCCACAAAATTTGGTTATATAAAGTTCAAAACAGGACAAAACTAAACTATATTAGTTGAGGTTACATACACAGATTTCAAGATTCTAAAGCAAGAAAATTCTTCCCACTTTCTGGGGCAATTTCAAAAATCAGAAACCAGATAAACGCAGGTAACTGTCTTGCTTTTAGAAAATAAAAAGCCAGGGCATTGCTGCCTCCATGATTCTAGCTACTTAATGTACCTAATATTATCTATGGGGGCATTATCTATGATAATTAATTTATTTATAGTTTGTGACATAATTTTTACCATGTGCTGTAATAAAAAATTCTATTATTTTCTGAAACAAATACCAAGACATTCATGAGTGCATGCTATATTTTTCTACCCACATACAAATTACCACAAAGCTTCCTACAGGCATTATTCTCAAGCAAATCAGAATGATAATTGGTATTTGAAATGAACTAAATGACTAGATACTTCACAGATACAGTCATTATAATCTCAAATCCTTTTAAAGATTTCTATCAATGATTTAAATTTGATGGTTTTGCTAATACTGAAATGAAAAGATTCACTATGACTTTTCAAAGAAATATCAGATGGTGCAATACAGAAAAGAACAGCAACAACAAACGAATCATTGGTAACCTCAAGGAGATCTGAGTTGCTGGATAACATAACATTTAAATTTTAAAACCATTTTTTTAAATTAAAAGTCTACGCAAAGATCATGGCTACCTGGAATTCAAGAAAGAGTTCTGTTGGTCAAACATCTTAATTTAAGCATCACTTAAGCATAGTATTTACTAGAACACTTACAGCATTGTTACATTCTTTACTTCTGCACCCTCCATATTAACTACCCAAATGGTTCGTTAGAGTAATAAAATCTGTGGACTGTCACTGTTAAGATGGAAACTTTGTGACTGTTAAGCTGCTATCACAGGTAACATATTTTCTTCTGTGAGGGCAATAGGATTGATTATATTAAAACAGGCCTTGATTTCTTCTTTCTGCCCTTTCCATAAATCTTTAGAACTATAAGCATGTAGGCAGACACAAAAGCAAAGCAAGGTGGGTGTTGTTTACTGTCGTAATACAACTGATTTCTCTTGTGTCTCTAACTCTCATCCCCAAAAACCAACGCATACAGCTTAGGCTTGGAATTTTCATATTTCAAATTCAAATTCAAATCTTTCCTTTCCTTATACCCACATTTGTCAGTTACAGTCTGCAAGGCTAACTTTGTGCCTATTTCACCACTGGGAACTTTATATTCAGTGACATATGGACTGGATGTTGATTTTGAATCTCAAAAAAATTGCTATTTAAAAATAAAAGAAACATTACCTTGGAAATAACCTTGTAAAGGCACTTCAAATCTTTCTTCTAGCTGAAAAAAAAAAAAAAAAATCCCGTAAAAAGCCAAAAACAGAATATAATATTCTTTTCTTGTCTGGTTTCAGTCAGACTTTAGAAAAAGTAAACAGAGAAAGAAAAATTGCTAAAAGTGAAGCCTTTTTTGTCAGCTAAGAAAATACAAAGTCTCCAGAGGTTTCTCTTTTCTCTTTCCTTGGTTTCTTCTGTCAAATTTTATAATAAAATCAGCCACAAATGTGAAAAAGAACATATATTTTGTTTCGTCTAAAGAAATACCTAAACTTTATATGGTGCTTTGAGAATTACTTAGCCCATATAATTTCTTTGATATTAAGAAAAATATACTAAAGTCCTGTTATGAGATGAGATGGTTTCTAATAGCACACACAGAATTTGAGTTAATTTGATTTAAGATTTTGTTCAAGGGAGCATAGCAACCAAAAGGATTCCACCAATCACCAGGAATGAAAGCTTTGATCCCAAGAACAAAAGAATAGAGAAGCTGTTTTGCACTATTTTCTTTTCTGTTATTCAATAAAATTACATTTTCTATTTGTACTCCTTCATTTGCCTATATTTTCCCATAGCGTCTCCATTTAAAAAAACAAAACAAAACAAACACTTTTCACTTTCTTGCCTCTTTACTTCACATATGAAACATTTTAAAAATTCTTAAATAATATAGATTAGGGTTAAGAAAGAGTTCATGTATTTTTCACTTTTCTACTTTTCTATAAGAAAACTAAAATACATTTTTGAAAGCACTACTTCGGTATAAAATTGATTTTTCTTTTCTTATATAATACATAGTTTGTTCATAAACTCCATAATATGAGAGCTCATTCTAAAACTGACCTTCAATTTTAGCATTCTGTTGGTAATCTTCTGCTTGCAAAAATGAACATTTTCCTTTTCAATTGTATGTATTTTAATATACTCTGTAGCCACATTTTTTCCTCTGGAGCTTAACAGTACAATCAGGCTTGTCATGAAGAGTGCCATTAGCCTGAGAATGGCAGAAAGGACACGTGACACAAAACTGGACACTCCAGTGCATTTCACCTGTGGGTAAAATAGTTGCTGAATAGTTTTTGAGTAAATAATAGTATATACATTCTTTAGTGAAAGGCTGTTTTACACTGACTGTATTATCATTCACTTGTAAGTATTCCCCTCCTGGAAACTTAATTATTTCTTTTGCTATATCTTCAACTGCAATAAATAGTCTATCGATACTCAATTTCCTTAAGGATATACTACAATTAAGGCACAAACACTAAACTAACAGGAACAGATCACACCCCAAAGAAAAACATGAAAAACAGATTTTGGAACCATACAGTGCATTTCACATGTTTTGACAAACCATTCTGTATATTTTCAAAAGAAATATTTTATTCATTTAAGACATTTAATCATGGATATATGAAAGAGAAATGGATATTTATTATATGGAAAGGATGTATGTAAAAGAAAGATTTATTGATGTAGCAAGAAAATAATTTCTTTCCCTAAAATTATAGAGCATAATGCATAATTTTATATCTATTCTCAATAGCTGAAGTTAGGTGCTCGAAATATTTTCAGAATTATTAAATAAAGATGTGCCTTACAACATTACTATGCATGGACAGTACAGTGACTGCAATAAAATTATACTACTAAGCTATTAACCTTGAGGAATCTGTCATGAACTTGCACCCCACAAAGGAAGAATCTGAGTGCTCACTTATCATAGATGACTTTAAGGAGAGGAACCTGAGCGCTCACCTATCATAGATGACTTTAAGACTTCTTAAGGGCCGGGTGCGGTAGCTCATGCCTGTAATCCCAGCACTTTGGGAGGCCGAAGCGGGCGGATCACAAGGTCAGGAGATTGAGATCATCCTGGCTAATACCGCAAAACCCTGTCTCTGTTAAAAATACAAAAAAAGTAGCTGGGCGTGGTGGTGGGCGCCTGTAGTCCCAGTTACTTGGGAGGCTGAGGCAGGAGAATGACGTGAACCCGGGAGGCGGAGCTTGCAGTGAGCCGAGATCGCGCCACTGCACTCCAGCCTGGGAGACAGAGCAAGACACCCTCCCCAAAAAAAAATAAAATAAAATAAAAAAATAAAAATTCATTAAGCCACCTTCTGTGAGTTCTTAGAGCAATTCCTCAGGATTCTATTAGGGGAATAAAGCCAGAATTCAATTAAAATTCATGACTTTATGCTATTTAATACCACACACAAAGAAATTTTAGAGTTTTGTGAATACACTCTGTGAATACAAAGGCAGAACATAAAATTGATATTTGAATTATGACAGATATACACATATACCCACCATGCACATGCATATATACATATGTGTGTATCATGTTTATAATGCTAATAAATGTTTTATAGTATTGGGAAAGTAAAATTTAAAAGATAGCCACATGTGTATATCATTGTAAATATGTCTTCCAAATGACCATATGAAAACTCAGCATAAAGAGAAAACCAAATGGTTCATTTGAATATCAACATCAACACATTTCTGAAGAAAATCAAAATAAAGCATTAAATACATATTACATTTTTTAAAAAATTTTAAAGGTTCAAGATGGCATCAGCATCTGGATCGCATTACTCGGAAAACTCGGTACTATTCAGAAAATACTAAGAGTCCAGGGTTCTAATTGCCATTTACCATTATTTCACTTTGTCACTTAAATCAATTACCCTATCTAAATCTTAGGTACCTCCTTTTTAAAATTACAAAATGGATTAGATGATTTCTATAGATGCCTCTAGCTTTAATAGTCTATGATTCTGATTACATTCTGGCTTGAGACCAAAAAACGTTAGAGCAAGATAAGAGGCTACCACTTAATAACGTTATGACCTTTATTAATATTTCCACAAAGCTAAGAGTAGCAAAAAGCTTGAATGCGGCAGAATGACTAGCTTACACTTACCCGAGAGCTGCATGTTTCATTTCCTCATTTTATTGAGGCCTCTGCTGAAATATATCTTTATCAAAAAGCCCTTTCCTGAACACCCCATCTAACCACCACCCATCATTCTCTACACATTACCATATTTTATTTTTCTTTCTAGCACTCTTTGCCAAAAGATATTTTACATTTTAAAATTTTTGGATGTTTATAATCCCCACTGATATAAACTCCATGACAGCTGTTTTGTTTTGCTTTGTTTTGTTTTAAATTCACAGTGGTGCTTCCAACAGACTGGTGCCCAGCATATAGAAGGTGCTCAGTGAAGTTTGTTGATTGAATGACTGATGCTTTCAACAATGAGTAAATGCATATGACTTGATCACAGACGCATGTTAACACTGTGTAGCAGAAAATGAGGCTGAAAAAATAAGCGGGAACATGGTTCAAAGTAAGTTGGAAAGGTTGTGTTAACATTCCACGCAGGGTTGTCCAATAGAGCCTTTAATGATGAGAGAAATATTCTAGAACAGTGCTGTTCAATTCAGTAATCTCTAGCCACATGTGACTTTTGAGTATTTGAAACTAGGCTACTGTGATGGAGGAACTCATTTTCTTTTATTTACTTTTAATTAAGTTTATATTTAAATTTAAATAGTTGCATAAGGCTAGTGGCCGCTGAATTGAACTGTGCAGTTCCTAAGGAATTTGAAACTACTCCAAAAGCAATGGGAAGACACGGGAGGTTCTGTAGTAGAAAAAAGTGTGATAAGACTATATTTTTGAAAAATGATACTTTTGAAAGTAATATTTAGAATGAATTGGAATTGAGAGAAATTGTAAAGCAAAATGGCTAAATAGAAACTTGCAAAAATTTGATGTAAGGAACTGAGGATCGGAATTAGGGCAGTGATAGAATGAATGGAAGGGATGGAAGTGATAGGGAAACATCACAGTGGCAAAATCAATAGAACTTTTTTTTTGTTTATTTGTTTGTTTTTTACTATGATCCTATATTTGCTGCTACAGAAGATTAGATAGATAACAATTCCACCTACAAAAAAGAACTCAGGTAGTAGAGCAAAACCATACTAAGTGTAATGTCAAGAGAAATTCACTGACTCAAAATTCAGCTCATTTTAAATCATTTTAAAATCCAGACACATAAATTACAATTACAAGTCAAAAAAAATAGAAGCATTAAGTTAAGAAAAAGAAAAAGTTTTCTTTGCATTCCAAGTTGGTTGAAAATCAAGTGTAAGTAATGTTTGTAACCAATTCAAAATTGACATTGAAATGAGGATTGCTTCTAAGGTCAAACATCATATATATACACACACACACACACACACGTATATGTATATATATACACATATATACACATATACACACACATACATATATACATATGTGTTATGTATATGTGTGTGTATATATGTGTATATATATGTGTGTGTATATATATATTGGGTGATGTTTGTGTATGGGTGTGTGTATATAAATATTAGGTATGTATGCGTATAAATACAAACAATTTGAAAAACAATTGAAGATGTTTTCAAATAAGTCTACCCTATTTCTTATTCTTATAGAAAGCCACCTGGGACAAGCAGGCACATGCTCCTCTTTTAATGAAGGGAATAAATTTTTATTTTAAATTTACTTTTAAACAGTGAAATCCTTTCTATCACAACACAAGGAAGACTTCTCCCATATTGGCAACTGTTTTTATATGGTTGGCAGGTTTCAATGAGTCTGAACATGAATAAAATCCAACTACATCACTGGATGAAAAGCTCATGGACTTCCGCTTTTAAAGATGAAATAGAAAATAACTGTCAGATACTAGAAAGCCAAAGGGTGATTTATAATTTAATCAACAAAGAAGCCTTGACCCTTATTTGCACTATTAAAATCTTAATATAACAAAGCCATGTAGTGGGACTGTTAGGATTTAAAAGCAAATAAAATTCCTTGGCAGACTAAGGATTTTTGCCATCTGTATCTTAAAGCAGGAGGAAGCATATTCTGTGTTCAGGCCCTGTAATAAGCATATTAAAGTCAAAGGTGCAGCTAAATATCCCAAGCAAAGTAAAAATGAAAAGAAATGCCTGCAGGGCTCGTGTTCTGAACAAAAAAACTGTCTATATTTTGAGAAATTCCACTCTCTATGAACTTCCGCTAATGATTACAACAGCAGGAGATGGAGCCAAGGAGACTCCAAGTAAATTGAAAAGCACGATTTTAAGAGAAGCCCCCAATACCTAGTAGAATGGTAAAGATTTACTCTGACTTCAACCTATACCAACTAGTAGGACATATATTTGTACAATAAATGTATGTCCTGAAAGCATGATAGGGCATAACTCAGTGGAGAAACTGACACATAAAAGCTACCCTCTCTGTTGCTCTACTAAAAAAGATGTGATTATAATTAAAAACAAAAGAAATTGTTTTAAAGAAGTGTATTTATACTAGGATTTCAAATCTAGGAACTCCTGAAATTTTTCTAAATGAGAAATAATACCAAGAAGAAACCGTAGGTAGAAACATGTGTAAAAGATGGCTTACTACGTGGTGATTAATATTAGTCTGACATGTTAGATGTTATTTCGAATACCAAAATTTTCACTACAGTCTATTATTATACAGATACTATAATTTTAAAGAATTAATTACATGATAAATTGACGGTGGTCCTATGCTAGAAGGCAAAAGGGATTAGAAAATTCACACAACTGCACAACTGTGAGCATTTTTATCCAAAAGTGCTATATTAGCCTAGACACTGCATTTTGAAATATAGGTTTTCTTAAAAATCTTACCTGCTCATTATAATATTTCATATCTTTTTGCAAATAGGGTCAAAAGATCAGTATGCTCACTTTTTCTTCTTCCCTAGCCCATCTATAACCTCAGAGATAACTATGTATCTTCATCATTAGTCTGGAGCTAGTAGATGAGTTTGGAATCACTGAATCTGCTCTTAAAAGGTAACTTCTGAGACAGAAGGTTATAAATTGCCCATTACAAATATATAAATCTGATTTTAATTTTAAAGCACTGGCATTTATATATTCTAAAACTGTATAAGCTTCACTAGAATTTTTTTTTTTTTTAAAAGCAACCATAGTCAAATGGTATTGTAGACAAATAGTAAATAAACTTCTTGAATTGAATATTTTTTCTTTTTCTTGCCCATACTGCCCTTATTTCACTCATCTAATACATATGCTAAAGAGCAAACAAGAGGCCGGACACGGTGGCTTATGCCTGCAATCCCAGCACTTTGGGAGGCCAAGGAGGGTAGATCACCTGAGGTCAGGAGTTAGACACCAGCCTGACCAATATGGCGAAATCCCATTTCTACCAAAAATACAAAAATTAGCTGGGCGTGGTGGCACATGCCTGTAATCCCAGCTACTTGGGAGGCTGAGGCATGAGAATTGCTTGAACCCGGGAGGCAGAGTTTGCAGTGAGCCAAGATTGTACCACTGCACTCCAGTCTGGGCGACAGAGCAAGACTCTGATTCCAAAAAAAAAAAAAAGAAAGAAAGAAAAAGGAAAAGAAAGAAAGGAAACAAGAAAGAAATAAAATCCACTTGCTTAAGCAAGTTTTATCCGACAGAGGCTCCCTATACCTCACCCCAAAATTCCCAAAGAGAAAGAAAACACATTACATTTAACTAACATGTAAACCAAAAGGATCATAAAAGTGAATAACTCTACATGAATCTGGATAAAGAAAGAATGCTTGTAGGGATAAATCTGGACATAGTTTAAATGACATGGCTCTTTTATTTCTTAAAATTGGTGATATAATTTAAAATAAGTGAATCTGTCATTCCAAAGTTTAAAACTTTATTTAAGGGAAGAACTGAAAAAAAGTCAGACTTGAGTTCATATTTCAGCACTTAACTTCCTAGCTTGCCCTTGATTATGTAATTTAATGAATCTGAGAGTCTTCAATAAAATTATCATAGCTACATGTATTTGTAGCTTTCACTAGATAATTCATTGAAGTATCATATATAAAATATTTGATAAACAGTAAACTTTTTCATGTAGTCAAATACCTAACTAATATAAAGTATGATCAACTCTGAAATCAGTTGGGAAGATTCTTTAACCAAAGCACTATCAGAGCAAAGCAATTTCAAAGGAAACCCTCTTTTATTCATACTTACAGGATAGCTAAGGCCCACCACAACAAATCTCCTAAGAAAATGAAAATGAGCAAATTACGACTAGCTTCCAAGTTAAGTTGGAAAAATCATGTACACGAATTATACAACACATCTTAAAGTGACAGAATTGCTCCCACTAAGCAAGATTTGATTACAACCTAAATATACTACCATCTCTGGAAAAAGAATATGTCAATCAGCAAAGGGTTTAGCTGGTGATAGATGCACAGAAAAAGAAAAATTAAAATTAGAAGCAGTGGTAACATAGGGTAAAAAAAGATTTTTTTAAGTACCAAAAGCACTAACCATAAATAAAAAATGAATAAAATTGACTACATTACAAAAAGAACTTCTGCTCATGAAAACACACAATAAAAAGACAGCAAAGACAACTACTACATGAAAGAAAGCATTTATAGTATGTGTGACTAACAAATGGACTCCTATCCAAAATCATACCATAAGAAGAAAGACAAATAAGACAATCAAATTGAAAAATGGGAAAAACAGTTGAACCAGCAAAAAGTTTATGAAAGTATAAATCCAATAACCTATGAAGATATATCCAATTTTATTGGTAATTAGAGAGATTTAAATTAAAACTACCCTAAGCCTGGCAAGGTAGCACGCATCTGTAATCCTGGCTACTTGGGAGTTCAAGACCAGCTTGAGCAACATAGCAAAATCCTTTCTCAAAAAAAGAGAGAGAAATTAAAACCATCATGGAATATAACTGCACATCTATGAAATTATAAGAAAACTAAAATTTCAGCCAGTGTTGTGTGCTATTAAATATGTGAAAACATTGGGAATTCACATAAGCTGCTAATGAAAGGTATATTGCTATAACTACTTTGTAAACCTGTCATCTAGTGAGCATATATCTCATATAAAACTGTGCACAGTTACACCAGAATAAATAAAAAATGTTTATAGTTTGTGTTTGTGATAGTCGAAAATAGAATGTGATAAACTTATGTAACAGATGAAAAACATATAGCTAGGCTGTAAAGAAAATAAATTTGCTACCGCCACTCTCAATGATATACATAGTTCTTATAAATATCATATTAATTAAAAGAAGCATAACACAAAGTATAACATATAATAACGTTTCATCTATATAGAATTGAAAAACATGTAAAACTGTCTTATTTTACAATATGAGTAGTAAGATTTTAAAGAAAAGCAAGAAAGTAATTCCCATAAAGTCATAATAATTCCATTGAACAGGAATGAGGTGATCCTTAAAGGAAACAGTATATTTTAGATTTCTGGGAATGTTCTGTGTCTTGATATGGGTAGAAGCTACAAGGGTGATCACTTCATAATTTTTAATTATATTATACATTAGTATTATATATTTTTCTGTATATTTATTATATTTCACAATTCAAAAACACATTTTCAAAAATGTGGTCATGTTCATTTTAATGAGCTGAATAGTGGCCCTCAACAGGTATGTCCACCTGTAACTTTAGAATGCTATTTTATTTACAAGAAGAGTTTCTGAAGATGTAATTAAGATAAGGATCTCTAGACAAGATCATCCTGGGTGATCCTAAATCACCCAGGGGTCCCAGTGGGTCGTAAAGCCAATGACAAGTTTCCTTATAAGAGATAGAAAAGGTAACACACCCAGACACAAGGAAGAAGGTCATGTGCAGGTGAAGGTAGAGATTAGAGTGATGCTGCCAAAAGTCAGGCGAATCCTTAAGCTACCAGAAGTTGGAAGAGGCAAGCAATAATTCTTCCCTGAAGGCTCTGGAGGAAACTAACACCTTGATTTTGGAGTTCTGGTCTTTCCAACTGTGAGAAAATAAGTTTCCGTTTTTTTTAAGCCACCAAGTTTGTGACTAATTTTTAAAAGAAGCCCCAGGAAACAAATACATGCATCCAAGCAGACAATATTATATAGTGAGTTTTTTAGATTTTGTATTGTGGAGTTGACCTTGAGTACAACTCTGATTCAACCACTTACAAGCCTTTTAATCTTGACCTCAATTTCAGTTTTCTCATTTGTAAAAGGAGAATAATCTTATCAACCTCGAAATGTTGAAAAAAATGTAAATAAAAACATTAAAAGACTTCATTGCACTAGCACATATTAAGGGCCCAAATAATTATACACATTTATACCTTCTCCCCACAATGAGCCATAAATAGTGGATTATTCTTCATGTAAGAACATCATATTAGGAGATGAATGCATTAGAATATTTTAACTAACCTTGTACTAATAATACACTGAATCAAATTAATATGCTATAGTCTTATTTCAGACCATCAAGCAACTGGTCCCAGCTGGGGCTTACCTACACAAAGTAAAAATATTTCTCTACCACCCAGGTCTTTATCATTCTCATCTTTGTTAGTTATTGATAATTTATTTAAATACATACTACTGGTATATATCAGTCTTGCACTGCTGGTCAATGTCTAACAGTAACACTGCTCAAAAGATCCTCTGAATTAATGAAAGAATCAGGAAAAAAAAAAAAAAAACTGATGGAAGAACCTATAATCAAAGACAAAATTACATCTAAGACTCCAGACAAGAAAGCAATTGAGAAAGACGGGAAGATACCAGTTTGACTCAGGAGACACAAAGATGGACATCAAATATGGTCACATCAGAACAACAGCCAAGTCCAGTTCCAAGTTGAAGATGTGCATAGCCTAGCAAAATGTGAGAAGTGCTCCACCCCATTTGGTGATGGACCAAGGATGCAATTCAACTGCACATTCATTGTCCTTCTGATAAGGAGAAAGAAAAGTCCTCAAAGAAAATCTCTGAAAAGGAAGACAAGGACAAAAACAAACCAACAAAAAAGGTCCTAAGGAAGATGGTGTCCAGAAACCCGAGCCAAAATTATACACACTTTGCTGGAACAGATTTCCATGAATTTATTGTAAGTACACTGAAAAAGAACCCCCCAAAATGATGCTACTAATATTAAAATAGGAGATTCTGAAATTTATTAAAACAATAACCAGTTAAGAGGTTCCCTCAGATGACTTCATATCACTAGAGGCAGTTACACTGGATAGCTGCCTATTTTGGGATGGACCACAATGTTGCTCAAACTTGAAAATCTGTCATCATCAACAAAACCAGTAACACAAGGCTGCCTGAACAGAGTTTTCGGGACATATAACGGATGAGAAGAATATAGAATTTTAACAGAGACTGATTCTGAAGTGAAACAATTCAGTACAGAATGAGATTGTCTGGAACAGATATCTACATGACAGCTGCGGATTAGTTTAAGGGGCTGAGCTGCCACTCAAGGGGCTGAGCTTTCCCTAAGCATCCAACAGAGCAGCACCAATAGTGAATTCAAATCTCCAGAGCCATGGCCTTGAAACATGTGACCCTTTGCTACCAAAGCCAGCTACTTCAGCAGAATCTCTATCTTCACCTGACTACAGCATTGGAAGTAGTAAAGGTGGCAGTGCAAGAAGGATCTCCAGGCCAGGTATGGCACTAGGTGCCTTGGAATTGTGCAACCAGGTAATCGCATCCCTGTCTGTCCGGGGCCTTCTCCCCTATACTGCCCAGCAGTAGCAGCAGCAACTTCCTCTCCTCCCACCCATGCCTCAGCAACAGCCTCCCATGAATAATCACAAGATCTCACTGGCCGACAACATCAGCAACCCCTTCGGAGAAACAAGGCTTTACCACTAAGATTCTACTGAAACAGCTGACCCATCCTCCCCTCTGTTCTGGTCCCCACTTATCTTTCAGCATCCTCAGCAGATAAGCTTCATTGCAGTACAGCCCCTCCCACAGGACAGCTCCTCCCTATCTCCAACTGTTCCACTCAGCAAGTTCTGCCCAGAACTACATGCAGCCCCCTCAACAGATCCAGATTTTTTTACTATCTCCTTGGACAGTATTCTAATTCCAACCAGAAATATTGACCTCTCTCTCTCTCACTCCGTGGTCTACAGCTCCCAATGTGGTCAACAGCTACCTCAACCATCCTAGAAGATTGGTTTATATCCTATAATGCCTAACTAGGAGCAGGCAGCTTATAGAAGCTTGAATGGGATCCACAACCCCAGTACCAGGACCTGCTCAACAGCCAGAGAAGCAGGATGGGGGGCCAGATGCAAGCTTGGTCCTTCTTACCAAAATGTGGTCCAGCCTCCCTTCTAGCAACCCATGCCAGTCCCTGTGAGCCAGTCTGTGGAAGGAGGCCTCCTGGCAGGTAGCATACCAGTGTACTATAGCAGGATTTCACTGAATCATCAAATGGTATGAATCCTTCTCTATGTAGGGTTTCGGCAACCTCCTGGCTCTGAGCAGTAGCAAATGCCTGAGTCTCCCTCTTTGACTGAAAAGAACTATGACTTGAGGGTTATGGAACGAGCCAACTCCTAGTAAACAGAAAAGGGGAAGGGACCGGCACAGTAGGGGTGGGGGCAGGGTGGAGGGGACTAGAAGATGCTGACAGCATAGAGGCTTGAAGAAAGGAGACAGACCCTCAAGTGGAGCCTAAGATAACAGGGATACAGATGGAAACAGGCACTCACTGGTACTGAACTCCATCTTACTCCCCTGCCATGGGTCCCTTCTTTTCCCTTGGATGGTCCCCTCTCCTTTTGTCTCTTTCCCATCCTCTTCTGTCACTTTTCATCTCTTCTCCCAACTTTTCAATCTGAAAGGAATTAATTTCTTTCATATGTTTTGGTCAGGTAGCATTGCAAGGGTCCCACACTCCCGTATTCCTCTATTTATTTACAATCCCAAGCTTCCTTTTCTCTTTTAGTCTTTATGAATATATTGGAAGGACAAAATTAAGAAATAGAAAAATTTATTTCCCCTTTTCTCTTATTTCCTGCGTCTTCTCTCCCCAAATACCACAGAGTTAAAACTTGGGCTTCTTCGGCTCCCCAGAACACTTTTATATTGTTTAAGGTTCACACCGCAGTAATAGACACAGTGTTTAGTTGCACATACAGATGTTGGTTGGGCATATTCACTGTGAATTTTATTTAATCTGGTTTATTATTTGGGGGTTATTTGGAGGAAAGTTAGTTATGTATTTAAATACAAAAAAAAAATTCTGTCACTGAAAAAAATATATAGCGATCAGCTTCCACTTTGGAAACATAATTAGAATGTGCACCTTCAGCACCTGATCCTAGATAAATTGTTTTGAAATTTGTCACCATTAAAAAGTTTTTTTCCCACTGAAAGCATACTTATATTGTTCATTCTGACTAACACCATCTCACCTTCACTGAGCTTTTTAACTCCCTAATTTAAAAAAAAATGTAAATTAATTATGCCTAAGAGTTAAGATCCCTCCTAATTAAGAAGAGGTAGTGGGACAGATTGAGATTATGAGTTGAGATTGGGGCATTGGTTAAATTCACAGCTCTGTGTCTCAATTTAAGTTATTTAACCTTTCAGGCCTACATTTTTGCACTTATATAAAAAAAAGTTGATAATACCTAAAGTAAAGGATTAGTGCACATACATTCATTAAGTAGAAAATCATTATATAGCATCATTTAAAAATTCGACTTGGTCATCAGGCTCATCATGTTCCTCATTTTTGACTGGTCTCCTTCTGATTTCACTTTTACTCTCTCACAAACCTAAATTTCTGAGATACTGTCCTGTCCCTCATTTTTCATTCAAGTTCCTTGAAGGATTTGTCTCTACTTCTCTTTAGTTCTTCATCTGCATTCATTGCTCAACCTGCAAAAATCTGATTTTAAAATAAGATTTTTAACATATTTTTTCTGGTTCATATACATCTACATCTACATTTCAAAATGCAATCTATGTGCCAGTAACTTAAATCAAAACTGTCAGGTACATACTCCTTCCTCTATTCTCTTATTTTTACTTAAATACAGAAAGCTGGTTTTTAGCCTGCTGGGTTACCATACAGATTAAAAGACTCTATTCCCAGGATTTCTTTGTAGTTTCATGAGATACAGATAAATTCTGGCCAAAGAGATGTAAACAGAATGGTGATGGAGGTTGACTAAGTGTCTTTAAAACAGAAGGGTGATGTCCTCTTCCTTTATTCCATTTAGCTATTGGAGACACCATTGTGATGAAGCATTTACATGCAAAATTTTGGACCTAATAGGACGAGGGCCAGCCCTTGGGATGGCAGAGTGGACATCTGGAAAAAGCCTGGATAACTTTGTTGAGCTCAAATTAGCCTAAGTTGCCTTCCATAGCCTTTTTCTACTAGAGTGAAATAAACTGTTATTTTGCTTAAACACTTGTGATATGGGAATATTTCTGTTCTGTGTAGCTAAGCTAATCTGATCAATTCTACATATTTGACCTAGACATCTCTGATGAGCTGCAGTACTGTATTACAGGCTGCTGTTTAATATTTTAAAATAACCTCAAGCTTAACTTGCCTGAAACCAAATCCAACATTTCTCACCCAAACTTCTATCTTTCCTGTATTTCATATCTCAATTATCAATGCCAGTATCTAGCCACTAATTCAAAAACATTAAACAACATTTGATCTTTCCTTTGTAATAGAAAATAGTCAAAAATACTATCATTAAATAACTTTTTAATTCATTTCCTCCTTGAATTTATTCCCTTTTCAATAGTATATTCTTTTTATATCTTCATCAGTTACAGCAATTTAATAGTACATATCAATATGTTCACTGAGTCTTATATATTTGGGTAAGACATTTTATGATATTGGTCAATTTTATTAATATTTTAGTAGCAATCATCAATAGTGATGTCTAAAACTCATGGACAATAACAGTAGCAATTATTCTAGGAATAAGCTAACCATACATTGCAATACTACTGATAGGCTGTCTCATTCATTAACACTGTTTTTTTTGTATTTGGAATTGAGTACTAGAGAAAATCAATTAAACACTCTGGTATATTGTAGGAGTATATCTTTACTGACTGAAGAATTCAATCATTATATATATATATTCATTTTCAAATCAACTTTATCCCAGTGGTGGGCAGCCAAGATTTGAATTCCATAGCTAACAAGTAACCATTTCCTCACAAGAACATTTTGCTATCTCAGCTAATGCAAAGTGTCATTAATGTGAAGTCACTAAAATAAAATTTAAAAATTATTGAATTACAGAATAGTTTTACAAAATTGAAGATGCAGTGAGTTCTGCTTGAGCATGTTTTTTTCTCAATTTCATTCATGTGACAAGTGAATGAATGCAAAACAGTCACACAAACACAAGAAAGGGAGAAGAAACTACAGCAGATGAGAGATGTTAAACATTTTTTGGTAAAAGAAAAATAGATGGATAAATGGTAACGGATACAGTATAGTAAAGAAAGCCAATGCCAAAGCTCCCTCAAGGGAAAAACCAAAGGAAGCAAACCAAGTCCCTCCTTGTAGACACTGAATTACTCAGAAATGGGAAATACTAGTGACTTGTAAAGAACTACTAAAGCTTGTGGGATGAGACTAAAAATAATGAGGTTTGTTGAATGACAGGAAAGATTACTTCTCTAAAAATACTTTTAACTTTCCTACCAATCCTTAAAGTACCCCTCTCTCCTCAACACACATGAACTTTATGGAGATGTTAAGCAAAAGAGGGTTTTATCTTTGGATCACCAGACATAGCTGATAGGAGTGGAGGGAAATACAGGAGACAAATAAAAACAATGGGCTTAATATGAATGTCTGCATTATCAAAAATGGAACTCCCCAGCCAATTTCATACACTCACCTGCAGGAGATTAGAAAATTCTTCTCTACGAACATCAGACCAGGATAAATGGATCCTAAACATTTATACTTAAAAATACTCAATTAAGTGACTCTCCTTTATGTGAGGTATACCAGCCATTTGCAAGTTGACTCATGCACACTAAGCATCCAATCGACTTTTATTCTGAGCAGTAAATCAACATTTTTGTTCAGCATTCAAAACTGAATGGATGGTCAATGAGTACCACATATAAACCAATCCTCTAAATGAAAAGTGAACAAAATCAATAAATAGAAAATAAGATCTTGGATGAAAAAGAAGAAACATAGAAGGATAATAATTCAAAAGAAAATATTAATTATTTCAGAGACATAACAGAAGATAATGTATCCATAAAAGCACAATGAGATTATTTAAAAAGTAAACTCAGAGTAAAAGAAATAACTCTTAGAAATTACTGAATGTAACAACAGACATAAAAATATCCACAGAAGGGTTGGACGGTCCAGTTAAGAATACATTTTAGAAAGCAGAAAAATCACAAAGATATGGAAAATAGACAATAAAAGGTAATACAATTCGAGCACTGATTTAAATTTTAAGGAAAAAAAATCAAAAAATATAAAGGAAAAGAATAAAATCATCAAAGAAATGATATCAAAATATTTTTGAAGATTGAAAGATATTTATCTTTCAGAATGTACAAAGGCCTGCTGAGTACTCAACCCAGTGAAATGTATTTTTTTTTGTTTGTGTTTTTATGGGGAGTGGCACACAGGATATACTGTTTTGAAATTGTGGAATACCAAAGATAAAGAGATAATAACAAAATCTTCTGGAAAGATTAACGAGCACAACAGTTCACATTAGACAGATCTGCATTTAGAATCAGAACATCATAACATTTTTCAAGAGAAACACTGGAAGTTAGAAGAAACAACTTCAACATTTGGAAAAATACTAATTTCTAAGCTAGAATTCCATCTTCAGTCAAATACCATGTTCAATAATGTTTCTGATAATTGTAGAATCTCAAAAATGTAATGCCCATGATTCCTTTCTTGTAAGTTTCTGGAGGAAATGTTTTCCTAAAATTAAGAAATAACAAAAAGAGGATAAGTGAAAGACTGAACACATGAGAAAGGCAAAAGGAATGTCTAGGATGATGGTGATAGGAAGTCTGGGGTTAGCAGCTATGTAGCTGACCCAAAGAGCAGCTGTTTCAGAAGCTGTCGTTAAAAAATTGAAAAAAAAAAAAAAAAAAGAACCCAGGAGATTACCTGATGTGTTTGTAATGACAGGATTTATAGTGTTTCTGGAGTGTTGGAGTCGTAAGTATATGAAAATTAAACATATGATAAAACAAGATATAACCTCCAATAAAAACAGTTGCTCAAGAAACTAACTGTATTCAAAGTATAATACTAAGCTCAGATAAAAGCAAATTTATATGCTCATAATAATGTAAACACTAAATAATATTTTAACCAAAAAATATAATAAAGCTCTTTTGGGATAATGGAGAGAGAGGAAACATGTTTTTATATGTATGGGCAGATAGTTAAAAGAAATCTCACTCTGAGACATTAATAGAAACATACATTCTAAAGCAGAAAATCAAGAAACAGAAATATTAGAGTACTGCTTGTGCCATGCACAAATACCAGAAGAAACAGCTGAAAGATTCACAGTATTGCCCCTGGGGACTGTGTATATTGATAGGGAGGCTGGAGCAATAGATCTCTGTTTTGTTCACTGTACTGTTTGATTAAAATTCAAATTTATTGCATTAAAAAAATTTTAAGTATTTTTAAGAAACTGTAATAATGTGAAGTATGTTAAGCTCTAGAACAACCAAATATTTCTTACGAAGATAAATGATATAATTAGTAAGTTGTAGCCATGACATAGTTATTGAAAAATAATGCTTTGAACATTTTCAACTATTCTTAAAATTTTGAAACCTGCTGATTTCTAAGTATGTATACTTTTCCTTAGTATATACATAAGTATATATGTATACTTTACATACTTACTATGTATACTATTTTTTAGCATACCCTCTTTTTCACTGTCAAAAAAAAATCATACTAGACCCAAATTTTCAGAAATTCTAAATGAAGTATGAATTAATGTCTCATACCTGTTAGACGGCAGAATCTCAAATACTGCCATGAATTCTGCATTTGAATAAATCTTAACTGAAAAGTAACAAAACCAAAAGTAATCTCTGCACGTCTAATATTCTACAGCATAAAAATGTCACTATTAAAATTAAAATATATATATATAAGTCTCCATTAGCTATCTGAAGTTGAGAAAACACATAAACAAAAATGTTCTCCATTCTATTACTTGTGCATTATCAGCAGACTTCATTTCTGCAATTTATCTTCCCACAATCGTGTGTTAATTTTATGAAGAGTTACTCCGTTGCCTTTTTACTAAAGTGAGAGGGCAATGAAAACATTATGGGATTGGCCTATAATGCATTTGTAAAGGTGAAAACTTAAAGTGAAATCAAATGGGACATAGGAAATCAAATGAGCTTGAGGATTTAACTATAACCATGGAATAAAAGGTTATTCAGTTTTGCAAATTCAAAGCAGTCTCTGACGAGTCTAATTAATGAATAAAATTCTTGTTTCTTTTACAATAGACCTTTAAACTATTTCTACTCAGCAGTCTTAAAATGATTTCATTAGGAGGTGCTGGAGTTATTGAGCTGAAATGGCAGCTGCTGTTTTTCTTAGTTTCCTTTATTCCATAAAAGGATTGGTAACTTACGTTTGGCTTCAAAACACTTCACTGGCAACTCCCCTCTGCTTTTGTTTCTCCCTCAAAAGTTTAATCTAATTTAGAGTTTTCAAAGGAGATAGATTAGATTCATTTTAAAAGTAATTAAAAGCATGATGCCTTTCATTCACTGATTTCTAAACTGGGACTTACCTTTCAAAGAAATATTAAAGTAAAATAGGTAAAGTTTATCTTAGTAAATATAATTATCTGGGGAACGGCGGATCCATATGTGAACTAAGCTCTTTGTGCCTGTGGTTTAGCAATATCCACAGGAAAGAAAGATGAAGTAGCTCTCAAATTGCATTTTGAATTGTTCAATGGGTGTCAACACATTGAATCCCTTACTCTTAAAGATCTACATGATATATTTTTATATTTGAATACTTCTTTATTGTAAAAATATACTCAGTGCTTTCTGGGAACAAAATAGGGTTGATACTGACCCTAGATTTGACCATAGATTTACACAAGTTTCAACAAAATATTACTTAGACAAAAGTTTATGGTCTGGAATCTTTTGGTGAGCCATTTTAGAGTGAACAAAACGAAACCAAATGAGTAGGAAGAAATGTAAATGACTTTTAAAATCCTCTGATTCAATTAATTAAGGGCAAGCTCCCTCATACGTTTCACAACTAAGGATTCTTCTGAGGATACAAATAGGCTAATTAAATAGGTAACATTGTGCCTCTTAATTACTCTCATTTCTCCCAGAAAGACATTATATAAATTTAACAATCTTTCTAAAGACACTAAGACATATAGTTTCAACTTTATGTTATGAAATTAAGTTAGAAACACATTTACAGGTAAATTTGTATAATTCCATATAACTTCTGATAAAATAGAGCTCATTGTGTCAGAAGGAAGAATGATTTAAATGTGATTGAGAAAGTTTTTAATATATAATTGTAAATATATTAATTCATTGCACTGTAAGCCTATAAATAATAGAAAATTCATTGAGAAACAGGTTTACAGTTAATGAGGCATGGCAAATCAGTAAGTTAAATATATATGCAGCAGTTTTTTTTAAAACTAGATTGAATACAATCTGTAATGATGTAATGTATCCATCAGAATCTAAAAATAGATCATACATACAAAATAATTTTCCTTATCAAAGCTTTTTTTTTCTTTTTTTTTTTTTTGAGACGGAGTCTCGCTCTGTCGCCCAGGCTGGAGTGCAGTGGCGCAATCTCGGCTCACTGCAAGCTCCGCCTCCCGGGTTCACGCCATTCTCCTGCCTCAGCCTCCCGAGTAGCTGGGACTACAGGCGCCCGCCTCTGCGCCCAGCTAATTTTTTCTATTTTTAGTAGAGACGGGGTTTCACCATGGTCTCGATCTCCTGACCTTGTGATCCGCCCACCTCGGCCTCCCAAAGTGCTGGGATTACAGGCGTGAGCCACCACGCCCGGCCATCAAAGCATTTTTAAAATAACTAGTCAAGGACTTCAGACACTACTGAAATTATTATTTTCATTAATGTAGTTTGTTATTTACTTTATATAAATATGGACAATTTCATAGACATCTTTCTAAAATGAATTAAAAATATCTCTGCCTTATTAAAAGGCATATGGGTGACAATATTTAACATTTTCTTCTTGACTGTCATCATTATGAACATCACATATGTAGAACTTGACTGAATTTACCCAGGTTTCTGTTTCTCTAATATTATTACGTCTAGTGATATTCCCGCCTTTATCCTGGGATCCATCTCTTCTTTTCTAGTCCACATACATCTATGACCCAGACATAACTAAGTGGTGGTTCAAAAATTGGGTACTCACACTGGCCCTATCATCTTACCACTTTTTCTATGCGAGTATTTTTATCCAGAAAAATACTTGTAAGCACCTACCACAAAGTTCCAACCTATAAGTAATTATTTCATGTTTTTCTAAAATAAGTAAGTATGTGAAGACAGTAAGCAAATAAATAAGGAACCTTAGGTGATAGACACAATGGTAGAATAAAACTACGAAACTTTAGCAAGACAAAATCTTCCGGAGAACTGTAAGAAGTGAGCATTTTTCACTACAGATTTTGCATGCAGTATAGGAAATAACATTTTCCAAGATTAGTGCTTATCTAATAATATAACCGAATGAAGTGAAAGAAATCTTATAAAATGTATATTGGAAGCATACTGAAGACGTGATACATTCCAAAAGTGCCCATTATACTGACTTTCAGCATCTTTAAGCATTTTCATTACTGCTTGACTACAAATCAGATTTTTGCAAAGGCCAATCAATGGAGGCACACGGTCAGAGTAGTCAAGTTTGACACAGTTCACTGTCATCAGTTTCTATATGAAATTTACTTGTTCAAATAATAGTAATTAGATTTGTCTTTGCTTTTTATTTCCTTGCATATATTTTACTGTTAGCTACTCCCCATAAATGATAACAGTTTTATTAAGGTAAACAAGAAATTCCTCCCAGGGTTCCTGCTGGATATGCAACATCCTAAACCAATTATTTACCTCCACTGACACTTAAAATACTAACTCATATTTCTGCAAAAAAGTTAACTATCAAAAACTGGAAACTTATTCAAAATCTCTTTAAAAGCCTTCTTGCCATTAGAATGATGAAGTTATTTCAGTGCTTCTGCCACCGATTTAGTGTGTGGGGCAAATTGCCGAGTGGGAAAACATTCAATTTGGTGGCTAATGAGAAATCAGCTTTAAAGCAACTCCTGAAAGAAACCTTAAAAAAGAACAACCAAATTTTTGTTTTTTGTTTTCTCTTCTCATGGCATAACAACCATATTCACTTATTATCCCATTCAACCTCATATCTGTATTTTATAACCACCACAAATTTCATAGGAAACAAGTGTTTAATTTAAAATTAAGAGATTCCTTTAACTTGTTCTACTTTTTCTGTTCTCTATGGCACTTTTAATGTCCTAGTATTCAAGATGATTTATTTATTTAATATACTTAATTGATATTGTTTGTCTATACACACACACATATGAAGGCAAGAACATTGTTCACTAATGTGTTCAAGCATCTTGGCCTATTACAGGTGCTCTATATGTGTTGAATAAATAAATGAATTAAGCAAGTAATCAAAATTACTTGCCATTGGCCGGGCGCGGTGGCTCAAGCCTGTAATCCCAGCACTTTGGGAGGCCGAGACGGGCGGATCACGAGGTCAGGAGATCGAGACCATCCTGGCTAACACAGTGAAACCCCGTCTCTACTAAAAATACAAAAACTTAGCCGGGCGAGGTGGCAGGCGCCTGTAGTCCCAGCTACTCGGGAGGCTGAGGCAGGAGAATGGCATGAACCCGGGAGGCGGAGCTTGCAGTGAGCTGAGATCCGGCCACTGCACTCCAGCCTGGGTGACAGAGCAAGACTCCGTCTCAAAAAAAAAAAAAAAAAAAAAAAAAAAAAAAAAAAAAAAATACTTGCCATTTTTCATTTCAAAGTGAAATTACATGGGACATTACAAGTTATTAATTTCTGGAAGGCTTTATATTATATAAATGTGAGTCCATAAAAGTAAAGGATCTAATATCTAGATTATCATATAGGTCTATGTAGGCACAACCTGTATAAATGATTTTTCCTAGGCCCTAGTTAAACATGCAAAATAAGTCAGTTGTACTTATATCGCAACATCCACATCTCGAAGATGTTTGTTTTATTATTTTAATTTAACCTAGGCAACAGGTTAAGTATTGAAATCTCAACTAATACATTTAAAAGACTTGTTGGGGAGACATATCCTATGGTAACGTGGTAGTTTTAGGTCTAGTATTAGTTTCAGGTGAAAAGTTGCTCTTTCTCGACACACTATCTGATGCAGGAGCTATCAAAGTGAGTAAATTATTCAGAAAGTGAAGATAAAACCTGGGGCCCATTGCATGTCTCCATCCCAAAAGAGACTCTTTGATCGGTCTCCTATTTTAGCAGATTGTCATGGCTTCACATTTTAAAATGAACTTAGTTCAATACATTTAACTAAAATCTCCTTGGGTTTCTATAGATGTATCCCTATTTTTAACTCTAAATGCTGGAGTGTTCAGACTTTCAAATGCTGAAGAACTATATCTTATCAAAAAGCAATAAAAATTCATTGAAAAGTACTTAAGAAACATACAAGTTTTGAGACTCTATCTTTAAGGACCTTGAAAAAGAACATGGAAATATTATGAAGAAATAGTTTCAATCTGGATTTATTTAAATCTGCTTATTTCACATAAGAATCAATGATGTTGACACATCTGCTTGTGTTAAATGGTGCAAAACAATTGGCCAGTGTGAATGTGAGCAAATGCACCTACTGGAAAATTATAAGTTGATTATGAGTCAATAATTATAAAGTAATTGAGTATATTAAAATAAATAAATTATGGTGAGGGAAAGAACAAACAAATAAAATAAATAAAAATCCCGCAATCGGGCAGGGCGCGGTGGCTCACGCCTGTAATCCCAGCACTTTGGGAGGCTGAGGCAGGTGGATCAGGAGGTCAGGAGTTCAAGACTAGCCTGGCCAACATGGCGAAACCCCGTCTCTACTAAAAATACAAAAAATATCCAGATGCAGTATCAGGCGTCTGTAATCCCAGCTACTCAGGAGGCTGAGGCAGGAGAATTGCTTGAACTTGGGAGGCAGAGGTTGCTGTGAGCCAAGATCACGCCACGGCACTCCAACCTGGGTGACAGACTGAGACTCCATCTCAAAAAAAAAAAAAAAAAAATCCCACGCTCAAGAAAACACAAATAGGCCACGTGTGGTGGCTCATGGCTGTAATCCCAGCACTTTGGGAGGCTGAGGCGGGAAGATCTCTTCAGCTCAGGAGATCAAGACTAGCCTGGGCAACATAGTGAGACCTCATCTCTACTAAAAATAATGATTTTATATATATATATATATATATATTTGTTGCTGTTTATTTTGTTTTTTGTTTGTTTCTTCGAGATGGAGTCTCGCCCTGTCCCCAGGCTGGAGTGCAGTCATGTGATCACAACTCACTGAAACCTCCACCTCCCGGGTTCAAGTGATTCTTCTGCCTCAGCTTCCCGAGTAGCTAGGACCACAGGTGTGTGCCACCATACCCAGTTAATTTTTGTAGTTTTTAGTAGAACTGGGGTTTCACCATGTTGGCCAGGCTGGTCTTGAACTACTAACCTCGTGATCCACCCACTTTGGCCTCCCAAAGTGCTGGGATTACAGGCATAAACCACTGTGTCCAGCCAAAATAATGATAACATTAAAATTAGCTGGGCATGGTGGTGTGCGCCTGTAGTGCCACCCACTTGGGAGGCTGCTGGGGGAGGATTGCTTGAGCCTTGGGAATTTGAGTCTGCAGTGAGTAAGACTCTGCCTCAAAAAAGAAGAAAAAAAAAGTAAACATAAATAAAAATGAAGTAATGTTTACTATCAGAGGTTATATTCTGTAATGTCAACCCTACACTGAGAATATCTCATTCTCAATGTCCTCCTCTACACATGAGAAATTTTGATTAGATAAAATAATTTCAGTTTCAAAGGAAAAGGGGTGTCACATTTCACAAGGTTCAGTATGTAAAACAAAACAACAGGAAAAGCATGCAGGGCAGCAGAGTCTGACCTGTTTACCTCTCCGACTTTCACTTCCACCACCCCATATGTCTCTGAATAACTGTCATTAAAACCTTGAGACACACTTTGTAAAAGTTTCTCAAAGGAATGAAGTTAATAGACTGCCCTAATGCTCAACATTTTTATTCTCCATGAGATGCCACAGTATAACTATCGATCATCAATTTAAGGTTTATTCTCTTTCTTCATACCATATATAATTTTCTCATCATTCTCGTGAATATAATACTTTCAGGGTATATATCAGGCATAAAGAACGGCAATTTTGTACTTAACTTTCTCATAGATAGGTATCACACTTCAGGATAATAAATCAGAAAAGTATTGCATTTCACAACTTAGCAGTCAAAGCATATTTGCTTGTAACTTTTAAAACAGAAAATGAAAGAGACAGAATAAAAAATTCTCTGTCATTGGCTTGATATGTAATTCTAAGAGTTCATTTAGTTTTAAATTCTCATTTTAATATTAAATCAAGTGGTCAATGAGTATTATACTCTTTCTAATGTATCTTTATTTAGCAATTTTTTTAAAAATGCATTTAACTAACATTCAGAATAAACTTGAGATTCAAAATACTTCTCACCAGCATTCTCTTATCAAAAGAAGTTTACTTGGTGTTCTTATATTAAGACCAAAAATGGGAGGTCATTAAGAAACCAGGCTAGAATGAAAAAAAGCTTAAATATAAAATTTTTAAACAATTGAAAAACCTCTTATCTACCTGCAGTAACACATGGAATTTAGCTGTGTATACTGCCACCTATAATTCACTGAAATATAACACATTCTTCTTAGATAAAAGAAAATTCACAAACGTTCCTGAATGCAATAAAATTCTGCAAGGACAGTGTGAACGTCAACAATTTAAGACAGAAGCAGCATATTACATAGAGGTCCTTAAGTATCGTGACATTTATCTTTTTAATTAAGTTTTAAAATTAAAATTTTAAGATTTATTACATTTCTGCTATTACATGTAAAATTCTTCTTTGTATACAATAGATCTGATTTTAAAACAGAGACATAAATAGGAGTTATTGTTACAGTCCCCAACCTAAGAATCAGATCTCATGCCCCCAAGCATACCCTTATTTTAAACATAAAAATATTATGTAACTTATGAGAATGCCAGCTAACCCCAAACTACGAATTTTACAAAGAAAAAAGAGAAACATATTTACTTAGAGAAGTATTTGTTTTAAGATTATAAATAAATTTTCCCATCTCAACATAGCCTAATTCTGATACATTGTTAAAAAGAATAACGATAAAGATCAATAAACTTTTAAAATAAACATATCATGTGTTCTAGGTTAAATATTTACTCATTCTTTGCCTTTCTGAGATAAATATAATTTTATTTTAATTCTAGGAAAAAATATAATCAATCAGATAAGAACCAATATACTAAAACAAATAAATGAAGACATAAAAAAACCTTTAGAAAAATTCCAATGTGAATTGCAATAAGAAATAAATAACCATCAAAAACATCAGTAACTTAGATTTTCAGTCAGAAGATAATTTGTCAATGCTATCTGTGCATGTTAGAAATAACAGACTTCAGGATTCCAAAATATACTGTCTACTTGGGCTCTGAAAACCAGCTTACTATCTTTCCAACTGAAATGAGCCACCTTCCAGAGTGTCTTGGATTTTACCACCAAAAATTGAGCTTTTAAAAAATTCTCTTAATAAGGAATATTTTAAAAAGCTAATAATCCTACTTACCCCCTCTTGCTACTCCAATGTCAAAAGATGCTTACATTTTAATAACAGACATATCCAAACTGTTCAAGCCTTAGTTTCCCTGTCCAGAATCTTCATCTGTTGCTATCATCACTGGTTTCACATGACTAGGGCCATCTAGGTGTAGCTTCCAGGAGAAGGTTACTTTCCATTGAGTGTATTGAATCATGGAAAAAACTTCCCATTTCTGCTGTCCTTCAGAAACTTCTGTTTCATTTTTTTTTTTTTTTTTTCTGTTTTGTTGGTCGGTTTTTGTTTTTGTTTGCCTTGGGGAGTAGACATGAAAAGGTACAATGTTAAGCCCGGTTTTAAAAAACATATCTGAGTGATAGAAATATTCAGTACGCTACAAATTTAGTTATCCCGTGGTTTTATATTTTTAATGAATGCTTAAATCCATCTGGAATTCATATTTGTATATTATATAAAATGAAAAAACTAAACCTTCTTTTTCACAACGATCGTTCAAGTTCTCCATTGTAATCCAAGTATATTCTGTGTGTAGCATCATCTGATTTTGTGATCACTTCTGTTTCACAGATCTGTTTCTATTTTTCATGACAAAACAAAGTTTTAACTGCAATGCCATTTTTTCCTCACGTGTGTGTGTGTGCACACAGGTGTGCATGTGTGTACATTTCCACTTAAACTCTTGCACTCTGGACAACCGACCTATGCCTTATTAGATAGCCAAAATACAGAGTTAAGTATTTACATACTCCATAATATCTAAACCACAAACAATATGAGTGTGTCAGTTATGGAATAAAGAAGACTGGAGTTAGCCATCAACCCAAGAGAAGAAAAAAGAAAATATACCATGGTGACCAACATACCATATTTGAACTGAAGTATCTCCATTTCAGAAGGTTGAAGAACAGAGAAACTAGAAGCTAAACAGTGTCCCCTCTGACTTGAAATTCAAGACATCATTTTAAATATAACAGGTTAATCAACCTTTCTTTTTAACTTCACCCTGCAACATGCTTCAAAATTAAAATACCTCCTGATTCTACGTAGGGCAGCAAATGTCTTTCTGTATCAGTCATACTCACTCTTAACATCTAACATTCTCATCTCAGGGGGTTTCTTCTTAGTATGACATCATGACCTTATAAAATGAACAAAACGATTCAGAATATTGACCATTGTACTTACTCTATACATATTTATATATTCAACACAGTATTATGAAATAGAAGAAAAATCTGAAAACAAAAGAAAATTATAAGAAGAGATACCACTTTTGAGTAGTGGCAGTTTGGAGAAATGCACTGTATTAATTGGGAGACATCAAGTATTGTAACACATTTGTAATTAGGTACAGTGAACTTTTCATTTTAGGTAAAGTTTCTTAAAAATAACTAATTTTAAAATACTTGTTACAAATACAGATTATTAAAAACATAGCTTGTGAAACTAAGGTATAATATCTTAGAAATATATTTTAAAATTTAAAACAGAAAGGTAAAAAGTCAAGCATTCATTCATCCAGGCAGCACATCTTCATTAAGTACTAGTTAGTTATGCAGCCAACAAATCCATCAAAACCTGTGACCAACTGAATGCTTGTCAGGTTCCTTGAGCTTAAACAATACTTTTGCCACTTGTGTTATCCAGCAAAATGTAAATATATTATTGTTAAATTAGGTACTTTGTTAGGTAGTCTGACTGGCTATGGTTTTAAAAAAAAACATTGAGAAAATCAGCAATCAGCACTTTACCATTAAATTAGCAGCAGCCGCCAAGGTTCTCAAATATATATGCTAAGGAACAAGCAATAATATTAGGTTTTTATCATAATTCTAAGACTGAACATTGGCTGTTAGCCCAAGACATACCAAAAGCATTGCTCAGGTGTGACAGCTGAATAAAGATCTCACGCATTTCCATTGACATCAAATTGGACAAGTTTCTAGTGGAGATGGGGAAAACATAAATCAAATGAAACAAAATTGAGGACTGCTGAAATTATGCATTTAAGCAACTGGGTCCAAATTCAGGATATTGGCCCATAATTGAATACATTCATTTGCTGTTTCTATGACCTTTCTAGAAAAGTGTTTTTGCTATCCCTGCCTTCATTTCTTTAGTGCTCAAGTCCATCTAACTCTCTTCGGATATTTATTTCTACCAATCTGTACCACTGTTGCCCTTAAAATCATAATGAAAGCTGTCCTTCTCTAGAAATCTTTAATTTATTTTATTCAAGTGTTTTCTTTTTTCTCCATGCCTTTAGCACTCATAGTCATTATATGTTTTAATACTTTTAATACTCTTAATGAAGTTATATATATATATATATATATTCTTTATCAAATTGATTACAAAATCAAGGACTATGAAATTCTTGAGAAACATATATCATAATTTACATTTATTTTCCATTCTCTCACTATTCGTATGGCTAGACTCCAGTGCATGTTTTTGAGTCTTTGCCTCTCAAATTGTAATAATTACTAAAAAGAATGTTAATAAAAGCAATCATAGGCAGAAAATGGCAAGGAAAATGCAGGAAAGAAAAGAAAGTTCAAATACAATTGAGGCTTAAGGCTCAGAATTCGGTATTCTAATGAATTCATCCTATTTTAGGAGGCTTATTTTTCACTAATTTGTTTTAAATTTTGAGAATTTTAGTACTCATTGGCATGAATAAAGGAGAAGGTATTAAGATGCTACGCTAAAGAATCGGAAAAAAGCTAAATGACTCTATCAAATTAGAACCCTTTAATAATAAAATTTTGACAAATATTTAAATAAAAAAACTTAAAAATGAATGAGCTATCTGATTATGAAAATGATTTTTATAATCTATCTGCCTATCGGTTTTATCATATAAATTTTAACTTACCAAAAATATAAGTTTATCTGAAAGAAAGCAAATAAATGTGATATATGATTATGGGAAAAGCTCATAATTGACTTTTATGTTTTTGAAGCTTAACTAAAATTTAGTTAGCTGTCTTCTTCACTTATCATTTGCATCTAGTCTTCAAAATTATATTGCAATTTCCCTCAAAATAGGGACACCAAATGTTTTGGTATCTGCTTAGTAAATAATATATATTTGACAAAGGAAATAAAATCCTCAAGAAAATTAATGCCAATTATTCTCAACAAATATCTGTTTATAGACTACCTCATCCAAAACACCTTATCATACAAATAGTTAATATTTACTGAGAATCCGCTATAGAATAAGAATTTTACCTATATCATTTCAGTTGAAACCTCAAAATAACAAGGTCAATGTATCATCGTAGTTTAATAAATGTTTCAAATGTTTGACACACTTAATAGAGCTTCAAAATAATTTGTCCAACTTCAAACATTTAGAGAAGCAAGAATATGAACCAATTTGGTTTAATTATCAAGGTTATGTTCTTCATAAATTTACCATATCATCTCCTGTCACAGATGGGTACCTTCAGAAATGAGTAAAAAATATGTATAACCTACCCTATAGAGCCTATTACATATACTCTGAATTACTGAGTACACTTCTAAAATAAACCTGATCTTTTTTTCTCTGTCAGTTCTTATACCAAAATATTAATACAAATTTTACTTACAGTAAATACGATGCCACAATCATCTTCGTTGATTATGTCTTTCAAAATTTAAAGGTCCACTTTTCCACTTTTCTCCTGGCATGAATAAATTTAATCTTTTAATTTTCAAAACTTTATAATTAAAACTTTTTTTTTTTTTTTTTTGAGACGGAGTCTTGCTCTGTCGCCCAGGCTGGAGTGCAGTGGCCCGATCTCAGTTCACTGCAAGCTCCGCCTCCCGCGTTATGCCATTCTCCTGTCTCAGTCTCCCGAGTAGCTGGGACTACAGGGCCCACCACCTCGCCCGGCTAATTTTTTGTATTTTTAGTAGAGACGGGGTTTCACCGTGTTAGCCAGGATGGTCTTGATCTTCTGACCTCGTGATTCGCCCACCTCGGCCTCCCAAAGTGCTGGGATTAAAGGCGTGAGCCACTGGGCCGGCTGAAACCATGTTTAAGCAAAATTGAAGAAGAAATTAGCATGAAGTGATACTTGAAATTCATTTAACAAAAACACTTTTCCCCTTTTAAAGACTGCTTCAGAAATGTTTACAAAATAAACACCAATATTTGCACCGTGTAAACTGGGTACATTTCTTGATTTTCCTTTGCTTTCAATCTCTGATGAATTAAGAGAACATGGCATACTTCTGGGATCATTGATCAGTGTTCTTTAGGAATGATGAGGCACAGGTACCTTCATTTTGAACTTGTTTCATCAATTTTCTTGTTCCTTCCTTTAAAAAAATGTGGAATCTATGATTTCCACATTGGGCACTTCTGCATGAGGAAAAGATGACTGCTTATAATGTCACTCTCTGTGAGAAAACGTATTCGAGCTTTGTTTCACTGATAAAAATTCTTAAAGAAGAAAACCCTCAAACATATTTATGAATTCCTCCAACACTTAACTCAGTAATGTACTAGCCAATTTGACTAAGACTAAAATCAGCATATCTGTCAGTCCAAAATCTGGATTAACTCCATTTCTAAGTTAATTTGAATTTTTTGTTTGTTTTACCTCCTAAGTAAATTCAATTCAGACAGACTGAAGAAAGCCGACGGGGTAATAAAATGAGCCTGTATATGGGCAGCAAAAGATCTGGATTTGAATTCTGTAATAATGCAGTGAGTTACTTAAAACTCTGAACATCCTTATTAGCCTTAATTCGAATGTTGGGATAATAAAACCTATATAGATGGAGAATACCAAATATAGCTTATGTAACAATTCTAGGTAAATATCAAGCTGCTTAAAAACCATTAGTAACTTTCACCTAAAATGAATAGATGAAATTGCAATAAAATAGAGCAATAAAGTGCAGCATTTGCCAAGCCCATTTAAATAAGATATCATGGAAATCGTGTTTCTTATACAAAGAGTTATACTAAGCAGGCAGTGAGACTGAGAGAAATATTTTTTTAAAATTGAGGTATCTGTTTTACTGTTTGTTCTGATTTACTATTTTAATTCTAATGTAATTCTAATTATTAATGTAATTCTCAAACTGTGATTTATATTCTTTTGATAATGTCTGTCCCCAATGTTTTAAAACTCTTCAGAATATAGCTCTATGACTTGCGACCCTAATCAAAATTTGGGTTCTTATTCTTATTATACAGAATAATCTTATTTTGTATTTTAAAAATCAAAGGGTTTCCTTTTAAGAAAATAGTTTACACTTTCCAGGCAAACACTAAAACTATGCAGGTTTTGTATCTCTATCAAATAAAAAGTAAAACCATTGGATAAGGAAAAAAAAAGAGCTCTTTCTAGACAACTTCTCTCTTACTCATATGAACTTGATCAGAACTTGCAATTAATTTTTGAAATTGTTCTATATCGACCTCTATATTTGAGGCTTCATTTTCTGTCTCTGGGCCATGTCAGTAAAATCTACACATCTCCTTGTTAAGCAAAGCAGCTGGCTTTTAAATGTCTTTTAGTTCTTATTTACAATCCTAATCACATAATTGATTTCAGTAATCTTTCAGTAAAAGTAGTTGTTAATGCTGTCAAAAGCAGAAATGGAGATTCAATGTTTTTTTTTTTTTTTCTCTCTCTTTTTTTTTTTTTTTAATAAACCCGGATAATTAAGATTAAGCCTAATAATGTGACTTTAGAGGCCTCTGGGTGATTAGCAGTTTCCTGTGGTTGAGGATGCAACACAGCACAGACACCACCTTCACTTAAAATCTACATACCTACCAAAAATTATCCACTTATACAAACCACAAATGGTTAAATAAAAATGCTAGGAGTAGTCAATCATCATAACACAAAGGAAACTAGATTTTTGTATTTTTCAGACTCAAAACACAAACAGCACATAAAATTTTATTTGACTGATTTTTTTTCTGTAATTTAAGATAACCCATAGGGTATATTTTATCTACTAAGGCTACAAAACTAAGGTGCCATGACCTTTTCACTAGCCCAGGTATGTTTCTAATGCGCTAAAGTATAAAACAATGATCTGAAAAAGAGAGGATAAAACAAATATGAAAAGGTTAAGAGACATTTTGGAGAAATAAGATGTTTTAATATGCAAAGTAATGGAAGAAAAGAGTAAGATGAGGTAATGCATTTTAATTTATAAAGAAAGAATTCATGTGGCAATAAAGACTGTCATTTTGAATGAGATCTATTTATTCACATTCTTAAAGATGGTATGGAAAAAACAAAAGTTTTCAAAGGACTATTTACTACCAAAAGACACAATATGTGACGAATCTGACAAGAATGCATGTTCAATATTCGTCATCAACCCACCTCCCCAAAACCAAAATAAAAATGTATGCACGCACATATATATATGCATATGTATACATACACACACACACTTTGGAATCAGTATCACAAACCAGTGCCCAATTTAAAAACATTCCTGGACCTCTTATTGATTAATTTCTGTTACAGAAAGGAGCAGAGTATAGCATCTGAACTAAAACAGTATTATTAGAAAATGATATTGTGAGCATTAGGATGTATAATTCATGTTGCTTTCATTTGCTCGGACCATTGTAAAAATCCATAAATCATTTTTTGTTCATGTATCGCTTAAGTGCAATTTGTCATTTTGCATTAGAGGGTTGCTTCAGCTCATTCAGTGCTTTTAATTCACTGTTTAGAGTTTAACAAAATGTTGGCCCTGCTTGATAACTGAAAAGGCACTGAAATGTGAAGCCACCCCAATATTAACTAGGTTAAACAAAATGGAGAACCATATTTCTACTTTAAATATCAAGATAATGGTGCTTGATGGGATATCTAGTATTTTCAATCCCAAGAACAAGGATTGGTTTGTTCTCTGATGGGCTTCAACGATTAAAACACAGTAACTAAAGAGTTACCTGAATACTTAAAATTGCATATGCTATAAATCTTCCCAGAAATTCTAGTCAGCATTCACTTTTTACTACAGATGAACAAAAACTAACACAATGTTTGTGGCATTGGTTCCAAAGCCTTGTCTTCCCACCTCTCAAGTTGGACTACACCACCACAGATAAACCTATTTCATGCTTACCCATAAAAGATGCATTGCATTTTGGGCCTTTTGTATTTGCTCTCTGTGCTGTGCTTGCTGAGAATGACAAGTGCCAGGAACAAACATCTTGGTCAATCCTGGTGGAGTCTGGTTATTGATAAAGTAATTTTTTTCTTCCAATTCTAAAAAAGAAAAGAAAAAACAAAAAAAAACAAAAAAAAACAAAAAAAAACAAAAAAAAAAAAAAAAAAAAAACACTTCCCTCAAAGCTCTGGGCACATAGCAATAATAAGAGGATTTAGAAACAAATTGCTTTCAAGTCATGTTAAATCACTGCAAACACTCATTTATCCAAAGGCTGGTTAACAAACTTGTTTCTGCCCCACCCTCTGCAGCAAAGGGCAGAGAAGAAAGCAATCCCTTAACTCAGTTTCAAAGTTTGTAAAACACACTTGTGGGATCCTTAGCGCCCCCCTGTTTCTGCTGCACTTAAAGCCCAATGAAATAAAAAATATGCACTACTACTCTAATATATAAACCAGGACTTTTATGAAAACTGATTTTGATAACCTCCCTCCAAATAATAAAATTGCTTTTCCTCTGTTTCTTAGAGTGCTGTTTGTCCTGGGTCAAACAGTTTGCGTTCCTAGGGGGTGGAAGGGGGAGGGTGAAGAAGGGATTACATACAATAGATTTCCTTCTCCTTTTCCGCTCCAGTAACGGGGGAATTGAAGAACACAGAATATACATGATGCTCTACAGTTCAAAGATGCAGTCAACCTCGTTACTGAGGGTGCCGTATCAAACCTCATTTCACTAAATTCCGGGGTCCACAGGAGTAAGAATGAAAAAGAAAAACGAAAGGCAGGATCTGTTTAATTGACACAGCAAGGGAAAAAGTAAGCCTGTTACATTTTAGAGGCATTTTAAAAGGCAAATGTGGAGTGTTGTTTTGTTTTGTGGGTGACGGGGTGTGGTTGTTTTAAAGGCTCTAGGGTAAAGGAGCACAGAAGACTATTAATGCCAATATCTGATCTTGGCTCCAAACAAAATGCTCTTGGAATTGCCCTTTGCTGGAGCTATCTAGCGGGAGGCGGAGGACCAGGCTCTGTTCTGTTCTGCTGGGAAGAAGACCCCACCGTCACCCCGCCGGTCCCTGGCTGGCGCCACAGAGACTAGAAGTCGGAGAGGCGAGACCTCTAAGGGACCTGGGCTCAGCGACGCTGGTGCAGACACAGACACCTATGACCCAAGAAATCTCGTAGAGCCCCCAAAAGGCGAGCTCTCCAAAGCAAAATTCTCTGGTCTGCCCTATGCTGATTTCGCCGCTAGGAGACGCCTGTAACCCACGTTTGCGGAGAGAGTTCCATTCAAACACAGCTGCTACCAAAAAAAAAAAAAAAAAAAAAAAGCAGCTCAAGTGTTACAGTGGATGTAGTGATTATTTACAGGCAAATCTGGCCATCTCATCTCCACCTCTGGAAGCTCTCTGGTTTTCAGCATACGCCCCAAGTCACTTCAAAGTTCATCTATATTTCGGGGGCAGAAATCCTCTTCCCCAATTTCTGGATCTGCATTGTCATTCAGCTGCATGTCTCTCACATGCAAACACGCGCGCACTCGCGCGCACACACACAAGTGTTTCCATACGTACAAATGAACACATTAGAAAATTACCGTCATTTTTTAAAAGGCTCCAGGATTCTGACGAGTCAGCTTGAAGAGCTCAAAACATTTCATTTCAACTCTGCAGATCTGAAGAAAAAGAAAGGGGGGAGGGGTGGGAAGTACAGAGGCAATACCGTATTAATATTCAGATACACTATAATCTCCTTTTCATTGATCCACAGGTCCCTTTATACACTGCCGCTCCATTCTCAGCCGCAGACATGATGCTAAAATCATTTTAACTGCAGCGGTTTTCGCTTGGCTTTGGTCAGTCTTCAATTTACTGCAGCTGGAAAAGGATTAGCCATTTTTGCTGGCATCCTTTCCTTCTAAGCGCTCAAAGGCAGGACCCATCTTCATGAAAGAACGAAGTGCGGGGGCCGGGGGGACCCGGCGTTGCGGGGAGGGGGGTGGCGCGGAAATCGGGGCAGTGCATTCGCGGGACTCTCAGAAGCACGTCTCAGGCTACAATCACGCCCATGGACACTTGCCCTCCTTAATTCCCTGCCAGGAGGGAATGGCAACGTATCTCCGGGTCGGGAAAAAGACTCTACCTTTCCCGCAGGTTGTGGTGGTCGTATTCTTGGGTCATTCATTACCAGAAAGCAGCAAAGGACCTTCCTATCTCTTTGCAAAGGAAGGAGGTTGAATAGGGGCTTCTATCGTGAATAAACAACCAATTCCTTGCTAGTAGCCCGTTAATTAAAAATATATATTTACATATCTTTCCTTAGAGAATTGACATTCTATCCACTCTCTAGCATTAAAGAGTTCGCGCTGTTTTTTAACTTCACAAGAACTAGCTATGTAGATGTGCCACGTTGCCCCTGCGCCTCCGGAATGGGCACTGACAGCTGGTCAAGCGCGTCCTTCAGAACTCAGGAAGGCTCCGCTGGGGCTTACACATAGCTAAGCCCTGGGCCAGGGAGGATGGATGCAAGTACCGTGCATGTGCAAACGTGTTCGCAGATACCCGCAGCGGTGCACACTCGGGTCCCTCTTGTGCACGGTTCCTGCCCACCACTCCGCCCGCCTTCGCCGCCGCCCTACTGTCCTCACCCCGCGGGCTGACCCCAGGATCGGCAGAAATCAGTGGTCAAGTCTAGCATGGTGGGTAAAGGGATCGATCTCCAATTGCCAAAAAAATTAGAAAATAGTCGGTGTTCCCAGCCGCTGTGTGGCACTTGGCCGCACAAGGCGCAGGGATATCAGAGGCGCTTTGCAGCGCTTGGCTTTGCTGTGTGCCGGATGCCCAAGGGCCCGGCGTTAGAATGGCGGGCTCGTGGGAAGCGGCTCAAATCAAACTCCTCAGTCACTGATAAACGCACTCACGGCTCGAAGCTAGGTCCTCGAGTGAGTTAATCTACTTGGTAAGTATTTTGTGAATATGTATTTAGGGAAGAAAGAGGCACGTCGAACGCGTCTGCCCGTCTATAAGCGCTGTCATCCCACATCCTTTAGCGTGAATTCCTCCGCTTTTTAGGAGCTACCTCCACCCCCCACTCCGTTTGCTTCACCCCTTTCCTCGCGGCCCCGTCAGACCCCTCACCCTTAGATTGACACATGTCATATAATACCCACTTTTGAAATGCCCTGCCAATCTCTGCTAGGGTCCCTTAATTAGGTAACCCTTGCCAATTAGTGGCCCCTGCGCTACTTTTTCCCCTTCCAGATGATTTAGTTCCATGATCCGTATCAGGGAAAATACCTTAAAGGAAAAAGAATGTTAGCATCATTGGAAATCCCGCTCCTAGGAGAGGATACCGCAGCTGTTGCTATTATGTTTTCGCATTTGCTGATGCAAACAGGGGAACCTCTCTATTCCCTCCCCATTACCTGCGGCTGGGGACTGGGAACTTTCCGCGGCAGTGTCCCCAGCCAGCGCCTCGGGACCTGCGGGGCTGTTCTCGCTCTCACACTCACACTCACCCCGGCCGCTCGGGCGAGAGTTCTGTCCCGCCCCGCCCGGCTGCCCCGTGACGTGTCTGTTTGGCGGCCGGTTTGGCCAGTCACCGGCAGCCCGGTGGGTGGTGCTCCTCGGCGATTGGTTGGCAGAATGAGGGCGCTGCGCAAAAACGGAGAAGCCGAGCGCTCGGAGCTCAGAAACTGCCAGTCCAGACCACAAGCTCAGAGGCTGAAGCAGGAGGAAGGAAGGACTGGAAGGAAAAAGAGGTTAGAGGGAAAGAGGCTTGGGAAGAAAACAGCAGAAAAGAAATTGCTCATTACACTTACAGAGAGGCAAGTAACGGTGGAGATGAGGACAGAGGGAACCAAGACGATGAAAGACAAAAAATACAAATAGAACGAAAGAGGAAAAAAATGTCAAGAAGAACATCCATCCGGAGAAATGAAGAGAATGAAAGTTTTAAGCTGCAGAGCCGTTCTGTGCTTTTCCGGCACAAAATTCTGTCGCTGGTTTTAAGCCCTTTTGCATTTGCCAGCCGTTGACATTAAGAGGCATGTTTAACGGTGCCAACAGCATCTCCTTTTCCTTCTCCTCTTCCTCCTCTTCTTCTTCTTCTTCCTCCTCCTCCTCTTTTTCCTCCTCCTCATTCTCCTCCCATCAGCAAGAAGACAAACCGAGGACAGTCTTGAAATACCGAAATTTCCTCTTTGGGATTTGCCAGCGCCGCGTTGCGCCAAGACTGTCGGAATAAAGGACGCTGACTATTGTATTATTGTTATTTTATTAATTGGTCAGTGGAAAGATTACAGATGAGGAAAGGGGACGCCTGTCACCCTTCCTGTGCTAAGATTAAAAAAAAGAGGCTGGATTGCGGGAAGCTCTAAAATGAAGCAAAAGGAGTAAGATTTTTAAAGACAGAAAGCCACAGGAGCCCCTACGTAGCGCACTTTTATTTGTATTTTTTCAGATTTTTTTTTTTTTCGTGGTGGTGGGGGAGGTGATTGGGTAGCTGACTGGCTGCGGGAAGCTACTTCCTTTCCTTTTGGAGATGATTGTGCTATTATTCTTTGCCTTGCTCTGGATGGTGGAAGGAGTCTTTTCCCAGCTTCACTACACGGTACAGGAGGAGCAGGAACATGGCACTTTCGTGGGGAATATCGCTGAAGATCTGGGTCTGGACATTACAAAACTTTCGGCTCGCGGGTTTCAGACGGTGCCAAACTCAAGGACCCCCTACTTAGACCTCAACCTGGAGACCGGGGTGCTGTACGTGAACGAGAAAATAGACCGCGAGCAAATCTGCAAACAGAGCCCCTCCTGTGTCCTGCACCTGGAGGTCTTTCTGGAGAACCCCCTGGAGCTGTTCCAGGTGGAGATCGAGGTGCTGGACATTAATGACAACCCCCCCTCTTTCCCGGAGCCGGACCTGACGGTGGAAATCTCTGAAAGCGCCACACCAGGCACTCGCTTCCCCTTGGAGAGCGCATTCGACCCAGACGTGGGCACCAACTCCTTGCGCGACTACGAGATCACCCCCAACAGCTACTTCTCCCTGGACGTGCAGACCCAGGGGGATGGCAACCGATTCGCTGAGCTGGTCCTGGAGAAGCCACTGGACCGAGAGCAGCAAGCGGTGCACCGCTACGTGCTGACCGCGGTGGACGGGGGAGGAGGGGGAGGAGTAGGAGAAGGAGGGGGAGGTGGCGGGGGAGCAGGCCTGCCCCCCCAGCAGCAGCGCACCGGCACGGCCCTACTCACCATCCGAGTGCTGGACTCCAATGACAATGTGCCCGCTTTCGACCAACCCGTCTACACTGTGTCCCTACCAGAGAACTCGCCCCCAGGCACTCTCGTGATCCAGCTCAACGCCACCGACCCGGACGAGGGCCAGAACGGTGAGGTCGTGTACTCCTTCAGCAGCCACATTTCGCCCCGGGCGCGGGAGCTTTTCGGACTCTCGCCGCGCACTGGCCGACTGGAGGTAAGCGGCGAGTTGGACTATGAAGAGAGCCCAGTGTACCAAGTGTACGTGCAAGCCAAGGACCTGGGCCCCAACGCCGTGCCTGCGCACTGCAAGGTGCTAGTGCGAGTGTTGGATGCTAACGACAACGCGCCAGAGATCAGCTTCAGCACCGTGAAGGAGGCGGTGAGCGAGGGTGCGGCGCCCGGCACTGTGGTGGCCCTTTTCAGCGTGACTGACCGCGACTCAGAGGAGAATGGGCAGGTGCAGTGCGAGCTACTGGGAGACGTGCCTTTCCGCCTCAAGTCTTCATTTAAGAATTACTACACCATCGTTACCGAAGCCCCTCTGGACCGAGAGGCGGGGGATTCCTACACCCTGACCGTAGTGGCCCGGGACCGGGGCGAGCCTGCGCTCTCCACCAGTAAGTCGATCCAGGTACAAGTGTCGGATGTGAACGACAACGCGCCGCGTTTCAGCCAGCCGGTCTACGACGTGTATGTGACTGAGAACAACGTGCCTGGCGCCTACATCTACGCGGTGAGCGCCACCGACCGCGATGAGGGCGCCAACGCCCAGCTTGCCTACTCTATCCTCGAGTGCCAGATCCAAGGCATGAGCGTCTTCACCTACGTGTCTATCAACTCTGAGAACGGCTACTTGTACGCCCTGCGCTCCTTCGACTATGAGCAGCTCAAGGACTTCAGTTTTCAGGTGGAAGCCCGGGACGCTGGCAGCCCCCAGGCGCTGGCGGGTAACGCCACTGTCAACATCCTCATAGTAGATCAAAATGACAACGCCCCTGCCATCGTGGCGCCTCTACCAGGGCGCAACGGGACTCCAGCTCGTGAGGTGCTGCCCCGCTCGGCTGAGCCGGGTTACCTGCTCACCCGCGTGGCCGCCGTGGACGCGGACGATGGCGAGAACGCCCGGCTCACTTATAGCATCGTGCGTGGCAACGAAATGAACCTCTTTCGCATGGACTGGCGCACCGGGGAGCTGCGCACAGCGCGCCGAGTCCCGGCCAAGCGCGACCCCCAGCGGCCTTATGAGCTGGTGATCGAGGTGCGCGACCATGGGCAGCCGCCCCTGTCCTCTACCGCCACCCTGGTGGTTCAGCTGGTGGATGGCGCCGTGGAGCCCCAGGGCGGGGGCGGGAGCGGAGGCGGAGGGTCAGGAGAGCACCAGCGCCCCAGCCGCTCTGGCGGCGGGGAAACCTCGCTAGACCTCACCCTCATCCTCATCATCGCGTTGGGCTCGGTGTCCTTCATCTTCCTGCTGGCCATGATCGTGCTGGCCGTGCGTTGCCAAAAAGAGAAGAAGCTCAACATCTACACTTGTCTGGCCAGCGATTGCTGCCTCTGCTGCTGCTGCTGCGGTGGTGGAGGTTCGACCTGCTGTGGCCGCCAAGCCCGCGCGCGCAAGAAGAAACTCAGCAAGTCGGACATCATGCTGGTGCAGAGCTCCAATGTGCCCAGTAACCCGGCCCAGGTGCCGGTGGAGGAGTCCGGGGGCTTTGGCTCCCACCACCACAACCAGAATTACTGCTACCAGGTCTGCCTGACCCCAGAGTCCGCCAAGACCGACCTGATGTTTCTTAAGCCCTGCAGCCCTTCGCGGAGTACGGACACTGAGCACAACCCCTGCGGGGCCATAGTCACCGGTTACACCGACCAGCAGCCTGATATCATCTCCAACGGAAGCATTTTGTCCAACGAGGTAAGGCTGAAGCGAAAGGACCACCATCTCTCATCTCCTCCATCAGAAAGCCTCCTCTAGCCCGGCCCTTGTATCTCTGGTGCACTGTGTATCTATTTTTAGGATATTACCTTATGTGTATCGTTGTGGGAGCGGAGATGGGCGGTCACCTTCTCCCACTCCTTGGTGTGTAACCTAACTTTCGCGTTGTTCCACCCCTTCACATTATTTTCATTCCGTCCCCTTGGTACTTTGCCACCTTGGAGCTCCCTCCTTTGCTCTTCCATCTTTCTTTTAAAACCTTAATTCCTGTCAGCCCATTCCCTTCTCAGTAACCTGGGGATAAAGGGAAATTGCGTGAAGGGAGAGGGAAATGTGGAGGAGGGACTTACTTTCTAGCACTGGCAAAGGTCTTTTTTCTTTGCGTCTGTCCCAGGCGTTAATAAAGTTGGCTCTATTTTGCTTTGTTTAACTATGCTTTCAGTCGCCTGTACAAGTAAGCTATAGATTGTTTAACTTTACACAGTTGTCTAACCTCGAATGCATGTTTTAGTAAACAAGTTATCAGATCCTTGTCCTCTGAACTCGGGTTGCAAAAAAATCCTTCAGTTCGGCTCTGGACAGCATTTACAGACGCTCTTGAAGCCGAGCGCCCACACAGTGTGAATTTGAATGAAGCTGCTTTGGCACAAACCCCTGTTAAGAGTAAACTAACGAAAGGCTTAAACAATTGTTGTCTTAAATATATCTTTTTAGCTAATAATCACCTTCTTGCCACTGTTTTGGATAAATCACTGCTGTTGGCTTTCTTCATAAAAGAATTTGGCTTGTCAATTCTGACTTCTTTTTAAAAGGATGGAGAAGTGACAGAGCTGGAGGGTGGGGGTTGGGGGGAGAACAAAGTTGGTTTATGTAAAAGAAAGTTTGGACCGGAAAGGTGTGTGGGCGGTAGAGGTGGGGAGGCAAATGCAGAGAGCCTTTGGAGTGGAAAAGAATGGGGGTGTGGCGGGGAGGGCAGGATTATGACCTCCTTTCCTGGCAGGTTATTTTATTTGAGTCTTAGATATTATTAATTGACTTTCATGAATATTTGTACAGCTCATTTGTATCTTAAGCACATTTTGAAAATAAACAACAACATAATTCCACAAAATATCCAAACTTTTTGCTTATTGAGCGTGCTGTTTTTCTTGTGTCAACCAGTATGCACCTAAACACTTTTTTTAAGCCACTGAAAAAAAAGACTGCAGAATATAAACAGGTTGACTCTGTTAGAGACAATAGTATATGTGCTTTAGCCATGAAGTCATTTGTATTTTCTCTTTAAAAAAAACACACACACATTTAAAGTTAGCCAATTTTATTTTTTTAACCTTTACAAGTGACTAAAATGTGGTTTCAAGTGTCTCTGCCTATCTCCCCTGCCCTTACACAGAAATCACTAGGATGAGGTCTTAGGAGAGCTTGGAAATTCATAAAAATATATACAATTACTTAAGCTAGATATAGTCCCTAACCTCAAAAGTAGACTACTAGTTCAACCCATAGCATTCAAATGCTCTTGATTTATTTATTTTTTTTTTCTAGACTAAACACCAGCGAGCAGAGCTCAGCTATCTAGTTGACAGACCTCGCCGAGTTAACAGGTATGGACTCTTTTTTTCCCTAGAAGTAATGGACAATTTACTACCTAGTAAAAGTAGGAAGTAGGTATATTATTCTAAATTAAAATTAAAATGTATAAAATATTTTCAATTAAGGCAGGACATAAATATGAATTATATTGTGTTTCCTAAACAAAACATTAAAAATTATACATTATATTTCATTTATATACAGTTAAAATATATTTGAATATTTTGTCAATTTACACTCCTACACAGCTTCTGATAGTCTTCCTTACTGTTCCAAATGTATATATATTTTATGAAAATGTTATAAACATGTATTTAGCTCCAATTGTAGAATAATGCCTAAATTTTATATGACTTAAGTGCTCAAAATGACTGTTAATCGATCATTTTTAAAGAGTTACGCTTAGGTTACAAAAACTAGCTTTATGCAGAAACAAAGCCAACTAAGAGGTCTGTGGGTCTGCAGCACCATCTGTGACCATGTGGTGGCAGAAGAATGTTTTCTGTGTTTCTTCACCTTTTTTATTCTAATATTCACATTTTTGTACTTCTAGTTCTGCATTCCAGGAAGCCGACATAGTAAGCTCTAAGGACAGTGGTCATGGAGACAGTGAACAGGGAGATAGTGATCATGATGCCACCAACCGTGCCCAGTCAGCTGGTAAGTGTGATCAAAGGGCAATCTAAATGCTAACTTTTATAGTTTTTATTTTTAAAAATAAACCCAGGAAGGATGATGTCCTAGGCAATTTTCCGTATGTTTAATGCTGGTAACTCTACAGAAAAAGAGTGTCACTCTACTTTGATAATTGCAGACTTAAAGAGAATTGTAAAAATGCAATGCTCCTTTGGAGAGTTAAAGTTAGGAATTCATTGTGGAGAGTTTCAGAATATGAAATATATCTTGCTTATGTAATGTTCTTTAATGGACACATTGCATACAGAAAGACATAGCTCTCTCACCTGGTCCAGTTACCAGTCTTCAGTCAATTAAGGTATTCTTAAACTTGTTTATGGATGAGATAACTGAAGATGGATAAAATTGATTGACCTGCACAAGGTCACAAGAGGATTAATAGATGACTGAACACTAGAATCCACATTTCTTGTTTTCCAGGGCAATGCATTTTACACACCACCAAGTATTGTATGAGAAAAGTAATGGTGATTAAAAGTCATTAATGGGTTGAAAACAGGGTTTCTAATCTTGAGTCTTAGGCTTCAGAATGTTAGGTAATACGTGATAATGTGTATTTTCTGAAGTGTCCTTGGTTTCTTCATATTTTCAACAGGGTCCATGACACATCAAAAGGTGAACTCTGAGAATATTTGTATTTGGGCTTGACGGTAGTCATTGACAGGTTCCAATGTGATATATATTTATTTTATTTCATTTTACTTTTCTTATTATAAGTCAAGTTTTATGAGATACTGGTAACTCTTATCACTAATACTAAAAGGAAACTCTTACATGAAATAAAATATGTGTGTTAAAATGAAAATGATTTAATAAACTTCTGGTGTCCTTCCTAATTATTTGGTTTTCATCTTTGAAGGGTATTTGTTGAATATTTTACTTTTTCTAACTAGTTTTGGGTTTATATGACACATGAAGAAATAGAAAGGCTAGTCAACTTTTCTAACTCCTGAAAATGTCGATCTTAGACTGTCTCTGGGTTCAACTCAGCTCTGTCGAGACTGGACCTTTATTTTAGTTAATAATATAACCATAGGTTCTTATTTTCAAGGTGATATTAGTCCTCGAGAGCACTCATTCCTTAACACACTTGGTGGACCTCTGGATGGTGCTGAGGCAGTGTGTCAAAGGGCAGCGTACACCCCATGGTGGCCTGGCAGCAGTGGTTGCTACAAGCCTCTCACTTGGCTAATGTGTGCTGTGTCTGTGGCTGCCTTAGCCTTGGGAAACCCAGGCAGGAGGAAGGAAAAAAAGGCTGCTCAAGGGTCTCTTTATATTGCTGTGAGTCATTAATATGCAGGCCTAATGAGACTTGAGAACTGCCAAGAATCCCCGGAGGTCCCTGCCCCTTGCGGGCCTTCACGCTAAGTGAACAGAGCATCTATTTAGTGTCTGGGAACCTGACAACAAACCAGATCTTGCCAGAAGTTTATATGTGAGTACAAAGTCCCTTTCATTTTTGCCCTATATATGGCATATGATTTATTGTTATCTTTAAAAACTGTACATTTAGCATTGCTCATTCTTGTTCTTTTTCAGAGTTTCTAATTTAACTGTCAGTCTTTTAAAACTTTTAAAACAAAATGTTTAATGTTTTAAAAAGAGTATCTGTTGCATGTTTCTTTGGATGCATTTTACTCCTTTCCCACCCCACACGCCCGGCTTTGTTTTTCTTGTAGCACTTCAATCTCAATGAACATTTCAATTAGTTTAGTCCCTCAGACATAATGACCCATAATAACCTAACTGAAGAAAGAGTAATGAATAAACATCTGCAAAAAGAGCCAAATTTGGAAGATAGATGAGAACATATTCTTATCAGTGCATCTTCCCAGTAGCTACTTTATTTTACAGTCACCCAGTGTTACAATTTCTGTAATGTTTCTTTCAAATTATTGGAGATGTCAAAGCATTTAAAAAAATACAAAAATGTTAAAATGTGTTGTGGAAAACACTTTAGCCAGGCAGTTTTCATTTTTATCAAAATGTTAAAAATTTTTCCTTATCTTTAAGTTCTTAAACATGTAAAAGTATTATAGAATTAGCAATCCGTTTATGTATCTCATTAGTAGTTACAGGGCAGCCACAACATACTGGGCACAATAATAGCTATTTTAGGATTGTAATAAAACACTTATGTTAAGAAGCGATTGCACCTTTGTGTGCTGAATTGCAATCAGATTTAATGTCTAATTTTATTATAAGAATGATTTTGAAGTGTTTTCTTTTTTAAGTATAAAACCTCAAATGCAGAGAATTAAGGTGCATTTACTTAAAGACTTTTTTCAATCCATACTGCTGTTACGTACTATAAGCCTCACATCAAGCAGCTAGACTACTTCCAAAAATTTAAGCCCATTTCAGATAAATCTGTTGTATTTCACTGTAAAGCCAGATATTAATGATCTTACTATTTTGCAAAATTAGGTAATATTACTCATAGCATAGCTTTCTAAGTTCAGGATAGAAAAAAAAAAATTATGCTGTAATAAGCAAATCTCACTTAACTAGGTTTTAGTGGGGAAAAGTTAGATTATCAAGTAAAGCTAACATTGGAAAGATAAAGACTCCGAATTCTCTCTTTCAGTTTGTACCACATTCCACACTATAGTGTACAGACTGTTTAGCTCAGTGCTTCACCTGTTTAAACTTCCTTTTTCTTTACTACTATTTCTTTTTCTTCATTAACATTATTCTGTATTATTTATTTAGATATGCCTTCTATTTATTCTTTTATGAATAGTTTTCTTTTTTTGTTCTATCTTACACCCCCTCCTTCTTGCTTTTCTTTTTTCTAAGCCATTTGCCGTCACCAATGTTTTTCATAGAAGGGCTTTAAACACGAAGACAGCTGCACGGAGAATCACATAAGCTTTTTCAGTTTTCCACTGCACCTGGCTCCATGTGTGAAATTCTTCGCCTTGACCACTGCTCTGTGGCACTTTCTTTATATAGCCTTGTCAAGGTGCTTTCCGTTTTTTTCAGTGCACTATTGATGTATTGGTTAGATATGGCAGTAGTCCAAGGAGAAGTGGTAAATGCAAACATAAACCATCACAAGAGGAAAAACTGATTAATCACAGCTTAAATAGCCAAAGAACTGGACTTTAAAGATATATGTTTTCAACTTTATTATGTCATTAGATTAAAACATAATTATTTTTTTTCTATTTTAGGGTACAGATAGAATATTTTAAATTGTATATTCTTAAACATTTTAATATTATTTGAGGTATATTTAAAGTGATCTGTTAGTAGTGACAGGTTGCTTTTCCCATTATAAAATACCTACACTGTCAATAATGCTAAGCTTAATTATAGATTTATTTTTAATACCTTATGCCTTTAAAAAAATATGTTGAAGAATCCTAATGAGTGATTTAATTACTTGTTAGACATTCTCTGAAAATTATCAAATTTCTCTTCAATAATTTTTTCTTTCAGTTATAAGAGAACTTATCTTCCAACTATGTTTAGTTTCTAACTAATTATAGATATAGATATAATACATGGTCAAAATTTGACTATGAATTTTAAAAACAAAATGAGTTGATTGGTCAGTAATTTCAAATTAGTAGATAAAATATATCATTGAAATGCATTAAGCCATTGCATTACTACAATATCAGCAATAGAATTATTGGTTTATTATAAACACAAATACCTATTTCCAAACTCCATTAAGAATTTAGATAATTGTCAAATTTGCTTTTGGGTTTATGTATAAAATGAATTTACACCAGTATTTATAAAACCTTATTCACTGGTGGAACTTGGAGCTACAACTTGAAAATGTGGAGAGATTTATAACTGGAAGCAATATAGAAGACAAAATATTGAGAGGAAATGGTGAAAAATATATACATGTTGAAAGATTATAGGTAGGGAGAAAATTTTATGGACTTATTTTGATTTTTTCATGAGTGAGTTATGTTAATAACTATCTGCTTCAAAACCATGTTTTCCTAAAATATACTGCAATTTTTGCGGTTACAATTAATGTATCTTAAGTAGTTAAAAGACTAGAAATCTTCTCAAAATGTGAGAAGTTTTTTATCTTCTTTAAAATTAATTTATCATATTTGGAAAAAAAATGTTTTGAATGAAAGCTTGTTGCACAAAAAGAAATGTTCACACAATATTGTATTATGACAGTCACCAAAAAAACAGCACAAATTGAATTCTAAAACTTCTGAAATCACAATTTGGTCTCAATGGAAATATCCACTGCCTCTGAGTATACAGGACAAGTTACTTGCCAGTTGAAAACCATGTACTTCAAAATTTGTTTACATATATATTTGCATAACAGGCAGTCTATCACGTCAGCTGTCATCCCTTGCAGAACAGATTATTTCTGAAAAGTGGAAAAATAAATAACTAGAAAAAGAGATTGCAAGTAAAAGGTATATGTTGAAACATTTATTAGATATTACCAAAATTTCAAAACTGAGGTTTGGAATAGTAGATATTGGAGACTCTGAAAGGTGGGAAGACTGAAGACAGGTGAGGGATGTGAAATTATCTAATGAGTACAATTTACATTATTCAGGTGATGGTTACACTAAAAATCCAGACTACACCACTACACAATAAATTCATATAACAAAATTGCACATGTATCCCTAAAGTCTATTTATTTTTTTTTTTTAATTTAATTGAGGTTTGGTCTGTAATTTTCTGTTGTAAAAACCCACAGTTTCCATAGTAAGGGCAGTTGAATGAGAAAAAGAAAAATTAAGTTAAACTTACCAACTTTTGAGGTGTCAATTTGAGCTATTAAAAAAATTGTAAGAGCAGTGTTAAAGTTATGCATTTTAATATATCCTAGCTACTGTAATATCTGGCATCCCTGTGCATCATAAAGTCATTTATCACAACAAAACTTAAATATACCTCTGGTTATTTGGTAATTAAAGTACTATATTTAATGGGACTAACAACAGATGATAAAAGATAAAATGTTAGTTATACGATGTCTTCCGAAGGTGAGGAATCGTAACAGAATAAATTTATGTGGCTCTCAAACTATATAACTATACAACAAATGAAAAAATCAATTTTCAATTAATTTTTCTGTTACTTATCTGAAGTTTATTGATTTACTATTAATGTTATGTTTTAAATGTTTGTTTCTATGTCTGATTTTTCTTCCTGAGAAACAGGTACACTTATCAATAAAACTGGTGAAACATTTATGTACAATTTGAGCCACCTTACCTTTCCTTCTAGTTATATGAAGCTGCATATTATTACTAAAGGACTTCCACTTTAAAAGGATTAATTCATAGATTTATTAAGAACATTATTTACATGTTTATTGCCTTGGTAGAGTGATACTGTTCTTTAAACAAAAAACTTTTCTATATCTTCACTTTTTTTTTTTTTTTTTTGCCATGCACATGCTACAGTTTATTTTTAATACCGATTCTCAAGGTGTGTGAACTTTACTATGTAATCTGAGGAAATTTTAACCAAACTCAAATAATCAAAAGAGACAGAAGAAAAACATACTTTCCAGATAAGAAAATGGGCACATTGGGGTATAAACTACATAAAAGTAATTTCTACCAAAATCAAGCAGTATCCTAATGTATGTTGACATACTAGATTATTAAAGTTATGTGTAGAATTGTCATATTCACAGGTAGAAGAGTAGTTGGGCCTAGGTGCAAAAAAATATGTGAAAGGTTGTATATTGTCTTATCTAGCATATTTAAAACGATATTTATTTGTCATGTGGGAAAAATGGTATTAGTTCAAATTTATATTGGAATGTAATTATATCAGCTATTCAAATTGAGTATATATTAAGTTTATTTTAAAAATAAATAATTGCTCATAATAATTTTACTCTTAAAGACAGTTTCTACTATCAAAAAAATCTATGTTCCCCTATCATTCTATTAACAAATAGGCAGCATTTATCATGTCAAAATATAAATCTTCTCTCTGGTTCTGTAGCCTCTACCTAGTTAGTATGTAAACGTGTATCAGGGACATTCTATTTCCCTTTCTCTTTTTCTTTTCACATATCTTCTTCCTAAAATAGGATAAAGGAGTGAGTTTCTCTGGTGTCTAGTGAAACATTTACATGTTTTACATGCTGTTCTCAGTCAGATTCCTTAATCCCAGCTTCAGCTCACGTTTCTGTTCCTCAACAGTTCACTGATCAGTAATTTATTTCCAGACTTATACAGGAAAATTATCAGTGAAATATTATAATCAAAGTCAGAGTTAGCATTCTACATAGTTTAATATAAAATTTTTAAACAGTCATTACACAGTGAGATTAATATATGATAAGAAGCTTTGTGTTACTTTTTTTAATTTATGTAATTAGCTGTTCTTAACTCCAAAATACTAGAGTTAAGTATTAGATAATCTAGATAATCTAGATAGTATTAGACAAACTAATCTAGAGTGTTCATAATTTTGAAAAATTATTTTTAGACAAACTGAAGTGTTCATAATTTTGAAAAATTATTTTATTTTTTATATGCAGATAACATATACACAAACACACATAAATCAATATATAACAGAATACTATCAGGAATTTAAAATCCAAAACTTGTTCAAGAGCTCAAATCACTTTTGATATTAATAGAAGTAACAATCAAGTATGTTCATTAAATAAATATTACTTTTTTGATTTAAAAAATGTTTTTCCAGACTGTGTATGGACTCGAGTTTCTTTTCTACAGACTAATAATATACTTTTGTTTTTCAAATTTATCCTGTTTTAAAATTTTTAAATTATTTTTTCTTTTTTTTAAATATTATTTAGAAAATAAAAGTGGCCTACTAGGCACTGTCATTCCACACCCAGCTCCATGCCAGTGAGCCGGGGAGCTTCTTATCCATTTAAAGTTTGAGAATAGGTTGAGATCGTTTTGGCCCTGTTTTAAAATATTTGATAGATATGTTACTATGTTTAGAAAAACATTAAAATGCTATTTTTGTTTATGTGTTTTTCTGTGTAGTGCTATGTATTAGCATTCATATTAAATAGTATTCTGTATTGCTCGAAAATTCTTATGCTTTGCTTAAGAAACTGAATGACCTTTCTTGATCATAATCAGACAATATTTGTAATCTTGTCAATCTAAGGAAGACAATGAAATTTGAACTTGTCCTTTGAAATCTTGGTATTATAGGATTAGTAAGCAAACAACTCTTTGTTGACTAGGACAAGTGTGTTCCAATATAGAGCAAGTAATAAGGTATTTGTCAATAGTATCTGCAGTTGATTTACACTGCATTTGGTTACCTTGGTTTCACTAATTACAGTCGTTCGTTCTGGATTTGTCTAAGGTGGTAAATGATAAGTGGTTTTTAGTAATATGGACTACCACAGTGTCATTGAGGAATACCTTTAGGAAGTCATTTCCTAGAAACCTCAGAAAATATGCTTTTGGCTGCTAATGAAATTGTGTTTTATTCTTGATTTTTACTGATATTCCTCTGTGTATACCACATTTCTGTTGAATTTCACTTTCTGCTTCATATTCAAATTTCATAATCTAAATATTTTTGGTGCTTGGCATATTTCTTATGTTTATTTGTTTTTAAGGAAAAAATTCAGATATCATTGTTAGGGATCACGGATTTTAAAGCTTTTACACCTTGTTGTTTTCTCTATTATACACTTCATGAGAGATTTTTTAAAAGATGTCTACTTTTTTTACTCATCATTTCCCAGTCATTTAAATTATTTAGAACCAGTATTTTTTCACAATACCTTAAGTAGTTTAGAAACATCTATTTCAGAGACCTCTTTGCCAGAAGAATCTATCTTTTACATTTGCCGATCATTTTCTCTTTTTAAAGTGATGGACAAAAATGAGACAAAATGATATTTGGTTCCTGTCAGGATAAGCCAGGGAAAATTTGTTAAGACACCTTCACTTGTCACCCTTTATGCTGCCTGTAATCTTACCCTGCTAAGTAACTGGTCATGTTGGTGAAGACTACATCTGTAGTTTCTTTTTTCTGCTAACAGGTATGGATCTCTTCTCCAATTGCACTGAGGAATGTAAAGCTCTGGGCCACTCAGATCGGTGCTGGATGCCTTCTTTTGTCCCTTCTGATGGACGCCAGGCTGCTGATTATCGCAGCAATCTGCATGTTCCCGGCATGGACTCTGTTCCAGACACTGAGGTGTTTGAAACTCCAGAAGCCCAGCCTGGGGCAGAGCGGTCCTTCTCCACCTTTGGCAAAGAGAAGGCCCTTCACAGCACTCTGGAGAGGAAGGAGCTGGACGGACTGCTGTCTAATACGCGAGCGCCTTACAAACCACCATATTTGAGTAAGTATTACACAAAGGGCTCTGTAAAAGTGTTCCCTTTGAGGAGATAAAGTTCAACATTCCACTCTTTTTGGTAAAAATGGAGTTCAGGTTTTTTTAAGAAACAAGGATAAAAGTGACAGGATGCTGGCAACACTTTAGAGCAATATTCTTTATTTATTTAAAATAATAGATTCCTCTAACATTGAGACATTAATAATCGCACTCAGCTCTTTCAAAATATAGGACTATATTCTCCAAATTTATTATTTTATGTAATCATTGTGAAGAATAAAAATGCTTTGAGATTCCATAATGCATTTCCTTTGAGGATCTTGGTAATGAGAAATATAAATATTTTTCATTTAATTAATGGATAAATGTTACCGACAATTCAATATCTTGGTCAAACTACATAAATAATGTTTGATAAAGATAAAAACTCATGACAACTCAATCAAAAGATGACTTACCTTGTATAGCAGATCCATCCTACATAATGTTTTCTTTCATCTACTACAAAAATAACTGTGGAACTTATAAGCTAGAAACAAAAGATGAGACAGATTGTAGATATATCATTTCGTTTATGATCGATGAAATGGAAAAGTAAAAGTGTTTTTAAAAACCTAAAGGAAAAAAAAACAGAAGAATATTTATTTTAGCCCTTATGATGTATAATGTGAAAAGCAAAGATTGAATGCATTGAGGTTGTGGCTACTAATCTGGACAGAGATAATGCAAATAGACAAGTGTTATATGCTTAAAGGAATGGTCTTTTATTAGATGCATACATTGTGGTGACAACAATAGTCAGGGGGTGTTTTATGAAAGATTGTTTTCAGCTTTTCAAATTACTCAGAACCACAAATACCCCAGCGTGATGTAACACTTTAGCACTTCAGAACCAAAAAATCATTTGTTTTGCTTTATTTTTTAAAGTTATACAAAGAGAGAACAAATACTTAAAGACAGGAAATATTGAGATGTCTGAAATGCAATTTGGATGCTAATGTCTTTAGTTTAATTCACAAATCCACACATGATAGTGAAATAAAGTAGCCTAAAACCAAATTTTAGTAAGTGAGGAACATGATGCTGTCTTTGCCTCTGAAATTGAATTCTGGACTCAAAATTATATTTATTATTAAAAGTAAAACTTTTCCAAATTTTAAATAGTGAATTTAACTACTGTTTCACTTAAACTAAGAATATACATTAAAGAAATACATTATTAATAATTTCAAGGCAAAAAGTGAAGGGTATATAATTCAGATTAATAAAAATTTGTATTTTTAAATAAATACAATATTTGCTTTTACCATATAATAACAGGTACCCTCTTTTGCTCTTAGTGCTCTTGGTGAAATTACACTTACATATAGACCTGGAATTTTTTTTTTTTTTTTTTTGAGACGGAGTCTCGTTCTGTCGCCCAGGCTGGAGTGCAGTGGCCGGATCTCAGCTCACTGCAAGCTCTGCCTTCCGGGTTTATGCCATTCTCCTGCCTCAGCCTCCCGAGTAGCTGGGACAACAGGCGCCCGCCACCTCGCCTGGCTAGTTTTTTTGTATTTTTTAGTAGAGACGGGTTTTCACCATGTTAGCCAGGATGGTCTCGATCTCGTGACCTTGTGATCCGCCTGTCTCGGCCTCCTAAAGTGCTGGGATTACAGGCTTAAGCCACCGCCCCCGGCCGACGACCTGGAATTTTAAACATCTACAAATGTCTTTTCTTTACTGACTAGATTTTTTTATTAATAAGACTATTGGAAGCAATTTTTTATTATTAAAATATTAACGCTGCATATATATTTAATACAAATTTTTCTATTTGTATTAAGAATCTGGTATTTCATTTAGAAATCTCATTCAGGGATTATGAAATTTATTAACATTTATGTGTGTTGCTAAAAATCAAAACAATGCATCTATTATTTCACCAGGAAATTTTTAATTATTTGCACATTATTCATATATATATATTCAACATATATATATGTATGTATGTTGGAATGAGTTAGTTTTTAATAGTAGTTTTTTTTTGTTTGTTTTGTTTTGTTTGTTTGTTTGTTTGTTTTTCCCCCTAATCTGTTTTAGCCAGTTCACACTGCTCAAAATTTAGGGTTTGGGTTGACATGTGACCCGGGGTGGAAAATTTGCAGAAGAATAGCTATTTTGTTGTTTTCACTTCTACTCTTCTTAGTTCTTCATACAACTTTAATCATGTCTAGACTTTTTTTTTTTAATTTAACTTTTAGTATTTAATGTCATCTTAGAGCCATCCAATTATATTTAAAATTACACCATGGCTCTGACTTAATAATCATAAAAAATTTATGGTTAGTCTGATAATATAAACTCTAAAACAAGACTACTCCTGACCATTTTGCCCCACAAATTCATATGGTGACAGTTACTGATACTTGTGTTCTTTTTCATTCAGAATAGAAATAGTGTCATCTTTTAAGTCTAAAAGCAAGTCCCTTACATAATTAAAAAAGCTAAAAATTGGCACTAATTACTTGCTTTTAATCAGAATATTTTAATAATTATTAAAGTTGTAGGTTTTTTTGCTAAATATGCAGTTTCATAATGAATATAATATACATTTTAATGTTGGGAAAAAGAGCAGTATATTTAGTTATGTTTGTGTAAAGCTCTGAAAAGCCTAATGAAACTGTCACTGTCAATTCTACAATAATGACAAGGAAATGACGATATGCTTAAAATTACAAAAGAGATCATTGTCAATACAAATAACTTTTGATTTCTATACCTCCGATTGCTAAAGTTAAAACTAAAAACTGCAAGAAAACAACTTTTACACAAAAATAGGTGGATGCAAACATTAAATAATGTACTTCATGTTCTTAAAAATATGCTTACAGTTATGTTTCTTTTTATTTTAATGTATTAACAAAAGACACATGAAGAGCATAAATGATGTATTTAATAAAAGGAGACTTTTAAAAATCAGGAATAATATTGAACACATCTTTCAATACTTGCTAAATTATTCATGAGCACTTTCTGAGCTTGTTTTCTCTTATTTTTGTTATAATGTTATAGTTTGCTAAGTTGATATGGAGCAAAGGGATACACTCAAAGATTGCATAAATAAATTTAAACATGTAGAACATGGCCATATATTCAGAAATGCCATATTTACATTTACCTTAAAACGTTAATAATTTCAGTTTTACTTTACCTTTAATTTTCATTAGTGTAATTAAAAACACTAAAATACCACTTTCATTTTTAATTAAAATTAATAATTACCTGCAGCACTTTAAATAATCATGTTAAAATGAAAGAAAATATTTTCTGGAGTTTTAAAATAATATTGCATTTTTATCATGAAAATTTTAAGGATTTGTTTAGAATCCTAGACATCTTACTTAAAATAATTCATTCTTTCAAATGACACAATAAGTTATGTGTAAAACCATCTGGATAATCTCCATAAATAAAAATATAAAATGAATATAAAGTCAATAATGTAATTGACAAAAGTTATATTATTAGTATAATTTCAGAAAACCCTTCTAGTTAAAACACTTTAATATTTTTATAGTCATTCCTGCTTATGATTTTGGCTTTACACTTTGAACACCATCTCTTAAGATTTTTGTTAGTAAATGAACATGAAATTCAATTCCTATCAGCCTGAACTATACAGTAATAAAGGCATAAGTATTTGTTATTTGGATACTTGTTGATTCTTGCCAATAAACATAATTAATTCCTAAAAATTGAAGACAATCATAAGATGCTCAATACAATTACATCAAAATATACTCATGAAAATATTTCTTTAAGTGTCATACAATGATAAATTGGACTGAATGAAGTGAAAAAAACTGCATCATAATGACTACATTTCTGAATCAATGGAACTTTCTAGAGTCTAAAGGGAACAATTTATTTTCATGGCACATCCTGCCTTCATCTTATACAACATTTGGACTAGTCCAAGTATACTAAAAGTCATTCTGGTTGTCTCCTGACCTAATTTTATTTTTGCCAACTTGTTAACCTTCTTGAAATTTCAACTTGACACACCCATATCATGATTAAAAAAATAAATTTCTAAAACAGTTCATTTAAAATACTGCTAAACCTTTATCTAGACCTTTTATCGATAAACTTTAAATGGGGGAAATTTTTAGGTATCTATATTATGTCTATGTGCACTTCAAGTTTTTAGTTGATTGAAATTGGAGAACATGTTTTGTTTAGTAACATTTCTTCCAATCCCTTCATTATCTCAGCCTGCCTTCTGTGAGTTTTCATAATTTGTTGAACTCAGTAGTGCAGTAAGAGCATACACAGAATTGAAAATAAAATGATTTTTCTTATTGATACACATTACCCTCATACTTATGTACCTCTGTATAGTGCTTTCTCTAGGATTTGTATTTTCCTCTAATGTCGTAAATATGGTGTCACTATCCAATATTAAAGTCCAAAAATAAATATTTTTATAGAAGGCCTTGCTTTCATATAGGCCCATACACCACTAAATGAACGGACCTCTCTTTCAGGATTTTTTCTTTTTTACTTGATGTGTTAATTTCTGATTAGTTTTCCTCCATGTTGTGCTACTATGTGTACTCTGAGGGTGGGTTCTTTTTGTTGTTCTTTTACTCTTTTATATACATACAGATTGGTGAACCTAATTTTCTCACTTTTTCAGTTTATTTCTTTGGGACAGTTTTATGGTCTTAGAAATATACTAGTCATTCTATTTTATCATTAAATCCCTTTATCCAGGAATTATGAATAAATCTGTCATTATCAAAAAGTTTACTCACTTCAACTCCAGGAATAGGAAACAAATGATAACTAGGCATCAGAAAAAAAAAAAAAATTAACTCTGTCCATTTTCTCTATCTGAATTTTATTATATTTTATACTATTTTAAAATATTATTTATTTTATTGTATTTGGTGAATTTTTTATATTCTACTTCTCTGAAAAATGGTCATCTATTCATAATTCGTGTCATTCCTCCAGTTAACTAACTGATGCAGCAGTTGGTGGGAACTTCTCTGTAACACTAGATACATGAGATACTGTATTTTGTTTCTTTTTCTTTAATTGTTGTATAGTGGTCTATCTCAGCTAGTACAATTTAAAGTGAAAGCTATGAAAATCCTTCTGAGGTGCAGATATGAAACACAGCAGTTTTTTATATATAAATATCTGGTCATTTCTGTAAGCAATTTTTTTTTTTTTACTTACTCAGACATCAGTACTTCTCTGTGACTTATTTCAAGTCATTTAAAAGTTGTGCCTGTGGGTAATTTGGAACTAGTTAGCATGCAAGAAATTTCTATTGCCCCAGTTAAAGAACAATTTCATAGTTTCTTTTATCAGTATAGTTATCTTTATAATTATCTGCAATATTTAAAAGTGCCATTTTAATGACTTTCAATTGAATTGACTTTATTTTGATAATTTGACCTGTGGTTCACCCCAAACTTTATATTCTAAATATTCAAAACTTACACAATAATAAGTACTATGTTTTGTAACTGCTTTCTTACCATTTATTAACTTTGCTAAAATCTGCTCCAGCTCTACTACAATTTTTCTTCCCAATACAATTACTCTCTTGGCATATTTCGACTCATTATCCAGCTATGCATATTATAAATGCTAAATAATTATGTGATGTAAAATGAATTAATGGGCATTTTTAAAGTATGCAAAATTTCATTAATGTTGTCATTATTTATTCATTCATTTATGCACACACGCCGTTGTTGATACCTCCAAGCAAACTTTATTCTTTTCTTCCAATTTTTAAAAAATGTTTTAAATTAGTTATATTCTTTGTTAGCTACACCTACAGATTTTTACATGGGGAAGTAGAATTTAAACTAATTCAAGCTATTGAAATGCACCCAACTAGTGTGTTTGTGTAAAATATCATGGAGTGTTTCAGGACTTTGAGATTTTAAACTTCTTTTGATTTGTTCTAAGAACTTATTTCATATCCTAAGGCAGAGTTAAATTGTTTCATATTTCTTAACACTCTTAGAATTTTGATTACTCCCCATTCTTCCCCATCTGCAATACCATCTTTCTTTTATTTACTAGCAACTTAATATGTTAGCTCTCATGTTTCATCTTTTTATAAAACTAAGAGGTTTATGTTTTCCTCTAGTTTAGTCACTTTTTTTCTTTATTTAATTCCCATGTAGGATTTATTTATTTACATTTTAAAATTACGTTTTTGAGTTCACAAATAAATGGTTAAGTAAAATATTGTCATTTAAGGGCATGTAGAGAAAACATAATCAATAAAAGTTAATTATACTTTTATTCAATATTTTATAGCTCTTTAGTATGACTCTTCAACTGCTTTTCAAAGCAGTTTATCTCATGCATATTTAGGACTTCTTAGAATTAACATTTAGCATATTAATATTATTATATACCTCATTTTATATTACAGATCATTTTCATCCTCTTTCTTATTTTGTACATTGATATAAAACTGTGTAAGCATTTGTCTATCATATGAGCTTAACAAAGTAAGACTATCAATTAGAATATAAACAGAATTATTCAATGAAAAGAAATACCTACTTGGGAATTTTTTCCTGCCTCATCATACTGAAGATATATGAGTCAAAATTTGAATATGTTAAGTTATAAAGATATTGTAAATAAGTCTGGAATCTACAAATTCAATTGCCTATAAATATCATTAAACATTATACAATACTCAATGTGCCACACATTTTTTGGGTGAGTCTTCGTCATCTTCAATCCTTTTAATAGAAATTAGATAGTGTCATTTAGATAATAAAGATTAGAAACTGTTTCGAACTCTGAGATTCACTGTTCAAGATTAAATAACATGACTGAATTAAGATTAAACTCCGCATAATGTGAGTCATTTTAATGTTTCCTGGAGTGTAACAAAATATTTTAGGTTTGTATTGAGTTTTAATAAGACTTCCTAGTCACTGTAAATTAGCTTGACCTACTTCAATTTAGGTGAGGAGAGTGTAGGAAATTCAAAAACCTTGTCTCCCAAAACATAATTACATACCAAAAACATAGATTAAAAACAAATTATAAGGTAGAAATTTTGCAGATAAAAATCAGGATTTTATTTATGATTCTATAATTCGTACCTTATATGACATAATGTATATACATTATGTATGGTAATAGTAAGACACTTACTCATACCCTTTCTCTTAGAGATACAATTCTTTTGACTGTATGGATTGAAGAGGCAATATTTGAAATTAACTTTGATAAAGTGTCTGTATATATATACAACACAGTGTTAGTCTGAATTATCAATGATAACTTCAAGTCATTCAATAAGGGATTATAAATTCATTTTATATGTTCTAGTTTCTTGATTCAGTCATATGGATACACTCATATACATTTAAATCCCATATAGAATCATTACATTTTTAATCAGTTATATTTAATTTTTAATTATATCTATGGAACAAACTTTGATTATGTGCAACATAGGGGATAGGAGTCAATGTATTTAACTAATGGCTACTTTATTATCAGATGCTGTTAACATGACAATATGGTGCTTGTTGAGAAACAGATACATGATTCAATTCATTTTAGCATTTTAGTATATTCTTTTTTTTTTTTTTTTTTTTTGAGATGAAGTCTCGCTCTGTCACCCAGGCTGGAGTGCAGTGGTGCGATCTCAGCTCACTGCAACCTCCACCTCCCAGGTTCAAGGGATCTTCCTGCATCAGCCTCCCGAGTAGCTGGGAACTACAGGCACATGCCATCACACCCGGCTAATTTTTTGTATTTTTAGTAGAGACGGGGTGTCATCCTGTTAGCCCAGATGGTCTCTATCTCTTGGCCTGGGCCTCCCAAAGTGTTGGGATTAGAGGTACGAACCACCCCGCCTGGGTAGTCTATTTTTTTTTTAAGGTACTGATTGTTAAGTTTACAGTGCTTAAGTATGGCAAAATAAACTATGACACTGTAGATGAAACAGGTTTCTGGTACTAGTGTTTATGTATTATGAGAAAGGCAGTATTTTTAACTGCTAGTAAAAATGTTGTAGTCAGTAGGTGGTTTTCCCCACCTTAAGATTGGCCTGAATCTTACACTAGATTCCAATATTACCTGTGTTTGATATTCATCATATATTTTGCGCAAACTAGAAAATTAGCTTTAGTTTATCACCAAGTGTTTTAAGGCACATCTATATGTCAGTCACTATATTTGGGCTGAAAATTACCACTTTATTCCATAAAAACGTATTTTAAAATGTTTTCATCATATTTTTCAATTAAGTTTCTTTAAACAAGACATAAACATAGAAGTAACATATAACTAAAATCAATATTAAATATATATTTTCTGGATTAAATTCTGAATCACCTTGGATACAGAAATAGTCAAGATAGAAGAGCTCGCCTCTTCCAATAAAAGATATGGGTTTGTTTCTTAAAGTGCAAAACATAGTAGAAAGTTCTGAGCCAACAATGGCAACAGTAGACAAAATAGATATAATAAATTTGTCATGATGATATACACCTGATGGTGTATGTAAGCTTAAATGTTTCACAGGTAGATTTAATATGAATGGTAGGAATAAGTCTATAGATATGAGAGTTAATGTTACAGCTTGGCAGTTGCCAGACATTGCATGCTTAGAAAATGTATAGGAAACTGGAGGCTGACCTGAAAAATTAGGATAAAATTCTTGTGTATTATTTTCACCATTAATAAGCCTAGTTCTGATTCCAGAATTAACTGCCCTGTTAGTCACTGGTAGTACAGATTTTAGGTCTATTTTCTTTAGAAATGCACATCAGATGATTACATTAGAGGTCATGAAATATCTTTATCCTGATTCTTTACTTACCTCAATCTTTTTTAAAAAAACAATGGTAACAGAGGACAATATTATACAAATCTAAAGAGTTCTCATAAGCAATATTTTTAAATATTTTTAAATGATGAATAATTTCAAGCATACAATGGTATAGAGAATAGTGTACTAAATCTTTCAGGTTTTCCATTGCTCAGCTTAAAGAATCAACTCTTGACCAAACTTGTTTCATCCAAACACTGATAAAACTGCTCCTTCATTCAGATGTTTCAAAGCAAATCCAGAAGGATTCTACCATTTAATCCATTAATGTTTACACTTTGCTTGTAAAAGATACAGTTTTTAACATAACCACAAGAGCAATATTTCTTCTTAAAAATAAGTTTTTTTACTATCATTGGTTATCTACTTATTATTTAAATTTCCATAATTTTCTCACATATATTAATATTACTTATATTTCCAATTGATTTGATTCATGACTGAAATCAGCTTTACAGGTAGCAATTTTTTTATTTTAAAAAATTTTAATCAAGGTACAATATGCATATAGAAAAGTACAAAAATCATAAATGTATAACTCAAGAAATTTTTACAAAATGAGTACACCTGTATAGTTACCAAAACATTGTCACATAATATGTCCAGTAGCCAAAATATTACCACTATAGTATGTCAAGAAATCCATTCTTTTGCCCACTTAGAGTTACTACTACCCGAAGCATTACTACTATCCTAGTCTGTAACCAAAAATTAGTTTTTCTGGGGTTTAAACTTGATATAATTGGAGAAATAATGGAGTATGTTTGAGTTCCACTCAAATTTAATAGCCAGTGATTTCCTTGATAATATAGGGAAAAAACATCTGCAGAGCCTAAATATATACCAGTGTGTGAGCAAAGAAGACAATTTAGTTAGCATTAATTATCCAAAGTCACATTGCCTCCTACCCTTAAACCTAGAAGTGATACATGCTTTCTTCATCATTTTGGAAGATATAGTGTTCTCCTTGGATATAATTTCTCTATCTTTGGAGTTCTCTTTATGGCTAGTCTATCAGAAATGCTTTATGCTTGTCTTCATGTCTTATTGACTGAAATGTAATCCTTTGTTAACTTAATGGCTTTTATAGCAACAAATATTTAAAATATATTAACTTGAATACCATCTACTAGCAAAAGAGTAGAAAAAATGAGATGTTTGTATTTCATTTTTCTTTGAACACATATTAGAAGATTGTGACAAATTGTGGACTATGATGCATAAAGGAATTTTAAATAGAGTAAAGAGATTAACATTTTGGGAAATAGCGTATCTGAAGAGAGTTTAAATGGCGCAAGGAATTGTGAATTGAGAGGAAAAGTAAAGAGGTGACATAATAAATGTTAAGTATTTAAACAAATGATACACAGATAAGATGGTAATCAGTTAATCTGTCTTTATGGAGAGCAGAAAAGGGGGAATGGATCTATATAGCTCCTGTGAGATTTAAATTACACATTACAGGAAATATCCTAACCTTGACATTGGTTCTTGCTCCTGAGGGATATGGAAACATTTTACCTAGAAAGCTTTGTAAACTACATACGTATGCATATGCCATCTTTGATTTGGTGAAATATCACGTTCTAGCCCTGCATTGTATTTTCCCACAAAATGCCTTTCCTCATCTGCATCTGGCAAAGGAGAGAAGGGTTCAATTTACTTGAAGATGAAGAAGAGACAATTGAAAAAGCATTGATTTCATTTCCCTCCCTTCCTGTTTCTCTGGGAATGACTTTATCTTTCTTTCTTTAGAATTTTTTAGAGGAAAAAAATTTAGTTTCCTAAAGTCTTTTTTTTTTTCTCATCTCACATGTTGAATTGCAATGGAGAATGAAATGTCCAGGAACAAAAATTAAGATATTGTAATTTTAGAAAGAGATTTAGGGAGATTCATAGAGTATAAATGTTGAGTATGAAAATGTCAAATATGTACATATGTAATAAATACCATAGATTGTGTATATTAAAAAGTATGCATCATAACTCGCAGGTTTAAAACTTCATATTGTATGTAATAATAGTTTACACATTAAGCTATTATTGTACAACAAAGTCAGTTGACTCTAGATGAAAAATATCTTAACCTTGTCTAATATGGAGTCTTCTCTTTACTACATTGGCTTATTTCTCTTATAATGAGAATTTTCACTTTTGGTGTCACATCATCCTCTATTGAAGTTTAAGGCAATCCATGGTGGCAGTTAGTATAGAATGACTGACAATTAAATAAAAAGGAAACACCCCTTATTAATCATTCAAAGTCATAATTGCCTGCTACCCTTAAACCTAGAAGGAATACATGCTTTCTTCATCACTTTGGAAGATATAGCAAGCAGGTCTTATATGCCATATACAATTATTCTATCTGGAGTTGATGTTTGGAGATTAAATTATAATATAGCCTAACTTGGTAATGTGGAAGCATGAATTAGTCATACATTTCAGAAAAATAAAAGGAAAGAGAAAATAATAAAATGGAAAACTTACATTGGCTAAACATTAATACTAAATTTAGTAATAACAGAAGTAATTACCTACTGAGTGTCCATTTTATAGGCATGAGTAAATGAAATAAGACAAAATAAAGATATCACTTTTGTAAATTGTTACAAGGTGACAGTTCTCTTCTGTCAAGGATCACAGTAAGTCCTGTGAAATAGGCTATAGTAAATAATTTTAGAATCAATTTATAAATATTTTATATTATTATATAAATATACTTAATTTTATATAGGCAAAATGACTGGTATTAGACAATGCAGAAATGCCTTTTTTGATGGATTGGAGTGAATTCTAACTTCTTAGAGCTTGAATTAAGCTAATGATTGAGGAAATCTATAATTTTAAGTTATATTATGGAGTGGTGTGAAGATAATTATTTCTCAAGTTATGACAACATAATATTAATGCCTATTGAAATTATTACAAAAATTAAACATTCAGGCTTATATTAGAATTATTTTTAGCAAATACTTAACATTGAATAATTTAATATTTGCCTCTCACAGTTAAAATTGAGCTTGAAATCTAGTAATATATTCCTTGATAATGTAAATCACTCTTTGTAGTAATTTTTGTAGAAATTGTTTTCATAATGCTTATAAAAAGTGTGCTTATATATCCAATATAGAGAAAGATTACCTTTTTTTTTTTTTCAAGGAAACATCTAAAGTAGTTACAAAGGCACATTGTATTGTTTTGAAGTTAATTTTAAGTCTGTGTTCTTTTTTCTAATATTTTAAGTTTCTTCTCCTTTAACTTACTTTCCTCTCTAATTTCAAAGGGACATCAATTGGCCCTATTATTTTTAGTGGTATTATTTATTGTAAAGAAGCACCATAACAATTTAAAACTGTAAATAAACACTTTTTAACCAGCTGCTTTTAGCAAGTCTTCCCAAGCTACTGACAAGAACAGTGTGACCCACATTCAAGAAAACTCATTGTTGGTCACAACTGTATTCCAAGCACAGTGGTCTTCAGTTTTGTTTGGCCTGGAACTAGATTATATAAATGCTCTCGTGGCCTGGAGTATAGGAAAATGCTTATGTTTCATGAACTCATCACAGGCTGATATATGGAAATAAGATTAATATTTTAATTTAAAATACCAATATAATAGTCAAATAAACTGAAATACTCCTAAGAGCTCTCCACAGGAAAAATAAAAATAAATACTGTCAGAACTCTGATTGATAATGTAAAGGGAATTAGATCAACTTAATTACTATTGACCACACATAGCCCAATGCATCCTCACTTGATGTTAAGTGATCTGTACCTACTGCACAAATAAAAATATTCCAATGAGGTTTTCTCAGTGTGATATGCTCTGGGTCATCCTAGAAACATTGAAAAATGCAAAACATGAAAAAATGCAAAAGTATTTTGAATTATTGTATCCTCCTTCCCTTCCCTAAACCTCATGCAAATCAAAAGTCTTCCTTTGAGATTTTTAGCAATGAATAAACCAGCCTTGGGCATATTGGATTACTCCTGAAAAGTTTTCAGCTTTAAAATGTGCCTGAAGCACAACCTGCTCACCTGGTTGGATGTGGTATACTAAGTAAATACATGTTTGAAACATACCCTGTTCTTATTGATTTCAGAACAGTTTTTACATAAGCATCACAAATTTTACCATTTTTATAGCTTGGAACTTTTAATTTTAGAAGATATCATATTTTATTTTGCTCTCCACGTATGCTTTTAATTCCATTGAACTTATAGCATACTATGGATTTATGAGTGACCTTTGTACATGTTCTCACATCAGAGAAGCAATGTGGTGAAGAGCACCAGTTATGGGGTCAGTCAGCCAGGTTTCAACTACTGACCCAGCCAGCTACTATCTGTGGGACCTCTCTAATTTCTTTAACCTTCCTATAATTCCTTTTCTGCATCTGCGACATAGTTCCTCCAAAGCTCATTGTGGAAATTAAATTATTTAACATGTTTAAAGCAGTGAGTGCCTGCCCAAAAGAAGCACTCATTAAGTGTTCAAGGCAACCATATATTCAGTTAAAATTGGAACAATGACATCAGTCTGTGTATGGACAAAATTACAATTCTGGGCTTAAATAGAACTAATTATGCTCTCTTTTACTCCCAGAGAAAAATCAGACTCCAAATATTCTTTTCACTATATATCACTATTTTACATCTGCAGTATATATATTCTTTCACATAATACATATTTTAAAAGTACAGTCTCCTTATTTTCCTGTTCCATCCAAGAAACCAATGGAACAGACATTATAGAACTAAATACATAATACTCAGCAAAGGTTAAGCTTCATTTGTTTCATGTGTTAATCACAAAGCATGATTATAACTTTTAAAATTTCACATTCTCATTATTTTACTTAACTTGTATACTTATAATAACTAAAGATACTTCGTTATGTACAACAGTGAAAATCATCTGAAGAATACAAGCAACAGATTTTTATTTCAGTGTAGGAAGTAGCATATTATATTTGATAATTGTAGAAAAAGGATTTCTATTTGCTCAGGCAAAAAGAAATTAAAATGATGAAAATCAATGTCCATATAGAATTTGACTCATCTATGTTTAGAGAATTGTATTGGCACATTGGTGCAAATTCTAGCCTTATACAAGATATTGTTATCCTATTGTGTCCTGATAGCCCTGTGTAAAAGACACAGATGCCCTAAAATGCTTAAAGTAAATGAAAGTCATCTGTTAATACGGAAAACCATGTCTTTCTGTAACATATAGCAAATATATCTATATCTGTCACAGATCAGTATTTGAACACATAAAAGCCTAGAGATACTTTTGCCTCTTTGTTCTTCACCAAAATATTATTATCTGGTAAACCTGATTCTCTCAATCAGCTTTCTATTTATATTTTTGTATCTTTGTCTTTCAATGTGATACAGAACTAACAAATAGTGTCACAAACCCCTTTGAAAAAACACCTAAAAAACCACCCAAACTTTAGTTTCAGCTTGTAGTTTATTCATTGGGCTCTCTGTGTAATTCTCATGTTTTTTTATTCTATGTGTTTCTGTCTTCTAACTTCTACATCAGTTTTGCATATATATCACTATTTTGCCCAAATAACAAGATACCTAACAACTAAGTTTTAGTGCCCAATTTCATTTCAGAATCATTCTCATTTATGTTTATTTCTCATATGAAAAGAAAAAAATTCTCATTTTTTATACAGTGATAAGGCTTTTGCATTTAATATTGCTGTTTCTAGCTGTGGAAGAAGTTAAATATTAAATAAATGTAATTGTTTTTTAATCTAATATGCTTGTGAATATAATTACTGTAGTCACCTGCAATTAAGCATTTTCCTTTTATCAAAATGCACTAGTTTTCAATGAGTCTATGTTAAGTTTATCATCTCATTTACGGAGGAATATGATATTTAATTTATTAGAATAAAATATCTTTGGTTATCTTTGAGAAAGACTCTTTACAGTGTAATCAAGGAAGAATATGTAGAACTCACTTTGGGGCCACTATTCAAGCACTATCTGTGTGATTTTTAATGGATAGAGACCAAGGGTATTCTAGCAGCAGGAAAGTGCATGCACCAAAATGCGGAATTAGAGAGCAAATAATAAATATGGAGAAGTAAATATTCTAACTTGTCCAATCTATCAGATATATCCAGAGATATAGTGAAGGTTAAGATTTAAAAGTTGTTTTGGATAGACCAAGACACGTTTTGAGTAATAGTACCAATAGTAATAGTAGCTAACATTTATTGAGACGGCACAAAAAGCCAGTGTCCTTTCTTTTTTTTTTTTTTCGTTCTTGTTGCCCAGGCTAGAGTGCAATGGCGTGCTCTTGGCTCACCGCAACCTCTGCCTCCCGGGTTCAAATGATTCTCCTGCCTCAGCCTCCCAAGTAGCTGGGATTACAGGCATGTGCAACCACAAATGGCTAATTTTGTATTTTTAATAGAGATGAGGTTTCTCCATGTTGGTCAGGCTGGTCTCGAACTCCCGACTTCAGGTGATCAGCTTGCCTTGGCCTCCCAAAGTGCTGGGATTACAGATATGAGCCACCCTGCCCGGCCATTTTTTTTTTTTAAATTAAAAATTTTGGAAGCAAAAAATAGACGTGAGGAAAGATGATAACTTAAAATATTGTTAAATTGAAATGTAGCAGGGGTTATTTTTGCATAGGAGAGATTTAATCAAATGTATGTTACTTTTAATCACTTAAAGTATGTTATTTGAAATGCCGTAATTCCAATTATCCATATGTCTTTACTAATTCTGTGAGTTGCAGACCAGATCTTTCTAGGGTAAGGTTTACTTCCTAGGGTAAGAGACCTGCAATTAAGCATTTTCCTTTTATCAAAATGCACTAGTTTTCAATGAGTCTATGTTAAGTTTATCATCTCATTTACGGAGGAATATGATATTTAATTTATTAGAATAAAATATCTTTGGTTATCTTTGAGAAAGACTCTTTACAGTGTAATCAAGGAAGAATATGTAGAACTCACTTTGGGGCCTAGAAGAAACCTAGAAGCAATTATTTATTTTAAAAAGTTTCAGTCTCACGGTTATAAAGTGAATTCAGTATTAGTCTGTGATCATTATGTGCCTTATTTTTTCTTCATTAAATGTTATGGGAAAAAAATCCTGTACTCTTCTATAGGTTCCTAGGTTTTGTTGCTGTGGGAAATACCCGAGGCTTGAGACAGTGGCATGGAATCCCTTCTTTGAGCATCTCATTTCATCACTTTTTTCCTTTCACAGTCATCCTTAGAATCAGTATTCAGGCAGTCTTTGTGAGTGCAGTGTTTTGTTACATTTTGAAGATTTAGAGTAATGGAATGCAAACTTACATCCAGATATGGAAAGTATTAACCCTGAGTTCTCCCACTGTGCTCTGTGAGAAAGCAGGCATTTACTTTGTATTCCTCAAATCCAGTCCTTTCTAACTAGCTTACCAAAAGCAATGAGGACTCCTCTCCTTTACTATCTAGCTATAAATATTAACTAATTAGACTATTTCTCCAAAACATTTGACTCATGTTCTCCTCTTAATACATCTTTGAGGCTCTCTGTTGGAGCCACAGTAACCTCCATATTTATTCTAGTTTTTAAAGACTTTTATACTTAAGCTCTGCCTACATTTCTGTTTCACATCATTTAATGATTGGTCAGCTTCTTCATGGATACTTTTTCTTAAGCCCTTGTGTGTTTAGACATTCTGTTCTTCTGGCATCCTCTCTCATCTGAAAACCCGCTTTTCTCTCCATTCATCTGCATGACCGTCTCTTACTCATCAATCAAGATTCAATTTATTTTACTTTTAATGAGAAGACTTCTCAGACACTGAGATACAGACACTCTAACTGTAACGTCTTATAGACTCTTATACGTAATTGCTGTCTTTAGAATAGTTTGTGAAACAATTTTCGGTCCATTGGAGTGTAAGATCTTTTAGAGCTGAATCATGTGCTCCATGTAAAGGTTCCATGTTCCATAACTGTGCCTGGGATAAAGTAGAAGCCCAGAAATGCTTATAGACTACAGCAATGAATCAGTAAATGAAATATTCTGAATGGAAATGAGGTGCAATTCTTTTTTCTTCAAGGTACTTAGTCTAGACCTCTACCCTGACTTAGATAAATAATAAAATTACAGTAGCCCCTGAATAACATTTAAAAAAGCAAACTAAAGCAACAAAAAATCTTAACCATTTCCAGTCCTAAATAATCTCCGCTGTATTTTATCTTCTTTCAGATTTTCTTAATTTTCTGTTTTTATTCTGGCCTTATCTATACTAGTTCTTTTATTCTTTCTTCTGACATATCACTTTCTCTTTCACAAGTCCTTAAAGTTCATGTTTCACCATCACTCCCGGCTAATTTCACTAAGCTATTTCCTTTTCAATTGTCTGCCACGTATCATTTGCAAACATATACGTAAACAGTAAGTAAATATAAAGTTATCTTAAATATAAACATAATGGGTGAGCCATTGTGGATATGTATAATATTTATGAACATGAGGTTGTTGATAGTACTGGATACCTATGGCTGGAGGCGATTCATCTGACTTTTCCTTCAGGTTTCTGAAGTTTTTATGTAACAGTTTGTATGTATATGACATTCTTACTTATCGTCATTATTGCATAAGTTATATCTGTTTTATGGCATTGTAGTAATGAATGGGTACGTCAGATGCTGTTTTTAAAATATCATGTTGAAGAATTTTACTTTCTTTATGAGAACATTATTATGAGATATATAGGTAGTTTTGTACACTTCTGATAGTTTAATAATAATGCATATATATAAGTATGCATTTTCAAAACTGTTTGACTAGAATTCTTTACTGGCCCCAACAAAGATTGATTAATTAAAATTTGAACTTTTATTTAAATTTATTGTAATACTTTGCATAGATAGTAAATATATAATGCAATATTTTTACTTTGCTATGTAATTAAATGTTTATAATAATTTACATGATCTCTAATTGAACACCAAGTTTAAAGTTTCCAAAAGTAACATAATGATTTAAGGATCTAAATCTTGGCATCTAATTAGAATGTAATTAAATGAATTTTAACCTTTAATAAGCATATTATCTTGTTTCAATAATTAAGCATTTTTGTGTTTTTTTTAAAGCCAAGTTTAATTCATTGCTTATCAGTTTTTCAAATCTCTAATTATCTGATGACAGGTTAAATTGAAAGGAAGAAAAGGAGGTGGTTTAATGAGTTTCTAGAGTATAACTAAAACTAAAGTATGTACCCAGGCTTTCATTCTAGGATAGGCAATTAAAAATTATACCTATTACACCAAGAAGAAATAATATTGATTTAATATGCGCTATCCATCTCACCAAAACAAAAATTTCACTCAAAACATGGGGATAAAATTTAATCGTAATCAAGGAAATAATTTAAATAACAGTTAAGATTATACAAATATGATAATTAGAAAATTAATCATTAAAAGTTTATATTCTAGATAACTTAATTATGTTTTTTTATCTCTTTCTGAACTCACATGCCTTAATTTTAAATTATTTTGACACAGATATATAGAGAACTTATTATACGAACTAGTCCTATATTATAATTTAAAAACACAATGCAACATTTTTTTTTTTTTGGCTTTAGTGGTAAGTAGTGTCATCTGTGCTATCATGAAGTAGATGCCCTGAGGACAGCATTGCCAGACTTAACAAATAAAATATACTTGGCACCCAAATATTCTATCAGACATACACCTACTAAAAATGATTCATTCGTTGTTTATCTGAAATTCAAGTGTTATTGGGCCCTCTGTACTTTTTATGGGCAACCCAACTCAAGGGGTTATCAGAACGTATAGTCTTGGTGCTTTAGTGCCGTGTTGTTTTTTCTACATCTCTTCTCTGTGGCCAGTTTTCAGTGCGTGAACCTTTTTAACCCCCTTCTTAGTCTGTCCTTCCTGCTTTTAACCTTCTACTTGCCTTGACATAGAAGTAACCAAATTATGTTAGGGGAAATCTGATCATCAAGTATGCAAATAGCCATACATTTACACACTGTTTCTAAGTTGTATGTGTTGTGTCTTCTTTGAATGTATCTTTGAATAGGCTGTTTAGAAATATTTATCAACCCAGAGCTTCCAATTGTTTATGTGTCTTAAATCTGTTTGGTTGTGGGTAAATTATTTTGAAACTTTACCCTTTTTTAAGTAGGTTGTTGATGGATAATACTTTAGCTACACAGCTATATATTTTTTAATGAAGGTCTTATTATTTACTTGTATTTTTTTTCTCATCTTACTTTGTTGGAATTTACACTTGGTTTTCATATAAAAGATGAAGTGGTGCACATCACAAGTATTTGGAGTAAATATTGTGATACAATAGGTGCAAATACGCTTATACAAGCACAACATTCCTGTAATTACGAGAATGACCAATCCCATTCAGGATTTTCATGCTTTCTGTTTTGAAAATCAGTGCTAATTTCAACCTCACAGGAAATGTGCTAATTTAGTCTTCTTATAATGTTTTTTTGAAGGAAAACACTTGAAAAGTAAGTGCCTAAATATCACTAAATATTATCAGCTCTGCGCTTCTCAAAAAAAAGAACTGCGTATTTTTTTTAAGTATGGATATTTTGTTGGAACTTCAGATACACACAATACTGATACAGTAACTTAAATGAAAGTATCCTTTGTTGTTATTAAAGTAAGATATAACTGAGGGAATTGTCTTCAAAATAAATTTTAAGGGTACTTCATTGCTAATGTAAACAATGCTATTTTCAAATATTTCTAGAACAAATCCCAATTTCCGTATTTTATTGGGCTGTGATGAAGGATTCCAGAAAAATCGTCAGTGATATTATAAACATTCAGAGAAAGATATATTATATTTACATTTCCTCAATATACACCAGTATAGGGTCAGCACATGTGAAAAATAATTCAGTCTCCAAACTTTACTTTGAGATACTAATTGGGCGATGGTGTTCTGTTTGTTGAATGGTATGGTGCCCAAAGAGGCTAGGTTAGGGTCATATCCTGTTATTTTTCTCCTGAGGAAAAATTTATTACGCTTCTAGAACATAATTTTTCACATTTTTAGAGAAACTTGAACTAAGTTCAAGAACATTTTACAAATTTCTATGCTAGTACATTGTCTTGGCTTCTTTTTTAAACAAATATTTTAATATAAAAGTTTAATGTTTTTAGAGTTTCAAAAATAGATCTTTAGAATACTGACAATTCTTGTTTCTAAATGGAAAAGTTAAAAATGATTACTCTGTGTTTTTAGATATCTTCCTCAAGTCAATTCAAATAATAATATTCAAAGCGTTTTGACTATAGGAGTTAATACACTATCACTAGTTTTTGTCATAGTTAAAAGCACTGTTGATTCATATAATTAATTAGAGGTATTATTAAATCAAACAAAACTGAGTTACTATAACTGCATCTATTCTCTTAATAATATGAGAGTAGTTGGCATAGTTGCACTAATCCACTGGGTAGATATTTCCTGGTGAAACAGTTGTAAATATACTATTGCCTTGTGACAAGGTAGTTTTGATTTACACATACACATATATGCACGCACACACACACATATAGAAATTTCTAAGTGCCTGCTGATCTTCTATCTAGAAAAAAATATCTGTAATGTTTCAGTTGATTCACTTTGTCATACAAAGCTATGTGAGGGTAATTGTATACCATTGTATCTGTGTAGTACACTTTTGGACAAATAAAAGCTCCTATTTTTAAAGCTGTTAAGTCCTTTGCCTAGCAATGAAATTTGGTTTAAAAATAAACACTGATCAATACTAATATCTGAAATTGTCTTGGTAGTAAATTTAGGGCCTTTCACAGTATGTCAACTCTACTTGATTCGGAAGGTACCTCACAGATTATGAAATAAGTTTATTCATTGCACACACTCTGCTAGGTGAGAAAATTAGGATGGATCCATTTTTAACTCAGAGCTTGAAGTGGTAAATAGTCTCTCCCACAACGGTAACATTAGAATTTTAGGAGAGATGGCCAACTATTTAAGGCTGCCAGAGTTGCTAGAATGAGAATGTCTATGATACAATTATTATGCTCAACATGCTTCTCTCTTCTATTTGAAATGATACATTTTATTCATCCATTGATGCATATTTCTATTTTACAAAATGGTGTTTGCCTATTTTCTTATTTTTAAATATCCCTGGATTTAAATTCTAATTTAATAACTATTCATTGCAAACTATGCTGTAAGTATTCTATATACATATAACTAAAGTAAAAATCAATACCTGGCTTTACTATGTATTTCTCACATTAATGGTCTAAAGGATTGTTTGAGTCATTTATTTTATGAGATTTACTTTCTAAAAGATTAATCAGGTTTACATATAGTACATATTATAATACTACCATCTCCAAATTCCTGTTTTCCACCTATGTTCTATAATGTCTTATCTCTGTCAAAATAGAATAAAAAAGCATTAAAGCATTCTGTCTGGTGAAAGGAAAAAAACACATTTAGTGTAAGAGAGTATGAACCTTATGAATTAAAATTAAGAACATAGTTTGGTGAGGCACAGTGGCTCATGCCTGTAATTTCAGGACTTTGGGAGACCCAGGTGAGCAGATCATTTGAGGCCAGAAGTTTGAGACCAGCCTGGGCAACATGGTGAAACCCTGTCTCTACTAAAATTACAAAAATTAGCCTGGCGTGGTGGTGCGCACGCATAATCCCAGCTACTTAGTAATCTGAGACAGAAGAATCGCCTGAACCCGGGAAGCTGAGGTTGCAGTGAGCCAGGATTGCACCACTGCATACCAGAGCGAGACTCTATCTCAAAAATAAATAAATAAATAAATAAATAAACCAGAGTAATCAAGGTTTTTAAATATATATATATTATAAATCTATGTAAATAATATATAAATATATATTGTATAAAAATCTATGTAAATATGTATTTACATAGATTCATATATATTTAAATTTAAAATCTAATCTATTCATAATGTCTGGGGAGAGAAAGATAATGATTTAAAGTCCAAACAATATACATCTATATTTTAAAAAATAAAAGCAAATATGAGTGTTCAAATGGAAGGTAAATAAAAAATCAAGCAGTTACCCTCTTTTAATAGTTAACACTACTGTGCTTATTTCTGGATGTAAGGTTAAACTGAAAAAAAAAATTCAAAAAGATTTTAAAGGGAACCCTTAAACATGACTCAAGATTAAGACAGAGGAAAGTTAAAAGAATGGATTATCTGTACAAATTTCTAATGGAGGCTTACTTTAAAACTATTCTGAAGTGTATGATGTGCTTTTACATAGACCAGAGAACAGATATTTCTGACTTCCACAGGGGGGAATGTGTTCAAGTTCTTGTACGCTAGATGCATTTATATGTAAAGAAGTGTCCTGATGATGAGGCTTATTGAACACTTGGATAAGCTCTGGAATAGGTTACTGATCTCAGCCTCCAGAAATTTTTCACTGCAGTGGAGAGTCTCAGGCATCAGAGATATTTGAAGGGTGTCCTTTCTTTAAATTGCAGAAATAGATTATTTCATAAACTTAATGTATTTCTTTAGTGTCTGAGGTTTATACAATCATAAAGTATAAAGTGTATTTTCTTTCCTCTTTTGCAAGTTTGACAATGTGAATATTCAATTTATAAAATTTTTATTTTAATGTATTATGTAAGATAATTTTTACCAGGCAATTACATGCAATAAATAGTATATCAGTATTGACAATTTTACAATTATTTTTGCAACATACATGTGATAGTTGTCTTAAGTTATTAGTCAATTTAATACCTTAAAATATTAATTTAAGTATTTAATTTTTTCTCATAGCTTAATATCAGTTGCAAATTATAAAAGGCAAAAATAGGATTCCACAATATAAGGAAAAAATATACACCATGGAATTTTTATTAAAAATTATATCTATGCTAAGTTATGAGAAGGTAGATATTTGAGAATCTCTTTTCCATTAAGGATACATTTTCACCTAGTGTTTAGATATTAAGATAATTGTCTTAATCTAACATTTATGACTCACTATGAAGAATAAATGCACTGAATGAATAAAATTGAAAAGGAACACAATCCTTTTCCTATTACTTCTGATTTTATTTGATTGAAAATAAAACCTTCTTTCCCATCGAGTGACCAATTCCCTACATGTTGATGCATCACAAGAAAAAAATGCTTTTGTGAAATAAAAAGAAAAAGAAATTCTCCGAGTATGCTTTGATAATTCCAAAACATACATAGAATACATTAGAAAACATAGAGATTCTCTGTGTATTTGACTCATTCTGTCGAACCTGAAATGCATCAGCAAATGTTCCATGTTACTTAACACTGGAATAATTGTCCTGGTACTGGCTCTAAAATGTCATCAATTAATATTTTTTTTGTGGGGAAGGTCAGATAATATTTGCTTGCTACTTGTCCAACATTAGCCCATACAACGCTAAAAGAATAATAGGTTTTGTTTGTTTTTTGAGGCAGAGCCTTGCTCTCTCTCCTAGGCTGGAGTGCAGTGGCAGGATCTCAGCTCATTGCAACCTCCACTTCACAGATTCAAACAATTCTTGTTCCTCAGCCTCCGGAGTAGCTGGGATTATAGGCCTGTGACACTAAACCCTACTAACTTTTGTATTTCTAGTAGAGACGGGCTTTCGACATGTTGGTCAGGCTGGTCTCAAACTCCTGGGCTCAAGTGATCCACCGGCCTCGGCCTCCCAAAGTGTTGGAATTACAGGCGTGAGCCATCATGCCCAGCCAAGAATAATAGTTATTCAGTGTTTAAACTCAACCCTTAAAAGGTTTGAAATAAAGCGGATGTGACTAAAACTTTAGTAATAGTATAAACTATTTCTAGGTTGGCAGGATTTTGGCTCCTCTGCATCCTTGGACTCCTTATCTGTGGATTCAATCAACTGTGGATTAAAAATATTTGGAAAAAAAAGTCCTGCAAAGTTTCAAAAAGCAAAACTCTAATTTGTCATGCACTGAGTACTACCTTGAATTTATGTGAACAAAGTGATGTGCCTGCTGTTAGGCATTATATTAGATGTTGTAAGTAACCTGAAGATAATTTAGCATATTTAGGAGGACATGCATAGGATATATGCATACACTACGGGCCATTTATAAGGGACTTGAGCATCCTCCGATTTGGGGGGCAACCTGGAACCAGGCCCTCACAGATACTGAGGGATAACTCTTCACAAATGTACGATTAACTTCTGACATGGAGGAAATTTTCCTTCCTCAATCTAATTAGTTCTGACCTTCAGAACTTAGATCAGATCTAAGTTCAGATCTTATATTCGTCCTATCCAAATCTGCATTACTGAATTAACGCATAGGTGGGAGGAAGTAAATTTAATAAAAGGTGATTAAATTATTCAGACAAGTAGAATAGGTGTATTATTCAGACAAGTAGAATAGTGAACTTTAAAAAAAAAAAAAACATGTAACTCTAAGCAGCAATTAGAAGATGTCTTTTAAGTTTATATTTAAGATATTGAGTATAACATATGTTAAGCTTCTGTGTTCTTATAACTGTGAACCATATTAATACTTTCTTTTATTAAAAAGAAACAATTTCTTTTTGTATCCTAACTAAATCAAGTGAACATATAATATTTATGTTAATGGCTTTTAAGCCATAAGAACTAGAAATGATATTTTATACTCTAAACATATGCTCAGTTGACTACTTTCTGAATTTATACTAAGATGTAGTTTTTCAGTATATTAGTTTTTTGACATAATGAATTAGTTTATAGGTTGACTATAGGCCACTCCTGAGTTTCTTTTGTTCTTGAACTAAGAAAAGAATGTTTCCTCTAAATCAGCATTTTCTGATTTTTACTATTAAAAATAAAGGCCCCTACCCGGCTTATTTTGAAAGAAGTAATATTATTTGTAGGTGACAATATTTTCCTTGGTTGTCTAGAAAGCACAAAATCTTCTGTAAGTAATGATAGTGTTTCTTTTCATTCACCAGTGGGTCCAGTTTGGACAACAAATTATTTGGTGACCGTAATGATTTGCTCTGAGTCATTTTATAAACTTGAACTTCTGTGGTTTCACTATTCTAATTTATTGAATAATTTTCAATTCTGATTGGTGTACACATTTATTTGAATTATTTCACATGTAAGTTTCTCATGAAACAGTTTGAACTCAAGGACACAGAAAAATAGGATTTCATTCCATTAAAATAATAATTCCATTTACTTGTAGAATATTCTGTGGAATATTATGACCTGGCTACTGTGTGGTACAATATTGTATCAAATTCATTTTATACTTCTTGATATCATATAATATTACAAAATATGTTCTGATTACTTTCAATACTAGTTATTATACTACATAATACATGTAGATATTTATTTTCATTTTCATTTCTGTTGATGATAGTGCCTGACTGCTATGGTTTTTGTTGTTGTTGTTGTTGTTGTTGTTGTTGTTTGAGATGGAGTTTCGCTCTTGTCTCACAGGCTGGAGTGCAATGGCACGATCTTGGCTCACTGCAACCTCTGCCTCCTGGGTTCAAGCAATTCTCCTGCCTCAGCCTCCACAGTAGCTGGGATTATAGGCGCCCACCACCATGCCAGGCTAATATTTTGTATTTTTAGTAGAGACAAGGATTCACCATGTTGGCCAGACTGGTTTCAAACTCCTGACCTCAGGTGACCCACCCACCTCGGCCTTCCAAATTGCTGGGATTACCGGCGAGAGCCACCACATCTGGCTGACTCTATGGTTTTAATTGATGTGCCTGCTAAATGGTGAACTAGTAAACAACTGTTTCATGATCAGAAACTAAGCTTTTGAGGAAAAATAAATGAGGATAAATAGATAATTAGATAGACTTGAAATGAGTTGAAATACCAGAGAATAAGGTTGAGAAGATCAATGTGTTCTTATCTTTGTTTAAAAAAAGCAACCATTTATGAAATTAAAATAATTCAGTTTTGCTACTTAATGTGCTTTGTAACTTTTAATGAGATATATGAAAATTTTATCTAAATTCAACTAGCTTTATTTTCAGCACATTTTTGTTATACGTCTGTTATGTGCCACATACTGATTGATATGATACAACTGCTCTCATTGTGCTTATGGTCAAATATTACAAAGTTTATGGATAAGGGAAGAAATATTATTTATCATTACAAATAAAATACTTAAAATTATGAAATCTGGACAATCAAATCTGGGCATTCTGCTTTGTAATTTAATATATTTTATATAACTGGAACAAATTTGATAATATTTTTCTCCCCTTTGCCTTTATTAATTCCTTTGTGAGAAAACTGATTCTCATAAATAAGAATACTTTAAAAAAATGTATGGACCATAAAAAGACTTGGTTTTAAAATTTTATAAATGAGATTAAATAAACCTAGAAAATGTGAGTCATCTTTAAATTATTTAACTACATAAATACTTCCTGGTACCATTTTCTGTAATAAATATTGGTTTAATATATATAATTTATAATTTATGAAATTAAATATAAAACAAGCTATTTATAGATTTTGCTAGAGACATTTTCTAGAAATGTAAGGGCCACACATTTTTTTTTTCTATACTCTTACATAATGAAGTGTAGGGATTGTTTTATTTAGATAACTTTAAGAAGTTAAATCTTGACAAATTTCGTCTTTGGTATATAAAATATCCATTTCCCATGCAAAACTAATTTATAAGAATATCAAAATTATCATTTTCAGAATACCAAACAACAGAATGGCTATGACTACTAGCAGTGAAAAAGTTTGACACTACATGTGTTTGGTATGAGGGTACAACTAGTTTCTAATTGTATTTCTTTCTTTTACAATAACATGTAATTCTAAACTCCAAAAATCAACCTATTTTTCTTAGAGTATTTTTCTTTCTTTTTCACAGCACGGAAAAGGATATGCTAGTCAATTCTACAGGACTTACCTGAAGCAGCATGATTTGCACAAAGTCGACCAACAAAAGCATCAACTTTTCAACTTCATTATCTTGGCCATCCAGTTAGTCATGTGTAACTGATTTAGATTTCGGGCGGAGTCATCATGGCCAATTATAGGACCTAATTGCTCTCAGCAGGCCTGAGAAATGAGTTGAAATGTGCAGAACTGTAGAAACTTTAGAGGCAACTGATTTTGCCTCCCCGATCAGTGTGTGCCTGTTTACAGCACTATCTATCTTTCTCTCTCCAAATGTCACTGAGCCCTTTAGATGTTTATATTCACCTCGAGAAGCCAGTCATAAAGATAAAGGAAATTTGTGCATTATAAATGCAATATCACTGTTTTAAACTTGACTGTTTTATATTATTTTTGTGTGATCAAGTGTCCCCCAAACTATTCCAACTTTACAAGAGAAATTGTGATTATGTTCTTTTCACCTGTGGGTTATAAAAAATGTTGTATTCTGAAGACCCACAAAATATCAAAGACATTCTGTAGTTTATACACCGTGTTGCAAAGTGTTTACTGTACTATTTCAAAGCTTCTAAATAAATATAAAATATATATATTATATTATATAATTTTCCTAAAATGTGGTACAACTCAGTTGGTTTTTAAATGGATGCATACAGTCCACATAATACAATAAAATAAAAGGTAATTCAGGGTCCCAACGACAAACTTACTAAGAAAAAATCATTAATAGTTTTCTCCCAATTTTCATATCTTACTCAACCCTGTTTTTCCTTGTTTAAAAGAAAATGATGCTCTAAGCTACAAAATTTTGTCAAAAACTCATACTGAATTTTCAATGCCAAAGACGTAGCTATTAATGTTATCAGACAGAGCACTGACTATGTACTATCAAACTATCTAACAATCTACATGAATCTGATTCTATTTCTATGGCTTTGAATTTAGAATCACTTAAAGCTTTTATAAAGAATCGATAAATTCACCTGTATTTGTTGTTAGAAAAAAAAAAAACTGGGTGTCTGTACATTTTGTGGTGTAAAATATGTAACTGAAGATTACTATTTTAAGAAGTCATCAGTCATATAACTCACACAGAATTTTATTTTGCATAGTTTTACATAGTTTTGTGACTTAATTACACATGAATATAACATCTATAACTCTATATGAATATATGGAGATATATAAACATCTGAACTGGTAAAGAATAACTAAAATATGAAAGATCTCTAAATTTAAGATAAATTTAGAGATAGAAACATGTTACATTTTTGTTTCAGTATTCCATGTGAAAATTTTATAGCTTAAATGTAGTCAGTGTTTGATTAATGAAAAAATTCTTCATGAGTCAGCCTTCAAAAGTTAAGCTTGCCTTTTACTTTTATGTCAACAATATTAATTATTAAATTTAGTAAGAAGCACTTTCCTTTCTTTTATATATTTTTTTCTACTGTTTATGCTGGTTAGAACACATTGGAGAGAGGGGAAAAAATCAGACAATGTAAGATAATCTTTCAAGGAAAAAACAAAATTGTCACAGCTCCCCTCACCCTTTAAAACATTATATCAAAACATTATATCAAACCTTCAACATTATAGCAAAATGTTTGCCCAGTTCAAATTAGAAACCTGTTTTGAAATACTTCCCTTAATTTTTAACTGATCTTATATTCAATGACAATTTGAGCTGCACTGTGTTATTAAAGAATAGACTAAAACTTAACACTTGACAAATGTTCTTCATCACATTTTATGTAACTTAAGTGGAAATTTTTCCTTAGATTTAACATTAAAATGCATATAGACACACACACACACATACACACACACACACACACACACACACTTAGGTCCTGATATGTACATTTAGAGTGATATATCGGTATCTCTCATTTGACTGTTATCAAATTAGATATTAATATATCATATTCCAGTCAGTTCATATATCAAAATAATGTATGTAATGTTCCAGCCTTTCGAAGTCTCTTTAAACATATATGAAGCTAACAGATCATATGTAATACAAAAAGCACATAAATTCACTAAGTGCAGCAGTAACATTTTCTTAAACTTTTGGCATTGCTACTACATTAGTATTTTGAATGATAGACTATTTTAGTAAGGAAATGTTTATACATAATTTAACAGGAAAAAAATCTATTTGTTCCAATTCTTTTGTTTAACAAGAAAATGATTTTCTTGTTGAGTCACTCTGCTTTAATTAAAACGTTTCATGCATCATTTTGCAATCATGGATGAATATCCACATCCATCTTCCTTACTGCATGCATTGAAAATAAGATTATGCTCACTTCATGTATAGTAATTATATTAAGTCACTTACTTCAAAGACATTTTCTTTAATTATTTAACCTTTTATATCATTGTATATAATCTCCCTTGAACCAACTTTTTATATTATATATTTGTGTATTAGTTATTTTCATATATCCTAGTAACCAGTTATACTAACTTACATTTTAGTTCTTAAATTACACCATCAATCTACAAAACCAAAACCAGAACTTCTTCCTAATTTGGGGGACAAATAGTATTATTTAAGGATAAAATGCTAAATTATTAGGTCATTAATCAACTATCTGTTGCATCCAAAGTAAATTAGAAGTTACAGCAGAGTAAGGATATGATTCTAGTAAGTTGGTTAAAATGTTTTCTTCCCATGAGGGGTACTATAAAATGGAAAGTGCAACCAACAAATAATGAAAGTTTCTAATTAAGCATTTACTAGATTAATATATCAAGGAATTTTAGAATAGGCTTTCTATTTAATCTGGTCATTCTAATATCCAATCTTACATAATTTTATATACATCAAAGAAAAATAATATCCATCTTATTAGACAGTATTTCATCAATAAATTATTTCAGAAAAAAATAATCATGTCATTTACTCCTTGTTAACATGGTTAGTTTTAGAGCAGTCAAAGTCAAAAAAAAATTTCCTGTGGAAACAGTGTCTTAATGTTTCAAAGGTATGTCAAAAGACAATTTTTAGAAAATATTTCATCCACATGTAGAATTCTAATTTTTAACGTGTGAACATAGTTTGGTGAAATCATCTTAAATCATATTTAAATATCACATCAGAATTACTTCACAGATATAATAGTGTCAATATGTGTGTCATCTTTTCTCGGCAAATATTAAGGAAATGTGTATTTTATTTTATAAAGATATTAAATGCAATGCCTTTATCAAACATTGCAAATTAAGAACTATAGTTGAATATTTGAATATTTTAATTTCTCATTGTTTTATTTGTTAATTGGGTTGTAATTTGCCATCAGATTCTCTGTATTATAGAAGCTATCTTGCTTCTTCAATTAAGAGGAGGAAAAAGAATCTCACAATTCTCAACATAATCTTTAACAACTGCACATTAATTGTACCATTTTACCTTCTAAACATTGTTTACTGGAGCTCAGTTAATCTTTAAAACAATTACTCAGGCAGAATGTGGCAAAAGTTCAGCAAGATCAAGAAAAGTATTTAAGTTACTGACTGATCATAGCACTGTTATTTGTCATTGCATGTATTTTCCCCCCTCATTTTTCTATGTGTGCTATTGATACCCAAGGAACTCAAAAATACTTAAAATATTGGTATACTTGATGATTTTTCTGAAAATCTTATATTTTTCATATTACAATTTCTTGGGTTCTTTATCTTTTTCAAGTCTAATTTTGTAGTGGTAAAGGCTTTGCACTTAACATCCTTTTATGTTCCTTTTTAACAAGGAAAAACAGAAAATAATGGAATTCCATATTTTTTACACCATGAAGTAGTAAAATTATTTTATATATTGTTAGTACTTCAAGAAACATCCCTCTGTGAAGTCAGACAAAATCCTTATACAGTAATTTGTGAAACTGTTCAGTAGAGTATTTTTTTCTTCAAATCTTGGCATAGGTTTTAGATTATAGCATTCTGTAAGAATGCGGGTAGATGGGTGCCGCCAGAGTATTGCAGGCAATAATACGACTAAAATTCTAATACTTTTAGTGTGCATGCATGTATTTCTAATCACTGTTATTTTTTAAGTATTTGTAACATTAGAAAAATTGCTTTTATTTCTTGAAAATTTGTCACATGCTTAGTTTGAAGTTTTACTCTCCAGATGTTTTTGAGTTGCATAAAAATCTTGCATTCATCATTCAAAAAATACTAAATTTCACATGAGACTCAAAAATTTCTGAATGATAGAACTCAGACTTCCAATACATTCATACATGCTAGAGCTGAAAGTAAGCAGGGAATTTCAGCTCTAAACACATTTTTGAGACAGTTATCTGTGAGTGAAAACAGGGTATTATAACTAAAGATGAGTTTCAATCTTAACTATAGTGTTTGTTACTGTGAATGCTATAATAATACATAAGTAAAATGAGTGTAAATGTAATAAATTATTTTATACTGCTGTATACATATGAAATAAATAAAACTAGGATACATATTATGCCATTTTTCCATGCATGCATCTTCCACTGACGCCTGAGGGAGCTTTGAATAAAAATCAGTGGCAAATATGGCTCTAAGTTTAAAAACATCTAATGCTGATTTAGTAATTTCAGTCTTAATATAACAGGTCTAAGGGGACATCTGTTCAAAACTGAGTCTCATTTGAAGCAGCATATGCTAGGTTTTAAAGAATTTCATTATATTTATAGTTTTGAAAGTAGACATTTCGTTGTATATGATTCTCATGATACCCAAAATGAGTCATAGAAGCATCTATTTTTCCACCTAATGCTGTATTTACTTTTTAACTTTTTTTTGATGTGTAGTAAATCCAAGGGTCCACAAAGATTAACATAGAGGTTGTACTTAAGATACGAGTGCCTTCAAGCAATAAAAGAAAAGGATTTTATCTAAAACTTTAGAAACACAGCATTTCATATTTAAAGTTGACAGAAATGTAAGGAAAAAATCCATATGGGTATCATTTTCCAGGTAGAAAATGTGAATTAAGGGATAGATACTTTTTACAATATTAAAATAATCAAATTAACCCCATAGAAATTTAGGTCTGAATTAACTACAAGGTAAAATAAGAAATGTGCTTCTTAATCTCATGTTTTTTTCTCTGTAACTGATTTTCTTGAGTTCAAATTGCACATACCTGAACCAAGGTTCATTTTATAAGGCAACAAGTTGGCCGGGGGGAGGGTGTGGCTAGGCGTTTCTCTTGCTTTGAACATCTGATAAACCAATTCAGTGGAAGAGAAGGGAATGAAATACAGAAGAATGATAGTTCTCAATGAAATGTTAACAGCTATGATTACAAGTTGCCTTGGTTCTCCCTGTATATCTCTACCTTTTATCCCTTACTTTCACTCTTTCTGGGAAATATAACATAGACTCTTTAAAATTATGAATTTTCAGTGGTAAAATTAAATTGTATTAGATGACAGACATATACTGAGGTCTGACAGTGAGAGAATGTACGAATGAATGGTACTATTTGCTTTTAGGAAAATTCTAATTTCCAAGGAAATTGGAGGAAAATATTAAATAATCAAATAATTAAGTGATCAAAATTTATGGTTGAGAGTTATCAGTGGCCCGAGATTATAACATAAAAAAATAAGTAAATAGAATAGAAAAATAGATTAGAAAAGCATCAAAATACATCATTTATGTAAAAGCAAATGGTTCTTTGTGAAGCTTTTTTCAGATATATGTATAAAATAGGTCACAATGTAAAATATATTTCTTACTGTGAATCACTCCCCAAAATATTTGAAAAGCACTACACCATATGATCTGTATTTCAAATTTAAACTTATTTAATGCTGTGGAAACAGGGAAGATATTTTTGAAGTTAGCTCACATCTGAATCTTAATCTTTTACCCTTTGTAAAATATGGATAAGTACACTTAGTTGTAGAATAGATGTGAGGATTAGATGAGCGGATAAATCTGAAATGCATAGCACAATGCTAACACAGACTTGTAACTGCCCAACAGGTTCACCTTGCCCACTGCTTAGACACAGCCAATTTATCATGACAGGGGAATTGCGATAGAGAAAGTTGTTCATGCAGAGCCTGCTGTTAGGGAGACCAGAGTTTTATTATTACTCAAATCAGTTTTCCAGAGTATTTGGGGAATCAGAGTTTTTAAGAATAATTTGGTGGGTAAGGGGACCAGTGAATCAGGTCTGATTAGATGGTTCAGAGATGAAATCATAGGAAATAGAAGCTGTTAAGCTGTCATGTTGCACTGTTAGTTCCTGGCTGGGGGTCACAAGACCGGATGCACCAGTTTATCAATCTGGGTGGTGCCCACTGATTGATTAAGTACAGAGTCTCCAAAATATCTCAAACAGTGATTTTAGGTATTACAATAGTGAGGTTATCCCCAGAAGAAATTTAGAAAAGGTCAGAATCTTGTAGCCTTCAGCTGCATGACTCTTAAACCATAATCTCTAATCTTGTGGCTAATTTTTTAGTCCTACAAAGGCAGTCTAGTCCCCAGACAGGAAAGGGGTTTGTTTTGGGAAAGGGCTGTTATCATCTTTGTTTCAAAGTTAAACTATAAACCAAGTTTCTCCCAAAGTTAGCTTGGCCTATGCCTAGGAGTGAACAAGGACAGCTTGGAGGTTAAAAGCAAGATGGGATTGGCTAGTTTAGATCTCTTTCACTGCAATAGTTTTCTCAGTTATAATTTTACAATGGCAGTTTCACAATGAAAGTAGTATATGTTATTACTTTTTTTTCCCAACATTTAACCACTGATCTTGGTTACCAAAAGTATAGAATACAGTCTACAAACAAAAGAAATTCTTTTCTCTAAATTCCAACCTGCCACAGAGTTGTGTCTAAGCAGTGCAAATTTCAAACCCTCAAGATGAAAGTAGACTTGCCTTTGGTATCCACTCATCAGCTCAGTTCATATTTGCCTCTCCATTTATCAGTAGTATGGAGTACAAAAAATAAAACACATCTGGCTAGCTTCACTTTCTTCCTCCCCTTCATTTTACGACTCTCAAATAGTCCTCTATCTCTACTGTTGAAAAATACATGTGTATGTTTGCACTAGGACATATTTAACTGACCCTAATGTCCTTTCTGAATATGTATTTCCATACAAATAAATGCTTGTTGGAAATACCGAATATTTGAAAGAATCATTTTGTTTGCATATGATTTTCATAAAAATGAATTAGGGCAGTGTTTAGTATCTGCTCAATAGAATTGAATTTTAAAAGTTGCTGTAATAGTAGACTTCTTGAAATTGTCATTACTTAGCTTGACAGGCTCTGTTCCCTAGAGGTGTCCTTTGGGTGTTCAGAATATAACTAAAATCTCCTCTTTTTTTTTTTTTTTTTTTTCTTTTTAATCAAAAGTTTTATCTCCTTGTCAGGAAAACTAGGTTTTAAATTTCCCAGTTAAGGTAGTTCAAATTAATCTGTAACTTAACTGATATTTCTAAAGGAGTATTCATATTGTGAAGGGAATTAATTGATCCATATTGAAAATATTGTGTAGGTGAAGATATTTTTGTTTTGGTATGCTTCTTTATTTTTTGTAGAAAACATCTGATGATCATTGGGCAGTTCCTCAACCAATCTGTCTGAAAGATAGGAACATTTAGATAACATTGCAATCACCTAATCTGAAACACAATCCCCATCTCCATTTTCTCCCTATCATTATGAAAAACTCTTATCTTGATCATGAAAAAAAGAAGTGTTGGCATGGTGAATTGTGTAAGCCCACAACTCTAAATGTTACTTCAAAAATGTGAGAATTCTCTTATTCTCAGTTGTGTTTCTTAATTAATAATAGAGTGAATAGCCAATTTCAAACTTCTCTAGCAAAATATTTCTCTCAAAATGTTGTGTGTGTGTGTGTGTGTGTGTGTGTGTGTGTGTAATTGGGAAAGGTAATAACAGGCTCATATGAAAGAATTACATGAACATAAAGGATCATATTATAGGTAAAACATCCACCTTTTGTTCCCCTCTAATGTTAGTCTTTAAAGTATCAACATGCCTGTTTGGAAAGCAATAGTATTTGATCATCAACAAACTGGCATGGGCCTTTCAACACCACGCAATCAATGATTTATTTTAACATTACATGAAAACCACCCTTATTTATGACAGGGCTACGAAGACTCCAAAAAAAAAAAAAAAAAAAAAAAAAACATGGTTGTAACAGAATATACCAAACGAAACTGAATTAAAGACAGAGAGAATGAGAGGTGTGTGAGAGTTACATTTTAAGATACATAAGATAAGGAAAAAAGTAATGAAAACAAATGATAAGTAATTCTATTTTAACCTGACAAAGAATGAAATAAAGTGGTATAGTACTCCTTAAGCAACATTAAGAAGTATACTAAATTTTATTTTAAAATGTGGTAATATCAAACCACCTCATTGAATGCCTCCATAGATGCTTACGTTGCTTCCATTGCCTCTTTGACAATGATGTATGGCCTCACATGACAGTGTTTGCAAATATTACTCCATTTAAAGGTGTCTTCCTGATGCTAGGATGATGTCCTTATAACTTTAGAAACCAGAATAGGGAAACATTGGTGATACCACTAACATCATGCAAAGATATGTAATACTGGCCTAGCTTTTTATCAAGTTATATGATAAGGCTACAACAGTGTGGTTATTGGTTATAGATGTTACTGCTGAGGTGAGAAGCAAACTTCTAACTGGAAATCAGTTATTGGGAGTGAAAAGGATATATTAGGTGATTTTTTTACTTTAAGATGTATTTTTGTGTGTGTGAGAAAGCATTTTTTAACACTCTATAGAAGTGTCTATCCAAGTCCTACATATAATAACAATAAAAGATAAAAATAAATGCTACAAATAACTAAGAATTGACTAATTTAGAGTTAGCAAGATAACTTGTCTGGCTGGCGGCTCATACTTGTAATCCCAGCACTTTAGGAGGACGAGGTGTAAGGATCGCTTGAGTTCAGGAGTTGGAGATCAGCCTGGGTGACATGGAGAGACCCTGTCTCTACAAAACAATGTTTTAAAAATTTAGCCGGGAGTAGTGGCGTGCACCTGTAGTCCCAGCTACTTGAAAGGCTGAAATGGTAGGATCACTTGAGCCGGAGAGGTGGCGGTTGCAGTGAGCTGAGACTGTGTCACTGCACTCCAGCCTGGGTGACAGAGTGAAACCCTGTCTAAATAATAATAATAATAATAATAATAATAATAATAATAATACGTTGATTAATTAAATAGCAAGATAACTTGCAACAATGGAAAAGAGAAAAAGAGACGTTGGGGTAAGAAGAGACTACTGTGAATCTCTAGGTAAGGAACAAATGAACCCAATTGACTTAGAATGAACTGGTAAAAATGGAGGGGAGAGGGTAGAATTGAGAGGCCTTTCAGAGGACAAATAGACTGTACTTCTTCACTACCTTGATGGTCAGTCAGCTGATGAAGGCGAGGGAGAAATGATGGAGAGGACCATAATGCCATTAAACAAGTTAAGGTAAAGGAAAACAAACAAACAAACAAAAAAACAATGTGCAGAAAGGTATCTTATTTGTAGAAAGGCTTTCTAATTCTATTATTTAATTTTACTATGTTTTCTGCCAATGTGGGGCCTGAAGTACATTATAGTTGAACAATTCCACAGTTGTTGTTAATTTTTTATTTTTTATTTATTTAGTTATTTTTTGTTTTGAGACGGAGTCTTGCTCTGTCACCCAGGCTGGAGTTCGGTGGCGCGATCTCGGCTCACTGCAAGGTCCACCTCCTGGGTTCACACCATTCTGCTGCCTCAGCCTCCCCAGCAGCTGGGACTACAGGCGGACGCCACCACGCCTGGCTAATTTTTTTGTGTTTTTAGTAGAGACGGGATTTCACCATGTTAGCCAGGATGGTCTCGATCTCCTGACCTCGTGATCCACCCCCCTCGGCCTCCCAAAGTGTTGGGATTACAGGGGTGAGCCACCCCGCCCGGCCTTTAATTTTTATTCTAATATAAAATGGTACTATCCATGCTGCATTCTGCTTTATTCTCTGTGTAATAACTGATGGTTATTAATACTATTTAAATTAAATATCTTAAGTCAAAACTTTCTCATTAATGTTTAGAAGCAATTTTATAAATATATGTAAATTATAAATAGTTTTAAAGTTTTTTTGTATGTATAACTTTGACTAGTATATGTACCCAATTAGGCTTGACTCATGTAAAAATAACACAGGTTAAGTCCAACTTTCTGGCTTTTTTGTTTGTTTGTTTGTTTTGTAACACACCCATAACAATAAGTAATAAAGATAAAGAAAATGTTAATAAAAAAATTAAAAGATGCAACAATTGTAAAAGGCATTTTAAAATATTTCCTATAAATCTGAGTTCAACTAATGTTTTCAACAATTATTTTTGAAGAAGTCTTAACACCTTCAAGTTGTTAAGTCTATGTTCATCAACTATCTTCTAACCTCTACTAGCAATTAATCTCATTTTCTATTTTTTAAGCAGGTCCCACAGGATGATAGAATTTTAATGCAGAACAGGGCCTTAAAAATATTTTGGTCTGAATCCCACCTATGAAGAAAATAACACAAATATAAGTCAACTCATGGAAGAACCTAATAATAAACCTAACAACCTACACTAATCCTTTCTCTTGACTCTGAACTCTCCACCTGTGCCAAGCTATGTTTCCATTCTCTGTGTCTTATTTTAAATTGAAATCTTGGGAGTAGTTATATTTGAAAATATGCAAATAAATTATAACATCTAGAACCTCACTTTATATTTTAAAATTTCCACTTCTTAGTATGTTCATCCATAATGATGATTCTCTCATAAAAGGCACTGTTAAATTTGGTCTAAGAAACTAAAGACAGTTCTTACTATTCTTTTATGGATTTATATTAAAATGAAATGTAGGCATTTTTATTCCTCTTAATGACAAGTTATATTGGTCGTGAGTAAGCACAATTAGAGCCAAATATGAGTATGTCTCCCAGAGAAATCACATTGAACAAACTGCTGCATCACCAAGAGTAAATCTGACTAACCTGATTTTACAAAATCATCATCATTTCACCCAATAATTTCACCCAAGCTAGCTCAATATACTTCAACTAATTTAATGAAGCATTGAAAGAAAAATAGGAAGGCATGCAAAGGGTAGTTTAGTCATGTATTATTCACCCCATTGAAGGAGGCATTCCCACCATAGGGTTATGGGAATGGAGACACACACACCTAACAGTGGACAGATGGATGACAATGACAGCAATTTTTTAGTCAAATATTCTCACAACCTTGGGGAAGAACCTGCACGACAAAAAAGGCCTTGCTGGGGTTGCACTCGGGGACGGAGCAAACAACCTCCCACTAGAGGATGTGACTGAATTGTTTGAGTAATTCTGTGGGTCTGGGCCTGGAACTGAAACCTCACTACTTAGGGATAAAAAGGAATTATGCTGGGCACGGTGGCTCATGCCTGTAATCCCAGCATTTTGGGAGGCCGAGGCAGGCAGATCACCTGAGGTCGGAAGTTCGAGACCAGCCTGACCAACATAGTCTCTACTAAAAATACAAAACTAGCCGGGTATGGTGGATCATGCCTGTAATCCCAGCTACTCTGGAGGCTGAGGCAGGAGAATGGCTTGAACCTGGGAGGCGGAAGTTGCAGTGAGCCGAGATCATGCCATTACACTCCAGCCTGGGCAACCAGAATTAAACTCCATCTCAAAAAAAAAAAAAAAAAAGAAAAAGAAAAAAAGGAATTGTGCTTGAGGATCCCTAATAAAGACAATTCTTTGGCTAGGGGAATCTTATCTTTGGGATCAGAATGCAGAAGGCTTAGGGCATTTGAGGCTCTCTCGGTTATATAAGATATCAAGGCAGCACGTAATATTGGGCCTTAATTTTAGACCCCCACTATCTCCTTGAAGCCTTGGCATCAGTTTATATCTTTGTCATAAGTAGATTGCTATGCAGTGGAACAAACTCCCTAGGATGTGAAGTATGCACTTGACCAGGGTAAAGAGGGCTATGAATGATGGAATCTTCAAAAACATAAACTTTAGTGGTGTCCCGCTTATGACCAATAAAGAAAAGTGAGGGACTTGTGTGGCATTATTGCAGAGAATACAGAGGGATGTGGATTTAAGCTAATCCATACCTATGGCAATAGCAGGAGTTCTATTTACCAGTTAGTAGCTTAAACAGCAATTCTTTGAAGATAGCATTATGCCTCTTACTTAACCTGGCTGTTCAGGGTCTTGAGGGTACATGGAAGTTGCACTGAGTACCTTCTTTAAGAGCCCAACATTGTCTATTTTAAGAAGTAAAGTAAATGCCTTAATCACTATCAATAATGTTTACAACTTTAAAGGAATAAGAAGTGTTCTGGTGAGGCCTTGTATTGTGGCCCTAGTACATATAGTGACATTTGTTGCCTTGATTTTTATATTATGTCTCTGTGGGGCAAGAGATTCTCAGAGATCTTTACCTCCAAGGGATCAACTCTTAGACAACAGACTGAGAGATTATGAAAATGTACGGAAGAAGGCATTTTCCATCCGGGGCTTTTGGTACAAAACTGACTGCCTTATGTTTGGCCAGTTATGCTGACCCTTTCATCCTGTTGTTTATCAGGGACATCCTGACAGAGGAATTTTACTGAAAAGCAGTAAAATTCCATTGAGCTCCATCACGTATAATGGTGGTAGTTGATCCATAAAGTGTATCAACATGTTCTCTCAGTTGTTCGCAGGTTGTTAAGAGTTCCACAAGTGAGTTGATCTCTTCTAGCACTGAGGCATCAGACAAGAGGCTGAGGAGAGGTGAAGCCACTCATTCTTGCAGGGAGGCTATATTAGAGGGTCCAGTTTGGTGCCAGTCTGTTGAAGGAAGTCCTAGGTAGCTATGCAGAACTTATGGAATGCTAATTTCATGACTCAGGGCATAATGGCCAGCTTGGTATGGAGGATCAGAAGCCAATATCTATGAGAGTTCTCTATTTCCAGAAAAGCCCAGTGTGTGACCAAAAATTGCCACGCTAAAGATGTATGGTGTAGGGCCAAGGAGAAGTCCACTGTCAGCTTATGCCATGGTATAGAGATTCCAGAAGAAATGAGAAGTGGTCAAATTATATACCTTTATTTGAATTTTGTTCTCTCTCTCTGTATCCAAGATTCCTTCCTTCTTTTTCTAACAATTTTTCCCTTTTATACTCTGCTCATAGTTATAAACTTTTTACTTTAGCAAACCTTAAATAATTATCATAAAGGTTAGGGGCCCTTTCCAAGGAAATGGTTGTATCATAGGGTTTAAGAGCCCCAGACTTAAGTTGGGTTTTAAATAACACCTATGCTTTGCCATAGGGGTGTCATGGGTATTTTACCCTGTCAAGCTAAGAATCATGATCTTTATTGCAACAGAGAAACAGACAACATTTTGGCACAATGGAAGAGTTCTGGGGTCATGACCCAGAGGTCATTCTCAAAACCATTGTCTACTATAGGCATGCAGCCTCTCTCCTTTTTTTTTTTTTTTTTTTTTAATCTCTCTGTACAAATTTCCTCAGAATATTTTGAATTTCTAAACATATAAAGTTTAATAATCACAGCTTTCAGTCTGTTTCCTGATCACTCTAGGTGGACACCTTCTGTGTGGTTGAGGGTAAAAATGTTGGGAGCCTAGTAGTCCACCTGTAGACAGCTATCTCATTCCCCAGTGAATATCAGTCAATCTCTTCAGTGCTGGAGACCGCATCTAGTAAGGTCATTTTGACTGTGAGGCAGGCATGGCAGTGAAGTACTTTTGCATGCTGGTAAACAGCAACACTAAGAAAAGCCTAGGTATTTTGGATAGGGTTTTTCACTGGGAGAGTAGCTGCATTACCTCTCCATTGTTTTAAGAGGGGCTGGTAAGAAATGCTCCTAAACTCTCTCTCATTATTTTTCCATCAGTGTCTTGACCATGGGCTGCCATGGATGTCTACCTTTGTACCCCTGGGAGTCAGGAGGATGCATGGGATGCATTGAGGGAAACAGTTACACAGGAAATGGGCAAGGTGGCTACCTTTGCCTGAACGGCAGCTCTCGTTAGGCAACCTGGGAGCCATGCTTAATTCTTTCTAGGGTATCAGTCTTCTTCTTTTCTACAAACCTGGCAATGTGTCATCCCATGTTCCTCCTGGGGGTGTACAGTCACAGTTAATATCCACGTGGCTGTCCCACGCAGCTAATGGAGGTCACTAGATTAGATGCCATAACCAGAGAGCTCTAGATTACCCTTGATAGGCAGGACTCAAGCACCAGCCTACCTTTAAGGTGCTGTGTTGTCACTACTTTTATGGGCAGGAGACTCAGGGACACTTGCCAAAAACAGACCAAACCCAACAGTCAGTCATGCCTAGGTATAGTCAATTAACAAGAATTCTTCTTTTGGAGAAAAACAAGAGTTTCCTAGAAAGGGAAGAGAAGGAACAAAGTGGTACTGGAACCAATTAGTGGTTTGTTCGCATGTGGCCTTCCTAGTATCATGAAAGTACTTAGCCAAAAGCAATGAATTAAAGTTGACCAGGTGTCCTTGGTCATGGTTGGAGGTCATTCTTTAAGAGGTTATTTTACTTGCCTCCTATTCACTCTATTGGTGAGGGAGACATTCCTGCCCTGGGATTATTGGGATGGAGAATCTGCAGCTGGACACTGGACAAATGGCATCTACAACAATTTATTAGTCACATCTTCTCACATCCTGGGAGAGGAGGACACTACATTCTGCACAGGACCATGTGGAGGTTGCACTTGGAAACAAAGGGAACAACCAGGGACTGTGGGAGAAAAGCTTTGTGTTTCAAGAAGTGAACCCTGGTTCCAAGGGGATGATGTGATTAGCTTATTTGAATAATTCCATGTGTTAGCAGGGAACTGAAACCACTACTAGGAAACCCAGGATAAGCAGGGCCTGTGCCTGGTCTCCTTGATAAGGAGGATGGTTTGGTTAAGAGACCTCATCTTCTGGAGCAGAGTGGGAAGGGAACTTGAAGTTAGACTTTTTGAGTCCTTCCTCGTGATGCCAACACATAACAATGGGCCTTAATTTTAGGCCTCAGACACTAAGGGTGAGCAGTATCTAGTATGAAAAAGACCAAAACTCTATGTGAACACTTGAAGAATTTAGGTCTTGGTCAGGCTTGACTCTTGCCAAATTTTTCTGTTGTTAAGCTTTGATTCTTTGAAAGGGTTTCCATATCATCTTCTAAACAAAGTGGACCATTTTTGTAAATAAACTTTTCATGAACACAGGATCCCCCAGCTCTTTTGTAAACTTGTGAGATAATCTCTTTGTGATTAAGGTCTGAAATCTGGTATTGTGTAACTTGATGGTCCATTTTTATCTGTGTTGCAGGCACTTTGTCAGCTCTTTCAATCTTCAAACCCAAGTCTTTCAACTTTTGGAAATTTTCTCGAGTTATTACTCTCATCATTTCTTCCCTTATTTTTCTTCATTTTTTTGGATCCTTCATTATTTAGATGCTGAACCTCCTCTACTGCTCTGTCAATTTTCATTACTTTTTCTTTTCTATATTTTAAAAATGTACTTTCTGGGGTATTTTGTTATGTATCTATTCCAAACCTCTACTGAGCTTTTTATTTTATTATTACTATTATTATTGTTACTTGAATTCTAAGTAGTTTTTGTTTTCTGAATGTTCCTCTTTTAAAGTACTTTTAACTCTTTGTGTATGCAATACTTTATTTTATTCATCCAAATATATTGATGACAGTTTATTTTACATTTCATTTTTTCCAGATAGTGTCTCCTATAATTATGTTAGAGACTTTTCATAACGTTTTATGATACTTGGCTGTCATCTCATAATTAAGAATTTAGGTACTCTAAAATGCTGAAGATAAATTCTGCCCCTGTGTGGAGGACTTGTTGAGTATGTTTGTCTGTAGGATAATCTGGCTAAAATTTAATTGGAGAACTCCTGGTCAATATGTTTAGGCATATTTTTCTTCTTGGTCTTGTTAGATAACCAAGAGAAATATTTTCAGGTCTTCTGCCTGGAGGTATAAGGGTATAAGCCTGGGTACTTGAATTCTGAAAACTAACTAGGAAAAAAAATCTGGAAGACCCAAGATCCAGACTTCTTGGTATGACGATTGCACTTTAAACTGTACCTGCTGTTTTCTAATGTAGGAGCGCTCTGTTTCAACCTCCTTAGAGAATAATAAATCTCCTGTCTTCTAACCAGAGGGAATAGTTGATCATCTACATGTGCACAGTTGATGAGGACATCTGGAGGTCTAACTGTTTCTTAATAACATTTTTGGTCCTTTTTATTAGGTTTATTTTTACCCCTACTTCAGAACTAATTTGTGCTATCAATTACTGAGCCTTTGGAATTTTCTGTGGGATAAACCAGGTTTCTTCTTTACACTCTTAGATTCCAGCTAAGGTTTTAAAACTTTTGCAGTTAGTATGTCAATTATACCTTTTTATCTACTTCCAAACGTTCAGAATGTTGTCATAGTTATTTCCTCAATTGTTTGTCTTTCATTTGTCATTGTAACTTTTTCATTAAACTTTTTTTCACGTTCATAAAGTTTTAGGAGGAAGGAATGTTAGTGCATTAATTGACCTCTCCCCTCTCTGTAACTGGGAGCTTGAAAATAATCTATGGACATAATAAGCAAAGTCTTATAAGCGTAACGCAGAATGTCATGTGGAAATTTGATCTTACATTATTGAGAGTTTGAATATGGGATTCTCTTTAGTATTTTTTTTTAAATATTTTTGCTGTTGTTAGGGCTATATAGAAAAGCATTGATATGTTTGAAATTGAATCACAATTTGGAATTAATAACAAATTTTAAATATAAATAATTCATTTATTTCATTACATATCAAAAAATAAAATAATAAAATACGTAATTCATTTTTCCCTATGTCACTATTACAATAACTTATTTTTACTTTTTTTGTAATATCATTATCTTGAAATCTAAAGTAATTTTAAAACAATAATGTTAAAACCAAAGGGGTAATATGCATTGTTATATTTGTTATAGATTAGAATAGTGATTATTTATTCAATTGTCTTTAAGGTTATTATATTATATTACAATATAAAACTTAATATAGCTTTTCTCTCATTGCATTGGTTTATTTACCATATTACTCTATTTTGAATAGCGGCCTGAAATTAGTGTCCAAATACTATCAGACAACTAGCAAGCTTCAGTACTTGAGGTCAATTTAATTACACTGTGCATGACAGAAACTAGGCCATTTGGGCATTGCCTTTGCCACCAGCAATTGACACCTGAGTGTTAATGAGCTGATAATTAAGAGTTGGCACATACAGACACATTTTACTGTTTAAAACTAGGATAACCATATGCTGCGTAACTTCTGTGCTAAGTACTTTGTTAGCTCCAGAATTTACACAATTATATTTGTGAGTTGTGTTTTTTTTTTCAAATTTCAATTTTTCATGTTTAAAAAAGATAAAAACTGTTACTTACAAAATGTAAGTAACTGTACTCATCAATTACAAGTTATGAAACTTTCTAAAACTAGCAAGATTATATTTGGAGAGCAATATATTTGGGGAAAAGGAATGCAGAGTTTGTTAGTAGAATTACTTTTAGTTTAAAACCACATTGACGGAACTTGCATTCTGAAATGCCTTTTGCAATATAAAAAAGTACCTAAAGCAATTTAACATGACTGTGTTTACGTAGGATTGACAGCTTCTGTGATGGCCCATAATGATTTTCACATCCTAACATTGACAGCCTTGAGTAATACCTCTCCCCTGAATGTAGATGGGATATAGTAAACCACCTCTAAAAAATCAATGTGATAAAAGTGAAGTGATTTCACACTTGACATTAGGGTATCGAAATGCTATTGTTTCCATTTTGAAGAACTTCTTATGTACTGTCTTGCTATTTTTTGGATTCCTTGCAGAGCTGTTGTGGAGGCAACTACGTGGAGAGACCCATGTGGCACAAGATCAAGGGCTGTCAACTACCACATGAGTGAGCTTGGAAACAGACTCCCAAGTTGAGCATTCAGATGAAACCACAGCCCCTGCTGACAGTTTGACTGCAACTTTCTGAGAGTCCTTAGCCAGAGGCACCTAGCTAAGCTGCACTAAAATTTTTGAACCACACAGATTGTGTGATAATAAATATTTGTGGTTTTATGTTGCTATGTTTTGGGGTATATTGCCATGCAACAATAAATAGTTAATACATTATGTAGGTGAGAATCTTATTGTCTGATACAGTAATATGAAGTAATATGAAGTATTACAGTAATATGAAGTATTTTTTCTGGTGTGATGTGGCCATTTTCAAAAACAATATGTATAATGTACACATCCTGTTGCTTTACTTTCTCTTCAATTTTCAGTTCTTGCTTACTCCTCTTTTCCTGACCTTGCACACAAAAAATCATCCCCACCATTTTTGGGATTGATCTATTGGCTTAAAAAAAATAAAGCTGTCCTCATCAGATGAAAAATGTATTAACTTTAGTGAATTTTAGTTGTGGGAATTACTTCTAATTTTCTTCTTTGAAACAGTTTGCTTTCCATAGAATCCTCTGTAGGACATATAGCCTTTTATATGCAGATTGGTATAATTATGCTTTGAAATAGCTCTGAATTCCCTGTAGCTTAAACTGAGAACATGAAAGGCCAAATGTTATGTCGAACTGAAGGATATAAAAGTGCACGTACATCAATCCAAAATGAGATATAGAAATGAACAGCTTTCACACAGTGATGTCAGTTTTTGACAGATTATTGAAGGGTCTTTATAAGTGCAGAGACTGCCATGGGTAGCATGAAAACTCTGCCTGGGGATAGCCTTATCAGCTAGTATTTTGTATTTCTTCAAAACCGAAAGGTGAGTAGATGTTAAGCAAAACAAGAGAAATACTCTGTGATGAAAGCATTAACTGTCTTCCCAGAAATGACATCTGGTTTCAAATGGCAAAATACAGTGCGATCTAGTGATGGAATCATCTACCCAATCTGACATTCTAGAGATGGCAGCCTAGATGAGGTGCTTACATTTTAAGGTCGATAGAAAACCGACATGGCAATCTTCACCTCCATAGTGATCCCAGTGACAGACAAAGGCCTCTTCTGCACAGGAGGGGAAACTATTGAGCCGGTGACAGACACATCAAGAGTATTTAAAGCACCCACATTCTGTTTTACTAACAGCAGGAAGATTTAAAAAAAAAATAATGGATTTTTATATGTTCACAACTTGAAATCAATACTATGCTTATTTAAAAACAGATTATAAAGAAACTCAACTTTATACTGGAAGAGTACGTAGTGTTAACTTTTAATATCCGATAATTATCATACCTATTTTGAATTAAGTAAAAATATATCTTAGAATTGTTCTCTTGCATCAGCTATTCATAGGCAATCCATTTTTTTTCTACTTACAGCGCGTATCCTCTCCTGAAATCATATCCAAACAAAGGAATTGAATATCCACATTATCTGGGTTTGTTAGTAGAAAGAAATATTTTTTAAATTTAAGACAAAAATCCCCTTTATTCTAGTGTTTCTAGAATGTGCAGATATTAAGTAGGTACAATTGAAATCAATATAAGAGGAGGGCAAAAATTTTTTGAACAAAGCATACGCTTTGAAACTAATGCTGATTCAAAGGGAATTGTGTATGTGAGGAATACAATACTTAGGTATTCATTCTAAGCCAGGAAATTCTACCAAGTTTTGCACTTTGCAAACTTTATCACTTATAATGTGTAAAGTACGTATTGGAAGGAAATGATGATAACTCAAGTAATAGTTAAGGAAAACATAACTGTTAATTAGCTCTGACACTAAAATTTTTTAAAAACCCAATCTACTAAAATGTTTTTTTCCTGAAATAATTAACATAATGTTTTTAAAAATTAAAAGGTTTCAAACCTATGCCTTAATGTATGCATTAGGTTAGTTCTACTTAATTAATTGATACTTTAGGAAATACACAGACAATATATAATGGATAGCATGATGACTCTAAAATTATTACAAACTGAACTCTCACTTTACTACTTAAAATCATGTGACCTTGGTGAAGTTTTGCTAGTTAACTCACAGACACAAATTATTTCTAATATCTGAACTACGGTCATGAATTAAATTTTAATCAGAATGATGTTAGACAAAATAATTTCCATTTTATAGGGAGAATCCTTTATGATCTGGGGACATACTCATTGCATATATTCATGTGGAATTCCCTGTTCAGGGAAGTTCTGGATAGAAATAAAAAAGCAAAATAAACCGTTAAAATCTTATAATACTCTTAATGACTTATTAAAATTGTTCCTGTCATTGGTGATGGGCAATAGTGGTTTCTAGATTTTATCAGTAGGCATGACAAGTCATCTCTTCTTAAACAAGATATTTAGACCTCATTTTATTCCAGTGAATAAAGGGAAGTAAAGAGCATCTCTACCATGAGTTTTTATACAACTCCATACCAAGATATGCACCAAAAGTAATAAAAACATTTTTTTGTAAGAAAATGCAGCTCCAAACTGGCACAAACTGTGACAAGCATATAAGAATCATTTAAAAATAAAAACTAAGATAGTTCTAAAGTTCAGTGAAAGCTGATACTTATTGAGTGCTCCTTCTGTGACAAGTGCTATGCTGGTCATCACTACACTTACATGAGAAATGTACTATCTTTAATCTGTTTAAAATGATAAAGATGTGAAAATCATGTAAACTTTATTTCTTAATTTTAAGGCTAGTGAGTATTGGAGCTGAGAAGTGGCCTCTGGCCAAATGACACCTGCTGTTAGTTCCCTTAAGTGGTATGGGAAATAAGACAAAATAAAATGAAGTAATTCATCACTTAATGTTTATTAAAAAGGTCTAAAATAGGTATCTTATGTATTGAATTTTAAAGATAAATTATTTTAGATACATTAACCCCTCCCATATTTAAACCAAATAGCTATGTAAAACAAAGTTAGTTCATAGTTCAAATAATGGAAATGATCAAGACTTTAAGGCCTAAGTTGTAGGTTTTATGCTTTTTCCTACATCTCCAGACTATGACAGCATATCTCATATTATACTGTTTGTGTGTGTGTGTCTGTGTCTGTGTATGTGTATTTCTGTGTGTGTGTTTGAGTGAAAGAGAGAGAGAAATGAATTTAGAATAGATGGTAACACTATTGGTAATGAATAGAATAGTATACAATGAAGCACAATATAATACATTGGAATAAAATGAGATCTAAAGATCTTGTTTAAAATTGTCAAATGTATGCTCCCTAAGCCTTCAGTTCCACTAGATTGAGGTTTGGGGTGGAAGTGAAGTATTGGAATTTTTATTTTCAAATGGATACTGCATCCTATATCAATTCCTGAAAGATGTACAATTCCTTAGCTACAGCCTGGAGACAGAACGAGACTCCATCTCAAATAAATAAATAAATAAATAAATAAATAAATAAATAAATCTCGTGAGTCCTTCAATTAAAAAAAAAAAAAAAAACTTATCTAACATTTTTTAGCCTATTATTCCTAATCACTGTTCATGAAACTTTTTTTTTTTTTTATAAAATTAGCAGCTACAAATGAAAGTTATGAGGAACATACTTTGAGAAAGGTTGATTTATTTTTCCATGTATTTTGCAGAAGTGGAAAATTAGGGCCAGAGGAGTGTGACTTAAGGTCCTTTGGCAAACTAGTAGCAGAACTGGAATTGAAATACACAAAGCTGATACCTTTTATGCATACATCAAACTCAGGACATGGAAGTAGATGTCCTGGGTTGCCATCCGTCTTCTAATACTTTAAATCCGTGTGACTTTTGAAAAATCACTTAACCAAACTGTGCCTTAGTTTTTTATTTTATGATTTGTGACTAATTATTTAACTTTCCTCACTGGATTATCAGCACGTTCCATGGAAAATGCATATAAAATTTATATGCATCATGGCTACAATAAATGTTGTAGTATGTTATATATGTTTAGACAGATTATAGAAGAAGTGAGAAGAATTATTACAAGGTACTAAAGGTTCTACATAGCTCCTTTTCATTAAGTTTGCAAACAAAGCTCTAGGATCGTGTTTATGTATTTGTAGGAAGCAAGAGATGGTCCTGTTGAGAATTCATCTTAAGGGAAAAAAAAAAAAAAAACCTTTTGACATTATCATTAAATAATTACATGTCTGACAGGTGAGAAATAATTAAAATTGTGACATGGCTTTGGACAGTATCTATGTGGGTTCAGATCCTGGCTGTATCACTCACTAGTTCATTAATGGAAGTAGCAACAACTATACTCATGAGATTATTGGAGGAGTATTGTATTATGCTGCTAAGAAGAAATAAATGAGACTGGGTAATTTATAAAGGAAAGAGGTTTAATTGACTCAGTTCCACGTGCTTGGGAGGACTCAGGAAACTTACAATCATGGTAGAAGGGGAAGCAAATATGTCCTTCTTCACATGGCAGCAGGAGAGAGAAGTGCAGAGCAAAGTGGGGAAAGCCCCTTATAAAACCATCAGATCTCATGAGAACTCACTCACCAACGTGAGAACCTCATGGGGGCACTGCCTGCATGATCTAATCACCTCCCATGAGTTCCCTGTCCCAACACGTGGGGATTACAATTCAAAATGAGTTTTGGGTGGGGACACAGAGTCAGATCATATTGATTATAAATGTCTCTCTGTAAATTATAACTTGTAATAAGGTGCTAAAAATCTTATTTCTTGGTCCTTATTATATACTTAACAATTATTTTTATTTTAGAAGTCAAAGATAGTCAGATCTCCTACCAGGGACTTAATGATGTCAGTGCTTTTTATTTTCCTATTTGAAGACTTTTTAAGAGAATAATATTTGAGAGAAGGAGATAGATTGTTAAAAGCACATGAAGATAATACAAATTGCTTATCAGTTTAATAATATTTGACTTTAGAAAAGAATCTAAAAAGACTATAATTATAAGAATGTTAAAACACCTTTAAAATCTCTTTTTAATAGCATTCATGTTTGGTTATTTTTTCAGAAAAATATTGCTTATCTTCACCTGTTCCTTCGTTTCTCTACATCAGATAAAAGGCAGTACAAATTTTATATCAACTATGTACACTTTACTATAAATGTCTTTGAAGTTTACCTAACTATGCCTTGAATACCTGTGTAAGAGGAGCTTTAGCTAAGTGTTCTAACAATTTGTAATTCTAATGACTTTTGTAAAATTATTTTCTATTATCAATATATACAGTTTTATCTACTTGCTGAATAGTCTTTACGTGGCAGCCAGGTGACCCAGGAACACATCAATAACATAAAAAAATCATCTTATAAATTAACTTTTAGCAAATAAATTATTTATATCAGGGATTACCAAAAATAATGTTTATTCATATGTTTTGAATAATACAGAGGAAAATAAAATTAATGCCTTATCTTTCTCCATACATGGATAAAACACATTTTATTTATTTTACTGTTGTAGAACATTCCTTTTTTTAGGTAATTTATATAGAAGTACAATGAATACAAACATATGATTTATTTTTATTTCACACTTTAATATATTCTAGCTCTCTTGATCAGAAAGTGTGAATTCTAAATAAACATGCTTTTACAAAGTTGGGTCCAGGAAATACATGGTCACATTCTGTACAGTCAGCTTTCTGTATCCATGGGTTCCATATCTATAGATTCAATCAACTGTGATGAAAAACATTTTTAAAAACTAAAACAATAAAAATAATAAAACAACAAAAATACAAATTTTAAAATACAACATAACACCAATTTATATAACATTTACATTGTATTAGATATTATAAGTAATCCAGAGGTGATTTAAAGAGTATGAGAGTATGTACATAAGTTATACACAAATACCACACCTTTTATATAAGGGACTGGATTATCCTTGGATTTTGGTATCCATGGGGGTCCTGGAACCCATCCTCCACAAATACTGAGAGATGATTGTATATACTGAGTGTGGGTATGTGTATACACACATATTTTATACACACATATATTTCTATTTTTGTATATATATACACATACATATTGTTATGTAATGGTATTTTACCAAATTATCTAAAAGTATATCTATTGCTCTTCAGAAATAGTGTGAAAAATAATACTATTTGTTTAAAAACAGATTATTAGTAAGTAATTGATTTGCATGTAATCAAGGCCAATAAGGAGCTCTTGAAGACACTGATAAATTATATTCATCACTTATTCTTAATTAAAAAGGAGATTGAAATAACACCTCAGAGGAGAGAAAGGAATTAATGTAAGTACTGGAAAAAATTATGATTTTTTAATTTTATTACAGAAAGGCTTTCTAACATGATTTACATGATTAATATTTGATGTGTGCAATTATCAGTAATAGCAGGTCATATAACAACGTTTTCAAGTTTGAATAACTCTAGTATGTGTATATTCCAAAATCAAGAGACAAGGAGTTTTAAGCAAATTTGATAATCTGAAAGATATTCTCTTAGTAACTCTATAGTTAGCTACATTTCATTGTTTATTATCACATATACTTCTATTCTCCTTTCTTTCCTTTACATTGTTACAATGTTTCCATTACTATTTTCAGACCTGCCTCACCCACACCATTCAGTGAATAATCTTGCTTTCTAGTTCAGAGAAATAATTTAGGCATCAGAAAAGATTCTGTAACATCCTCTAAGACACTCATAATCTTACCGCACCCATCTTTACATTTTAAGAGAAGCATTTTTGATGGTTATCTGTATTAGTCAGGTTACAAGTAACAGAACATCCACCCACACTGGATTAAGAGAAAACGACAACATTGGTTCAGGTAACTGGAAGGCTTCTGCATGAGTTCATTCAAGGATCCAGATGAGAAGACTAATTTTTAAATTCTATGATTCATCTATTCATTAGTGCTTTGAATCCCATTTCTTCCTGCTTGCCTCCTTGGATGTCCATCAATCATCTACTCCTTTTCTTTATCCCCTCCAATGTATTTTCCCTCAGTAAATAAACATGTCCAGTCTATCCAAACTTATATATCCTTCCACAGCATCTAAATTCATTGTTATGTGTAATCTCTCCCTTTGTCTTAAGATACCCTAGCTCAAATATTCAAATGCCCTTTCATTTCAAATCTTCTTTTAAAAGCCAACTCCTCAAACTCAATATATCTGAAAAATTAAAACCTTATTTTGAATCTCCTTAGAACTTTTCCTCTTTGCTTTAGATTTTAGGTCCCCTCTAAAGCTAGCACATGCATAATTCAATTGCTAACTATAATTGGCTTTTACTTCTGCCCACGTTTTAAGAGCTGGTAAGCTTCTCTTCCAACTCAAATGAGTCAAGTCCTCCCCTTACTGAGGCATTATTTGCATGAACATGAAACCGTGATCTTAAGACAAAAATCCTCAAACTTAGAAGGTAGAGCCATTTGTGTTGGACATGGGGTTATGACAAGAAGATATCTGGATATTTGGGTTACCATTCTAACTATAAGGTTCTCCTTTCATATCTAAGATATCAAATAACATTTTAAATGATTTTTGCTGCTAATATTACTTGAACACCACACTGCCTTACAGGTTAAAACATAAACTACTTCATTGTGTATAAAACATTCTCAACTACTTTTTACCCAAAGAACCCCTATTAATTCTTCACTCCTTAATGTGTCATATGATAATTTTCCAGAGCTGTCTTTGACCTATCTAGATTTGATGTAAACTATTGTGATTTGAAAATGAATCAAATAATGACTTTCGGCTTCGGGGAATTTATTATCTAGGGACATCTAAGAACCATATGCAAGTCAGGCATAGTAGGTCATGCCTGTAATGTCAGCACTTTGGGAGGCTGAGGCGGAAGGATCATCTGAGGTCAGAAGTTCAAGACCAGCCTGGCCAACATGGTGAAACCCCGTCTCTGCTAATAATACAAAAATTAGCTGGGCGTAGTGGCGCATGCCTGTAATCCCAGCTACTTGGGAGGCTGAGGGAAGAGAATCTCTTTAACCCGGGAGGCAGAGGTTGCAGTGAGCTGAGATCATGCCACTGCATTCCAGTCTGGGTGACAAGAGCAAAATTCCATCTCAGAAAACAAACAAACCATATACACAATGTTTAGGAATGAGAAAGATAATATGTAAGAATTGTCTAAGATGTACTTATGAGGTAAGAGATTTTGGAGTGAAAGCAGGCAGAGGAGAATTTATTTGTAAAGGTTAGATTTAAGTAGAGATTACAGAAGACAAATGAAACTCAATTACGTGTGTGTAGATTACCTCTATTGTAATTAATAGGTAATAAATATGTATGCTCCTGCCATAAGTGTTGTGGTGGGTAGTACTTCACTTTATTTTGTTGATGTGATAATACTTACATATTAAGGCAATATGTTGATGAAATAAAGAATTTAATATAACAACCACAGAGGAATTTTAAATTTGTGTAAGAATAGTTAACTTTTGGTTGAATATATCAGTTACTGTCTTATCTATATATTATCATCCAAATGAACCCTAGATATTTTAGAACAATAAAATGAAAAGCATTTTGAAGTTTCTTTTCCATGTTAACCTAAATTACTATTTTGATGATTACTATTTAGGAAAACTTTTATTTGCAGGGTTTTGTTTGAAATCCTCTCACAATCAGGAACTACAAAGAATTCATTTTTTTTTTTTAACCCAGGAGCTTAGTGTCATGCCCAGTGCTTAGTACAGTTTAAATAAATATAAATTGAAAGGATTTGTGAATAAAGCTACTCAATTCAGATTGATGTTTTGCATTAATCTGAGCAGTAATGTATTTTTTTTTATTATGCCGTAAAAGCAGAGACAAATTAACTTTGGAGCAGAAGGGGTACCTGGATAGCTTTCCGATTCCTTTTAATTATATCTTCCTAATGTGACTTAATTGTCTTTAATTAAGTGATGTGACTTCTAGGAATAACTGACATATTCTGCAGAGAAAATTGTACAGATATACAATAGTTTTCCAAAGAAATATTCACTATTTTATGTTATACTTTAATATTTAAAAAATCAAAATATTTGTCATTTTTTTCCTATGGAATCTGCGTGCTCAGTGTGCATGTATCTTTTTTCTTTGGTAGTTTTCTATTTCTTAATAAAATATTTTTTTCTAAATATCTTTTTGACTTAGTCAAAGAGAAAAATTTGGCTTCAAGCAGGACATTCTTATGTTTTTTCTTTCTTTTTTTTTTTTTTCTTTAAGCTAGGGGAGAAACTTGAACAGGCATATCAACTTTAGTTGTAGAAACAGAATGGTCAGTAAATTACCATTGTGCTCATCTGATAAAAATAATAGGAAAGGCAGACAGCAGCATAATCTCTGGAATGTCTTGGGAAAACAATATTTCACACTAAAGGTGGTTTCTGTTATTCATTCATTAACAATTGTTTTAAACAAATCTGTGTTCAATGTTTGGCTTTGCCACTCTCTGTCTTTGTAACTGTGGGTAATCTCCCTAAGCCTCAGAGCCCCTAGATAAATTTGGGTTTGTAATGACTTTTCTCAAGCATGGTCACACGAACATATTACAAAGTGACAATAAACTGTTGCTCTGATATTAAATGATGGCAACAATAGTGATTTTTAAGTGAGCCACTACTACAGGTCCTGAGATAAGACCATGAGATTCAATAAGTAAGACAGCTCTGGAGTTCAAAACCTAAATTCTGGCTGGGCATGGTGGCTCATGCCTATAATCCCAGCACTTTGGGAAGACGAGGCAGGAGTTTGAGACCAGCCTGGCCAATCAATATGGTGAAACCCCATCTCTAACAAAAATACAAAAAAAAGCTAGGAGGGATGGTGTGCGACTGTAAGACTGTAACCCCTGCTTCTTGGGAGGCTGAGGCATGATAATCACTTTAACCCCAGAGACAGACGTTGCAGTGAGCCAAGATCATACCACTGCACTCCAGTCTGGGCTACAAAGTGAAACTGTCTTAAAACAAGCAAACAAAAACTTATATTCTAATGTTTCATTATGCACAAATTTTCTATAATTGTGAAGAACACCAAAATGCAAACCATCGAGGATCGAATTGCCTTCATCTGGTCTGAAAAATTTATTTTCTCCTTATATCAGATGGAGCAGAATAGCATCGTTTCTGGCTTGAATTCAAAATTTAGCAAAATAAGCTTGGAGTACAACCAAAGAGAAGCTGTATTCCTTCATTTAGTCATCAAGTATATCTTATGTTACATACTGTGTTTTAAAGCAGGCAATCAGAAATGAGTTTTTAATATTTTCTGAATTATAAGTGAGGCAGAATGCTGTTAGTCACTTCACACTGAAGGTTAACATCTCTAAAGTAAGTTGCAATTGACAACAAGGATGAATTGCAAAAGATAGCCAGTCATATTTCAAAATTCCCAGGAATTTACTTTGTTTTCAAACTTTCTAGTAATGTATTTTATCTATAATTGGTTAACTATAGCTCATGCTTCATGCAAGTTTGAGAACTTCTCAATAATCATGATATTCACTAACCTTTGTTGAACCTTGACTGTATCCTAATCATGGTGTTAAACAATATACATTACATGTAATTCTTACCACAAACACTGCTGGTCAAAGTACAATTGGGGAAGAAAAAGTCCCTTGTAGGTATTTTAAGCAGGAAAGAATTTGTTAAAGATTATTAAATGGCTCATGTAATCCTGGGTAGTGCTAAAACAGGAGAGATTTTTGGTTGAGATTTTAGGAAAGCCATGTTGTAAGATTAAGTTTCTAGGAGAACTACTGTCATATCTCTGGTGACAGCTTTGCCACTGCCATACTCAAGAAACTACCATAATCAGGAAGATGCCATTACATTGTTGTAAGAAAAGTTTTATCAAGTAAGACACAAAAATTATTGAATTATTGAATTTCTCCAAATTATTGAGTTCTATATTAATAAAATAATACATTTTTTTGTTTTTACAATATACATGTAAGCATATGGCCACCAAAGAAGAACTTATCCTCTCTGTAGTAAAGAATAATATGCTCGTTACTTATTAGTTCATAAAACTACAGAATATATGTTTCTTGAGCATATTTTCTGGTTTAGGATCTGCTGTGAGCTCCAAGGCAGACAAACTATTCTTTGAGTTTGAAATCAAGTCTAAAATAGAGAAAAATATGAGTAGCCTAATAAAGTTCATAATATATAGACAGGCAAAAAATGCTGCTTTTATTTTCCCATCGAAGCAAGTTAAACATTAGTAGTAATTGATCTTTACACTTAAAATATTAAAAGAAATCTCTGATAAACTTAATGATTCATTAGTATTGAACTTTGGGTGTTAAGAGACAAATGTTTTTTATGAGAAAGTATTTCTCTTTTTTGTGTCTGTATATTGCAGTAACATAAACCATCAATGTCATTTCACTCAGAAACACTTTAAACAATGTAACTTTTATATCTTTTACTATTCATTATAAAAATATCTTGGGCCATCTAATGAATCATGTGCTGGACAAGAAAGCCTGCTGAAATCTCCTATGTACATCTGCTCCTGATATTGTTTGTCATTCTGTATCCACCATAGTTTTTTACATTTTCAGACATCATAAGAGACTACTCATACCCAAACACATGAAACATTACTGGGTATATATTACAAGGACTACTGATGTTACACAACTTTATAAAGTGAAATCGATTATGCACAAGGATTTAAGAAATACAATTGCCATCTTTAGATTACTAACTTGGTGTTCTTTCAAATCAATATTCTTTACTAAGTGGGTCTTGTTGGAAATTTACTAAAGATTGTTGTAGGGAAAACAGAGTAAAAGGTATGAATTTTATAGTATGCCTAGTTTCTTATGAAAATTCTCACTAAATAGATCTCTCTCTCTCTCTCTCTTTTTTTTTTTTTTTTTACTTTCTTGACACGGAGTTTAGCTCATTACCCAGGCTGGACTGCAATTGTGGACCTCGGCTCACTGCAACCTCTGCCTCCCGGGTTCAAGCGATTCTCCTGCCTCAGCCTCCTGAGTAGCTGGGACTACAGGTGCGTGGCACCATGCCCGCGTAGTATTTGTACTTTTAGTAGAGACGAGGTTTCACCATGTTGGCCAGGCTACTCTAAAACTCCTGAACTTGGTCTCTCAAAGTGCTGGGATCCACCCACCTCAGCATCCCAAAGTGCTGGGATTACAGGCGTGAGCCACCGTGCCCGGCCAGTAGATCTCTTTTCTGTATTTCTCTACTCTGCCTTCCAGCCTCTGTGTCTCCATTTCTCCATGGCTCAGTGCTTTCTGTGTGGGCTTCCCATTACAGGATCTTCATAATGAGAATGCAGTGTTAGTGTGTGATTTTCTGTGTTCCATTATAGTTAACTCTCTACAGTAGGTGTCAGGATAGCATGGTCTTGTCTTACTGCAATATTTTGCTTGTTAAAACTGTGAGAAAGCCTCGAAGGTTTCAGGTTGGCACTTTAAAATAATGGGTTCTATAATATGCAGCCTTAGAATTGTTTTCCATTTATGTTATAAAAACAAAACTGAAGTAAGTAGGTTAGTAGGTTTAGCTAAATACGCATTGTTTAAATATGCATATATTAATGTATGTATGTGTATGCATTTATGTATATGTCTTGACTACTACTTCACACCATACACAAAAATAAAATACCAATGAAGTGAATATTTTAGAAAAAAAATTATGTAGTATCTTTATCACTTTGGAGGACTTATGATGTCTTAAATGGAACTCATGATAAAGGAAAATGGTAATTTGGAATGCCTTAAAATTAGAAGTTCTGTTCCTCAAAAGACACCATATAGAGAATGAACAGGCAACCCATAGAGTGGGAAATTGCTTCACAGTATATGTACCCAAAAAGAAAAAAAGAAATTGTATTCAAAATAAACAAAGAACACTTACAAAGTTTAAGAAAAAATAATAAATAAACCCAAAGAGCAAAAGATCTGAACAAGATTTTTTACTTAATAAAAAAGATCCAAGTTGCCAAGATCAGCAAACATATAAAAAGGTCTAAACTACATTGGTTATCAGGAAAATGCAAGTTATGACCACAATGAGATACACTACAAATTCACTACAATGTCTACAAGGAAAAACAGCAACTACAATTTCTTGGGGAGGATGTGAAGCAACAAAAACTCTTATTCAGTATGGAAAAATGGGCAGTATTGACCAAAGCTGAACATCACATTTTAAGAAGGAACCATTTCAAGAAAGTGTTATATAAGTTCACTGAAACCCATTTTGAGAATATTTTCTAGAATCTGTATTTGTGGGAAACACTCACAAAAAGAAATACATTAAAAGAAAACAAAAAAGATAGCTCTCATAAAACAGACAAAACAAAAGTCTATTCAAGTGACCAAAGTAGATGTATAGATACAGTATAATTATCAGTATACAATGGAACATTATACAGCAATGAGAATAAATCACCTATAATTATACAGGATAATATGCGCACTCTCACAGATATAATGTTGAACTAATAAAACATAACACAAAGTAGCACACATTATAAATTATCTTGATATAAGGTACAAAGAGAAGCTAAATAGTATATGGTATTAGAATTCAGGATAATGGCTACCCTTCGATGGGGACTATCCAAAGGCGAATGAGGAAGGATTCTGGGTGCTGGAGTAATCCTATTTCTTGACCTGACTGCTAATTATTCAGTTGTGTTTAGTTTGTGAATATTCAGCAAGCTTTATGATTAAGATATGTGCAATTTTCTATACGTGCAATTTTCTAGATGCATTTTAAAGTTTAGCAAAAAGTTAAAGAAACTATAAAGCACACAATTGTTGAAAAGGCATAAAAAAATGAAAAGGCCCTTCTTGAGAGAATGCTGGAGAATTTTGCAATAGGAATGAACTGCATATGATGCATAAAGAGGAAGTAGCCATGCGAATTCATAATAACTTATACAGAGCCAAATAATCACGTGTAAAAAAACTACTGTACCACGTAATGTGGAGGTCCAAATTCGGTGTTTGCTGTATAAATCTAAGTTGGAAACATCCCTCAATAAATAGAGAGATATTTTTCTCAGATTGAGGGAATGATGGGAGCTACTGCTCCCAGCTGCATAATATTAACTAGCAGTTTTTTTTTTTGTCATTTTATATTCCTAAAATGACTAGAAATTGTAACTTGAGAATGCATAGATTGTTCCTGATGGAGTTACATACGTTGACGAGTTACATACCCTTTAGTTTGCACTAGGTAGTCATATTCAGTAGTGCTCTCAATTTAAGTATAATATCTTCTGATTTCTGAAATTAAATTATATTTGGCTCTACTATCTCACTGACCAAAGTGGAGAGATGTCCACTGTCAGGCACTAATGTGGACCTTTCCTCTTAACTGCTGTTATTTTGTAAAAAGCAGAGAGTTATGTACACACATGCTTATCAGTCAAAAAATAATTGATATGTAACGTACATTTTTCTATTGTTCTGAGTGCAGACATCTTAAATACCAAATCCAGCTTGCATTCTGACATTGTCTTCTAACTTGATATATTGTTAACACTTAAAATATTTTATCATCAAATATGGAACTGTCCTTTTAATTGCATTGTGAGATTTTTTTTTTTTTCTGATCTTCCTAGGTCTTTAACTATAACTTCTCCATCTCTCTCTCTTTCTTTCTCTTTTTCTTCATCCCTGCCCATTCAATATTGGGTTTTCCAAAGTTTGCTCCTAGACCTTCTTTTCATTTTACTCTCTATGCACTGTATGAAAGGAATCTATCTACTCCCATATTCTCAACAAAATCTACATGTTTGTACTTCAGACCTGACAATTTCTTAGACTTCCAATCTAAGATTAACTACTGCCTAGTGATCATCATGATATATGGCAACTTTCTGTTTTATAGGAATCTCATAATCAGTATGAATAAAACTGATTTCATTGTTCTGCCTAAAGTGTTTCTCCTTTTGTAATATTTGCATGGCATTATCTTTTTTTCTTATAATTCATCAATAAAGCATAGATTTAACCCATAAGTCTCTTTAATATGTCAGTCCTCTTCCATCACACTTAAGAAGGTTAAAGAACGTGATTGAAGTTTCCTTCACTTTTTTGCATACCTCGCTGCAATAACTTTTTTTCCTACTTCTGATCAAAGCAGAAAGGTGTAAGGAATAGTCACATCTATGTCTGTTTTCAGGAAAGCAAAAGCTTTCATAAAAAAGTGCACAGCAGATTTTTGCTTAATTTGTATCCTCACAACTGAGAACTACTTGTGCTCTAACAGCAAAGGAGCTTAGAAAATTCTAGACTGCTGTTATATTTGGCTTAAAACAAATATGATCTCTGTCTCCTAAACTACATTTTAAGCAAAGATGAGGCATACTGAGTATTATACAGAGAAGTATAGGCAAACAGCACTGGATGTCAAAGATCTGGACGTTGAGGACTCATGTCAAGCAGTCTAGGCAGAGGGAAACTCTGTAACAGTCTTTGTGGCATCTGAGGAATAAGGGTAGGCTATCGCGGCCTGATAGAAGTGAGAAAGATGGGTATACAGATGATCAATTCTGAGATATAGAAGCTAGATTACAAAGTCTACCCCTGCATGAGATCCTCCAATTCTCAAGTTGAAGAACCATATTCTATGCATGTCTTTATCCTAAGCACATTTTATAGTCTAGGGTAGTAGTAAGTTTAATAGTTTTTAATGAATGAATTACTTGTAACACTCTATTTAAGTACATTAAAGTGATCTGTGATTTACTTTCTTATACATAGTTTAAACTATTCACAAGAATATATATTAATAGATCAAAACTATCTCATGACTGATATTCATTTTCTTCAGCGTAGATTTCTCTAAGGTTAATCATATTATTTGAAACCACAGTGACAGACTGGATTAAGAAAATGTGGCACATATACACCATGGAATACTATGCAGCCATAACAAAGGATGAGTTTGTGTCCTTTGTAGGGACATGGATGCAGCTGGAAACCATCATTCTCAGCAAACTATCACAAGAACAGAAAACCAAACACCACATGTTCTCACTCATAGGTGGGAACTGAACAATGAGATCACTTGGACTCGGGAAGGGGAACATCACACACCGGGGCCTATCATGGGGAGTGGGGAGCGGGGAGGGATTGCATTGGGAGTTATACCTAATGTAAATGACGAGTTGATGGGTGCTGACGAGTTGATGGATGCAGCACGCCAACATGGCACAGGTATACATATGTAACAAACCTGCACATTATCCACATGTACCCTAGAACTTAAAGTATAATTTAAAAAAGAAAAAAAATGTTTAACATGTAAAGAAAATCTACAAATAAATTTTTAAAAATAGAAAAAAAAAAAGTGTTTACAGTCAGTTGCTTCAATTCCATGGTCCATCCTTTTATTTTTTTTCAAAAGAAGCCATATGAAAAAATTACATTGAAATATTGGTCTCAGTGATCAAAATAATGTAATAAATTTTCTATGTATTTTTAAACATGAAGTTCTGATCATATTTGATGTTGCACAGCTGTAAAAAATTTACAAGTAATTTTGTTCAATGGTATTTGATTTTAAAAATTACAGTCACTGATTTTTAAAATTGGGCCCTGAAGTTTGGATAAATGGACTATTTAACCAAAATGTGAAATTACATATATAATACATTAACATTAATTTAGATTGTGTATAATTTTTCTCATATTGAACTGAAAAGAAATGATTGTTACTATTATTTTCTTTGCAATTTCCTTTGAAGTTCTCTTTAAACACAAAGTACAAGTTCCAATGAGGAAACTATTAGCAATGATTTCTATTATGGTCATAACAGCAAGCTGTTTGTGAATGTAATTTATAATATGCTACAGTTGGTTAAATTTAGTACCATACTATGTGTTACAACATTCAAAAAAGGTTTTGTAATTTATTTTTTACACAATCTATAAAACAACCGAATGGTTTCCAATTTTCTGTTTCACTTCATTGAGACCAAGATACGTTTAAAACATATGCATATTTACACACACATATACACACTCACAAAGAAATGCAAACATTGTACACGAATGTATACATGTTTTATATTATACAAGTTTGAATATGTAGACATTATATAAGTGCATATATGTATACACACATATGTATATATACACACATACACACTTTAATTTTTTTATGTAAGCCCAAATGAAAAAGATCGTTGGTAAATTTTGTGTAATTAATTATATTTTAAAGCATAGATTTAGCTTCCAGATTCTATTATACCATATACTAAACTACTTTAAAAATGTAATTTTTATTTCCTGTGTTTTCCATCTGGTCTTCTTACATTGTCATTCTAAGATCTGTTTCCAAAATAATGTTGGGAAATGGAGTGTTGATTTCTTCTTTACTAAAATATATTTTCATTATTTTTGAAGTAATGGAAACATATCTATTTTTGTTTAGTTAGCTGACAACACCTTTTTCCATTATTTTATTTTTAGATGGCTAAGTTTAAACTTGACTGTGTGCCTTTTAAAATTCAAAGTGAAAGCCGGGCGCGGTGGCTCAAGCCTGTAATCCCAGCACTTTGGGAGGCCGAGACGGGCGGATCACTAGGCCAGGAGATGGAGACCATCTTGGCTAACACAGTGAAACCCCGTCTCTACTAAAAAATACAAAAAAACTAGCCAGGCGAGGTGGCGGGTGCCTGTAGTCCCAGCTACTCGGGAGGCTGAGGCAGGAGAATGGCGTGAACCCGGCGGGGGGGAGCTTGCAGTGAGCTGAGATCTGGCCACTGCACTCCAGCCTGGCGACAGAGTGAGACTCTGTCTCAAAAAAATAAAATAAAATTCAAAGTGAAATAATCAGACTACTCTTTCATTTGCTATCAACTGAAGGATTAGCAACTTCAACTAGAGTACAACATAATCAATAATGGCTAAATTTATACTCAAGATCACCATCCTTGAAGCTATCCTTTTTCTTCTTGGAAGCATAATAAAGTCCATCATAAATTTGGCCAGGAAGAAGACCCTCAATTTCTTTAACTATCTGTCACTCTCTTAAAGTCCACTTTTATGGAAGGAAGTAAAATAATAAATCACAAACCATTAGTTATGAAAGGTCAGTCATATATTTTTAAATATACTACTCTACCATTTAAAGTCTAGATAGTTTTATGTATAGCTAAGCAGACAATGTTTTGCTATTTTCATACTATTAAGATCAATAAAAATATATCATAAACCAGAATTATAAGGATAACTTAGATTTACATTATTTTCTTGGATTGCAACAAAAATAGAGCAGGTTTATACTTACTTTTGTTACTAAATTATAGCTTCAACCTTCATATGATCCCAGAGTATCTAATAAACATTAAATAATGACTCTAATGCTTATGATATCTTCCAGGTTCAGAAGCCACTGGAGATGAAAAGCAAGGTTTTACTGTGCTTGCTATACTTATTCTAGAAATATGAAGCTGCATCTACTTAGAGGAAATATTAAAGTGAAATAGTATTACTCACTTATTAACTGGAAGCAAAAGCTATTTAATCTCCATAAAATGCTACATTCATGTAGTCTACAAACACAATCATGTATATTTATTTTTTTCTGAAAATAAAACTTGCAAAAATACTTCAATATGACATTATTTTCTTGAATTAAACATTAGCGTTTCCGTAGGTACCATAATGTGTGGCTATATGACTCCTTCCTAATGCTTCCCACCCCAAACAAATTCACACATACATTTCTCTTTATTTATGACAAACTAGTTCTACTCTTCTAAACTAGAATAGTGCATTTTCCGGTGAAATAGTCTGGTCTCAACTTTTTGACTTCCAAAAGTTTGTTCCAGATAACACTCTCCATTTAAGAATTCTTCATATAAATGAGAACTACTCAAAGAACTACGTTAAATTATCCTTTCCATAGACAGAAGATCTGTACTTTCTTTAATCTTTTGTTGCTGTGCCAAATCTTGTAGCATTTTAATTATCTTCTAAACCGTCTCCAAAGAGCATTTTCTTGAATTAAAACTGCACATAATCTCCCAGCAAAATTCTAGACATTGGTCTAAATGATAGGACATTATTATTTCTTTTCTATCTTGCATCACTACATCAAAATTGATTTAAGATACTATACTTTAAAACTCACAGTGGTGTCATCTGGCACTATTAATTCATCTCTCCTCAAAGTACTCTCTTATTTTGGTTTTCAAGACATTGCATCCTCTTTCTTCCATATGTGTATCTCTGTCTACTCAGTTTTTTTACATATGCTCCTTTTTCTTTATCTATACATGTTCTTACTAGGTCCTACCTCTCCAATCGTCTCTTTACTTTTGCTGAGTGATCATATTCATGGTCATTTCTTAAATTATCACTTATATAACAATGCTTTAAAGATTAAATTTCAACCTCCCTCCAGATATGCCCATCTGATATTCCCATTTGGGTATTCTAATCTTCCATTTTATCCTCAGCACCTCCAGATGAATGACATTATCTGTTCCCAAAGTTCAAAGACTGAAACTTGGAAGCCACTCTTCATCCCAGCTGTCTCTGCCTCAGTTCAGGGAGTTCCCTTGAATTTTTCAAATAACCTTCTTATTCTGTTCTCTGTCCCTATTTTCCTGCTTTCTTCTTTTTCCCTTCCACCAACCTTTTCAGTTTCTCTTTAAAAATATTACGACCGGGCGCTGTGGCTCACTTTGGGAGGTCAAGGTGGGTGGATCACGAGGTCAAGAGATGGAGACCATTCTGGCTAACAGGGTGAAGCCCCGTCTCTACTAAAAATACAAAAAATTAGCCGGGCGTGGTGGTGGGTGCCTGTAGTTCCAGCTACTCTGGAGGTTGAGGCAGGAGAATGGCGTGAACCCGGGAGGCGGAGCTTGCAGTGAGAGGAGATAACGCCACCGCACTCCAGCCTGGGCGACAGAGTGAGACTCCGTCTCAAAAATAAATAAATAAGGCTGGGCGCGGTGGCTCAAGCCTGTAATCCCAGCACTTTGGGAGGCCGAGACGGGTGGATCACGAGGTCAGGAGATGGAGACCATCCTGGCTAACACGGTGAAACCCTGTCTCTACTGAAAAATACAAAAAAACTAGCCGGGCGAGGTGGCGGGCCCCTGTAGTCCCAGCTACTCGCGAGGCTGAGGCAGGAGAATGGCGTGAACCCGGGAGGCGGAGCTTGCAGTGAGTGGAGATCTGGCCTCTGCCCTCCAGCCTGGGTGACAGAGTGAGACTCCTTCTCAAAATAAATAAATAAATAAATAATAAATAAAATATTGCCACAATGTTTTTATAATATGCCAATTAGATGACATGCTGTTGCCCTTGCTTGGACTGGCCTTTCTCACCCTCTGTTCCAAGTTTCATGTAAATATTACAAAATATTTACTAACTTCCCCAGGAAGTTGATAGAACATTCCACTTCATATTTCCATTAAACTTTTCGTAAGTGCCATTCTGTTGAATCCAAAGTACTGGTTACCATCTTGGTCTATAAGGCACAGTCTCCAGCTCTGGCCTATAAGGCAGAGACAACCATTGTCCTTAAGTGTTAATATCTTTAATACTTAGGAAATTGCTGCAGCAGAGTAAAGACTCAACAAGTGTTTATCAAAAATGAATGAATAAACGAACGAACGAACATATACATGAATACATATGTTCATCTTAGGCAGAACCTGACATGGTAAACACTTACAATAGGCAGATATAGTAGCAGAAACTTAAATTTTCTTAGTTATTCCAGTGATTTTTCATATAGTAGGTAAGTATTAATGCTATCTTAATTTATAAGAAATATTTCAATTTAAGAATCAATTTAACAATATTTCAGTAAGTGGAATGCTCAGATTTCCTGTTTATGTCATTATTCCTCATATGGAGCAAGACTGGAAGATAATTAATAATGAACTAATTAAATAGAAGACTACATGAGGAGTAAAAATTAACAGTCAGGGAAGTAGATGCTTCATTAATTTATTTACTCAACAAATATTCATTTAGCGTGTTCAGTTAGTTGGGCTCTGTTAGATTGCAGATTCACAGCAGAGATAATATGGTCTTCTGTGTTTCCCTATAACTACAGACTTTTCTATAACAATGCTTACTCAAAATTTTTACTTGGATGTAATATGACATTCAAACATATTATGTCCAAAACCAAAGATGTTTTCCCAAACATTTATTGCTGTGTGGTTTCTTTTTGTCATTCGAATCTCAGTTCAAAATTCACCTCATGGAGACATTCCTATACCTCACTTAAATTCTTCTGTACTATTTGCAAGTCTCTTTCTAGCTTATTTATTTCTTTTATTCTTTTCTAACAACGCTAATAGGAATCTGGAAGTATCTTGTCTATTTTGTTTACCTGTGTGGTCTCTGTATGCAGCCAAAAGTACATAAACTCTATGAGAGCAGACATTCTGAATGTCTTATTCATGCTCTGTCTTCAGTGTACAGAAGAAAGTGCTCTCGTGAAATTTAAAATTTTGGAAAATATTTCACTTTCAGTCTCAGAAGAAGTGTACAGAAGAAAATGTACAGAAGAAAATGCTCTAGTGAAATTTTAAATTGTGGAAAATATTTCACTTTCAATCTCATGAAGAATCTTGATGTACGTACTTTAAAATATACAATATTGTTTTGGTACTCTTGACGCTCTGTTCTGGAAGGACTCTTTGTTAGAAAGTGCCCAGCTCATGCTGACAACAGTTTAGCCTCTTAGTGAAATCAGTTCAATTGCTCATACAGAATTTTATTTAGTTTACCATATCATATATATTTATATATTTATGTGCATATAGCAGTGGTTCACAAATTTTTTGGTGAAGAACTCTTGAACACTCTAAAAATTTATCGAGGACACCAATGACCTTTTGTTTACATGGGTTTTATGTACTGATATTTTCTGAATTAAAAATAACAACTCAAATTATAAATATATCTGTAGAAACTTATGAAAAGTTTAAAAAATTAAAACCATGGTATATTAATATAAATAATATACCTTTATAACTAACAACCATATCTTTCAAAACAAAAAATAGAGGCCAGAAGCAGTGGTTCACACAGCACTCTGGGTGCTAAGGTGAGAGAACTGCATGAGCCCCGGACTTCAAAAGCAATATAGTGAGACCTTATCTCTACAAAAATGGAAAAAAACAACAATAGCCAATCGAAGTGGCACATATGTGTAGTCCCAGCCACTCAGGAAGCTGAGGTGGGAGATTGCTTGAGCCCAGGAAGGTGAGGCTATAGTGAGCTGTGATTGTGCCACTGAATTACAGCCTGGGTGACAGAGTGAGATCTTGTCTAAATTAATTAATTAATGAAAAAATAGAAGACTGGCCTTGTTTTATATCTTTGCAAATCTTTTTAACATCTAGCTATTATAAGAGAGCTGGATTCTTATCAATGCATCCATTTTTAATCTCTTGCTATGTAATTTTAGGATTAAAGAATATAAAGTAGATAGTTGACACGTAGTTGAAAAAGGGAAAGGTATTTTAATACATTTCTTAGATAATTGTAGGTATTTTTCCTGATACTATACGAAAACTTAAATGGTTGTTTTTGAAAGTTACTTACAATGCAAACTCTGAAGCCATGTCAATCAACTTTTTGAACTTTGTATTTTTATGAAAATAGTTTTGATATTGTGGACCCTGTGAAGGTGTCTAAGCAGCCTGAGAGTTTCTGGAATATACTTTAAGAACCACTGATATGGCCGGGCGCGGTGGCTCAAGCCTGTAATCCCAGCACTTTGGGAGGCCGAGGCGGGCGGATCACAAGGTCAGGAGATCGAGACCACAGTGAAACCCCGTCTCTACTAAAAAAATACAAAAAATTAGCCGGGCGCGGTGGCGGGCGCCTGTAGTCCCAGCTACTCAGGAGGCTGAGGCAGGAGAATGGCGGGAACCCGGGAGGCGGAGCTTGCAGTGAGCTGAGATTGCGCCACTGCACTCCAGCCTGGGCAACAGCGTGAGACTCCGTCTCAAAAAAAAAAAAAAGAACCACTGATGTATAAGATCATATAATTTTAGACCAGGCATTACTATGTACAAGGCATGGTTTTAAATGTTTGGAACACCTAAACTGGAAAGTTATCTATTAACTCTCAAGTCTGCATTTGTTTCTTACTCGTAGTATTAATTATTCTGGCAGAAAAAAACCCGTATGAAATGCATTTGGAAATTGTATTTCCAAATGTATAAATACAACGTAAACAAGGAAGGCTAGCCAACCAGTTGAGAGAGTACAACGTAAATCTAGGAACGTGTTGACTGTGTAGGTAACCACTGCTTGTGGTCCTGGCGTGATTATTGCTCATTGAACCACACCTGGAGTATAGGCATATAGTCCAAAGTGTCCCATTGCCCAGAATTTTCTGAACTGTAATTAGGTAGTGTTTACCTTCTCTTTTTTGGATTTTACCTAACAAGAATATTAAGTCTGAAGCTGCTGGAATTCCTTCTTTCCAAGCAAGTAGACACAGGCTATCTGCAGAGAAAGAAATGAGAATGAGACAAAAATGGAAGGTAAGCAAAACTGAACCAATGAAAGAAAAAGAAATCTGATGTTATTATTTGAATTTTAGAATTCAGGTGAAATAAATTATCATTTTATCATTAATTAATTTGTGATGGTGTTCTATTTGGCACCAACTGTATTCTGATTAATATAGAAGTTAATTAATAACTTTTCTTCAAGTAAGTATTAGACAAATAAATCAATTTACAAACATTACATCTTTGGGAAGTTCTTACTTTTTCCTCTTCATAGAGGTTGAGTACCCAAGAAATATATGGAGGAGATAATGGAAGATGATTCCATGTTCCGTTTGATTTTTGTAGGGCTTATAGAAAAGACTGCTTAATGTCTTTCATAATAGGTCATTATCTATGTCTTTTCTTTTGCAAAGTGATATAAATCCTTTATTACTTCATTCAATATTCAATTTATGACTTTCTCCAAATGTATTTCATATGGCTTTTTTTCCTGTCAGAATAATTAATACTACGAGTAAGAAACAAATGCAGACTTGAGAGTTAATAGATAACTTTCCAGTTGTTAAAATTATTCCATACTTGTCTCCCATTAGATATGGCCACAAAGTTGACAATCAGTTCCTTTCTTTACAAAAATTTACTATACTGATGATGGGCATTTTCGTTAAGCTTGGGAATTTTAACTAGTAGTGGTTAGTATAAGATTAAAGTTTTCTGTGCCCTATAGGTGGATTATGAAAGATTAGAAGCTCTTCAAAAATAAGCTTCTACATGACGAGACATTAATGGGTGTCACATAACACATTACTGCTACAGTGTTTTGATAGATTGCATGTGGTGGTAACTTTTAAGAATAAATGTGCTCTCTGTATTATCTATATTTTCACTAGGCAGTGAATCTAGTTTCAGAACCAATGGAATACTTTACAAAGCTAATTTACATGTGTATACTAGATTTCCTAATGAAGCATGGCTTTAATATAATTTCATTTTGAAATATTTTTTATTTATTTACAAAATACTTCAGCGGGAAAATGTGTTAACAGAGACTGCTTCACAAATACTGTGAGGGAAAATGCACTTCTTTTTTATATAATCTATTGTACAGTCAACATTTTGACATATCATACTACAGGGGGAAAACTTATCTATTAATATTATAATTATTATCACTTTCTATCCAATTTACTGTGATTAGCACCAATTGTTCATAATTGCTGTATACCAACAAAATACTTCATTGCTTTATTTAACTAACATTAAGTTAGACGGAAATGTTAACGTTCTTTCATTTATAAGTTCGCTGCTTCCTATTTTCTTTTCTTTTACAAATGCTTGAATCTATAATCTATTTGAAAAGAAATATCTCTCATTTTGCATTATGATTGCTACTTAGATGATTATTTTAATAATTAAATCTAGCAGTGTGCACAAAAATAGTTGATCTTTCTCTCATAACATTGACCAGTACTTATGGTCAAGGTCTTATTAGTTTTTGTTATTGTCTGCTGAAAATATTTTACAAGGGTATACTTACAGACATCTTCTCTATTTTCTTTCAACTGTTAGTTTTAGGTGAACACAAATGAATTTTTGTGTGATTCTTTATATCCAGTCCTTAGTTTGTTTAGTTATCTGCTCATGGAAAGAACCGTCACTTAAAATCATGAGAGAGTGTACTTTATAGGTCTGGAGCATTCCATTTACATAGCTCGCAATTGAAATGATGCCCCTTGTAGAACAGGCAATTTACACAAAATGTCTAACCTTGATGGAACGTAGTAGGTTTGGCTTTGATCTGTATTACTTTCCTTACACTTCTTGTTAAGGCCAAATTTCTTAATATTGGAATATATCTCCAAGTATCACAGCCCCGAATGCTCCAAGTTTGACAGGTTTTGAATTTTCATTAACAGAGATGCTGACAATTGATAGTCAATGTGGAATTGCAGTCCCTTGTGCTTTCCTTATGACAATAATATACTATATGACAGAAACCCAGCTTGAGTAGACACTGACAAAATTTTCCACCAGCACTGTATGAGGATTACTTCATGTCCTTGCAAACACTTAGTGTTGTCAGAATTTTTGGTTAATCTAGTGTGTGTCATCATGTTTAAAGTGGGTTTAGGGTTTTTTTTGTTGTTGTTGTTGTTGTTGTTGTTTTTGGTGGCTGACTAGACACAGTCCGGAAGCGTCACTTTCATGGAGACAGACAAAGGTTTTGAGTAAACAAACGTAATATGAACAGATCTTCGGAGAGAAGACAACAATAGTGGGTGGAGATGTGATGCAGACACTGAGGCTGAGGAAGGAGGCTGGGAACCCTACGTGGGGTATCCAAATGCAGGGGCTAGCTCCTGGCCCCAAATGGCTCCTGGGAAATGAGTGAGTAAAGGGAGTGTGGGCCTGCTCACCTTCTCTGAAAACCTCTGGAATCCTGGCTGAAGGTGGTCCCATGTCTTCCACGGACATTTGAGCTGAGAGAGGGATCTGCCCAGAGAGTAGACTGAGACAGGGTTTCAGCTGGTATGGAACCAGGGGTCTTTGTGCATGGTGTAGCTCTGATGGAGTGTGGCCATAGACTTCCATTACCCAGGGCTCCCCATCTCCCTCCAATAATCTCTAGTCCCAGCTGACCGCCAGGCAAAGAGAATGTGGCACTGACTTACCCATGGGACTAGGGCAAATCCGTTTTGCAGTCCCTCCCATGGCACCTGTATGACCTCCTTGCAAGACCATGTGCACAGTGCAGCCTCTGCTGCCTAGTCTGAGTGCTTTGATCCACCTGATTATGTTCCTGGCAGCCTGGGAGCACTTCAGATACCAAGTCACACTCAGAATCTGACTCAGAGGGTTCAAAGGATGGAGCTGCCAGCTGATTCTGGGCCCTCAGCACTGAAACATGTAACTTAGGAGGGCCAATCTGAGATCTATGGCCAGCATTTGAACAGGAAAGAAGCCCACACTCTCACAGCAATAATACAGGTGAGATGTGTGGGTTTATGGGCTGGAGCGGGAGTGAGATGTGCCTTCCTCCCCAGGGCAGTCCTGGAAATGGTGTGGATCTATCTCCCTGCCATGGCCTCTGCCTAGGGAACCCCACAGCCTGGAACCACTAACAAAATAAATGTGGGTACAGGGCCAGTGATAAGATGGCATTGCCTGAAAGTCCAGGAGTGGGCAAGGTAAGAGGGGTCATTTTTCTGCCCCTTGCACTGCAGAGCACAACTGCACCATTTACTGAATTGCAGCCTAAACTATAACACCAAAAGTATTTTTCTAATATACCTCCCTGTGAAATCAAGGGCAAGAATTCAGCCATAAAGACCCTGTCCAGAGCCCTGGCCCTGTGAAAATATCTAGAAATGAAGACAATTGACTATACTCAAGTTATACCACAGTTAAAAGAACACCAACCCTCCCAGATGAGAAAGAATCAGTGCAACAACTCTGGAAATTTAAAAAGCCAGAATGTCTCCTACTTTCAAACAAGTTCACTAGCTCTCTAGCAACGGTTCTCAATCAGTCTGAAATGTCTGAAGTGACAGACATAGAATTCAGAATCTGTATGGCAAAGAAGCTCATCAAGATCTAGGAGGAAGTTGTGATCCAACATAAGAAACCTGGTAAAATGATACAAGAACAAAAAGATGAAATAACCATTTAAATAAGAACCCAACTGAATTTCTAGAACTGAAAAATTCATTACAAGAATTTCATAATACAATTGGAAGTATTAACACTGGAATTGATCAAGCTGAGGAAAGAATCTCAGAGCTAAAAGACTGGTTCTGCAAATCAGCTCAGTCAGACAAAAGAAAAAATAATTAATAAAAATGAACAGAGGCCGGGCGCGGTGGCTCAAGTCTGTAATCCCAGCACTTTGGGAGGCCGAGACGGGCGGATCACGAGGTCAGGAGATCGAGACCATCCTGGCTAACACGGTGAAACCCCGTCTCTACCAAAAAAATACAAAAAATTAGCCGGGCGAGGTGGCGGGCGCCTGTAGTCCCAGCTACTGGGGAGGCTGAGGCAGGAGAATGGCTTAAACCCGGGAGGCGGAGCTTGCAATGAGCTGAGATCCGGCCACTGCACTCCAGCCTGGGCGACAGAGCGAGACTCCGTCTCAAAAAAAAAAAAAAAAAAAAAAAAAAATGAACAAAACCTCTGAGAAATATAGGATTGTGTAAAGAGACAAAATCCATGACTCTTTGGCATTCCTGAGAGAGAAAGAGAGAATAAACAACTTGGAAAATATATTTAAGGATATTGTTCACAAAAATGTCCCTAATATTGCTAGAGAGGTTGACATTCAAATTTAAGAAATATAGAGATATACAGAATCCTGGCAAGATACTATACAAGACAACAATCTCCAAGGCACATAGTCATCAGATTCATCAAGGTTAATGAAAAAGAAAAAATATTAAAGGCAGCTAAAAAGATGGGTCAAGTTGCTTACAGAAGGAACCCCATTAGGTTAGCAGAAGACCTCTCAGAAGAAACTCTACGAGCCAGAAGAGTTGGAGGACTTATTTTCAGCATCTTTAAGAAAACGAATGCCAACCGAGAATTTTATATACCATCAAACTAAGCTTCATAAGTGAAGGAGAGATAAAATCCTTCTCAGATATGCGAAGACTGAGGAAATTTGTTTTAAGTAGTGCAGTCATACAAGAGGTTGTTACGTGAGTGCTAAACATGAAATCAAAAGAATGACACCTACTGTCCCAAAAAACACATTTAAGCATATAGCCCCCAGGCACTATGAAGGAGCTACATAATCAAGTTTCTAGAACAGCTAGTTAACAACATGATGACAGGGTCAAAATCTCACATATCAAAACTAATCCTGAATGTAAATGGGCTAAACACTCCATTTAAAAGATAGAGAGTTTTAGCAATAAATCCATATATTTATAATAAATTAAATTAATAAGAATCTGTTTCTATTAAATATAAAATCACAGTCATATATTATCAATATTATTAAATACTGTATCAAAACTAACTTTATAATGCATTTTTTAACAAAAAGTTTAACTGAAATACATTTTATACTAAAGATTCTTTTAAATAATACCTTAGAGTTTTCATGTGATGATATTTTGATTTGAAAGGGGCTTCCAGTTCAAAAAGAGTTTGAAAAGTATTCCTCTATAGTACAGATGAACAGGAACTAGAAACTAGGTTTCAAAATTTATATGAATTTGTCATTTTCACACTTAAATGTCCAGAAAGAATACTTAGAAATCACTGAAGAATGAAAAGAAAATAGATGTATTCATCTGTTGTGAGAAAAGAAAGAAGGTCAGTGTGGACGAAGTGTAATGAAGAGAAGGGGAAAAGTAGGAGATAAGGTAAGAAAGGAATTAGATTATGGAGTAAACTTTAAACAATAAAGAAGTTTGGGATTTATTCTACATATAACAGTAAGGCTCTGTGCTTTTCAAACAGATGGATATATGTATCTCTGATAATGAATAAAAAGAAAAAAACAAATAGTAAGACTAGGCCTGTTGAAAAGTAATAATCACATTTAACTAAAAGTAAAAATAATTCAAACAATGAATTGTTATCAGTACTGAAAAAAAGCAGACAATGATTAGAAATTCTAAACAGTACTCTCTGTGAGACAGAAATAAAATATCCCCAAAGACAGAATAATATGAAAATAAACGAAAAACAAAAGAATAAATACTTCTAATTTAATTTTTTTAAAAAATAGAAAATAGACCAGAAAATTCAAGAGAAAAACAAGTTTCAAAATAATGAACATATGTTTATATAATAGACATAAATAAGACTTCAACCTAACCATTAACAGGCATTGTTAATAAAAAATTAAAACAATTATAACTAAAATTACAATAAAAATGTTATGCAAGAAAAAGTACTAGAAGTGAGAAAAGTTATGAATCCACAAGTGAAATTTTTGTTATTGCTTCATATTGGAGTGTCAAAGGAAATCTTCTAATAGGGATTGTCACTGGAGCTAAAACATTATATAATTCATTCACCATACAAAAGTCTAGTGAAGATTTCCAGGGACAATTTCTCCAAGTCTAAAGAGAAAAATCCTAGTATTGGCAGTAAAGAAAGATGATCAGTGTGGATGAAGTGTAATGAAGAGAAGGGGAAAAGCAGGAGATGGGATAAGAAAGGAATTAGATTATGGACTAAACTTTGAGCCGTAGTAAGATTTTTATGGTTTATTCTATATACAATGGTAAGGCTTTATGTTTTATGTAACATAATGATATCACTAAAGTAACTGTATGGGAAAAACCTTATAGAGGTGTTGTAGTAGAAATTTGAATGTCTTTCCTCAAAACATTATTACATCTTCTATTTTCTAGCGTTGGAAAGCTAAGTCTATTTTTCCAACCTCCTTTTCAATCAAGATTCTGGGTGCAAAGAAAGTTCTATCATTAAACACTTTACATGGAAGGAAGTCAAAGGAACACTACCTCCTGTGGCTCCTGGATTTTAACCAATATCTGACAAAGTTTTGGATCTTTTGAAAAAGATTCTAAACCTGAGGTCTCCTGAGGTTCAAGAAACAGTATCACCATAGGCAACCTCTTGAACGGATACCATAGCCTCAAGTCAGAATTGTGCCTATTCTCCAGCTCGCTGGTGTCAGAGTCTTCTGTAGGCAGTGATAATTCTAAACCCTGAAAGTCATAGCTACAGTCATGACTGCAGTGATAGCAGTTACATTTCTGAGGACTGTATATTATTCTGGGAGTGTGCCTCAGAAGCACAAGCTAATACTTGCTCCTTCAGCCTTTTTAATAATTTGCAATCAAAGATAAGCCTTATATTAAAGTGTTTCCTACTTAGAATGACTACAGTGGTTATTTATTTATTTATTTATTTTAACCAGAATTGTTTCTTAATTGATTATAAGAGTGGAATCAGGAGCATCAGTTTTAAGAGTCTATTACAGAAATCTAGTCTTGTGAGGAGAGCTCAGAGTCCACATGTTGGAAGTGAACATGTTGAGATATAATCTTATGTGAAATGTACTTGGAAGGCAGAAGTATACTATCACTGCCAAAGTGTAAGATGCTCAGTTTAAGGAATTCCAATTGGTCATTTTTATTACAATATCTCTTACTCTACAGGTAAAGAAACCAGTGTGAGTGTTTGACCAACTGTTAAGTATGTGCATTCCAATCTGTATTAAGGAAATAAGAAATGATCAATGCATATGTTCAAGCATCAGGAAGAGTGAAGAGTTTAATTTTACCTTATTTTCATGCTAAGCAATTAGTCTGACAGAGTTTCATTGTTATTGACAGAAGTTATTGTGTTCTTGGGTCAGAGACAAAAGATAGTTCATTACCAGAAGCAATAGCAGTAGCAAGAGTATCATCATTTTATATCAATTCCTGAAGCCCTCATTCCCACAGGGCAACATGAAGAGGGCAAGAAAATACCTGGGTTGCATTACAGGAAAGGAAGTCTTACCGTAGGGAATTTCAGTCTTTTATAATAGGCAGTAAGCATGACTTTGCTTTCTTCCATAGGGGCACACTTTCTGTTATATTGGGCAGCAAATACACTTGTCATTTGCTCTAAAGGGAGATATTATCCTTATCTTCCAAGGCTATGAGAAAACCTGCTCTTGACTCTAGACAGAAACATCGACTCAGTCTTCCAAGCTTCTGCACTATACAATGTCCTCAAAAAGAACAATGGGCAAACAATGACAGTATCTCACTCACAAGATGTGACAGAACTATAATATAATTTATGTCCTACTGGGAGAACTTTTATTAACATTTCTTGAAGTTCTCATCTTTGCTGATATATTTTTTCATCTTTTATATGTTTAATATATCTTTTCTGCCCTTTTGTTTTTGAAATATGCAATTCCATTGTGTTTTAGGATGCCTTGCTTCTTCCAAAAAAGCCTGACATTATTTTTACATTTTCTCTGAACATAATGTGCTCTTTGCTCCGACTGATTTAAGATTTGATTTTTACAGCTGTTTTTAACCAATTTGATTCTGATGTGCCTATTTTTGTGTTTTTTATATTTGAAATGTGTTGAATTTCTTGGATCTGCGGCTGCATAGTTTTAATCAAATTTTGAAAACCTTTGACCGTTGCTTCTTCAATCATTTTTTCTTCCACATTCTTTTTCATATCAACTGAAGAATACAATTGTATGCATATTAGGTCACTTGAATAGATTCTATATTTCACTAGTATAAATTCATTTGTTTTTGTTTTTGTTTTTTTAATCTGTTTTTCATTTTTGGTAGTTTCTATTGCTATGCATTCAGGTAGCTAGTGAGAACAGAAGCTATCTCAACCCAGTGTGATACACAGATATTGTTTCCATTGATTTGGGGGCGTGGTTCCTTACCCCATATTGGGTATTGTCTTCATGGGTACATGCTGGAGTTCTCAGCTATAGACTTCAAAAAGCTACCTTCTTCAGATCCACAAATGTTTCTGTTTATATAAAATTAAAAATGTCCATAATGAGATGGCTGGTATGTAGGAATCATAAATGACTCATATATCTATAATAAAGAAAGTAAGGGGCTAATGAACTCAACATTCACACAAGTTATTATCTTTCATTTGTTGCTCGTGAGGGTGGACAATTCTGAAAATACTCACTTTCTAATCTCTAAGGTAGGCAGAGAGATGTTTATATTATTATAATCCTTAAACTATATGAATATGTTTTACACAGTCTTTTTATGCATGTAACATGCTTCATATGCACAAGTGCATACTTACTCTCTTGGACAACAATTGAGTGTATGGTAGATGTCAGTATAAATGAATAAAATCTGACTTCTTGACAAATGTATACTAAGATAGGAACAGAGTAGTATCTATTTAATTTTCAGTAGAAACACAGGAGTATACTAAGACTCAACCCTAGGCAAGAATGCCAATTCAAAAATAAGGAATCCGTAAGCTTTACAGGATTTCATTTGGATAGTTAAAATGCAACAATAGCAACATCAGTGTCAAAAACTGTCACCTCCATTTCCCTCAATGAATAAGAAACTGAATTAATATAATATTTTTAAAGGCATATATTATGATATATAAAATTTTATTTAAAATAAATTTATTAGGAAGCTAACATAGCTACAATTGCAAAATATTTTCCAAGTAAACTGTATTATTTAAGTTTATCTCATGGATATATGTAAGTTGTGTGTTATAATAAATAGACTTTTGTATTTTGAAAGCCAATATAGGTAGATGGCTTTAAATAATATCCATTTGCTTTTCTATTTTTTCCTGTAACTCCAATTAAACTCCGTGTTCTTTCTTCAAATAGACATGAATATTTATATCCCCATTCAATGAATGCTGAAGCTTTCAGGAAGAAAAATAAGAGATGTAAAATTAATGTGTATTTGTGGAAATCAGACATTATATTGTATTGATGTTTTCAGGCTGTCACACTTTAGGTTCTAATTCAGTGTCTTTCAAGTCTTTTGAAAGAAACTCTTGCAAGAAATACAATTTACGTTGCATTTATATATATATATATATAAAAACATACATAAAAACAAATATAATTAAAACACGATTCATAAAACAATTCTTGGTTCTACTACATATGATAAATACTCCTGTATTTATTGATGCATTTTCTGTTTCATACTCTTTTATGCTTGCTAAAACTTGGATATTATCTGTCAAAAAGCCAGTTTTAAAAATTACGTAAATTTAATAAATGTCCAAAATGAGAACTCTTTTAAGCAAAATGGATTTATAAACTGTTTGTACTTTTATTAAAAACTGCAATTGTTCATCCAAATGGTTGGATAGATTGTTATTTATTTCAAAGAAAGGCCTGTCTTCATAAAGCATATCATTGTTATTCTGAGTAGAATGAAATACTGGGCCCCAATTAATGATTGGGTAATGATTAAGACATTTTGGTGGGCTTTAGTGAGATTTATTTTAAACAATAATCAAAGATTATACAACTAATATTTCCTTCAGAGTAACAGAAACAACATTGTCTCAAATCAACTGCAGAATATAGAAGCAATTCTGTGTTATTACTTTAGAATTCTGTTCTTGTCTGCAAATAGGCACCCCTTTTTACCTACCATAATCACCTATCATAGTCACCTTGTTCAACCCCTTAAACTTGTAATGGTATTTGATCACATGAAAATAATCCAATTGTACATTCAAGGACAGATTTTTGCATTAATTTATGTTTAACCTTTAGGGTATTTTTTTAAAGTGCTGTTGGCTCTCAAATGAGTTAGAAAAAAAGTTTTGAAAATGTTTGAATTAATTTCAACAATATTGAAATAAATTCATTATCTTTCAAAGGGTTTATTGGTCATTGTATTGACTTAAATATTACATGCTGACACACACCATACTCACTATACATAAACACATTTTACAACAAACATTTTTTCTGGTCTATGGCTCTGTATTTCTTAGCTTTCTTTTCTAGCAACTGGAACTATGACTGGCATAGACTACATACTCAAAAATAGTTTTAATTAACTGAACAGCATTACATAGTTTTATATAATTATATTTCTGTAAATTATGACATAACATTAAATGTTATATTGACCAAGAGGAAATAGCCTTTCAAGAAAGTAAAAACTTCAAGAAATAAACAGTGCTATTTTAATGAGTTATTGATGAATTGCTCCAGGATAGCAGAAAAGCATTTATATACTGCAGCTAGTTTAAAGACAGGTGACCTTTTAAGAGATTAGTTAACCTTTCAGCAATTTTGGAGAGTTACTGTTTTGAAAGATAAAGGTCAGAACAGAACTCAGAATGCAGTTATTGTCTTCCCTGTGTTTGTTGCCATGCTTTTAATTTCCAATAAATTAATTCAAACTGTAGAGTCGCTGTAAAGGTAGATTTGTTTTTAAAGTAAAAGCAATCCTAGTTGCAAGTATTGTTCAGGTATTAGATATAAATAGTCAAAATAAGAAAACTTGAAAATCTTAACCCATTTGTAAACTTCACCTGTAATCCCAATTCATTCTAAAAGTTGCTAAGACAAAAAAGTAAGTTTCGTTGAAGAAAAACACATGTTGCTTATGGTTATTTTTTCTTTTTTTAAAAAAAGCTCATTTCGCGTTTTTGTTTCATCTACAAAATCTTTTCTATTTTTTTAGATTTAATATTTCTAATTATCTTCCTCTAAGCCCCTGCAGTCATAAGCCTGATGTTTACATATTTTCTTACAAGTGTTAACACCAAAAGGAAAATGGGGTTGTGTTTTGAAAATAGTAGTGAAAAATAGCATTTCTGTGCCAATTTTTCAAATACTTGAAATTTGTGCAGAGAAAATAACCTAAAAAGTATTTTAACATTTATAGACTTTGGTCAGCTTGTGATAAGCAAAGGATCATTACCCTGACCTACATACTCTTTTTCTTCTTTGTAGTTTCCTATATCCATATTATCAAATGCATGTAATTTACTTCTAAAGAAACCACCTTCTAGTTTGAAAATAAAGAAAATGTGTTTTCCTGCTAGATTTGATGCTATTTACAGAGAGGTCAAACCAGTTTTATATTACCTGGACATATAACTTAGTTTCTCATGTTTTATTCATATTCAGTCATGAAACAAATATGGATATAATACAGCGCCCAGACTTAAGAAAGCATTAAAAAGCCCAAAGGATAAAAATCATATTGTAACAACTATAGTTCTATTTAACGAACTAGTACTATTTTGGAGATGGTAATAAACCTACTGGCAGAGTTTTCACCTATTCAACAATTTGCCATTATTTTTACAGTAAATTTCACTTTACATGGTAATTATAATTCACTAGTTCTCATCATTTTAACATCAATGTAGTCTTAGAACTGAAAGAAACCTTGAGTAACACTTGAATTGTCCGGGCATTCATTAAACAAGCACAAACAGGAAAAATGAAGAAAATAAAGATAGGTAAATTATGTTTTTAATAAATAAGATACATTAGTGTGGGGTTTTCTTGGCAGTGTTACTTAGTATTGACTTTATGATTCTTCTGTATGAAAGTCTCTCTGTGTGTAGGAATGGTGGAAATGATAAAAAGTGGGCATGATCTTGGCTGGGCACAGTGGCTCATGCCTGTAATCCCAGCATTTTGGGAGGCCAAGGCAGGTGGATCACCTGAGGTCAGGATTTCAAGACCAGCCTGGCCAACATGGTGAAACCCCATCTCTGCTAAAAATATATTTTAAAAAATTAGCTGGACATGGTGGCGGGCACCTGTAATCCCAGTTATTTGGGAGGCTGAGGCAGGAGAATCACTTGAACCTGGGATGTGGAGGTTGCAGTGAGCTGAGATTGCACCATTGCACTCCAGCCTGGCCACAGAGCAAGACTTCATCTCAAAAAACAAACAAACAAACAACAAACAAACAAAAAGAGCATGATCCTCATTGGTACACAATTCTGTAAGAGGGCTGCATGGAGAGCAACCCCCAAATAACATCTCTCATGTTCAAAAGACAGGAGGTAGCTTTTGTTTCAGTTAAAGGTTTTTCCAGGTCAACATTCTAATATTCTAATATTTAATAACATTCTAATAGTCCATATTCTAATATTTAATAATATTCTAATATTCTAATAATGTTCTAATATTCTAGTAATAATATTCTAATATTCCAATATTCTAATATTCTAATATTCCTGAGTGTGTGCACTTTGTGCTCTGTCATCTGAGACGACAGTAAAACCTTCAGTATTTATATCACATTCCAGGCAGCTGAATAGAGGACTAGACAAAGACACAATATCAAGTGGCACGCACCATATACCTTAAACTCTCATTATACTGTTAGGGTGCATTGTACTTAATTTTGGTTTTTGAGTATAGTTTTGAAGATTTCTAACTTTTTACAATAATTAATATTTTAAAACTATCTTAGAGTTCTTCCAAAGAAAACAGAAAAAATGTACCTTTGTTTTAAAGTAACAGAATAAAACTCATTGTATCTTAACCATATTTGTATGAGTCCACTAAACGTTATAAATCTCAGATACCTTATGGGTTCGTGTCTTAATTTTGCAATGTCTTTACACTTTTTTCTATCATCTTAAGAGTTATTGCACTACTCATCAAACATTTCAAAGTATACAAAAGACCACGGAGCTATCAAAAAATGCTATAATAACATTGTAATTCTTCATATTTCTTATTGAAATGCTCCAAGTATTAGATAATTATTTCAAGAAGGTATAAAGAAAGTCTATCCTTAAAGTCTGCCTTCAGCTTTCATTGAGTAGAATTTTTAAATTTGCCACCTATCATGAGAAAGAGAAAAATATTGGTAAGGTTAGACTTTTTACAATCATTAAAAAACAAATGCAAAGAGACATATAAATACAGCTACACTATCTAATATGGTAGCCACTAATAGTAGCCACATCTAGCTATTGAGCACCAGAAACATGTAATATGTGTATACTACACACTGTATTTTGAAAACTCAGTATGAAAACAAAACAAAAAAGACTGTAAGCTATCTCATGATTTATACTGATTTCATGTTGAAACATCCAATATTAATACCTTTTTGATATACTGTATTAAATAGAATATGTTTAAAATTAATTTTACCTACTTTAACATTTTCAATATAGCTGTAAGAAATTCTAAAATTACATATATGGCTCATGTAATTGTATTACACAGCACTGCTCTAGAATATAACAATGATGGTGAAATTTATTGAGTATGTAGAATCTCAAACAATGACTATCAGTATTATATCTTAGCTAATTTTCTTAAACTCAAGAATCAACTTGCGAAATATATATTTCTTAGTAAATGAAAAGATGCATAATATTCTCACCCAGTTGATGATATGGTAGACTTTACCACACAATATATTTCTAAAATAATTTAGGCCATTATTTTTTGGTATAAAGAAGAATAACAGTCTCCTTTTAGCTTTTATGATACTTGTATTTCAAAGTTTATGTGAAACAAAAAGGTTTATTTTTAATTAAAATTTCTAATAAAATTGGTTTTGCCTATCCCTTTATGATTACTCTAGTACATTATTAATAAAATTACTTAGAAAAATCCAAAGAGTCTATTAGAGCCAGGTGGTAACTGATTATATCTATGTTTCCTAGTAACTGCAAGTTAAAGATATTTTCTAATCTTAAAAAAAAATTAAGATATTTCATAAAGATTTTTTTTACAGCAGATGGCACTTAAAATTTTATATGCTTAACTGTCCAGAACTTTGTCACTTCTAGTGGTAAAAGGGTTTCTGGGGATTGTAGTATTCATTTTGAATGACTATGTGATTAGCTAAAACACTTACATTTTATTTCTAAAGAAGTAGAAGAAAATAGATATTGAGGAAGAAGTATACTATTCCCTGCCAACATTCACATTTTTCCCTCTAATTAGGGATTAAAAGCTTTGAAAAAAAGTGTTTCAAATACTTACCATCTGCAAATATGATTTAAACTGCATCAGGATTAAAAATGTACTACTCTTTACTTCTATTGAAAGGAAATAGATGACTTTTCACATTTTCTACTTTCTCTAAACCTACTCTCAGGAATCCCTCTCCCACCTGGTTATTACAGCAAAGGGACTCTTAAACTCATTAATTAAGGTATCTTGATCAGTTATTGTTTCAGACAGCTTTCCTCCATTTTAACCAGCCTCCTTAGAGCCACCTCCTTATCCCTCTTTCTGTCTCAAAAAGGACTTTGAGTGTGAGGAGAAGTTCCTGTGACTACTGATTATGGAGGCGGAGACCCCATAACATAATACAGAGGTTTTATTCTTGGTCCTTGATTGAATTGAACTCCATTGCAAGATCGTTGAATTGAGTAGTTTCTAAATTGCTTGCACTTATACCTGTCAAATGACCATTGATAAAAGTTTCCATTATTTTGTTGGGTGAATGCCTAGTGCTTCTTTGTGCCAAACCCAGTTTGAATTATATAGACTTTATAGACTCTTCCTCAGTTTTAGTCAGGCACTCCACCTGAAGCCTGGCTCAGGTTATCCATTCATTATCCTCTATGACAAGGTCATCTCTTCCCTTGCATGAAGGTCCTGTGGATCTCAACTCAGCCTTGAAGCATGTTGGAAATTTGAGGATTATTTCACCTCTGATCCTCTCTCAGCCTGCTATGTCATGCTGCCATTTTTAGTTTGCTTTTGTTCATCTGACTTGATTTAAGAATTTCTCTTTCATCGTCATCTCCCAGAATTCTGTAGTGGATCAGGGCACAATCTCTAGAATTTCCATCCAAATTATGTAATGTTGGAACTGCTAAGATTTTGTCATGGAGAATAAGAGCTAGAACATATTTGTCTGATTATGTCAATTGTCTTCAACTATCACCTTCATTTTTCTCCCTTTACTTCTAGGAATGGAATCATTCTATTTTACTTTCTCTTTGCATCTGGTACAAACATCCCCTCTGCCATCATAACCTTTTCCTTCCCATGATTACATTAATTTATCTCATTCCTTGCAATTAAAAAAAGTCACTGAAGAAAGCTTGCATATAGTAAAAATCTAACTATGAAATTAAAATGATAGATAATATTTTAATCCCATTATAAAATTACTTATAATTAAATAAGCTTACAACCAACCAGAATAAAATAAGTTTTAATTTGTGATAATAATGTTAATTACAAATTCAGCTTCATGTGGCTAAGAAAAAGTGCCTGCACTTTTCTTTGTGTTATTTTTTTTATTGTGCTATAACTCTAGTTTCTAATGATTTACTTACTGTTGAAATTACAAATTCTGAACAAACACACATAATTTTGCCAAGAAATAATCTAAAACCCCAGTGGAAAGTATAAGGATGGACAAAAGACAAATTATCATGCATATGAAAAAAAAAATAATAATAAGGCCAAGCACAGTGTCTCAAGCCTATAATCCCAGGACTTGGGACGCTGAGATGAGCAGATTTCTTAAGTCCAGTAGTTCAAGACCAGCCAGGGCAACAAGGTGAAACTCTGTCTCTACAAAAAATAGAAAAAAAATTTAGCCAGGTGTGGTGGTGCATACCTGTAGTCCCAGCTACTCAGGAGGCTGAGATGGGAGAATTGCTGGAACCAAGGAAGCAGAGATTGCAGATCACACTGCTGCACTCCATCCAGCCTAGGTGATAGAGTGAGACCCTGTCTCAAAACAAACAAACAACAACAACAACAAATTCAAAACAAGATGGCATTTTTAAATAAATTAGGATATATAGTCTCTTTAAAATATGTATTCTATGGTACTAGAGGATACTTCAGAAACTTAAATTAGACACTAAAATATGTAAGAGGTAAAATAGTAGAAACAGGCCGGGCGCGGTGGCTCAAGCCTGTAATCCCAGTACTTTGGGAGGCCGAGGTGGGTGGATCACGAAGTCAGGAGATCGAGACCATCCTGGCTAACACGGTGAAACCCCGTCTCTGCTAAAAATACAAAAAATTAGCCGGGCGTGGTGGCGGGCGCCTGTAGTCCCAGCTACTCCGGAGGCTGAGACAGGAGAATGGCGTGAACCCGGGAGGCGGAGCTTGCAGTGAGCCAAGATCTCGCCACTGTACTCCAGCCTGGGGGATGAGCAAGACTCCATCTCAAAAAAAAAAAAAAAAAAAAAAAAAAAAAAAAAAAAAAAAAAAAAAAAAAAAAAAAAACAGTAGAAACAATTTAAAGCTGGGATCTGAGGAATGTACTGAAGTAGGGAAAGACCTGAGGTACAATACATACTTAATGGAGTAGCTGAAGATTAGGTAATAGAAATTGAATTAAAGCAGTAGCGGCAGACACTAGCAATGTATTTAAGAAACTGAATGCTGCAGTAGGTGAAGTGGAAAGAACATGGGTAATAGTGTCAGCCATACCTGTGACTGAAACCCACACCTATTTATTACTTATTTGACCCTTTGTAATTTCTTTAACCTTTATTCCCTACTTTACTTCTTTTTGTTTTTCTATTCAAACATAAGAATAAAAATAACTGACAGAACTATTGTAAAGATTAAGAAAAATTAAATAAGAAAATGTAAGTGCAATATCTAGAAATTTACAGAACCCAAAACGTTTTAAGTTCTGATAGTACTAGCTAATTGAATGGAAATGAAAAAGGGAATAAATCTGTGGATACAAAATTTAGGCACTAGGAGAATATTGATATTACCATGAATCATGAAGAGTAAACAAACTTTTGAGGTGGAAGCAGGCAAACCAGGAGCTGAAATATCCATTACTCCATTCTAGGCTGAATCCCAAACCAGAAATGGATTTGTGAGGCTTCATGCCATTTGCAAGTCTTTTTATTTGCTTTCATCTCACCTAGAACAGGAATAGGCATGGTCTTCTGCTGTTTGATTGTGTGCAGCTTCTTGATGAATGTCAGAAGACAAATTTGCCAAAGTATAATAGTTTGCTTTCAGGCAAAGAGAGCTCAGAAAGTAGAGAGAAAAGGATGTAGCTTTTATAAAAAGCTTTAAATGGATGTATTGACTAATTCTAGTTAATTTTAGATCACTTCACAGATAAAACAAACAAACAAAAAAAACACCTTGGTTTATTCCTTGATACATTGACATTGTTATGCAACTTTAGAAAATACGCTTCAGAGGCCAGGCATGGTAGCTCACGCCTGTAATCCCAGCACTATGGGAGGCCGAGGTGGGCAGATCACAAGGTCAGGAGATCAAGACCATCCTGGCTAACACGGTGAAACCCCATCTCTACTAAAAATACTAAAAATTAGTCTGGTGTGGTGGCATGTGCCTGGAGTCCCAGTTACTCAGGAGACCGAGGCAGGAGAATGGCTTGAACCGGGAGGCAGAGATTGCGGTGAGCCGAGATCGCACCACTGCACTCCAGCCTGGGTGACACAGGGAGACTCCATCTCAAGAAAAAAATAAAAGCTTCAGAAAAATGTCATAGGTTTTTCTGTGTTATTCCATGGATTGCTGTTGTCCACTATTAGTGCTCTAATTCAAGTCTGACTACCTAATATTTAAATAGTCCCTTAAACTGTAAATACATTTTACCTCAGGTCTCTCCTTTGCTCTTTCAGTTTTTATATAGTTCTGAAAACCTGAAGAAATGCCATATATAGTTTTTCTGATAAAAGCAGCATCTCTCATATCTGGAAAATTCTCCCAACCATTTGGTTCAAATGGGAAGTTTTACCTTCTTAGAACCCTCTGTCTTGGAAATAAGAACTTAATCTAAGCTATGCTTAGGCCAGACACAGACATCTGACTCAAAGTGGGCAAATCAACACCCATTCCCAAGCTAGTGACCTGTGCTTCCTTTTTAATAGTGAAGATACGAGAAACTAGAGCTTTTGGTAGTCCTGGCCATTGTTGTTTTAAAGAAGCTTATCCGGTCTACATATAAAAGAAGGATCATACAGAAATGACAGACAAAGGAGTGCAGTGAAAGGAAAAACGAAATGGGTGAGGGACAGAGAAACGAGAAAGAGAAAGAAAGATGGTCAGAGTGATGGATGGAGAGAGGAAAGGATGGAGGGAAAGAGAATGGGGACAGGGAAGAGAGATGGTTCAGTGAAATTTCCTTTTTGGCCTAAGGATTTTTCTAGTTAGGTTTATCTAATTTGTAATTGAATAAGTTTTCACAATTACATCTCAATTTTCTGGAATTTATATCAATATTCCCACAGTACTCATAATAATTATTTTTCTTTTTCTCTTTTCTTTTTTTGAGACAGGGTCTCACTTTGTCACCCAGACTGGGGTGCAGTGGTGTGATCATGGCTCACTGCAATGTCAACCGCTGGGCTTAAGGATCTGTCTTAGCTTAAGGATCTGCCTTAGCCTCCAGCAAAGCTAGAACTACAGGTTCCAACCACCACGTTCAGCTAATTTTTTTTTTTTTTTTTTTTTTTGTAGAGACAAAGACTTAGTATGCTGCCTAGGCTGGTCTTGAACTCCTGGATTCAAGCAATCCACCTGTTTCGGACTCTCCGTGTGCTGGTATTATAGGCATGAGCCACTGCACCTGACCTATGGGATATTCAAATAACAGTTTCACTAGCATGTTATTTTGTGAGATTTATATACTGTTTTTATTTTCAAATTAAATTTTTCCTTTAGTCACAAAGAATTACTGAGCAATGATCTCAAATGTTTTTTAGTTTCACAAAAATTCAGGCTGGGCGTGGTGGCTCACGCCTGTAATCCCAGCACTTTGGGAGGCTGAGGCAGGCGAATCACAAAGTCAGGAGTTTGAGACCAGCCTGGCCAAAATGGTGAAACTCTACTAAAAATACAAAAAATTAACTGGGCGTAGTGGCGGGTACCTGTAGTCCCAGCTACTTGGGAGGCAGAGGCAGAAGAATCGATTGAACCCAGGAGATGGAGGTTACAGTGAGCTGAGATTGTGCCACTGCACTCCAGCCCTAGCGACAGAATGAGACTGTCTCGAAAAAAAAAAAAAATCCGTATTTATTATGTGAATAAAGAATTTTTCACCTTAAATATCTGACAAAGGACCTGCAATTTGAAAACAAATTAAAATAATAATCTTGCTGAAAACTTTGTCTCCTTTTATGTAATACCCCATCTTAATATTTTCTAGCTGTAGCTTTCCCATACTTTCATTCTTATATTATCAGTCTAACTTCTAAATTTTATATTAACAAGATAATTTTACTTGCTTATACAGAGTATCATCACTTTCTTTCTGAGACTTTCAAATTAAATAGTGTTCTGTTATAATGAATCATGCAGCAGAGTAAATTACTAACTTACATATGAATCTCATTGAATTAGTAAAAAGTATTGAACAAATGAGCAAGCATATTAACTGTTTTAACGTTTTGTCAGTTCTGTTCAATTAAATACCTGATTATGGCACTCAAAATTACAAAGTTTTTAAAATGCTAAAAGTTGTACTGTTACTAAGAAAAAACTATCAGACTGTTTTCTATTATACTTGTAAATTTGTCACCTGCAGTATGTTTTTCTCCTTCCAATGAATTGTGTCTAGTTTAACACATAATCATTTTAAGAACTAACAATAGAAAGAAAGAAAAGTAAAGGCCTGTCTGATTTTCAATATGGAAAATTTTCATTGGTGATCATTCCTAGTGTGATACATTAGGATAGATGATAATGTTCATTAGGATAGATGATAGTAAAGGTAGTATTATTGTTATTAGAGATGGTTTAATTTTTACAAATGAAGCATAGGCGAATAACTAAGCAACATATTTCTTCTTTGATCAAAATATTACTTTCTTACTTTTCATCTTGTTTTAGCCATTTTTTTCCTTTCTCCTTTCCACTCTTTTTCTCTTTTTCCTGCCCCTTTTTGCCTCCCACAAATGTTTATTGTGTGTTCCCTCTGTTTTTAAGGCTCTGCTAGAAGAAGACAAGTAAATTAGAAATTGAAAACCAAGCCATGTTCTCTTGTAGGGTAAGTACTTGGTTTCAAGATTGCATAAATTCATACATGAAAGCGTCCAAATTATGTGTACTTGATGTCAGAAAAGGTGACCCCAGGGAAAGAAAACTGATGAATAACTAGTGCATATAAAGAAAAAAAAAGTGAGCATGGTGGGAAAATATTTCCAGAGAAGAAAATATCCTTCTCTAACGTAATGAGATGTGCTAGAACATCATGAACATGTCACCTATTAATGGTAATAAAAATAATTCAGAAATGTACTTAGAATGCTACGCTGAATCTTGATCACAAAAAACTTGTAAATCATGTTAAGAAATTTTGACTTAGAACAATTTAAGGGTTTAAACAAGAGACTGATATGGTCAGACTTGCTGATAATTATTTTGATAATTACTTGATAATTACTTTGGCTACCGGGTAAAGGATGGATAAAGGATGAATTGAATGGCTGGTGTGGGCTATTAGGTCCAGGGACACCAGTTTGAAGGATTTTGTTGTCTCACCAGTTTGTAAGTGTTACAGTGGTCAGAGCAGAATAATAGCCACAGACATTGAGAAAATAAAAGAGCATAGGAAGAAATTTTAGAGGTAAAATTAATAGAAATTAATAATTGTATCAGGAATTAAAAATAAAAACACCAGTGAATCCAAAATATATACTTAAGTTATGGTGCCTTTCTCTGTCATAAGGAGCACTGAAGGTAAAATAGTACAGTAAATAAAGTGTATATGAGAATGTGACAGTAAACATTTAATAAGATTTAGACAGAAGAGTAACATTGTATAGAGCATAGAGATAAGTAAACATCACAGGAGAGTCTGCATAGACATACCTAGAATATCTAATGTCCAAGGTCTAGGCCAAGACAGGACAGAAGAGATCAATGGTATTCTTAATAAAGATTTCAACCTGTGTGTGTGTGTGTGTGTGTGTTTGTGTGTGTATTATATATGTTCAGTTTATTTTGGCTTAATTAGAGAGTTAAGTTCAAAATTCAGTGTCTATTATTAGTGTTTGTTAAGTAACAGAAAACAAAACACACTGGAACATGAGAGGGAAAACAGGAATCACAAAGCTAATCAGCCACCCTGAAGTCATACCACTGATCACGTAACATAACCACTGAAGGTCTTTTCATAGCACAGAATGAAACTAACAAATAGCCCTGAAAACAGGATCTGGTCATAGATTATTGTAGTTGAAAAGGCCGGGCTGGGCGCAGGTGGCTGACGCCTGTAATCCCAGCACTTTGGGAGGCCGAGGTGAGTGGATCACGAGGTCAGAAGTTTGAGACCAGTTTGGCCAACATGATGAAACCCTGTCTCTACTAAAAGTAAAAAAATAGCCAAGTGTGGTGGCGTGTGCCTGTAATCCCAGCTACTCGTGAGCCTGAGGCAGAAGAATCCTTGGAACCCAGGAGGCGGAGGTTGCAGTGAGCCGAGATTGCACCACTGCATTCCAGCCTGGGCCACAGAGCAAGACTCATCTCAAAAAAAAAAAAAAAAGAAAAAGAAAAGAAAAAAGAAAAGGCCACATAAGGGAATGAGTACAAGGGAATGAGTCAAACTTTCTATGCAATACCAGAATATCTAAAGAATCTTGATAAATTGTTAGCCTGTATGCGTTGTATTTCTAAAAACCTATATCTACTACATCCAAAACTTCCTCCCAATTATAAATGGAAATGCTACCCAAAACAAAAGTTAAATTAATTTGGTGATTTTTTTTTTTTTTTTGTAATAATCTCGTGTTGACTACTGTATCAACTATGGAAGCAGTACTAAAATTATTATGGAACAGGAAAGAGAGAAAATATAAATTGCCAACACTTGATATGAACTGCTCTTGAGAATACAAACATGGTTCCAGCAATATTTTAATGGCAAATAATGAAATATTAGATTTCATATTTACTTTTAACCTAGTCCATCTAGAGTATTGAATGTCGTATGTTGTGTGTAATATAAAATACTGAATATTTGATCATTAAATAACTGTAATAAATAATTTAAAAGTCAATGTTATGCTTCAATTTGTGTTAATATATGCATATTTAAATGCATTTGCAAATCAGAAACTTTTGACATGTAATTTAATATAAAATGATACCATTGGGTCATAATCAAGAGAATTTACATATTAAGTTACAAAGAAACATAATAAAATATACCTTCCTTAGAAGGCAGTTTTCTTAGGTCTAGACCCTGCAGATAGCATTACAATGAGTCTCCACAACAAATATCTTTTAGCATAAAGTATTTGAAAAATAGACACCTTCAACCTGTTCCCAGCTGCTACATTTCACATACTTATGGCCCTTTAGGACTGGTGATGCACAGGTTAAGTATTGAAATTCATAACTTGATTATTTTTTAGCATCTTGTACATAAACAAAAATAAAGGATAAGTCTTGTATTTTAATATTTAAGTGGTAAATTGTGATAAAAACAAAAGTAATTCATCACAAACATATATACTTTAATTTGTTCATATTTAGAGTTTAATTAGATATGCACTATAATTTATTGGTAGCTGTAGATAATACTGTACAAGGAACAAAAAGGTATTCTTACATTTTTTTTTACCAGTTTTACATGAGCGTTGTTAGTTAGATGGAAATAATATTTTAGTTTCTCTTCACTTTTCATATCCAGATGCGGCAGACAATAAATGTACATGTTAGTGTAAAAAAGGGAACTATCTGGGTATCGATAAGGCTTCTGTTACATTGAGTAAATGATGATAGTGAATAACTTAGACATTTGGCTCAACCTGAAAAATATTTTTAATTCAGAAAAATATTCAGGTATTTTTAAATGTTCATCAAAATACTTTTTCTCATTTAGATAGAGGGCAAATGGCCACTATGACAATAGTGTGGATACTGTTATCACACCCTTAACTTCCATTTAAATATCAGATCAGCTATCATATAATAATTAATTAATGGTATATATGGTTGTCTTGATAAATACATTACATTTCTAATATAAATATAAATTATAAATTATATTTTATATGAATAAATTAATTTAACAGTAATATTCATTAAATAGTAATTCTAGCAGGCTGTTCTGCTTTCACCTTTTATATGGCTGGACTTTGTTAATCTAATTGTTTGAAGCTTTTCAGTTTTAATTTAGTCAAAGGATTCTTCAAAGAATTTAGGCTTAACAAATATCAATATATTTTAGCCTTGGTAATTTTACCTAGTTTATCTTTATGAAATATAAGCTATTTTAGTATCTTCACTTTAAAAGTGCAGAAACTGAAGATCAGAGAGCTTAAAGTATCTTGCCCAAGGCCATAGAACTATAAAATGGAAGACAAGACTCTAAGCATAGGCCTTTTATTCACATCCAGTACAATTTCCATAGTAATTTGATTGCCTTGGTAAAGTAATTCATTTTTGTGACAGTCATATTATAATTAGAATACTGACTTATTAACTTATTTTAAATGCTAACATCAAGTGAAACAAAATACTGATAGCTAATGAGTTCTTTCTTTCCCTGCTAAAGACCACATTTCTTTCTTTTACCAACTATCAAGTGTTAAGTTTCAAAAGATGCTTTCATAAGACTCTAGCAACTTAAATTTTCATTTTTTTCTCACGCAGATATAAGTGCAAAATCAGGCCTATATCTAGTGTACTGTCATTAATAAATTGGTATAACACTTAAAGTGGCTTACGTTTCTGTTCAACTTAATTTTTTTTTTTAAGTAACACTTGCACATTGATCAAAATTCCTTCTTACCTCCACTTCTCTAGAACTCCAACTTTTGGACATTCCTATTAAAAAGCTGCTGATAGATCTTTAGTATAATTGGAAAATTTTAAATAACTTTAAAAAATCCACAACAAAGAACAGCTGAACAACCAAAATAAATTCACAAGAGATTAACAACTCAATCAGGTATTGTTAAACACCAATATATAATTCTGGAAACAATGAAAAAGAAGGCCACAATTATAAGAGCTAGGGAATAATCTTGTGAACCCAGAAAATAGGAGACAGGTCTCAGTTAATTTACAAGTTTATTTTGACAAACTTGAAGATGCACCCATGGCAGCCTCAGGAAATCCTGATGACATGTGCCCAAGGTCGTCGGGGCACAGTTTGGTTTTGTACATTTTAGGGAGATATGAAATGTCAATCAATATATGTAAGAAGTCCATTATTTCTGTCCAGAAAAGCAGAAACAACTTAAAGCAAACCCAATCAGAATATACATCTATCTCTGTGAGCAGAGGGATCACGTTGAGTAGAATGCGAGGGAGAATTGCCCTGAGTGGTTTCCAGCTTGAAGGGGCCCAAGATATTTTCCTTAAACTTTTCCCCCTTTTCTTTTTTAAATCTGTTGTAGAAAGCATTTTACAAAAAAATAAGTCTCTGGCCTCAGGTTTCATCTGATCTCTCGTGGCTAGGATGGTTTATTTCTAGATGAGTAGGTCCCAAAAGCTCATTTTTTAGCAGATTGTGAGGTCTCATGTCCTGTAAAGAGAAAATAGAGGGGAGAAAGGGAGAAAAAACAACAACAAACGAACAATCCTGGGAAAATTAATATAGGCCCCATTACTCTGAAGTCCATACATTAGTAGGCAGGTATGAAAGTGGTTTATGTATGTAAATGGGTTACTGTTATTTTCTTCTGAAGTGTAAGTTGTCTGGCTTCAGTTCGCAGGGTTTCAAGAAAGTACACCTTAGTTTTCAGTGACTTCAAATTAGGAAAAATGGAAAAAAAGAAGGAAAAAATTAAAAACATAATTTTGAAGAGTCATCGCCTAGAAAAAATAGAATTCGGTCCAAATGGCAGAAAATAATAAACACTGAAAAATAATGTTAGGCAAGACTAGAATCTAACAATAGGCATACAATCATTATAAAACATAAATTTTTTTCTCTCTCAAGTTTCTCATTTTACTAAAGACAAATCATGGTAGGACTGGTTTGCTTACTATACTTGGCCTAATTGTTTGTATACAGCACAGCAAGAATAATTATTTTTTACATAAGCTTTAAATTGGCTTTGATGGAACTTTGTTCCATAGGATGAATCTCAGACAAGACTTTTTAAAGCCAAGCCCAGCCATGACTTTCTGCCATCAAATACCTATGAGTTGGGTGAATTTCCTCTCCTCTTGAGGTTCCAAGATGAACCTGGGGGCTTCTGTGCCTGTCAGAAAATAACATTCTTTACTTACCACAGGTCAGAAACCCTGCACATGGACTGTGTACATAAAATATGACGCCAGTTTTTCAAAAGGGCTTTATTGACTCCATAAGTCAAGTTTATTCCTTAAAGGAAAGCACACCATTACAGTCAAAGCCTTGGTAAAATAATTTCCCCAATTGTGTCCATTTACAAATGAAAACATATTCTAATTACACCTATGCAAATAACTGCATTGCCATAAGTTAACAAGAGTCACAAATAGTTTCCAAATTCCAAAGGTAGAAAGAAACAAATATGCTCCAAATTTTATTCATAAGAAGTATATTAAATTATTAAAAGCTGTCAATAGCTCAAAAGAAAAGTTTTAAGATTCTGAAAAACAAAACAAAGGGTCAGCAAACATTTTAAGCAAAAGTCAAAAAGATTGGTTCCCTCCATGAAGTTAATTCCCGTTCTGCTTGATACTCATGAACATTTTAGCTCTCCATGAGTCCTGAAAGTTTTTCTTCTATTCTGATGTCACTATCTCCAAAGTTATCAGAAACCTGCATTTCAGAGCGCTTACTGGCATTTTATAGCCAATTATAAAACACCTTCTAAAGAGGCCCAAAATAAGACAACAACTATCCATGGATGAAAAAAATGTTTTAAGGCAGCCATAGTTCAAAGACATAATTGACAAGGAAATTTGTTACCTCTGTGGCACACAATAATTTTAACATAACAATTATGATTACTACTGATAATGTACACTGTTATATCAGAATTACAGGGGTTTCTCATAATTTTGGAAGACATACCGATAACATATTCATACAAATACAGCCTAAAGAAAACCAAACACCATATCATATTTGACAAATGCTTCTTGTAAAATTTTTATACCAAATAAGCCAACAAATGTGATTTTTGGACTTTAGGAAATCTAATGTCTTAAAGGTTTAATTAGGTTAGAAAAAGACATAATTTATACTTTAATTTTAGGAAGTTCATCAAATATAAAACATTTAAGACACTTGGTGTGACAAAATAGGATTACAGGTCATTGGAAAGTCATTTATTTAACCAAAGTGATAACTGGAGGATTTAAAAATAAATAAATAAATAAAAATGAAGACTTTTATTCTTTGAGAGAGGAGATTTAATTTTCTAGACAAGAAGCCCTAATAAAAACAGCAAGAAGCAAATTATTTTTCTTTTTCAAAATTTTGTGATCTATAAAATTTAATCTTGATTATAAAATATAACTTCCATAAGCCTTTTATAACCTTTATTAAGGAGCTGGTTAATGCTTCAAGAAAACTTTGTTAATCTGATGCAGGGGGCCATATACTGGTTTTGCATCAGTGTGCCTTTGACACTAATGATTAATTTATAGATAAACTGAATATATTTTATTTTTCAAAATCAGCCCTTGTAATCTTACATGTCCACCTCTTCCGTGACAGTCACTGGGCCTTGAGGAATTGAATAGCTTTAATTCTTTTGCCCTGTGTCTCAGGAATGCAGTTTATTTTGATTGGCATCTTCTGCAGGGCCTGAAGATGAGGCTTTAATTGCTGTCAGTGTTTAAGATTTAGCAGGACTTGGTGTCCTTTTTAGACTTAGGAGTTAAAGCGCTGTAACTCAGTGTTACAAGGACTTTAAAAGCACATACAGGAAGATACATGGATGTAATAGCCTTAAATTAAAAAAAAAAAAAATGTATCTCACTTTTGTTTTCCTTAAGCAAACCAAAACTTCATAATAATATGACAATGTAATTACATAATGTAAAAAATATATATATATATCTTCTTATTGTGACTTACACCGACTGTTCATCCCATGTTCAGACTTTTTGGTTTTCCTGAACATCCCTCCTTTTTAAACAACCAGTTATTTTATTTTAGGACTAAATTTACCACAGAAGATTATTTCTTAAATGACATTATTTATCTTTAAATGTTTTACCTCAAAAAAAACCCTCTTCATTTTTATAAGTTTCTTTACATATATATTTTTTTTACTCCTGGTTCCTTTTACCTTGTTTTGTACATAACCTTTAAATAAACTTTGAATTAAACAAAACTTGTTCACTTTTTTATAAAAAAGGACACTTTTTTTTTTTTTAGCAAGAATCTTTCCCTACAGTATCTATTTATTGGAAATACCCAAATAATGAAATATCTATCATTTAATTTAATATAGTCATATATTCTAAATTAAGACCAGTTTGATTACAAGTATTTATCCCATTACATTTAGCTAATTATTTTATTTTAATTGTTCACCTATATTATTTATGAAAACTGTGATAGCCATGATTTAAAGTTATGAAACTACCATTGCAAAATTATAACTGAGATGGTGAAAAAAGATTGGACCTAACTGACTCCATCTTGCTCTTAACCTTCAAAGTGTCCTTGTTCATTCCTGGGATAGGCCAAAGTAACTTTGAGAGGAACTTAGAGTTTAGCTTTGAAACAAAGACAATAGGAGTCCTTTCCCAAAACAAACCTCATTATTGCCTGTGGACCAAACTGCCTAAAGCCGCAGGATTAGAAGTTAAGATAATCTTACTAAATTCAAGATGCAGCTATTTTCATTAAACCCATATAAATGTCTAATTTGTTAAAAATTACACAAACAAAGATGATTCTGATTTGGGCTGGGTTTATAGTTTTGTATCTCCTATCCCGAATTTTGACACATTTTAGTATTTGGCAGAGATGAGTATAAAATTTGCTTGATTAATAAATGCAACACAAATGTATGCTGATAATTCCTTAAGACACTTTTAATATTACTTTACCAATAATTTTAAAGCTACCTTATTTATTAAAGATTTTACTTAAGTTATATAAACTTGAAAAAATATTTGACTAGTCGCTTCTTTTATAGTAGCTGATTTAAGGGCTTTTATGTTTCTTTAAGCCAATTAATTAGATCTCTTGTATGTATTTTTAGTAGTGAAACATTTTGAACAGAACATATAAATACATGTAAATGTATATTAGGCATGACCATAGAAGTATATTTTATAGGTTTATAAAGAAATGCACACCGTACTTTTTGTTTTCTTTCTTAGACTTTCAGATTCTTGATATCCTCTTTCACAACCCTAGGCAGTAGTCAGCTAAGTAGCCTTACATTTGCACTTTAAAGGAAACAACTGAGGTGAAAATCAAATAGCAAAATTTGCATCATAAGGTACAGAGAGAAGAAAATCTGGTGGTGCTAGAGGGAGATGCTTTTATTTTTCTTTGAGCCAAAGTATACATAAAATTGAACTGCACTTTATTTTTGTGTGTGTGATGGAGTCTTGTTCTGTAGCCCAGGCTGGAGTGCTGTGGCACAACCTCAGCTCACTGCAACCTCGCCTTCTGGGTCCCAGTTCAAACAATTCTCCTGCCTCAGCCTACCAAGTAGCTGGGATTACAGGGATGCATCACCATTCCTAGTGAATTTTTGTATTTTTAGTAGAGATGAGGTTTCACCATGTTGTCCAGGCTGGTCTTGAACTCCTGACCTCGTGATCCATCTACTTCGGTGTCCCAAAGTGTTGGGATGACAGGCATGAGCCACCATGCTCAGCCTCACTCTTTCTTAAAAAACCAGAGTAGCCTTGTTGCAATAGCTATTAAAAAAAAAAAAAAAAAAAAAAAAATCAGGTGAAAACAGAATTCAGTCAACTAAGAAAAAGAAAAAAATAAATAAAACATTTGCTCCAAAAAAGAAAAAGATATTAGGAAAGAAAAACAAACACAAACATGAAGTCCTTTCCAATGCAAACTTGCACACATACACTCACACATCTTGGATGTTAGCCTTTTAATTAAGTTAGCTTTTAACCATTGAGTTCCTTAAAACTTTTTTTTTGAAAATCTTTTTACCATATTTCAGCTAGGACAAAATGCTGCTATTTCAGAAGTACAGCCATTGCTCTTTCAGTTTGGTCTGCCTGGCGTAAAGGTGCCCTTATTATGTAAATAAAGTCCCTTAAGCAGTTAAAAATAAAAATCTTTTTTTTTTTTTTTTTTTTTTGCTTTTGCTAGCTGTTTTCCTCCCACTTCAGAGGCTTTGTTCCCCATAATTTAAGGTTCCCCTTTGGATTTGACCAAGACAGAAACAAACAAGAAAACAGCTAAGCAAAACTAACAATGAACACAACGAATTATACGATTTCTGAGAGCTCTAAGTGTAAGTTGAAATTAACGCCAGCTGGTTGTTAAATGCTAACTTTAGTCGTTTAAAAGCAATCTGCAAGACAGAATCCCAAACCGGTTTCTTATCTGGTGATGAGTCTCAGGCTGTAGACTGCTCTCTACCATCCTAGAAGGAAAAAAAAAAAAAAGAAAAAACTAATCTTCCCTGTTGGAAGCAAGCTCAAACTCCATAAAGGAGTTTCCTGCCTTCCATCAACATGGAAACAGGAAAATCTGCCTTCCTGTTGGAAGCAAGTAAAACTCCCTCAAAAAGAGGAGTTGTACAGCAAAATAAACTTTTGATCTCAACCAAATTTTCGGAGGTCACGGATTCTCTGGAGGGGGTGCTCTCAGACCACAGCAAACTGTCCTATTGGTTTGAGCCATAAAGTTAGCTCATGCTGGTACCAAGCATTGATAGGATATTCATCAAAGTCAGGGGTATCGCCACTCAGAACCACCCCCCCCCCACCCCGTGGTTACCACAGTGTGAACCCAGAAAATCTGAGACAGGTCTCAGTTAACTTAGAAAGTTTATTTTGCCAAGGTTGAGGGAGTGCACCCATGACACAGCCTCAGGAATCCTGATGACACGTGCCCAAGGTAGTTGGGGCACAGCTTAGTTTTACACATTTTAGGGAGACACAAAACATCAATCAATATATGCAAGAAGCGCATTAGTTCCATCCAGAAAGGTGGAGACACCTTAAAGCAAGTCCCCCCCAACCCCCACCACATCCTCCCCACTCCCCCACCCCTGCCAGCCACCTATGCCCTCCCCACAGGGGGCTTCCAGGTCACAGGTAGGTGAGAGAAAGATGGCTGTGCATCTATCTCTGTGAGCAGAGGGATGACTTTGAATAGAATGGAGGCAGGTTTGCCCTGAGCAGTTCCCAGCTTGAAGGGACCCGAGATATTTTCCTTTCACAATCTTAATCCTTAAACGAGGGTTCTTTTTTTAACGAAAAAATGTTTATAATTGGGATCTATTTTGAAAGAGATAGCATTATTAGTTATTTCTGTGACCTTCAACAAGTCACTTAATCATATTGTGCCTCAATTTCCTCATATATAAAAAAAGTGGTAATAATAATATTGTAGGAGCCAACGAAAAACTTCTCCATCACCCTCTGAAGGTCCATTGAAAATCAACTGGAGAAAAGCAGATTAATAGGAGAAAAGGTATACAACATTTTATTTTAACGTGCATAGCATGAAGGAATCACAGAAGAATAATTACCCGGTACCCCAGTGGAATACAGAAGTCTTTTTCATAATGTATGTGGGTATGGGGACAGGAGAGCGTTCTCTCGAGGAACAACCAATAATTATTAAAGGGAATAAACGGACAGAATTCACTTGTAAGTTATTCTCTCTATTGAATAAGTCCAAGTGGCAAGTATTATTTTGTGAAAAAGTCTCTCCAGATGCATTTGCATTCCAGTCCTCTTTTCTGACATAGATCATAAGATTTCACGAAGAAGAGAAACAATTGTGTTTCTTTTGGAGAGATTTGTTGGTAAGATGTAAACATCAAAAAGAAAACCCCTCCCTACACTTGGGAGTTGGGGGACACCAGACAAAATTAGAGGTACCTGGATTCTAAGAAAGCTTCCAAGGCCTCTCAGCATGTTGAAGTGTCAGTCTTCCTTTCTGAGTCCCAACAGTATCGACCTCGCTGTGAATATAAAAAGAAGTACTTTAGAACATGATCCAACGCAAATAAAAACTTACTGGGTTTGCTATAATGATTATTATTGACTAAATCAGTAAAATCATGGATAAGCCAAACAAATATGATGTATCAAATTTTACACACCTTTATAAAAGTAGCAATAGAACAGGAGAAATCAAGCCTATTATTCTTCTTCGTGTGTCTCTTCATCGCTCTACTCTGGTTTGCTCATTATTCAGTGACCAATGCTCTTGGGCACCTCTGATAGACAAGTTGTAGCTAATTTCTAATTTTCATTTGTTTATAATTCATACTTTTATATAGACCTTCAAAGTATTTCTATAGATTCTCACTCTCCACTCTTATAAATATCTATATTAATTCATGTCATCAACATAAAGGAAGACGCTGAGACAGAATTAATAAATATAAATAGTATTTGGTCCAAGTTTGAGGACTGCAACACCAGAGCACAGATTCACGGTTACCTGAATATATATGTTGATTAACAACAGTTACAAGTGGGTTTTTAAAAGAAAAAAGAAGAGGCAGTTTCTAAGTTGTTTACCAAAATTTCATGTTAAAATAACATAAGCTATTCATTGGCTGTACGTTGTTGTGTATTACAAATTCCAGGAACATGAAGATAATGAATGAGGCAGCTAGTCAAGAAACTACTGGAGAGGAAAAAAAAAAAAAAAAGAAGAAGAAATGCTTTTAAACAATTGCCATTGGGCATAGTTGTGAGTAGAGGTTAGACAGCTGAAGTCAGGTACTCATGTCTTTCTCGGCCTGAAAATTTTTACATACCAAACATAGCTCACGCTGCTCTGATCTATTTTCTTTTCTCAATGTTTTTCTACTCTTTTCATGATAGATGATTAATTAAGTTTGCTCTAAAGCTGCCTTTTTACATATTTTGAGTTTGGTCTAAAGGTTTATTGGTACATAGTGACTTGTAGCCTAACTGGATGTGTAAACAGACTGTAGCCTACTTTTGTAAGAAATAGCTGAATCTCAACCAATCACAGTGGCTGAGTGTTTGCAAATCACAGCCAGCTGACTGCTCAAACGGTATTCAGATAAGGCAAATGCTGAGCTGTAACCAATTATCCTGTTTTCTGTACCTTACTTTCACTTTTATTTTTCTGTCTTAAATATTACCTGACCATGTGGCAGCCTTGAAGTTACTCTGAACCTATTTTGGTTCTGTAGGCTGCCTAATCGGCAAATTGTTCTTTGCTCAGTTAAACTCTGTAAAATGCATTTTTTCTAAACTTTACTTTTTAACATAGGAAAAGTCAGTTGCTGTTCTTTGCCATATGTTAAGAAGATTTTTACCTTTTGTTTTTTGCATCTAAGCAGTCTGTTCTATCTAATTTGTGTTCTATCTAGTTAGGAGGATAAGAGTATGTAGAATGCTCTGACTTTTTACAACAAACAAGATGTTTACAATTTGAGTACTATCTACTGCATTATAACTTATAGCAATATGGAATAATTCATCTGAGATTTTACTATTTAAAAGATTTCCTATTGACCTGTGGAAGCTACAAGCAATCTGTATTATAATACACATAAAATAAGGCTTACAAAAATTGAAGTTTCCTATTTAATTATGCAATGTTTTGTAAATTTTTATAACTTTCATTTAAACATTGTAGAACTGAAAATGCTGCAATGAAAATATTTTTAAATAGTTTGTCACTTAAGATGTTTTAAATATTTTTTATAGTTTTCACTATTAAACTCAATAACTTTATGTATTAATAAAATGTGTATATAAATGATACTAAAATTGCTAAGATACTTAATATATACACATTACCTTGACAGATTTCTTTGTTTGAGATTGCCAAATTGATATTATACAAAACTACATAAAATTTCGAATTCATCAGATGTTAAATTCATTACCTTTTTAAAATTCCGCTTGTACTTACTGAAATTTATTCTAAATCACTTCTTCAGATCAAACACATTCCCTGAGATATAGACAAGAAAAAGATTAAGCAAGTTAAAAAAAAGTCTAATTAGTGTTTTTTCACCTTCATCATCAAACATGAGTAGAGAAGTGATCAAAATCTTTTAATGGTCAGAAGTGGGCAAGTTTTGGGGCGTTATCTTTCATCTAAAATAACTTTTTTCTGCATTATTTCTTAAGGTCGGTTTGTTAGCCTGGTTTGAAAAAGGTTCAAAAAATCTAGATTAAAAAGAAAACTATAGAATGCTGTTTTAAAAACTTTACTTCATGCATACATTTTTCATTATTTGAAGTATGTTGAAAAAAACTTCAAAAGTGGGAGAATTTAATTCTATACAAATTTTACAATGAAATAATCTGAACTTAATTGCAAAATTAACCATTAGTACAATTACTTAGTTATTAATATTTTGTCTTTTATGTTAACATGTTTTTGATTTTTGAAGCAGAATAATCTAATTTATAACTTCAAATGGCAAAATAGATCTCTTGAAACATAAATGTAAATTAACCTGTAAACTTTAAATTAAATCTGAAAAAATTTAAATAAAAATAAAGAAAATTAAAAGCAAATTCAAACATAGGAATTCTTGAAAGACATAGATGATTTTCTATCAAAGAATTTTCCATGTTATTAATTGATAACATTCATTGATTACTTACTAAAATCTAGACACTTTCTGTTATATAAATTTATTCATATATTATCACATTACGACAATTTTTTATATTTATAAATGAGAACATTCAGTTAAAGTGTGATACTGGGACAGAATCAAGATATCTAACAAAGACAATATTTAAACACACTGTTGTACAAACTTTCAATCACTGCATTATGAGGTGGCTACCTCATAATAAACTTGATTGTTAACAAAAGAGAAACACTGTATAGTTCACAATTTATGAATTGGCTCATAAAATGTTCTGTACTTACAATTTTTGAGTGGTCAAACAAGCCTATTTCACTGGAGTGAAAACTTTGAACAAGTACATGAAACCATTATTCTTGCATTAATATTTTTGAATTATGTATTTGTTTAGAGAATTTCTAAATTTTCAAGTAAAATAATAAAATGGCCAGAAAGAATACAACTACATTAAATGCACCACCTAACAGGCAATTACGTCTCAATATCAGAATCACTTTTGAAGGTGAAATAACCACTATGCTACTGCTCAAGAAGTTAAAAAGAACAAAAGACCAAAACAAAAATGTTGGGAGTATCGCTTTTCGGCCTTTTGGCTAAGATCAAGTGTAAAAATGTTGGGAGCAAGCCCCCCGAAGTCTGGCCATAAACTGGCCCCCAAACTGGCCGTAAATAAAATCTCTGCAGCACTGTAACATGTTCATAATGGCCCTCAGGCCTAAGCTGGAAGGTTGTGCGTTTATGGGAATGAGGGCAAGGAATACCTGGCCCGCCCAGGGCAGAAAACCAACCCCTTAAAGGCATTCTTCAGCCACAAACAATTAGCATGAGTGAACTGTGTCTGAAAGGCGCATTCCTGCTGCAGTTAGTTCGGCCCATTCCTTCATTTCCCATAAGGGATACTTTTAGTTAATTTAATAGCTATAGAAACAATGCTAATGACTGATTTGCTGTTAATAAATATATAGGTAAATCTCTGTTCCGGGCTCTCAGCTCTGAAGGCTGTGAGACCCCTGATTTCCCATTTCACACCTCTATAATTCTATGTGTGTGTCTTTCATTCCTCCAGTGCCACTGGGTTAGGGTCTCCCTGACCAACCTGGTCTCGCACAAAAAGGACTTCTGTTTTAAGAAGTTTGCAATCTAATTGAGATGAAGAAATAAACACTTGGGAATATAAAAAATAAATATTAGAGCTGATAACCTGGATTTAAATGTTACTATTTCTTCATTCTTAGAATTTAAATCTGGGATTTTCCTAATGCTAACCCTTCCTAACCCTGATTGCATTTTGAAATGCTGACAATTGTCTTAAATACCCATATGCCTTTCTACTACTACAATATACTGATTCATATTTTTGGTATCTATTTATTTGTGTATTTCAGATACCAAAAAGACTGAATATGTGATTCTGTCTTTTTGGTATCTGAAATATGTATTTATGTATTTCAAAAAATCCTGCAGCGTTAGAAAACTTTATTTTAGGAATACCTATTTTGGATATGTGTTCTCCATGTTGGTTCTTTGTAAAGTATTTTTTTTACTCTATTGAATAATTTAGTTGGCCATAAAATTATTGATGGGCACCTATTTTCTTCTAATTCTTTGAAAATATTTAACTTCATTATGGCTTCCTGCTGCTATTTTCATTCTTTTGTAGGAAATCCACCTTATCTCTCCACAATTGTTTTTATTTTTAAAAAGTTCAAATTGCAATAAGGGAGGAGACTACCTCTCATATCGTTTTATGCCCAATTTCTGCCTCCAAAGAAAGAAGTAAAAACTAAAATGCAGAAATGAAATCCGCAGGCAGACAGCCCGGCGCCGCACCCTGGGCCTGGTAGTCAAAGATCGACCCCTGACCTAATCGGTTATGCTATCTATAGATTACAGACATTGTATAGAAATGCACCGTGAATATCCCTATCCTGTTTTGTTCTGATCTAATTACCGGGGCACGGCAGCCCCCAGTCATGTACCCGCTGCTTGCTCAATCAATCACAATCCCCTTACACGCATCCCCTTAGAGTTGTGAGCCCTCAAAAGGGACAGGAGTTGCTCACTCAGTGGGACTTGGCTCTTAAGACAGGAGTCTTGCTGATGCCCCTGGCTGAATAAACCCCTTCCTTATTTAACTCGGTGTCTGAGGAGTTTTGTCTGCCACTCGTCTTGCTACATTTCTTGGTTCCCTGACAGGAAACGAGGTGATTGGGGGATGATCGAGGCAGCTCCTTAGGCAGCTTAAGCCTGCCCTGTGGAACATCCCTGCCGGGGACTCCACCCAGCCCTAGCGACAGGGATCCCGAGAGTGCTCCTGGGTAGGCATTTGCCCTGGTGGGACGCCTGGCCAGAGCAGTGTGGCAGGTCTCTGTGGAGGATCAACACAATGGCTGAATACCGAGAAGGAACTGGTTCTTGGAGTCTGAACATTTGACACTTGGTAAGACTAGTCTTGAGAACTTGCCCACTCCATTTGAGTGGAAGCATGGCCTGATCACCCACAGCGTGTCTTTATCGGCACTTTGGTTTTGGTTTTGGTTTTGACTTGGTTTAAATTGCTTAACAGGACTAGTGTTGGAAACTTGCCTGCTCCATTTGAGTGGAAGCATGGCCTGATCACCCACAGTGTGCCTGTACGGGCACTTTGGTTTTTGTTTTTGAGTTGACGTGGATTGCTTGATACTTTGGTTTTGGTTTTGACCTGGCTTAGATTTCTTGATACTATGATTTTGGTTATGATTCTGGTTTGGCATAAACTCTAAAAGTGTGGTTGTGCCCTTTTTACTCATTCTTTGTTTTGTGGTGTGCATGTGGTGTAAGCGTGGTGTTTTGTCTGGAGGAAACATGGGTCAGGCACAAAGTAAGCCCAATCCACTAGGAACTATGCTGAAAATTTTCAAAAAGGGATTTAAGGGAGACTATGGAGTCACCATGACACCAGGAAAACTTAGAACTTTGTGTGATATAGACTGGCCAGCATTAGAGGTGGGTTGGCCATCAGAAGGAAGCCTGGACAGGTCCCTTGTCTCGAAGGTATGGCACAGGGTAATTTGTAAGTCAGGGTACCCAGATCAGTTCCCATATGTAGATTATTGGTTACAGCTAGTTTTGGACCCCCACAGTGGTTAAGCGGACAGGCAGCAGCAGTACTAGTAGCAAAGAGACAGTTAAGGAAGGACCTCGCTCCACCCGCTGTGGGAAGTCAGCACCAAAAGTCCTGTCTGACCCAACACCAAAAAAATCATGGCAGGAACCGGTACCAGCAGTATCCCCTTCTCATCGGGAGGAAGGACTCCTGACCCCTGGGCCCACAACACCTCCACCTCCACCAGATGACCACACCCCTAGACCACCCAGAGTAGATAAGAGAGGGAATGACCATGGGAGAAACTCCTCCTTTGGCAGCTTGCTTACAGCCCAAGAGTGGAATCCAAATGCCCCTGAGAGAGCAGCAATATGCCAGCGTAGACGAGGACAGGCGTACGGTGGAAAGGCGTGCTTTTGTGTATCAACCTTTCACCTTTACTGACCTCCTCAATTGGAAAAATAATACTCCTTCTTACACTGAAAAGTCTCAAGCTTTAATTGACTTGCTCCATACTATTATACAGACTCATAATCTTACTTGGGCTGATTGCCACCAGCTGCTCATGTACCTCTTTAATACAGATGAAGGCGAAGGGTGCTCTAGGCAGCTACTAAGTGGCTAGAGGAGCACATCCCAGTCAATTACCAAAACCCCAAAGAATACATAAGAATTCAACTGCCAGGAGCAGATCCCCAGTGGGACCTGAACGAGGGACCAGACATGGAGAGGCTAAGATGGTAGCGTGAGGCATTAATAGAAGGTCTAAAGAAAGGGGCTCAAAAGGCTACAAATGTAAATAAGGTCTCTGAGGTCACCCAAAGAAAAGAGGAGAGTCCAGCATAATTCTATGAAAAGACTATGTGAGGCTTACCGTATGTACACTCCTTTTGATCCAGATAGCCCTGAAAATCAGCGCATGATTAACATGGCCTTAGTTAGTCATAGCGCGGATGATATCAGGAAAAAATTCCAGAAACAGGCTGGGTTTGCAGGTATGAATACCTCACAGTTACTGGAAAGAGCCAATCAAGTGTTTGTGAATAGAGATGTAACAAGCCGCAGAGAAAGCCGTAAGGAAGGCAAACGCCAGGCTAGGCTAAACGCCGACTTACTGGCCACTGCCATTAAGGGAATTCCCCCAAAAGGAGAGGGAAAGGGGGGTTCAGGGAAGAATACCCAGGCTAATCGTCCATGCTTGCAATGTAACCAATGTGCCTATTGTAAGGAAATAGGACATTGGAAAGATAAGTGTCCCCAACTGAAGGGAAAGCAAGGTGGTTCGGAACAAAAGACATCAGGTAAAGACGAGGGAGCTTTGTTCAATCTGGCTGAAGGGCTACTGGACTGAAGGGGATCAGGCTCAAGTGCCCCCAAGAAGCTCACGGTCAGGATTACAATTGGGAGCAAGGACATTAAGTTTCTTGTGGATACTGGTGCTGAACATTCAGTAGAGACCACTCCAATCACCCCCTTATTGAAGAAAACCATTGATATAATCAGAGCAACAGAAGTTTCCAACAACCAGGTTTTCTGTCTACCACAGACCTGCTCGGTGCGGGGACATGAGATATTTCACCAGTTTTTGTACATGACTGACTGTCCCTTGCCCTTGCTGGGAAGAGACTTGCTTAGCACCATCTCCTTTACAAAACAGGGCTCTTTACAGCTAAAGTTACCAGGAACACGAGTTATCACGGCCCTTAAGGTCCCCCAGGAAGAAGAATGGAGACTTTTTCTAACTGAGCCAGGTCAGAAGATAAAACTAGCTCTAGCTAAGCAATGGCCCCGAGTATGGACAGAGGATAATCCTCCGGGACTGGTGGTCAACCAAGCCTCCGTACTCATGGAAGTTAAGCCTGAGGCCCAACCAATTAGACAAAAGCAGTATCCGGTTCCCAGAGAAGCTCTCGAAGGAATTCAGGTTCATCTCAGATGCTTGAAAGCCCATGGAATTATAGTTCCTTGCCAGTCTCCATGGAACACCCCTGACCTGCCTGCCCCTAAGCCAGGGACCAAGGACTACCAACCAGTAAAGGACTTGCACTTCGTCAACCAAGCCACAGTGACTCTGCACCCAACAGTTCCTAACCCTTACACATTGTTAGGGCTGCTGCCGGCTGAGGACAGCTTTTTTACCTGTCTAGACTTAAAAGATGCTTTCTTTAGCGTCAGAATAGCTCCTGAGAGCCAGAAGCTGTTTGCCTTTCAGTGTGAAGAGCCAGAGTCAGGTGTTACTACTCAGTACACTTGGACCCGCCTTCTCCAAGGGTTCAAGAACTACCCTACTATCTTTGGAGAGGCCCTGGCTGGAGACCTGCAAAAGTTTCCTGCTAAAGACGTAGGCTGCGTCTTGCTCCTGTACGTGGGTGAACGTCTGCTAGGACACTCCACGGCAGCCAGGAGCGCAAAAGGGACAGATGCCCTGCTTCGGCAACTGGAGGACTCTGGGTATAAGGTGTCCAAGAAGAAAGCTCAGATCTGCAGACAGCAGGTACGCTACCTGGGATTCACTATTTGGAAAGGGGAGCACAGCCTGGGGTCAGAAAGAAAGCAGGTCATCTGTAGCCTTCCGGAACCTAAAACCAGAAGGTAAATAAGGGAATTCCCAGGGGCTGTGGGGTTTTGCAGATTACGGATTCCAAACTTTGCAGTACTAGCCAAACCTTTGTATCGGATTATGAAGGAGGGCGACCCAGAGCCTTTTGAATGGGGGCCTCTACAACAGCAAGCCTTTTGTAAGTTAAAGGAAGAACTTAAGTTGGCCCCAGCCCAAGGACAATCAGATTTGACAAAGCCCTTTACACTCTATGCGTCAGAAAGAGAAAAAATGGCAGTTGGAGTTTTAACCCAGAGTGTGGGGCCCTGGCCAAGGCCAGTGGCCTATCTCTCAAAACAACTAGACTGGGTTTCCAAAGCCTAGCCACCATGTCAAAAGGCCCTGACAGCAACACCCCTGTTGGCACAAGAAGCAGATAAACTAACCCTTGGGCAAAACCTGAATATAAAGGTCCTCCATGCTGTGATAACTTTGATGAATACCAAAGGTCATCATTGGCTAACAAATGCTAGATTAACTAAGTACCAAAGCTTGCTAGGTGAAAATCTCTGAATAAATATTGAAGTCTGTAACACCCTAAATCCCGCCACCCTGCTCCCAGTATCAGAGAGCCCGGTAGAGCATAACTGTGTAAAGGTGTTGGACTCAGTCTATTGAGCAGACCTGACCTTCGGGACCAGCCATGGGCATCAGTAGACTGGGAGTTATACGTGGAAGGAAGCAGCTTCATCAACCCACAAGGAGAAAGATGTGCAGGATATGCGGTGGTAACATTGGATGCTGTCATTGAAGCCAAACCATTTCCACAGGGCACTTCAGCCCAGAAGGCTGAGCTCATTGCTTTACCTCGGGCTCTAGAACTCATTGAAGGTAAGACTGTAAACATCTACACTGACTCTCCATATGCCTTTCTAAACCTCCAAGTGCATGGAGCATTATATAAAGAAAAGGGTCTGTTAAACTCTGGGGGAAAGGACATAAAATATCAACAAGAAATTCTACAATTATTAGAGGCAGTGTGGAAACCTCAGAGGGTGGCAGTCATGCACTGCAGGGAACACCACTGAGCCTCCACCTCAGTGGCCTTAGGAAACTCTTGAGCTGATTCAGAAGCTCGAAAAGCAGCATCTACCCCTTACCGGGCATCGGTAGCAGCCCCCTTACTCCCTCAAACACTTGACCTGGTACCTACCTATTCTAAGGAAGAAAAAGACTTCTTCCACACAGAAGAGGGGCAAGTAGTAAAAGAAGAATGGATCAGACTGCCAGATGGGAGGATAGCTGTGCCGCAGTTGCTGGGAGCCACAGTCGTATTGGCCATGCACGAAACCACTCATCTAGGTCAAGAGTCACTTGAAAAATTGTTAGGCTGGTGCTACTATGTCTCACACTTGCCAGCCCTTGCCAAAGCAGTAGCACAATGGTGCATTACTTGCAGAGAGTACAATGCGAGGCAAGGCCCCTCTGTTCCACCCGGCATGCAAGCTTATGGAGCGTCTCCTTTTGAGGATCTTCAGGTGAGTTTCAAAGAAATGCCGAAATGTGGAGTTAATAAGTATTTGCTAGTTCTTGTGTGTACTTACTCTAGGTGGGTGGAGGCTTATGCAACATGAACTGAAAAGGCCTACGTGTGCTTCTCTGAGATCTTATTCCTAGGTTTGGACTGCCTTTACGAATTGGCTCAGATAATGGGCCGGCGTTTGTGGCTGACTTGGTACAGAAGACAGCAAAGGCATTAGGAATCACTCGGAAGCTACATGCTACCTACCAACCTCAGAGTTCCGGAAAGGTGAAGCGAATGAATCAGACTGTCAAAAATAGTTTAGGGAAAGTATGTCAGGAAACTGGATTAAAGAGGATATAGGCCCTTCCTATGGTATTGTTTAAAATTAGATGCACTCCTTCTAAGAAAACAGGATACTACCCTTATGAAATACTGTATCATAGGCCTCCTCCTATACTATGGGAGCTTCCGGGTACTCCCCGAGAATTAGGTGAAATTGAATTACAGCGACAGCTACAGGCTTTAGGAAAAATTACACAAACAATCTCAACTTGGGTAAATGAGAAGTGTCCCATCAGCTTATTCTCCCCAGTTCACCCTTTCTCTCCAGGTGATCACGTGTGGATCAAGGACTGGAACGTAGCCCCTTTGCGGCCACGGTGGAAAGGACCTCAGACCATCATCCTGACCACCCCCACAGCTGTAAAGGTAGAAGGAATCCCAGCCTGTATCCACCACAGCCGTGTGAAACCTGCAGCTGATGAAACCTGGGAGGCAAAACTGAGCCTGGACAATCCCTGCAAAGTGACTCTGAGGAGGATGACAAGCCCTGCTCCATTCACACCCGGAAGCTGACTGGTCTACACACGGCTGAAGCATGAGGAGAATCATCGTGGGACTCATTTTCCTTATAATTTGGACTTGTGTAATAAAAACTTCCGCTGATTTTCCCCACATGGAAGACTGCTCTCAGTGTATACATCAGGTTACCGAGGTAGGGCAACAAGTTAAAACAATCTTTCTGTTCTATAGTTACTATGAATGCCTAGGACATTTAAAAGGAACATGTTTATATAATGACACTCAGTACAAGGTATGTAGCCCAGGAAACGACCGACCAGATGTGTGTTATGACCCCTCTGAGCCTCCCATGTCCACAGTTTTTGAAATAAGATTAAGGACTGAAGACTAGTGGGGACTCATAAATGATATAAGTAACGTATTAGCCAGAACAGAAGAAAAAGGGGTGCCCAAACGCATAATCTTGAAATTTGATGCCTGTGCCGTCATTGATAGCAATAAGTTAGGAAGGGGATGTGGCTCTTTTAGTTGGGAAAAAAGGCTATATGACTGAAAATAAGTATATTCGTCATGAATTGGAAATGAATGTGGATACTGGTCTTGTGTCATTTGGGCCACTTGGATAAAAAATGAAAAGGATCCAGTCTACCTTCAGAAAGGAAAAAAATGGCCCTTCCTGCACTAAGGGACAATGTAACCCCTTAGAGCTAGTAAGCCAATACCCTTTATCCTCGCTGGAAAAAAGTGGAGCGTGTGACCTTAGGAATTGATGGGGCTGGACTGAATCCTCAAGTAAATATCTTGGTTTGAGGAGAAGTTTACAAACACTCTCCTGAGTCAGTGTTTCAAACTTTCTATGATGAACTAAATGTACCAGTATCAGAAATTCCAGGAAAAACAAGAAATTTGTTTTTGCGATTAGCCGAGCATGTAGCCCAGTCTCTCAATGTCACTTCATATTGTGTATGTGGAGGAACTTTAATGGGAAATCAATGACCATGGGAAGCCTGAGAATTAGTACCTACAGATCCAGTTCCTGATGAATTCCCGGCTCAAAAGAATCACTCTGATAATTTCTGGGTCCTAAAAGCCTCAATTATTGGACAATATTGCATAGCTAGAGAAGGAAAAGAATTCACTCACCCCATAGGATGACTTAGTTGTCTGGGACAGAAACTGTATAATGGTACCACAAAAACAGTCACTTGGTGGAGTTCAAATCGAACAGAGAGGAATCCGCTTAGCAAATTCCCAAAGTTGCAAACTGTATGGACCCACCCAGAGTCCCACTGGGACTGGACAGCCCTCACTGGATTATACTGGATAGGTGGTAATAGAGCTTATGCAACATTACCTGACCAGTGGACAGGTAGTTGTGTTATTGGCACTATTAAACCATCTTTCTTCTTACTGCCCATAAAAACAGGCGAACTCCTGAGTTTCCCTGTCTATGATTCCCATGAAAAGAGAAGCATGGCTATAGGAATTTGGAAAGATGATGAATGGCCCCCTGAGAGAATCATACTGTATTATGGGCCTGCTACTTGGGCACAAGATGGCTCGTGGAGATACTGGACCCCCATTTACATGATCAACCGAATTATACAGTTACAAGCTGTATTAGAAATAATCACTAATGAAACTGGCAGAGCCTTGACTATTCTAGCCTGGCAAGAAACTCAGATGAGAAATGCTATCTATCAAAATAGATAGGCTCTTGACTACTTGCTAGCAGCTGAAGGAAAGGTCTATGGAAAATTTAACTTTACTAATTGCTGTCTACAATTAGATGATCAAGGGCAAGTAGTTGAAGACATAGTTAGAGATATGACAAAACTGGCACATGTGCCCATGCAAGTGTGGCATGGATTTGATCCTGGGGCCATGTTTGGAAAATGGTTCTCAGCACTAGGAGGATTTAAAACTCTTATAATAGGAGTTATAATAATAATAATAGGAACCTGCCTACTGCTCCCTTGTTTGCTACCTGTACTTCTTCAAATGATAAAAAGCTTCATTGTTACCTTAGTTCACCAAAATGCTTCAGCACAACTGTATTATGCGAATCACTATCAATCTGTCTTGCAAGAAGACATGGGTAGTGCAAATGAAAGTGAGAACTCCTGCTAATAAAATGAGTGAGAGTCTCAAAAGGGGGGAATAAGGGAGGAGACCACCCCTCATATTGTCTTCTGCCCAATTTCTGCCTCCAAAGAAAGAAGAAGTAAAAACTAAAAGGCAGAAATGAAATCCACAGGCAGACAGCCCAGTGCTGCACCCTAGGCCTGGTGGTTAAAGATGGACCCCTGACCTAATCAGTTATGTTATCTATAGATTACAGACATTGTATAGAAATTCACTGTGAAAATCCCTATCGTGTTTTGTTCTGAACTAATTACCAGTGCATGCAGCCCCTAGTCATGTACCCACTGCTTGCTCAATCAATCACGACCCCCTCACACATGTATCCCCTTAGAGTTGTGAGCCCTTAAAAGGGACAGGAATTGCTCACTCAGGGGGACTTGGCTCTTGAGACAGGAGTCTTGCCAATGCCACCAGCTGAATAAACCCCTTCCTTCTTTAATTTGATGTCTGAGGAGTTTTGTCTGCAGCTCGTTCTGCTACAGAAATATATTAAATATACAAAAACATACACATACTATAAGTTTACAACTATGAATTTCCACAAATGAAATTGATGTAATTGTAGGGGCCAAGGGAAAACTTTCCCATTACATTCTGAGTGTTTGCTGCAAATTAGCAAACAAAAGCCAGACTAATAGGAAAAAAGGCAAACAAATTTATTTGGTCGCAGTTTTACATGACACGGGAGCCTTCAGAATGAAGACCCAAAGATACATGGGAAACTGCCCATTTTTTGCTTAGGTTAGACAAAGTATGGACAGCTGTGTAGAAATATTATTGGACCCAAATGGTATGATCGAATGATAGCAGACTGAGTGGGGAAACTCAGCAAGGGTTTAGGCTGTCTGTTTAGATTCTTCTTTGCCTCTCTGTGCAGCATTCCTTCCTTCCTGGTATGGGGCAAGACTCTCTCTGGAATGAGTCTTATGACCTACAATCAAACAAGATAGGTCAGATCATCTCTTTATGTCCAGTTTTTACGCAGAAAGGTATAAGTTACACTATTATTTTTAAGCTTTATGACTGGCTTTCGGGAAAAGGGATTCTAGCTTCTTTTTTTATTTTTAATTTTTATTTTAAGTTCTGAGGTACATGTGCAGGATGTGCAGGTCTGTTCCACAGGCAAATGTGTGTCATGGTGGTTTGCTGCACCTATCAATCCATCACCTACGTATTAAGCCCAGCATGCATAGCTATTTTTCCTAATGATCTCCCTCTCCTCACCCCACCCACAAAGGCCCTCGTGTGCATTGTACCCTTCCCTGTGTCCATGTGTTCTCATCGTTCAGTCCCCACTTGTAAGTGAGAACATGTGGTGTTTGCTTTTCCGTTCCTGTGTTAGTTTGCTGAGGATAATGGCTTCCAGCTCCACTCTTGTCCCTGCAAAGGACATGATCTCCTTCCTTTCAATGGCTACATAGTATCCCATGGTATACATGTACCACATTTTCATTCCACTTTCTATAACTGCCTTGGGGAACTGCGATATTTCTGTGGCTAGCCTCAGGGGACAATGAGACAGGAGGGTAAGTGAAGGTCAGAGATAAACTTTTGCTTCTGAGGTGAATTTTTATGGCTTTCATTTTGAAGTATTATTTTCATTTTGAAGTATCATTTCTGAGCCGCAAAATAATCAACCCCCATCCACAAAGAAATAGGGTATTACCAACACACTCAGCCTCAGAACCTCTGCTCTTGGACTCCCTTAGAATTATTAACCCCTTTCCTCTAAATGGTACATAGAATTCAGTCTTGTAATAAAGTATATTACTTTTTGCCTGCTTTTTGATTTGCATTAATGGATTACACAATATGTCCTCTTTTGTGTTAGTCTTCTTTTGCTAAACATTGTGTTTGTAATATTTATACGCATCTATTTGTGCTGGTTTGTTCATTCTCACTACTACATAGTATTACACAATTTGACTGTGTTAAAGTACATTTACCCATTTTGCTTTTGATAACATTTAGGCTCACAATAACAGTTATGAATATTCTAGTACTTGTTTTGTTTTTGTTTGGTTGGTTAATGTACGTATATAATTTCATTGCTATTATAGCTAAAAGTTGAATTCACTGGGTTACAATTTAGGCATATTCCACATTTAGTAAGCACTTCAAAAACATTTCCTGGAAGAGCTGTACAAATTTATACTTTAAACAACAGTATGGGTTCCAGTTACTTTATATATCCCTAACACTTGATATTTTTCAATTTAGCCTTTGTGGTGTGGTGAGCTGTATTCATTTATACACAGTTTTCATTTATATTCCCCAATGACTAATGTAAATAAGTATTTAATGCTTATTGGCCATAGAGATTTTAAGTATCTTTTCAAGGCTTTTGTCAGTTTTGTACATTTTTTTTCTATCAGGTTTGTGCTTTTGTTGTTGTTTTCTGCATATTCTTGATATATTTTTTTAAAATAAGTATTTTAATAGCAAATTATCAGATAGATTTTTAAGATTATCCAATTTCCTTTGTTATTCTTCAATGAAATTACCATGTGTTTAGGTAAGGGTAAATACTCCAGTTAGTGTCCTATATATAGTGACATAAAACAACTGTTTCACTATGTTTTCAGGAAATATATAGGTCATGAAATAAGAAAGGGCGCAGCAGGGATAGCTTGTCTCTGCCCAGAAATGTCTAGGGCCTCAGCAGGGAAGACTTGAACTTGGAGGACTGGAATCTTCAGGAAGCCTGTTCACATATTTGTCTGGCACGTTGGCTGCGATGACTGTAAGGCTGAGCTCAGCTTCATCAGCTAAGTAGAGCACCTACCTGTGACTTCTCCATGTAGCTTAGAGTTGGCGTCTCAGCATGTGTCTCAGTTCCAAGAGGGAGATTTCTGAGGGGGAACTTACAGGAGCGAGCATTTATGGAGAGGAAGAAGCAGTGGGCTTTTCTGACAAAGCTGCAGAAGTCAAGTAGCATCATCTCCTCTACATCCTGTTGGTTAGAAACAAATCTTAAGGTGTTCCCAGATTCAAGGAGAAGAGAATTTGATTTCCTTTCTTAGTGGAAGAGTGTTATCGTCACATTATAGCAAAGAGTTTAAATGCATATTGTTGCAGTCATCTGTAAAAAATACAATCCTCTTTAATAAAAAATAAAAAAAAAATAATGTATTTTGTTTGGGATGTGCCTTGTTTTGATCAGTTCTGGGGTAATTCTCAGTTATATTTTTTAAAATATAGCCTATTCTTCATTTTCCCTTTTTTCATCTTTTTGAAGTCTAATAAGGGAAATTTGAGATCCTTTCAATTTATCACCCACTATTGTTTTTTCACTTCTTATTTCTGCTTTTTGTAAAAAGAATGCTGCAAATTTGAGTTATTTCTTCATCTGCGTCCACTATCATTAATTCTTTCGTTACTCATATTTACTTGACGGTTTAACTTCACACTGGATTCTTATCATTACTGATTATATTTGTAAAATCTAGAAATTGCACTTAATTCTGTATCAAATATACTTAAACTTATTTGATAGTACCTTGTTCTTGAATGATGGAGATAAACTTTCATTTCATTTAAACATTCATATATAAGTATTTGTAGTCTATGTGTGAGTAGTAAAAGCCTAAATTATTTGAGCAGATTAATTCTGCTGTGGGTTGTTTCTACCAATTCTCACTCATGGTTGCTTCCTGTGTGTTTGATGATTTAGGATTATGAGCCTTCTTGGCAAGATGTTATCTGTAGAAATCCTGTGAAGCTTGCTCCTCGGAGAAAAGTTGCATTTTCAAATGAATTGAGATGCCAATATCTTACTGAAATTTACAGTAATTGCTTAGTTTGGGCCTTCCCATAATATATTCTTACTTTAAACCCAAATTCTAAAGCCACATAAAGTCAGGGCAAAGTTTTCAAGTTTTCATGACCGATATTTTTCCCATCCAGAGCCAATACAAACAGAAGAGGTCTAGTGATACCCCTTGGGCATATTTTTCCTGGTACCCTTGTGGCTAACATCTTTGTTTTGTGTAGGTCTCAGTTTTAACCTCACATTTTTGTAGACTCAAAGTATTGTTTCCAGTTCTTGGAAAAGTAGTTAAACTGCAAGCCTTTTGGTTCTGAGATCAGAAGGTCCTCCGAAGACATCTGTAGTTCAGTTGCACTTCATCACTCTGTCTTCCAGTATCCTCTCCATTTGGGGGCTCAAAGGATTTTTTTTTTTTAACCAATTTATGACTACAGCTGTGTTTTTTTAAAACAAAAACAAAAACAAAAAACAAAACTTCGTTATTTTCAATCCAGGGTTTTTGGCATTTTGAATCAGAATAATTTTCATGGTGTCATATTTGCTTAATATCAGAAGTGGAAATTCTTCTGAGACATGTTTTACCCAATGCTTTTAAAATATACACTTTATCTACTTTATGTATATGGGATCAAGACTGCATGATTTTATAAAAACTATTCAAGCATCAGTATAAAAATATTGTCTTTGAAAATTGATTATGTATATGATCTTTAATCATTAATTTAGACATTTTGTGATAAAAAATATTAAAAATATGATCAGGTTTTTAATTTCTCTGAGGACTATTTGAACATACTCCAATGAGTCATTATGCAGTTAGTTACAGGGTATTTATTTATTTATTTATTATTTATTTTTAGACAGAGTCTCACTCTGTCGCCCAAGCTGGAGTGCAGTGGCACAATCTCGGCTTACTGCAAGCTCTGTCTCCAGAGTTCTCTTGCCTCAGCCTCCCAAGTAGCTGGGACTACAGGTGCCTGCCACCATGCCCGGCTAATTTTTTGTATTTTTAGTAGAGATGGGGTTTCACTGTGTTAGCCAGGATGGTCTTGATCTCCTGACCTTGTGATCCACCTGCCTCAGCCTCCCAAAATGCTGGGATTACAGGCATAAGCCACTGCGCCCCACCAGGGTATTTATTAACAAAGGTAGAATTCAATTATAATAATCCTCAAGGCTCTTCTGTAGTGATTGGAAAATACTAGTGGAGGTGATACTGCTTTCTTACAATGTATGCTGGGCTAACCATGATACCTTTCAGCAGGGCCTATATGTTATTTCCAGAGATGATAGCTTGTACTGCAATACCCTAGCCTTGACCCTGTCATAAAAGATTTATAAATATTGCCTTGTGAGCTGTCTGAAGATTTGGGTTTCTGGGAACCAGATAGGACATTTCTGATGCTGAAGACTGCTTCAGGAAATCGTTCTCCCTCCCTCTTTAACAAACCCACTGACCTTTCAAACCTAGGGCAGTACTAATCCTTTTGGTCTGACATTTCTTAGCAGGAATTCACTAAAATTTTTTCTTTCTGGAAAATTTTAGCTGAGGAAATTATCAGAAATGCTAAACTTGAATTTTGTATGTGAATGCAGAAGCCATAGAGATATAAATACTTAAAATAAACTTAACATTTTGTTTCTCACATATGTGGGAATGTCCTAATAGGAGAAAGCTGTCTTTTCATGTGTGCTGCTGGAATGCAGAATTAGGAAAAATAAGTAAAACTTACGGAGTTTACTTTTCAACAGAAGGATAATATTTGCATTAATTAAGATTCTTTGGGCCAGGCGCGGTGACTCACATCTGTAATCCCAGCACTTTCGGAGGCTGAGGCAGGTGGATTGCCTGAGGTCAGGAGTTTTGACACCAGCCTGGCTAACATGGTGAAACCCCATCTCTACTAAAATTACAAAAATTAGCTGGGCGTGGTGGCAGGCACCTGTAATCCCAGCTATTCAGGAGGCTGAGGCAGGAGAATCACTTGAACCTGGGAGGTGGAGGTTGCAGTGAGCTAACATCGCACCACTGCATTCCCGCCTGGACGACACAGCAAGACTCCGTTTCAAAAAAAAAAAAAAAAGGCTGCTCAAGAATGAAGTGAACATTAATGTTAAGAAAATAAAATCCCTGGCATTGAATATTCTGAACACATTTTATAATGGTGGTTCTTTCAGACTTGTAGATGGCATCTTTGCATTTAGCCAGGGATAGACTTAAAGACAGTTCCATTTTAAGAGTCAGGGCATAACATAATATGTGGTGAATCAGTTCTATTTTGTTGTGTAACCAACACCATAATACTTACCAACTTAAAACAATACCCATCTATTATTTCACACAGAAGACCCTGATTTGCCCTCCCCATCAATCACTCCCATACTTAAGAAAGGTTATCACTGTCCTGACTTTTAAGTTTAGCGTATTTCTGAACATTATTTAAGTGGAACCATACAGTATGTACTATTGTGTGTCTCTAACTATCTAAATTTGTTTTGCCCATATTTTTCCATGTTTCATATGAAACTAGTTCATTCATTTTAATTCTTCATAGTAATTATGGTGGGAATATACTGCAATTCATCAATCCTAGTGCAGATGGATATTTGGGTTATTTTGCATTTTGCACGATTAGCATTGTTCTGCCTCAAACATTCTTAGACACATATATGCATGGTTTTTAAGTGCATTCTGCCTCAGAAGGTACTGTTTTCCAAAATGCTTAGACCCAGTTGCACTCTTACCAGCAATACATGAGTTCCCTTTGCTCCACTTCTTCCACAGGATTTGCAGGCTTTTGTTTTTGTGGTGTTGTTTTCATTTGCTTTTCTATTCGTGTGTGTTTATATGTACACATGTGTGGTTTTAAGTTGCACTGTTCTGATGTACACTGAACAAGTTTCTAATATTTATTGGTTATTTAGCTCTTATGTTTTGTGAAACACTTGTTTAAGCCTTTTGTCAATTATCTTGTTATTTGACTGTGTATTTTATTTTTGATTTATGGGATTTATGGGATTTTGATAAATATATTGTGATACAATTTTTAAAAATATATTTCAAATACCTTCTTCTATTATATAATTTACCTTTTTGTTATCTGAATGGTGCCTTTTTTTTTTTTTTGAGAAGGAGTATTGCTCTGCCACCAGGCTGGAGTGCAGTGGCACGATCTCAGCTCACTGCAACCTCTACCTCCTGGGTTGAAGGGATTCTCCTGCCTCAGCCTCCTGAGTAGCTGGGACTACAGGTGCACCAGGCCCGGCTAAATTTTGTATTTTCAGTAGAGACGGGGTTTCACCATGTTGGCCAGGATGGTCTGCATCTCTTGACCTTGTGAACCACCTGCCTCAGCCACTCAAAAAACTGGGATTACAGATGTGAGCCACTGCACCCGGCCATGAATGATGCCTTTTTTGTACAGGAATTTTTAGTAGTTCAATTTTAATATATTTTATATTCTGGTTAGTTCTTTATATATAAGGATTAAGGAGCATTTAAAAAATTCAGGTAATAAATATATTCTCCTATGTTTTTTCTTCAAAGCTTTCTTTTTTTAACTTTAAATTTTAAGTCTATAGTCTACCTGTATAGATTTCATTGTATGGTTTCCTTCAAAAATGAAAACTGATTTTTTTTCCATAGTGATATTGGACAATTTTTAAAAAGATGTATTCTTTTCCTACTTCTCAATAACGCTAGTTTTCTCATAAAATCAAGTTTCCATATTCATCTGTTTTTGAACACTGTTTTCAGTTATATTGGTCTACATATCTTTATATACAATAATTATTGTTTTAATTAATACATTTTATAATAAAGTGAGAGTCAATAGTGTAAAATCTCAATTTTAATTTTGATTTCTACAATTATTTTGGCCAACATTGAGCAAAATGTGTATGTACTTCCACATGAATTATAACATGATCCGGTTGATCGCTATAATAAAACCTACTAATAACTTGATTGGAAGCTCATTAAATCTACAAATAACTGGGAAGACTAATGCCCTAACAATATGAGTTATTCAATTCATGAACATGGAATATACCTTGTTTATTTAGATTGGTTTAAATTTCTTTCAATATTTTATGTGTTACACATTGTATTTGTGTAGGGTTCATTCTTGTTTCATTTGATTTATTACAGAGTATTTAATTTTTTTGATGCTATTGTCAATGGTAGAATTTTTACACTTAATTTTTACTTATAACAAAACAGTAACAAAATTCAGATTTTTTTGTATCAAGTGAATGAGCTATACACACCACATTATTGTAATAGTCTATTTTAGAATAGTTTAGAGTTTCTATGTACATAAAATTGTCTTATATAAATCATGGATATTTTATTTCATCCCTTCTAATTCTTGCTTATTTTATGTTTTGTTCTTATCTTACTTCATTAGTTGATATTTTCAGTAAAATCCTGGATAGAATGGTTGCTTGTTTCATCTTGAAAGGAAAAAAATATTTCTGTTTTCACCGTGGATTATAATGTGATTATGATTGTCTATTTTTCATTATATTTTGATCAGTTTTTATGAAAATAGTTTGAATCTATGTTGTTAAGTTCTATGGGGGAGAGTAGCCAAAGACACCACAATCAATATCTTCCTTCCCTCTACACATCAGATTTTTCTCCTATCAAGAGGAGGACTCTAGTCCATCTCTCCTTGACCCTGATCTTGCTTTAGTGACTTGCTTGACTAGTAGAATGCCATGGAAGTGATGCTCTGGGATTTCCAAGACTGATCTTAAGAAGCTTTTCAGCATGTACCTGAAAATCATGGAACAGTCACCCAGCCACTGTCATGTAAGACGGCCAAGACCTTAGTTAAGGCCATATGCAAATCCTCCAGTGTACAAACTTACCTACACTTCAAGGAAGTAGCCAGAATAATTGCCAGTCTTGCAAATGAGCCACTTGGGACATCCAATTCAGTTGAGCTGTCAGATGTCTTTATCACTAGCTGCCATCTGATTGCAGATCATATATAGGAGACCCTGAGTGCGAACCACTTAGTTGAGCTCAACCTTCAGAATCATGAAAAATAAATTATTATTATTATTATTATTATTTGAGACGGAATCTCGGTCTGTTGCCCTGGCTGGAGTGCAGTGGTGCCGCACGATCTCAGCTCACTGCAAGCTCTGCCTCCCGTGTTCATGCCATATTCCTGCCTCAACCTCCCGAGTAGCTGGGACTACAGGCGCCCACAATCACGCCCGGCTAATTTTTTGTATTTTGGTAGAGGCAGGGTTTCACCTCGTTAGCCAGGATGGTCTCAATCTCCTGACCTTGTGATCCGCCTGCCTCGGCCTCCCAAAGTGCTGGGATTACAGGCATGAGCCACCGTGCCTGGCCAATAAATTATTATTTAAAGTCACTAACTGTTGAAGTGGTTTTGTTACATGGGAAAGAATAACAATGAAGTGATCGCTTACTTACTTGGAATTTCTTATGTCTTCATGGTAGAGTGACATTTCTATGATTATTAAATGAACCTCATTATAACTAATAATTTTGCTATGCAATAACTGTTATTTTGTGTGAATATAATATAGAATAACATAATATAATAGATACGTAATATATACTAGTAAATATACACGAAGATGTTTTAGTTTGTTTGGTTAGCTTTGAAATAATATATATTTTTGAAAATTTTACTTTCAAATATTTTGTGCATATATTTAGCATATGTCTCCTACACGTATATAGTTGGATTTTATTATTTTAGCCAGTCTGCCACACTTTATCATTTAAATATTCTATTTACACTGTTTTCATTAAATTTAATTATTGATATATATATATGTGTGTGTGTGCATGTATGTATTTAAATATACTATATTCTTACTTGTTTCTCTATTTTTCTTCTATTTCATACAAATTTTTCTCTATTACTTTTTTTGGATTAATCCAGTATTTATTAACTTATTTTTCTTCTCAGAAGCTCATTATTATGCGTTACTTTACTATTTTCTAAGGGATATGCTGTAATTTAAAACGTGCATCTTTAACTTCTTAAAATTGAATATATATACTAAAAGATCTTTCGTTTGTCTGAAAATCTATTCATTTTGCTCTTTTGTGACTTTAATAATTTATATCTTAAAATATAAGCCAAGACAAATTTCAAAAGACATTATAATTATTTTAAACTCACTTTCCATGGTTTTCTATAACTCTCTGTGCATTGGAATTATTCTCAGTGAATTGGAGAAAAATAATTAACATTTACTGAGTTCTTATTCCATGCCAATCATGATGCTAAAAACCTTTGTTTACAATTTTGTATATTCTTCCCAAACCCACTAGAAAGTAGCCATCATTTAGGGCCATTATATTTACAAAGAAATTAGATTTCTCAAATATTAAATTTCTAAAAGATTAACATATCCAGAAAATTTAGATTCGAGAAGCGCAGAAGCATTTTGCTGAACCGTGAATTTGTTAAATGTGTCTCTGAAGCAAAGCATGATGAACCCAAAGCTCTTATTTTGGTTTACTTTGTTTCCATAGATCCCTTCAGCATTAATATGGCAAGACAATATCTGATGTTTTCAATTGCTGTGGTTCCTTAATATAAGGTTACCATGGAATTATAAAGAATGCTTGCTAATATAATAAAAATTCTATCACACATTCGGCAAATGATATGGATGGTATGACCCAAAGAATGGGAAACATTTTTGAAGCATATTCTGAAGTTATTTGCCACTTTCTTTTGCTTTTTTTTTTTTTTAACCTTTTATTTTAGGTTCAAGGGTACATGTGCAGGTTTGCTATATAGTTAAATTGTGTGTCATGGGGGTTTGGTACACAGATTATTTTGTCACCCAGGAAATAAGCATAGTACCAAATAGGTAGTTTTTTGATTCTCTCCCTCCTCCCACCTTCTACCCTCATGCTGGTCCTGGTGACTTTTGCTGTCACTTTGTTTCCATGTACACTCAATGTTTAACTCTCGCTTATGAATGAGAACATGCAGTATTTTGTTTTCTGTTCTTGTATTAGTTTGCTTAGGATTATGGTCTCCAGCTCCATACATGTTGTTGCAAATGATGTGCTCTCATTCCTTCTTATGACTGCATAGCATTCCATGATGTAAATGTACTACATTTTCTTTATCCAGTCTACTGTTGATGGGCATTTAGGTTAATTTCATGAATTTGCTATTGTGAATAGTGTTGTGATGAACATATGTGTGTATGTGTCTTTATGGTAAGATAAGTTATATTCCTTTGTTTATATACCTAATAATGGTATTGTTGGTTATAATGACAATTCTGATTTAAGTTCTTTGAGAAATCACCACACTGCTTTCCACGATGGTTGAACTTATTTACCTCCCCACCAGCAGTGTATAATCATTCCCTTTTCTCTGCAACTTAGCTAGCCTCTGCTATTTTTTCACTTTTGAATAATAATCATCCTGACTGGTGTGAGATGCTATCTCATTAGGGTATTGATTTGCATTTCTCTAGTTATTAGTGATATTGATCATTTTTTTAATACGCTTGTTGGCCGCATATATATCTTCTTTTGAAGTGTCTCTTCATGTCCTTTGCTCATTTTTTAGTGAAGTTGTTTGTTTTTTGCTTGTTATTTAAGTTTCTTATAGAGTCTGCATATTAGACCTTGCCAGATGTATAGTTTGCAAATATTTTCTCCCATTCTGTAGGTTGTCTGTTTACTCTGTTGATAGTTTATCTTGCTGTGCAGAAACTCTAGTGTAATAAGGTCCTATTTGTCAATTTTTGTTTTTGTTGCAATTGCTTTTGGTGTCTTCATCATGAAATTTTGCCAGGGCCTATGTCCAGAACGATATTTCCTAGGTACATTTCCAGAGTTTCTATAATTTTATGTCTTACATTTTAGTCTTTAATCCATTTTAAGTTCATTTTTGTATATGGTATAAAGAAGGGGTTTAGCTTCAATCTTCTATATATGACTATCCAGCTATCCCAGCACCATTCATGAATAGGGAGTCCTTTCTCCATTGATATTTTTTGTTGACTTTGTCAAAGATTATATGGTTGTAGGTGTGCAGCTTTATTTCTGGGCCCTCTGTTCTATTCCTTTTTTCTATGTGACTATTTTCATGCCAGTACCATGCTGTTTGGGTATTGCAGCCTTGTAGCACAGTTTGAAGTTGGGTAGCATAATGCCTCCAGCTTTGCTCTTTTTGCTTAGGATTGCCTTGGCTATTAGAGCTCTTTTAGGGTACCACATGAATTTTAAAATTGTTTTTGTAATTCTGTGGAGAACGTCATTGGTAGTTTGATAGGAATGACATTGAACCTATAAATTGCTCTTGGTAGTATGGTCATTTTAACCATATTAATTCTTTCTATCCAGGAACATGAAATGTTGTTCCATTTCTCTATGTCATCTTTGATATCTTCGAAGGGTATTTTTAATTTAATTTAATTTATTTATTTATTTATTTTTTGCGAGTAGTGGGGGGATGGAGTCTCACTCTGTCGCCAGGCTGGAGTGCAGTGGTGTGATGTCGGCTCACTGCAACCTCTGCCTCCCGGGTTCAAGCGATTCTCCTGCCTCAGCCTCCCGAGTAGCTGTCACTACAAGTGCATGCCATTATGCCTGGCTAATTTTTTTGTATTTTTAGTAAGGATGGGATTTCACCATGTTAGCCAGGATGGTCTCAATCTCCTGACCTCATGATCCGCCCTCCTCGGCCTCCCAAAGTTCTGGGATTACAGATGTGAACCACCGTACCTGACCTGAGCAGTATTTTGTAATTCTCATTGTGGAGATATTTTACCTCCCTGGTTATCTATATTTGTAGATATTTTATTCTTTTTGTGGCTCTTTTGGTCAGAGAATATGGCGTTTCCTAGACATAGATTCATATTGTTTCCAAACAGAGATAGTTTGAATTTGCCTCTTTCTATTCGAATGCCTTTTATTTCTTTCTCTTACCTAATTCCTCTGGCTCAGACTTCCAGTACTATGTTGAATACGAGTGGTGTGAGAGGGCATCCTTGTCTTGTTCTTCTTTTCAAGGGGAATGCTTCCAGCTTTTGCCCATTCAGCCTGATGTTGGCTGTGGGTTTGGGATAGGTGACTCTTATTACTTTGAGTTGTGTTTCTTCAATGCCTAGATTTTTGAGTGTTTTTAACATGACGGGATGTTGAATTTTATCAAAAGCCTTTTCTACACCTATTGAGATGATTATGCAGGGTATTTTATTTTATTTTTTTTTAATTTTAGTTCTGTGTATGTGGTTAATCACATTTATTGATTTGCCTATGTTGAACGTGTCTTGTATCCCAAGAATAAAGCTGACTTGTTCCTGGGGAATTAGCTTTTTTATGTGCTGTTGGATTTGGTTTGCTAGTGTTTGGTTGAGTAGTTTTGCATCTATTTTCATCAAGGATATTGGCTGGAAGTTTTTTGTTGTTGTTGTGTCTCTGCCAGGTTTTAGTATAAGGATAATACTGGTCTCATACAATGAGTTAGGGAGTAGTCTTTCCTCCTCATTTTTTTGTGGAATAGTTTCAGTTGAAATGGCACCAGCTCTTGATGTATATGATAGAATTTGTCTATTCTATCATATAGAATATGCGAATCCATCAGGTCCTGGGCTTTTTCTGGTTGATAGGTTTTTTATTACTAATTCAATTTTAGAACTTGTTATTGGTCTGTTCAGGGTTTCAATTTCTTTAGGGTTCAAACTTGGGATGTTGTGTGTTTCTAGGAATTTACTGATTTTTTTCTGACTTTTCTAGTTTGTGTGCATGGATGTGTTCACAGTAGTCTCTGAGGGTTTTGTGTATTTCTGTAACGTTATTGGTAATGTCTCCTTTGTCCTTTTTGATAGTGCTTATTTGCATCTTCTTTTTTTCTTTATTAGTCTAGCTAGTGGTCTGTCGATCTTCTTTATCCTTTCAAAGAACGAACTTCAGGATCCATTGATTTTTGTATGTTATTTCACATCTCAGTTTCATTCAGTTCAGCTCTGAGTTTGATTATTTCTTGTCTTCCGCTAGCTTTGGGGTTGGTTTATATGGTGCTATGTCTTAGAGATGATCATCTCGTGGGGGTTCTCTGCATTTCCTAGATTTGAATGTTGCCCTCTTCAGCAAAGTTGGGGAAATTTTCATGGATATTACCTATAAATGTTTTCCAACTTTCTTGCTTTCTCTCTCTCTTTCAGGGACACCACTGAATCACAGATTTGGTTCATTTATGTAATCTCACATTTCTCAGAGTTTTATTCCTTTTTGTTGTTTTTTTCTTTATTTTTGACTGACTCAATTATTTTGGTGAACTGGTCTTGGAGCTCTGAGATTCTTTCCTGAGCTTGGTCGATTCTGCTCTTAATACTTGCAATTGCATTATAAAATTCTTTTTTTTTTTTTTTTCTTTTTGAGACGGCGTCTCGCTCTGTCGCCCAGGCTGGAGTGCAGTGGCGCCATCTGGGCTCACTGCAAGCTCCGCCTCCCGGGTTTACGCCATTCTCTCGCCTCAGCCTCACAAGTAGCTGGGACTACAGGCGCCCGCCACCACGCCCAGTTAGTTTTTTTGTATTTTTTTTTAGTAGAGATGGGGTTTCACCGTGTTAGCCAGGATGGTCTTGATCTCCTGACCTCGTGATCCGCCCGTCTTGGCCTCCCAAAGTGCTGGGATTACAGGCTTGAGCCACCGCGCCCGGCATAAAATTCTTGAAGTAAGTAGTTCAGCTTTATCAGTTCAGCTTGTTTCTTTCTTAAAATGGCCGTTTTGCCTTCTATCTCCTGTATTGTTTTATTTTATTCCTTAGATTCCTTGGATTGGGTTTCAACATTCTCCTGAAAGTCAATGATGTTCTTTCTTATTCATATTCTGAATTCTATTTAGAACATTTCAAACATTTCACTCTGGTTAAGAACAATTACTGGGGAAGTAGTGCAGTCGTTAGCAGGTGAAAGGCACTCTGGCTTTTTTGAATTGCTCAAGTTCTGGTATTTGGTTTTTCATCATGTGTGTGACTTGTTATTCCTTCAATCTTTGAATTTGTGGTTCCAAAAATTGTATTTTTTTTTTTTTTTTTGATTTTTGTCTTCTTTGATGCCCTTGGGGGTTTCATTGTGGTATAAGGTGAGTTCTGTAAACTGGCCTCAGTGTTAGTCCATTCCTGAGTCTTCAAAGGGCCCCCTCCGATTGCTGTTTCTGTGCTCATGTTTCTTTTGTTGGGTGTTCTAGTCCATGGGGCTCCCTCTGGCAGGGGTCACAGTTGGCAGACAGGCTGTATCCTTTACCAGGTCAGCCCTGATCTGCTGTCCAGGTGCTTCCTGCCGGAACACAGGGTTGCACCAGTCCACAGAATTCAGACAGAAGTGAGACCACTGGGTTAGAAGCTTTAGTGAGGGTGGCTCATCTGGCTACAAGAGGCAAGGGATGGTGGTGTTTCCAACCCTGTCTGGGTGTTTATGGGACAGCAGGACCCTACACCCCTGAGCAAATTCAAGCAGAAGCAGAACCACTGGGAAGGAAGTTCTAGCAGGCATTGTCTGCCTGACTAATAGAAGTCAGAGGTGGGTGGTGTCACCCACCCTGCTGCCCAGGTTCTTCCTGGGACAAGAGGCTGTGCCTGCTGGCAGAGTCCACATAGAAGAAGGATCGCTGGACTGGAAGCTCTAGCAGGCCTTGCTCACCTGACTGCTAGTGGTGAGAGTGGGTGGGATTGCCCATCTTGTTATCCAGGTATTTTCCAGGACAAGGGGAAGCTGCGCCCGCCTGCTGAGATCACACAGAAGTCAGACCACTGAGCCAGAAACTCTAGCCGGTTCTGCCTACATGGCTACCAGTGGCAGGGGTGGGTGAGGTGGCCCACTGTGCCATCTGGATGCTTCCCAGGACAACAGGAGGCTGTAGCTGCAGGCTGAGGTCAGGCAGAAGAGGCTCCACTGGGCTGGAAGCTGGTGCCAAGCCCTGTCTGGTGAAGTTGGGTAGAAGAATCTTACTTCTCCCAGGCACCTTGACTGCGGCCTCTCCTAGGGCTATGGCGCTGGTGCTTGTCTACTCTGGGACCCAAAGCATATAGAGGGCCCCTCGGACTTGAGAGTTGCCCCCACAAAACATCTGAGTGGCTCTTTGCCTCAGCTTAGAAGCTCAGTGGGTGGGGTGAGGTGTGTGGCGGGGGGTTTCTCCCATTCTCAGTCTTGCATTTGTCCCTGTAGAGAAGATCTCACTCATTCACCCTTTCCTGTGTTGGAGAGTCTCCTGGCTCCCCACTGAGCCCAGATAGGCCAGTGCCCAGCTTGGCTCCTCTCTGCTCTCTCTGTCCCACTGCTGCCTTGATGGATCTTGATGTGGTTTCTTGCCAAGTCCGTGTTCACTAGCTCTTTTGTTTCCTTTTCATGAGAGAGGTGTACACAAGCGGTTTTTAGTACCCTATCTTGGCTCCTCCCTCTGTCAATGTACTGAACAGAAACAATGCCTAGAGGCAAGTTTGGCTGTGACACTTGCTGCTTTAATTACTCTGGTGCTGTCTTATCTGCTCAGATATTGAAATGAACAGAAGCTATATCTGTCTCCTGGGTAGTGGCAAGACAAGATCTGCTATCTGCTTTGATGCAAATTTTGGATGGGTATAGGATTCTAGGTGACAGTTGTACTCCATAGGCACCTTGAATATGCAATATTATTATCTCCTGTCAGTTTTATTTATTTTTTTCTCTTTGTTTCACTGTGAAATGTCCAGTTGTGGATTTTTCTGTATTTATCATTTGTATTTTGCAATTTTTTGACTTTGTGATTTGATGACTGTCTTCAATTTTTATTTTTACTATATTTTACTGTTATTATATCAAATATTACTTTGTAATTTTCTAACTTTTATATGTTCAGGACTCTGATTAAATGTATATTGGAATGTTTTACCAAGTAGCACTGTTTTTGTTGCATACTTCTTGGGATTTTGTCTGTCCTTTTATGTCTCTATTTTTCTTTCTGAACATCTTTTAACTATTTGTAATACACTAACTTAGCTGGGTCTAATCTAATGGTAATGCCATGAATGAATTCCACATTTTATTCATTATATGTAGACTTTTATTTTTAAAACTTCTACTTGACTGTTAAAAAAATTCTTGGTATTTTCCAGAGTTCTGTATGTTGTCACTTATATTCTTAAACATATTAGGTATAGCCAATTTAAAACCTCTGTTTGATGTCTATAATTCTTCTAGTTCTGTTTATACTGACTTTCTTCTATTTTTCTTATTTTTTTATTTGATCATTTTTGTATTAATTATATGATTCTGTGTATGACAAATTATCAAAAAATTAGAGCTTTTGGATGTTTTTGACTTCTCTCTAGAAAGAAATTACTTTTGTACCTAGGCAGGCTGCTGTTCTAGAGGTACATCACCTTAATCAAATAAGAAATTAAGGTGCTTAAAACTGGGTTTCAGTCCTTGTGAGGGCTGCTATATTTCTAGTGTGTTTTTATTCCTGGGATATACTATTTTAGAGGCCCCAGATGAACTCCTGAGGTACTTTCCAGAGACTACCCTTTTGTGACAGGAGTTGGAGCTGGTTGTATATATTAACATGGTCACATCCAAAAAGCATAAGCAATGTTCTAAAACAATTAGCACTAGTCCATAAATATTTTCACATTGATATTACCTGGACAGAATTTATCAGTGTAGTGTGAATAAAAATCATGTTCTTATGAAAGTTAATCGCTATACAGATTCGTATTAATTTGCATCTTTAAGAGTTGTAAAATGAAACAATATATTATACTTTTAATATTCAAATGATTTTACACTCTAGTTCTACACTTTCCACAAAGATTAGCTTTCTAAATAAAATGTATAGCAATAATTTTTGAGTAAAACTAATTAGAGAGAATTTTTTGTAAGTATAAAAAATTAACATGTAAACAACAGTTGATATTTAAAAACAGTGTTTTGATAATATTGCTATAATAAAAAATTGAATTAATTATTATTCATATTTAACAGAGATGAAAACAAAATTCTATGGGAGATGAAATGATTGTGTCCACTTTTCTTGTTGAAATAGGGTCAAGATCATTGTATCTGACATATACTTGATGTACTTCTACTTTAAGTAAAATCATATTATGAACATAATCTATATATATAATATGGTTCTGTATTCATGTTTACTCACATATTTTGGAAATACACGTGAGGGAATTCATAGGTAAGTAAGATGTGTTTTTACTGTGTTAAAATCAATCTTTAATTTCTTTTCTTTATATTAAATTACATTTAGGAAGATAGAAGTGAAAGATGATAAATGATTATGAAGTGACTAAGTAAAAGTATTAAATAAGTGAATATAGATATGTGTACATTTTAAATTAAAGGTTTTAGAATGGATATCTCTTTTTAATTGTAAATGGCTTACCTGGTATAGGATTTATCATTAGCAGACACAGTACTACATTTCAGCCAATATATATAAATATTTAATTATTTGTAGAATACTAAATGTCCAAAATTTACATTACCTTGTTTTTGTACCTCGGCTGAGCCTTAGATTTCTATATAATAAAGTGAGAATGATATTTTACTTAACATATTATTTTGTTGTAACTTAATATATGTTAGGGCACCTAGCAAATATTAAAAATATCTAACATAATTTTTATAAATAGTATTATTGAAATTTATATAAATACATTTATGTAAATATAAATGTAACTATAACTTTATAGAAATGTAACTATGTAGGACTGTAACTCTGGAGAATTATCACAACTTTACTTCACTAATTCATAGAACAGAAATTCTACAGAAATTAAATGGAAACTTCAAAAGAAACTTTCAAGTTTTCTATTTGTGATCAAATTGAAGTACCCCTATAATCTAATCTATTACTTTCCAATTGCCAGTCTAATGCTTTCTTTAAGAAGACATGGTTGTGAATCTCTTTTGGAATTACAATAAAACATGTTACAAGGGAAAGAAAATCTAGTGCAAACCCCAAATTTTATTTGGCACATACCACAGCCAAATCCACAAATAGAGCTTTTTGAAAGATCAAAGGTAACAGTTGGTGTATATTTTATTGCCTGGGTCATCGACAAAGATTTTGCAGTTAATTTGAGGTTGTGTATACTGATTTCAAAACGGGAGAATCAGAGCTTAGTTATTTTCTTTTTCAGAGCTTGACTTTCTCATGTATTGTTTCATAGGGGAGGGGAATCTCTTTTTTAAATGATGTTATAATTTATGCTCATTTCCACTGTAGATTTAAAAATAATATTTTTCATGACTAAGGTCAGAAAAACTGAGCTCTGTGATTTATTTTAGTATAATAGTTTATCTGGTGAATATTCTTAATGTTTTTAAAGGGTAATTTACCTGTCAATCCAGTACCACACTGGCATACAAATTAGTGCCTACAAAGAAAATATTGAAGTGTAGGAACAGCAGGAGAATTGAAGAAAAGTAGGCGGTTTCCAGAAATGGTGCCAATGCATTTTCTCATTAAGTGAAAACATTTATTCAATCAAAAGATGCTTTTACACATAAATATTCCTGTGTTCTTAAAATATTTAATAAAATATTTATAGCCCATGAATGTTGATTTCAAATATATGATACACACTGATACCCAGGTGAATAAATTTAAAATGATAATCTTTTACTTCACAAACATAACAGAATTTTACAACTGTTAATAATTTATCTGCCCCCTTAATTTGGCCGAGTTATTCACTCCAAAATATAAGCACTAATGTAGTTGTATCCATTCAATATTTTTTTCAGATCTTTAACAAAGTGCTACTCTTTCATACACTGATACTCTAAGTCAATCTCAACTTTATTGTGAAACCAGACAAATATGGCCCAGCTTTCTCAAAGGTAGGAAATTCGGTTAATTAGAAGGCAATCAGGTTCATTCAGGCTCTGTCTAGTAATGAAAAGTACTTTGTTTTCATTCAAAGATGATTACATATAACTTTAAAAACATCTGGTCAAGTTTAAATAAGATTAGATTAACCAAAGGAAATATTTTAATTCAAGTAAGTTTGCTTATTTTTCTTCCTATTGTCAAGAATTCAAATACAGCAATAATATTTTAAATTCAAAGAAAGACGTATTTGTAGGAAGGAAGATTCATTCATGATGTTTAATACCATCAACAGATGGTAGAGGTCTTAGCTACACATATCACACATACAGAGTACTTAAAAAGTAAATAAAAGACTAACATCTAAATTTCCAACAGCAAAAATGTCAAAGCAGTGTCTATTTTTAGCTAGCCAGACCATATTGCATTTGTGGTGTATACAATTATTCCTTTGTATTTTAATATACAGTCCTAATCATAGAAGATAACTCTCCTTCACTATATAGTCAGCATAAACTTTCCAGGAGCTGTCATTTGACATGTTCGTTTGGGCAACTCCATCTGTGTTTTCATAGGTAAGCACATAAAGAACGCATTACAACCTAATGCCTCTAAAGGGGCCTCCTTTCTCCATTTGTAATCACTAGCAGTTTGGAAGGTTGAGCAGACCCTCATCCTGTGTGCCACACTAAGCATTTCAGGAATTTACTTGCAGTTGAAACAATTATACAGTACCATGGAGGCATGTCACAATAGAGATACTCAGTCCCTCAAGGCTATAACACATTCTTTGCATGCATGATTACAAGTCAGGGTACCAGACAGGAACACTAGGGCTAACACACAGGGCATCTGCCATTGCAAACACATAAAAGGATGTAGAAATGTATCAACATGATCTAGTAAATGGACGGAACAGCTATTTCATCAAGTTTAAAACTAATTGCTTTAGCTCTTGTCACACTAATGGCAACACTGATTCAGAAACAATGCTGCTGTGTCCATTGTGTCCATTGTGGCAGTATTCAATCTAAAATGAAACATTATCAGTATGCTTTTATAAGATGGGTATGCAAAGTGTAGCCAGTTAGAAAACACATGAGACACTTTCCCTCCATTTTACAACATAGTTGAAGCACTAACAAGCTTGAAAGTCAATGAAATATCTGCAATGTGTATGAGCCAGGAAGGTAGCAAATATTTCAAAGGAAATGACACTCAACATACAGCATTCTTTTAGAAAACTATGACTTCTTAATTTTGTGTTTGCTAAGGGGTACAGCTTTCTATGGTTCATTTTATTCACTCATAACAGGCAATTAACAAATTTATTTACTTAAGGAAACTAGTAAATAAATTTCTGATTAAATAATAGTTAACTTTCTGTCAAAGTGATTTTAATTCTTCCCCTACATTTTTCATTCATTTACTTATTAATTGAATCGAGCAGGTATACATTCAACATGCACTTATTGAGTATGTATTACCTGCTAGGCAATATGTTAAGAGCTATGTTTATAGTCAGTTATATATACAACTACCATTGTTTCTGTCCTTATAGGGTTTTGTAAATAATTGAAAATTAATTGTCAAGTATTTTTTTGTAAAACGTATGTCAGAAACTGAAACAAAGATTTCTTTTGCAGGTGTGTATAGATATACAAAAAAAAAAAAACCATTTTATTTTTTGCTATGAAAATAAGAGTTAATAAACCATTGGCTACCAGAAGTATTTAACACAAAAGGTAAATTTCTGTCTATTGATGCTGGCAGGAATACTGCCACCTGAGATGGGAATTGGGTGGGAAGATAACATTTAAGATAGGATCATCAAATTCCTCCTGTATCCATTCCCATGGAGATAGTTTTATAAATTTATTCAGGGAGGTATAGTTGAATTTATACTATTGATATATTTTTCAAATTAATAATATTTTGAGAGTCAACACCAGTATATAATAATCATTTCTGTACTTTTAAGTTTCCTAAGTTCTAAATAATTGACTCACATAAGAGCTTTTGAACATACTCTCCTCTATATGTTAAATATTATCTGCTTTTTTATTGATGTTGGATAACTAATATTAAAAAATAAGTTATATAGAAGGAAATACAACTTTTCTCTTTATAGAAGTCACTACCCATTCCATATCTCAAAAAAAATTTTTACTTTGTTTTCATAATAGAGCAGGCAATAACTTATAGAAAGCTAATAAGGCCGGGCGCGGTGGCTCAAGCCTGTAATCCCAGCACTCTGGGAGGCTGAGACGGGCAGATCACAAGGTCACGAGATCCAGACCATCCTGGCTAACACGGTGAAACCCCCTCTCTACTAAAAAATACAAAAAACTAGCTGGGCGTGGTGGCGGGCGCTTGCAGTCCCAGCTACTCCGGAGGCTGAGGCCGGAGAATGGCGTGAACCCGGGAGGCAGAGCTTGCAGTGAGCTGAGATCCGGCCACTGCACTCCAGCCTGGGCGACAAAGCGAGACTCCGTCTCAAAAAAAAAAAAAAAAAAGACAGCTAATAAAATGATCAAAAAATTGTAATATGTTAAATTGAAAATGTCATGGTTCTCTAATAGAAGGGATATCAATATTATATCCATATACATGTATCATACATTGTTTATATCTACTGCATATTCAATAGTCATAAGATGATATTTTATAAAATAAGACTTTTAAAAATTACATTTTTATTCTGACTGAATAAGGCATGATTAGGAATAGTAGTATACATCTTTCATTGTCTGTGACTTGGTTACAGTATAATTAGATGATTTTTAAAAGAGATTTATTTCATAAAACATTGTTTTTAATCATTAATTTTAAAATATTTTTGAGTATATTTGTTGTGAAACGCATAGCATGAAATATCTTGCGGACAGTATGAAGGGGGTTTAATCAGAAGGAAATCATAATTTTAATGTAATGAAGAGAAAAGATAAAAGTGATAAATTTTTGTCTTATCAAATTCTAGCTATCGAATTGTCATCTCAGTTCTCTTGATTCTAGGTCTTAAGATGAGATTTAGTTTTGAAGGATTCTCAATTAGCAATAATTATTTAGAAAGAAGCTTTCAATGCCATGTTTCTCAAATTAAGAGTATAAATATGTTATACAATTTAATGGCAAAAAAGTTATAATCTTAATAAACTGACTCAGAATAGCTTCTCTTTCTGGGACTTCTCCCTTGCACCTCAAGCATATGGAAATCCTGGTCCCAGATTCCAACGAGTAATAATAACTTGTCCTTGTCCAGCGTTCAACACAGTTGAAATAAATTTATCTTAAAACTATGCTAGTTCTGGCCTGCCCTTTCTGAGACTGGGAAAGAAACGTTACGAACACCGGACCTACATTGTCATCTCCAATTTGTCTCTTCTAAGTCCTTGGTTCTAGAGCCTGAAACTTCTCACTTAGGCAATTACGTCTGCTTATCCTTTGGTTATTTCACTCATATTTAGTTAATATAATTTGTTAATGAGACATGAATGCGTTTCATTTTTGTCCAAACCTTTGTCCAACTTCCGTATATTGCTTATTTTCAGGTGGGTCTTGCTTACTTTAAGAGTGCATTGTGGTGGATAAATTCTGGTAACAGCTTATAAAACCGCATGGAAGGTTTAGATAGTGCATTACTAGAGTTCAAAAGAGGGAGAATTTCCTTCTAGTTGATAGCTTCACGGAGGAGTTGAAATTTGGGTTGCACCTTGAGATAGGGATTGAATCTATATAATTGGAGCGCTGTTTCTCACTGTATATGTATGCGTGTGTATATAAATGGCGACATGTATCATTATACATTATTTGTTGGTTTTTTTTTTTTTTTTTTTTTTTTGAGACGGAGTCTCGCTCTGTCTCCCAGGTTGGAGTGCAGTGGCCGGATCTCAGCTCACTGCAAGCTCCGCCTCCCGGGTTCACGCCATTCTCTTGCCTCAGCCTACCGAGTACATGGGACTACAGGCGCCTGCAACCACGCCCAGCTAATTTTTTTTGTATTTTTAGTAGAGACGGGGTTTCACCATGTTAGCCAGGATGGTCTTGATCTCCTGACCTCGTGATCTGCCCACCTCGGCCTCCCAAAGTGCTGGGATTACAGGCGTGATCCACTGAGCCCAGCCTACGTTATGAATTTTATATATACATATTTACATGTTTTATGTACACATATTAAATATGTATATATTGATACAATATCATCTTATGACTAATATGCAATAGATATAAGCATGTAAACATTTGCATAAATATGTATATATCTATTATATAACATATACATTATGTATATATAATGTAGAAACAGAACCCCAGTTATATCTAATTATCTCCAATTCTCTTTCTATATGTTTGTGTATGAGTGTGTATATGTGTGTGTGTGTGTGTATAGAGAGAGAGAGAGAAAGAGAGAGTAGACATCTCTAGATATATCACCTCTCAAGTCAAACAAGATTGAAAAGTGTTTTAAATGGTAGCCTTGTGGAGCAGTGATGAAGATGTTCGTGATAATAAATGAATACAAATTACTTAGGTTTGCTCCACACACTTGAGCATATACATGGAGTCTCAAGTTTTATTTTCCAAGCAACAAACGAGTAGATATTCATCAGTCTTATATGCGGGAAATATGCTTCTTTTGAGGCTTCTTTTCCCCTGTTTGCCCAAACCCACTGGGCTCAAGTACATGAAGCAGTGAAAGCTAATCCACTCACTTGGTCTTAAAATTCATTATACACAAGGTTTATTTGGAATTCTTGTTAAAAATTCCCTGGATGTTCCCCCAGAAATCTGATTCAAGTGGCAATTCTGATACACATGATTCATAGGTCAATGACACTCCTGCATATGCTGTACTCTTTGGTCTCTTATCATCTCTGTTGAAGCTCAGGCACACTACCCACAAAGAGTTTTTCACCCTGCATTAATACCTTTTCCTTTCTACTTCAGGCATGGCCATTGCAGGGTGTGAAGGCTTTCTCTTGGAGTGGAAAGCGTTCTTAACATATCTACATGCTCATCATACATTTTCAGTATGGCCTCAACTATTCCTCAAAGCATCACATTGCTGGGGTGTAAGGGGCATCCAACTCACACCCGTTTTATAGAATTGGGCCCTGAGATACTTATCTGAGCTGCTGCTGCCTGACATCTAGAAACTTCTCACCTCACGGTGAATCACTTTTGGGGGGAAATTTCTCATAAATATGTTTGTCCGCCTTCTTACCCAGTGACCTACCCTGTATCTGAAAGTAGTGAGAAGGAATTGGGCAAATAACCGAAAAGAACAATTAAATATTAATACTACTGTGAACACCATAACCACAAACGTAAGTGTGCCTTACAGCCTTACGTCAGGACAATTTTTGTTTACTGTGCTATATTAGCCTAATTAACAGGATCATTCAAGTGATTATAGGACCAAGAAGATCAGCTCTTGATTTTTTTTGCAACTGGTACCACATATTATTTGTGAGTGTGTGTCTGTGGGTAAATATTACTGATTATTATCTCATTAGACTTTTTTTATTCAGGAAACAAGCCAACAATAGTAGAGAAATAAATAAGGGACCCATGTTACCTTACTCTCATCACATTTATTTTTCACCAACAGAATTTTGTGATAAGTATTTGTGATGATTTGGGGAAACTATAAGCATTGAAATATAATTCCTAGACTTAAGTTTTTATGATGTTTCTGATTATTAATGGCCTTTTTATAGCTAGGAATTATGATAGAACAGGGAGATAGAGCCTGGTCCTACCAATTCTTGACAGCATATATCAAGAGAAAGCTGGGATCCATATGGGAGAACAGATGATTTTCTTAAAACCACCATGTAGAGCTGCGCCCAAAAATAAATTTTATATTATGTAGGTGTAGTTTTACAACCATAATGCTTAGCTCATGAGGAATAAAAGGAAAACAGTTTATTCTGGAAATAATGTGGCTGCTGTATTGTAGTTTAGCTTTGTAGCATGTAGTTTAGCTAAAAATTTTTATGTGACATTTCCAAAATATTTTGGGAGTATTGTAGTCCTCAATGGAAAATTTAGGAAGTTATGAAGATGTTTTTATATAAATTTGTGGTTCACTTTTCAAATACGGTTCTTTATATCACTTGTTCTTTAGTAAGTCAACGAGGGACTATGTTTCTAGAAAAGCTTTTAAGGCAACTTAACTACAGTTTCATGATTTTCAATGAATAAAACACCAAATTTGGCTTTTACATGGTGCATGTAATGTGTTGATTTGTGAGTATATCCCATGGCTATCTTTGACTGAAAGGTAAGTTAGTTAAGAATTCAGAGCTGCCTTCCAAGAAAAAGACCATCTAAAGCCCTAGTGCATTGTTTCTGTTAAAGAAAACACATTTATTTATTAATGTATAAAACAGTTTCTTAGGTTTTATATAGAACTTATTAAAAATATATGGCTTTAGATCATTGAATCAGAGTCTTCTCTTTTGTCCTTGAGGAGTTTTTCCACCTTAATATAGTAGTTGTGATCTTAAAAAAAAGTGGTTTAAAAAATTCTTTTTCTCACTGCAAATCATATGTTTCGTTATTTCAACTTTTCATGCCTTTATCACTTTGTAGAATTGAAATTTTTGTGGACCATGAGATTTTTCACATTTCTGAAGAATTATTATGACTCAAAAAAAGCAAGAGAAATCCAAATCTCAAAACTTATTTTGGAAGTTTACAAAATGAAAAAGTGAATAAATTTTAAGGAACAAATGTTCTCATTTTTCTAGTAAACTAAATATCAAATCAAATAACTTTTATGAAATATTTTACCATTTTCATTTATTATTAGCATACTTAAATAATTCATTTCCAGATGGGCAAAACACATTGTCAGAAATATTACTTATTCAAAATAAAATAATTGCTAAGAAAAATATTTGCATGAGTCTATTATATGATCCAGTAGCCACAGAACTCTGAAGTACTTCTGAGAGATATATCAGCATGGGATATGTTTGCTAATAGAGTTTATTCAGTTTCTCACTGAAATATCTAGAATAAAAATTAATAAAAATATAATCCTGTAATTTATAACAATGAAACTAATAACAAATCTGTTTCTAACATAGGAGGTGAATGGCCATATAATACAAAGCCTATTGTGCTACAGTGAGAACATTGGTTAGTGGTTTAGGCTTATCATGCTGTGTATGAAACAGCACCAAACCTTCTAACCTCAGGAAAATTGAAAGATTCTTAGAAATTTACTCAGTGTCTCAGACATCAGGGTTTCGGTCAATTAAAATTTCTAGCTATCATCTCTTTTCAGCAAAGATACTGCCTTTTGAAAATGACAGATGATTCTTTGGCCATTTGAAGTAATTCTCTTTACAGTCTGATGGAAGGAGCATTTGTTGAAGACTTCATAAATAAAGCTCTAAAGGGGAAAAAGAAAATAAATGTTTTGGTTAATGACATGTTGGATATTGTAAATTTTACTTTATTCATTTTATAAATAATAATTGGAAATTGTGGGAGCAGGAGCAAATCTTAAACCATCCAAGATAAGTAAAATTTCTCTATAACTTCTAGGGCACAGGAAGTAGACTAGAAGGTGTGAATGAACTGGTCCTCCACCCCCAACATGAAAAGACATTTAGTTTTGTTTATTGTTTTGTTTTGTTTCTTTAGTTTTTCAGCTCCTATGTAGAAATGAGACAGCCCAAGGAAAAATCCATGCCTGTTGTCTGTTAGCAAACATTCGATCAGAAAATTTATTTCCTGGTCAAACAAAGACAACCGACATGGGTATTAGGAAACATTTTCTTGCAGCATCATAAGGGAAGGTAAAGTTATATGAAATATTGATAAGAAAGATACAAGGGAAAAGAAGTTGAGAATAAATGAGACCCAAATTAGACAAATGACAATACACTGAGATAAAAAGTGAATCATGGGAGGAAGAAGAAAGGATTGCACCTGCATTAAAATTGATACTACCTGACAAAGGAAAAATAAATAAATAAATGAAATTGATATTCACGACAGAGTTAAAAAGGAATAAAAATAATTCAGGGTAATCAAAAGAGAAATTCTCCTACAATGTAGGTAGAAAAAAACCCCACAAAGATGTGGAAATGATGATAGTGAACTTGCACATACAGAAGTCATATAACAACTGTAACAAATTAAATCTAGGGAAAGTGGAAAGTATAGCTGAAAGAAACAAATATCATGTGTCCATTCTTGTTCTAATAACTTAACGCATACTAATTGAATTCTCACAAAATGCTACAAGGTAGTTACTGATATCATTATATTTACTTTACAAATAAGGCACAAAAATAACCAAAAGAGGGTAAGCAATACAAAAACTAAAACATAGTGGGGACAGGATTGTAACTCAGGTTCAAGTACAGCCCTCCTTCAAGAACTTTCTATTGGAAAGATGTATATTTTTGTATTTAAGTTTTTTGTGTATGAACAAAGGATAGGATGGCCATAGTAAAGACCTGCAAGTGTACTATAAAATTAATGCAATACAAAAAACAAAAATAAAAAGTTTCTCCCTTGAGTTTTTTGGAAATTTTCAGTTTTCAGGTATTATATTTACCCAGGTACACATGCATACACTCATGCATGTATGTATATGTGTGTGGGTATGTGCATATATTTACATATAAATGGGCATAGATATGCATGTGTGTGTGCATGTGTGTGTTGTGGCGAGGGAGAAAGAGAAACATAATATTTATAGGAGAAAGAAAAAATATTTCTTCATGTATTACCTTACATCCGTGGCAAGCCCCCTTTTTAGTCACAGAATGGAGATTGAACAATAATAAGGAAAATTTTCCTTATACCATTGTAAGGTGGTTATTTTCCCTCCTAAAAATATAAGACAAATAAATTACCTAGAAAGTTTATAACAAACTAAATCACCCATTAAATCAATGAATTACAGTCCTTATAAAATAGAATTATCTTTTTATTTTTAGGGATTTCTATCGTTACACAGAGATTGCTGCTTTTATCATTCATTTTGGGAACAAAATATATTTACATGCAAATAAATGACAGTTTAACAGAGGTTTTTTATCTGCAAATTATTGTTGAGGGACCATATTCAGTAATAACAATAACTGAGATGAGTGGCTTATGCTTTGATGTCTCAGAAAATTCGGCTTCAAATCTTGACTTTGACACCCTTTGACTGATGCTGGTCATGAATTTTAATATCTTTAGGTGTCAGATTCTTCCTCAATAAAAAAGTGTGATATTCACTCATCAACGTAATAATTGTTAATATTATATAAATACATTTTACATTTCCTAATGATACTCTTTAACGATATGTCAAGCATAAATGTAACAAATGCATTCTATGTACCAGACACTATTTGAAGTGATAATACTTAAATTAATATTATAAAATTCTTTCTATTATTATTATTGCTTTACAGATGAGAAGACTTAAAAAGAGAGAGATTAAGTGACTTGTTCAAGGTCACTTATTTAGACTCAAATCTGAATTTATGGTTCCTAACATAACTTTCCCTAATTTGTTTTTTTTTTTTTTTTTGAGAGGAATAGAAAGTCAGATGTTGCACAACTTTAAGGCACAAACGGGATGCTTCCATTTCCTGTTCAGCCTTAGCGAAGAAATAAATGGGAAAAATGAGTGTTAGCAGTGTGAACAAGGTATGAGATTAGTGGACAAAAAACAGCAACTTGTATTCAAGTTTGTTGAACTCATTCATTTGACTGAGAAAATCCTAAATTGGGTTAACTAAATTTGATATGAATTGACTGTAATTGCATATTTGAATTTGGAGCTTGAGGTGAATCGTTACCACCTACTATTTTTCGTCATCAAATCATCAGAAATTTTTATAGCTTTTGTTAAGGGATTCAGTAGGGGAAGGAAAACAAATATAAAGAAAAAACTTTTATTTAACACTAAACTTTCTTAATACTGTTTTGGATTAATATTTTATAATAACATTAAGAATTGAAGATGGTTTCACTAATTTTTTTTTCTAGAAATAAACGTCATATGAACGACAAATAAATCTGTCATTTCTTTCACTTTTTCTGGTGAATGGGTTCATTTCCATAATATTTCAAAGAGCCAAATAATTTATAAATTATCTATATGTATACATAATTATATTCCCTCTACATTTCTGACTCTGTAAATATTTCCCTGATCTTTCCTTCATAGTAACAACTTCCTTTAAAAAAAAAATAAGTAGCAATAGATTGATGGCTATTTAAATAGAAAATCAATAGATTAATATTCTGACCAGTCATTCCACCAATAAAGTCAACTAATTAGACATTTTCTGAAAGATGCATTTGGGTTGGCTAGAGATGTGACTTCTTAAACATAAACTTTTGGGGGGTAGAGACCTTCTCTGTCTTTTACTATAATATCACTAGTGCCTAAGAAAGTGCCTGTCTCATCATATGTGACAAGTAAATATTTGTTTGATTGATTTAAACACTATTAGGCTGGCTTGAACATTTCGGCATTATGCCTAATTGTGTGTTTGTGCATTAAAATCCTCTATATAGTTGGGTGAGAAAAGCTTTCTGTGTATTTGATGAGATTCTTGAACTATTTGGAATCTTCAGGACCACTGAACAAAGTTCTCATCAATATCCCTTGATATAGTAAACCACTAATCTTGCAGAAGAGAAATTGATTTTGGCCTATGTTTGGGATTCCAATATACAGGCATATATTTGATGAGAGGAGGAGTAGGAGAGATAAATAATTTATTAGGAGAAATTTGCCACAAGTGAAGTCATCTGACAGAGTGGTTCAGATTGTGCAGTGCAGCATAAATCTCAGAGGGTTATAATAGGGATAAGATGAAGCAGTATCTACATGTCTCTGATTCAACTCACCCAACAGATTTTTGTTTCCCCTCCCCTTCATCCTCCATTAATTAACCCTTCTAGGAAATGTCTATATGATCTGGGTAAAAAGGAACTGAGTCACTAAGGACCTAAAGCACGCTGTGGAGACTCCCTCTAAAACAGAGAAGAGAGGATTATTATCCATATAACCAGAGTAGTGAGGGAAAAAAGCAACATATCTAAAAGCGCGAAGAAGTTGTGCTAGTAGTGCAGGAAACCGCTTGTGGACAGAGGGAAGCGAAGTCAGCAGTCCACCAAAAGTTGTTTATAGGATAAATACACTCACACACAGTAACAAAGAAAAAGCCATTGAATATGCCAGCAGATACAAAACACAGAAACAATAGAGATGTGAGCAGCAATCATGACTATATGAGGGAAACCCCTTGACCATATCTATTTACCCCCTTACCTCACTTTCCTATGGCCCCCTGTAGCTCCCCCTACCACCATTATTCTTCCATGACCATATTCTCGCTTGTAGGAGTGGAGAAAAGCTCTTCCGAACTTTTTCTAAAAAATGTGGGAATAAATTTGAGAATTTTTCAAAGACTAGTAGTTTTACTACCCCACAACTTATGAGCATCACACTTTAGATAATCAGGAAGACATTTGATTGTTTGTCTATTGGCATATCTATTTTCTGTCTGTTTCAGAAATTATTTAGTACTTCAGGAGTGAAAATGTCAATGTAAATTGGGCGGGGTGATTTGGAATCATGGCAATCTTTGATAAAACTATAACTAGTTTTGTTTTCAAAATCATCAGCAGGATGATTGAAATGTGGGTTCTCAGAGATTATATTATATTTTCACGATGATCTTTTATGACCTTTTACCTTCTAAGTCTCTTTGTACATGTGAATAATGGGAAACCTATGGTTGGTTCTATTCCTGTTATAATAGAGAATATTGAACTGTGAAGTTTTATAGCTAAAAGTTATTGTTTTATGAGGCATTGTGGAGCATATATTAGTTTAGGAAATAGTACTTCAGCTATAGTGATTGAAATACTTGGCATTAGGTTGATATTACACTTGATGTGTAAGTCTATCCCTGGGGAGTTGACACAAACCTCTCCTAAAATTAACACAGATAAATGTAATTTTTCCAGGTGCATACACTGTAAATAATTGCACATAATAAATATATCTTCCTTCCTATTTCCTACTTGTTTTCTTTTAATCTTGGATTAAAAATGCTAAATTTTAATGTTATTTACATATTTCTTACTTTGAATGATAGAAGAAAACCAATTGAGAATAATTTTGTTTTGATTTTAATTTACTATTGTAAGACTAAATTTTCAAGCAATTATCCTGAGTACTTTTGTATTTATTAAAATCCATGAGTGTACAGTTTACGTGAAAATAACAACTTCTTCACTTCTCTTTGGGATAAAGAATCAACTTTTTGAAGCTGGCACATTGAGTTTTTGTAGCGTGTTGACGTATATACGTATTCAAAACTAATGGTTCTGCTTGGAGCTGGAAAAACCAATTTATTAGAGTAGTACTCTAATAAAGTAGAAAAATATTTACAAAGAAAGATCATCAAGTTCATTTGAATTAGCTAGAAATTTTACTTATATTTTTGTATGTTTTGGTTAGTACATAACTAGACTGTGTTCCTTTCCTTCTATTATTTCCATCAAAAAAGAAAAAAAAAAACCTAAATGTCTATGAAGAGCCAAGGTTTATTCACATCATAAATATTCTGGAGAAAATTAACATAATTTCAAAAATTGAAAGCTTAGAGTCACTTTTTCCTAATGAAAAATATTCTGAAGTATGAAATCTAGAGTGCTGTGTTAAATATTTGTGACTAATATCATAATGATTGATTAGGCATTTCATATAAATGTTTGATAGTTATTAAATGTAGTTGGTAGCCTTAAAAGTGGTCAACTGACTTTAATAAAAATGCTAAATGTAGTAAGGGAGATTCCTATATTTGATAGGAATAACAGAGAATGTTCCTTTAAGTCTCTTTATTTAAAATGTAATGAAGGCTGGACAAGGTGACTCATGCCTGTAATCCCAGCACTTTGGGAGGCTGAGGCAGGTGGAACACCTGAGGTCAGGAATTTGAGACCAGCCTAACCAACATGGCAAAATCCCCCATCTGCCAAAAATACACACACACACACACACACACACACACACACACACACACACACACACACAAATTAGCTGAGTGTGGTGGCACATGCCTGTAATCCCAGCTACTTGGGAGGCTGAGGCAGGAGACTCACTTGAACACAGTAGGCAGAGGTGGCAGTGAGCCAAAATCGTTCCAGCCTGGGCAACAAAAGTGAAACTCCATCTCAAAAAAAAAAAAAGGAATGAAAAGTAACTTATATTATCCAAGTCTAAGGTTAGCAAAAATTTAACTAATTAAAACCAAAATTGATCATTATATTAAAATAAAATTTTTAATAATATCTTTGAGAATATCTGATATAGGTCGATATACATTATTTCATTTAGTTATTATAACAAATGAAAAAACTGAGTTTCATAAATGTCTAGAATTTGCCAAATTATGTTAGGTAAAAAGTTTGGATATGAATCTAAGATTTTCTGATTCCAAAAACTAAGCAATTGTTTTTGTTTTGTTTTTCCTTGATTAAAAATGAGGGAAGCTTATGAAAAATTTGGAAATAAAACTAAAACCTTTTAAAAAGGATGCAGAAATGTAGAATTGGGGAGAGTTAAGAGTGGACATTTAGTCAATTTGCCCTCAAAAGACTTGAGTCCAAGATCATATAAGATGTGAGCTCTACTCAATATCAGAATCTCCTTGAAACTCAAATTCTTTCTCTGAAGAAAAAAAAAAAAAAAGAAATAAAAAGATCATTTCTGCCATGTACACAAGATTTCTGTTTGCAGATGGGAATAATTTATGTGTTAAGTACATGTAAGAAAACACAGCTATTATGATATGGAAACTAGGAGTGAAATATGAGGCATTTGTGCCTTTTCTGAAATGGTAAAAAAAAAAAAAAAATCTCATTTAGTCTCTTCTCTCCTTCTTTTACTTCTTCCCCCATTCAAAAATAAATTTGTATATACAGGGTGAAGTTAAAGTCGACATAATGTCTGCAGTAGAGGAAGAAAATGAGACACTGAAACAAAATGCAATTAATATCCAAGAAAAGGAAAAGAAAAAAAAGAACATGATAACTGTGATTTTTACCACCTTCTATTTCATTACATCTTGACAAAACATTATTTAAATGTCAAATATAGTATCATGCAGAAGTAGAACTGCTACACTAATGCTGATCAATAATGATTTAAGAGCGGAAAGAGTCAATACAGTATAATGCACCAATCATATAGTAAAATAGAGCAATGTATGAATACTTTCTGGAGTAAAGTGTGTGTTACAGATGCATTGTGTGGAATAACGGCATTTAATAACAACTTGGAAAGCAATGGGAAGGCTGATTATTGCTTTATAATTAAATAATAAAATAATTAACGTAAGGGGCCGGCACGGTGGCTCATGCCTGTAATCACAGCAATTTGGGAGACTGAGGTGGGTTGATCGATCACCTGAGGCCAGGAGTTCGAGACCAGCCTGGCTAACATGGCGAAACTCCGTCTCTACTAAAAATACAAAAATTAGCCGGGCATGCTGGTGTGTGCCTATAATCCCAGGTACTTGAGAGGCTGAGTCATGAGAGTCGCTTGAACCCGGGAGGAGGAGGTTGCAGTTAGCAGAGATCATGCCACTGCACTCCAGCCTGGGTGACAGAGTGAGATTCCATCTCAAAAAGAAATTAAAAAAATAATAATAATGATAAAATAAAGTAGTTAACGTAAGGGATGTAGTCTGCAAGGAATTTATTATTGTAACTGGCAACAGATACCTGACATTTAAAAACTATTTACTTTATAAATTCTTTCTAATCATGCAAAGAGGGAAATGAAGAGAGATATAACTTCATTTTCAGAAAAATGAGGTGACCGAAATTTCCTTGACTGACTAAAGGTCACCAGTGCTGCGAGGGATCCCAGGCAAGAATGCTGATCTTGATGAATAGTGCAGGTCATAACTGCTCTCAGTTCAGAGAGAAGGTAAGAAAATGTTGCCATTACGTCCTTTAGGTGAGGGTTTTCTTATTTTGGCACAGGAACTTAACATGATTGTTAAGCACAGGGGGTGCAGTAAGAAGAAATTTGAATTCTTATGTTTGTTACATGATTGGTGACCTCAGCTATGATTTTGTGTTGGTTTTTCTTCACTCACATGTAAGAGAGTAGTACACATATTTAAACTGTGTATGCAAAATACTTGGCAAAATACCAGTATATGTTAATTCTAAATAAACAATCGTTATTTTTATTAATGCTTTTATTTATATTTTTCAACAATTCTATAATGATTCTGCCCTTTAAACCAATATATTTGATGACAAGTGCCATACCTGTTTCATCCATATCCTTTAATAGCTGCTTAAAATATCTGGTGAATAAACAAATAAATATATGGGTAGATGAAATTTATTTTAGAACATATCGTAAGGGAGAAAGCTGTATAACATTATATGAAAATTTAAGCCAAATTTCTCGGCCCAGAACTGTTATCTCTAGTTTAGAACTCTAGAAATGTATCATCTCTTTCCTGAGATCTTTCTTTGTAACAAGAATTTGTAAGGCTGAAATTCTACAGATAAGAGGATACCTTCCACAGGATGAAATTGACTCAATCTTTGGCCCTTTATTGTACATAGTATAGGATCTATATTAGCCTTGCTTTTAAAATTCAGTAATCTCCTGTAATCTATTACTTCAAAGACGTGTCATGGTTTGCATATTCAGCAGCATTCTTTCCAAGAAATAAAAAAAAGATTCAGTTTGTGTTATATGAACAGTATATTTGGAAGATGAGAAATCAATACATGTAAATTCATTACATCCTCCTTCCAAACTAACCATTAAATGAAAGAGATTAATAAAATAAAATTGAAATAGCATATAATCTTTAGGTGTATTTCAGCAGTGAAATTTGACATAATTCACCAACTTTCTCATGGCGTTTTCTTTCTGCATTTTATAACTTAGTCTGATGTTCATTTGGATAAATTTAGAAAGCTAATGCCTCATTTTATGCAGCTGAAGTGTAAGATTAAGTAGAGTAGAAACCTTGCTAATTATCACTTTTCTGATCTACACACCTGATACTTCTTGCAAAGAGTTTTTAGCAAATATTAAAAAGAGGTCATATATCAAAGCATTATTTTTATATCTCCACATTTAAGTAGAAATTTGAAAATATATATGTACATTTAATGTTTTAACAAATACCTTTAGTGTACGCATAACATAATGTCACTGATTAAATATAACTTCAAGAAATAAATTGTTAGGAAATATTTTATATGATCTCTCTCTGTTGTTTTTAGTCCTTTCCACCACAATACATTTCCTTATGTATTTCTGAAACTTTCCTTAGGGCTGTCTAGATGGCCATTAGCTAGGAAGATGTCCAACTATAACCCCAAAGAAACTTGGCACAGAGAGTGCTTTGATGCAGCTCTGCTTTTGATTTTATCTTTGAAAATAGAATATTTAAATAGAAAAAGAAGAAGTAATAGATGTTCATCTGACAATGGGAAAGTGACATAGATTTTTTCCAGCTCTATTAAGGTATAATTGAAAAATAAGTTATATATATATATATAGAAGATGTACAATGTGATGTTTTTATATACATATACAATGTGAAATAATTACCACAATAGGGTAATTAACATACCCATCACCTCACATAGTTACCTTTGTGTGTATACATGTGTGGTGACAATATATAAGACTTACTCTCTTAGCAAATTTCAAATACAATCCTCCCTTGATATTGAACATTGCGATTGGTTCTAGGACCCTTGACAGATACCAAAATGCACAGATGTTCAATACCCTTCTATAAAATGGTGTAGTAGTTGCATATTACGTAGGCATAGCCTCTTGTAACTTTAAACATCTCTAGAATACTTATAATACCTAATGAAATGTAAATGTTCTGTAAATACTATAATTATTACATTGTATTTTTATTTGTATTCATTTTTGTTGCATTGTTATTTTTGTTCTTGTTTTGAGTGTTTTGGATCTGCAGTTGGTTGAATCTGTAAATGTGGAACCTATGGATATGGAGGGACAAATGTATACCTCACATTATTATTAACCCTAGCCATCCGGTCTCCAGAATTTATTCAACTTATAACTGAGAGTTTGTACTCTTTGACCAACATTTCCTCATCTCCCTCTTACCCACCCTATCCCATCCCACAGCCCCTGGTAAGTTATCCTTCTACTCTTTTCATCTATGAGTTAAACTATTTTAGATTCCACATATGAGATCATGCAGTATTTGTCTTTCTGTGTCTCGTTTATTTCATTTAGTATAAATTGTCCTGATTCTTCTATTTTGTTACAAATAACAGCATCTCCTTCTTTTTAAGGTTGAATAACTTTCTTTGATAGATGATATATATATGTGTGTGTGTGTATGTGTATATATATGCATATATATGTATGTGTGTATATATATATGATGGAATACAGGTCACATCCATAATGGAATCTTATTCATCCATATATCCATATGTATTTCACATATTTTCTTTATTCATTCATCCATCAACGAACACTTAGTTTATTTTCATATCTTGGCTATTGTGTATAATGCCATTATAACATGAGAATGCAAATATCTCTTCAAGATAGTGATTTTATTTTCTTCTATTATATAGCCAGTAGTGAGATTCCTTGCTCACGTGATAGTTCTATTATTAATCTTTTTAGAAAATTCCATACTACTTTTCATAATGGCTATATTAATATGTATTCCCATAAACAATCTATAAAGATCACCTTTTCTCCATATCCTTTCTAACACTTGTTATCTTTTGGATTTTTTTATGACCACTAGCTGTGGTGGTTAATATTGAGTTTCAACTTGATTGGATTGAAGAATGCAAAGTATTGTTCCTGGATGTGTCTGTAAGAATGTTGCCAAAGGAGATTAACATTTGAGTCTGTGGACCAGGAGAGGCAGACTCACTTTCAATCTGGGTGGCATTTTCCAAAATATAGTTGGTTATTATCCAAAATATATAAGCTAATCAACTGCCAGCACAGCTAGAATAAAGCAGGATGAATAAGTCGGAAACAGCAGACTAGCTGAGTCTTCTGACCTGTTTTTCTCCCTTGATGAATGCTTCCTGCCCTTGAACATCAGACTCCAAGTTCTTCAGCTCTTGGACTCTTGAACTTAAACCAGTGATCTGTCAGGGGCTCTCGGGCCTTTGGCCACAGACTGAAGGATGCACTGTTTGTTTCCCCACTTTTGAGCTTTTGGGACTCCGGCTGGCTTCCTCACTCCTCAGCTTGCAGATGGCCTATTGTGGGACTTCACCTTGTGCTCTTGTGAGTCAACTCTCCTGATAAACTCCTCTTCATGTATACATATATCCTATTAGTCCTGTCCCTTTAGAGAACCCTGACAAATATAGTGTTCTAACACATATAAGGGATATCTCATTTTGATTTGATTTGCATTTGCCTGATGATTAGTGATGTTTCGCATTTTATTATTATTATTTTTTTGAGATGGAGTCTCGCTCCATTTCGCAGGCTGGAGTGTAGCAGTGTGCTATCAGCTCACTGCAACCCCCACCTTCCGAGTTCAAGCAATTCTCATGCCTCAGCCTCCCAAATAGCTGGGATTACAGGTGCACACCACCATGACTGTCTACTTTTTGCATTTTTGGTAGAGACGGGTTTCTCCATGTTGGCCAGGCTGGTCTCGAACTCCTGACCTCAGGTGATCCACCTGCCTCAGCCTCCCAAAGTGCTGGGATTACAGGCATGAGCCACCATGCCTGGCCCTACTACCTTTTCTATATACCTGTTGGACATTTGTAAGGATTTTAAAAATATATCTATTAAAGTCCTTTGCCCATTTTTAAATCAGGTTTTTCCACTGAGTTGAATGAGTTACTTATATATTTTGGATAATAGCCCCTTAACAGATATGTGTGGTTTACAGATATTTTCTCTCATATTGCAAGTTGATATTGTAATATATTATAACAAAATGAAAATGTAACTTACAATATTATAAGAATTTATAATTTGAGTTTTTTTGCTAAAGTCTTGAATCCATTTTGTGTTGATTTTTATGTATGGTATAAAATAAATATCCAATTTTATTCATTTACCTGTTACTATCTCATTTTCCCAAAACCATATAATAAAGTGACTATTTTTTTCAATGTGTGTTCTTTAAGACTTGAATATTAGCTGGCCATACATGGGTGAGTTTATTTATTTCTGTGCTTTCTATTTTGTTCCATTTGTCTTTATGTCTGTTTTTATACCAGTCCCATACAGTTTTGATTACTATAGCTTTGTAATATGATTTTAAATTAGGAAGTGTGATGCCTCCAGGTTTGTTCTTCTTGCTTGAGGTGCTTTAACTCGTCTGGGCTTTTCTGGTTCACATAAATTTGAAAAGTATATTTTCTATTTCCATAAAAAATACCATTGAAATATTGATAGGGATTGCATTGAATCTATAGACTACTTCATGTAGTATGGACATTTTGACAATTTTAATTATTCTTTTTTTTTTTTTTTTTTTTTTTTTGAGACGGAGTCTCGCTCTGTCACCCAAGCTGGAGTGCAGTGGCCGGATCTCAGCTCACTGCAAGCTCCGCCGCCCAAGTTTACGCCATTCTCCTGCCTCAGCCTCCCGAGTAGCTGGGACTACAGGCGCCTGCCACCTCGCCCGGCTAGTTTTTTGTATTTTTTTAGTAGAGACGGGGTTTCACCGTGTTAGCCAGGATGGTCTTGATCTCCTGACCTCGTGATCCGCCCGTCTCGGCCTCCCAAAGTGCTGGGATTACAGGCTTGAGCCACCGCCCCCGGCCGACAATTTTAATTATTCTTATCCATGAACATAGAACATCTTTTCATTTATGTGTGTCTTATTTAGTTTCTTTCATCAATATTTTACAGTTTTCAGTGCACCAATTTTTCACCTCCTAGGTTAATTTATAAGTATTCCATTTATGATACTATTGCATATGGAATTTTTTTTTTTTTTTTTTTTTTGGAGACGGAGTCTCGCTCTGTCGCCCAGGCTGGAGTGCAGTGGCCGGATCTCAGCTCACTGCAAGCTCCGCCTCCCGGGTCTACGCCATTCTCCTGCCTCAGCCTTCCCAAGTAGCTGGGACTACAGACGCCCGCCACCTCGCCCGGCTAGTTTTTTTTTTTTGTATTTTTTAGTAGAGACGGGGTTTCACTGTGTTAGCCAGGATGGTCTCGATCTCCTGACCTCGTGATCCGCCCGTCTCGGCCTCCCCGAGCCACCGTGCCCGGCCAGCATATGGAATTTTTTAAATTTCTTTTTTGAATAGTTCATTGTGAATGGATAGCAAGTTACTGATTTTTGAATCTTCATTTTTTATACTGCAATGTTACTCTTTCATTTATTAATTCTAACAAGTTTTTTTAATAGAGTTTTTTTTTTTTTTGTTTTTTGTTTTTTTTTTTAAACTCTTGTGGTTTACAGATAAGGACAATTTTACCTTTTCCAATTTGGATGCTATGTATATATGTATGTATGTATTTATTTGCCTAGTTGCTCTAGTGAACACTTTCAGTACTATGCAAAATAGAAGTGCCAAGGGTGGGCATCTTTTCCTAGTTCCTGATCTTATAGAAAAGCTTTCAGTTTCTTGTACTATGTGGGTATTAGCTGTGGGCTTTTCACATATAATCTTTATCATGGTGAAGTTAATTCTTTTCATACTCATTTTGTTAGAGTTTGAATAAATATTGAGTTTTGTCAAAGGCTTTTCCTGCATCTATTGAGTTGATCATGTAACTTTTATCTTCCATTCTCCTACTATGATGTATTAAATTAGTTGATTTGCATAAGTGAAACCATCCTTGTGTTCCAGAGATAAATACTTCTTTAGCATGGTGTATGATCTTTCATATGTTGTTTAATTTTATTTTCTAGTATTTTATTGAGGACTTTTGCATCTATTTTCATAAGGGGTATTGGCTTGTAGTTTTATTTTCTTGTAGTGTCTTCATGTAATTTTGATATCAGGGTGATAACAGCCTAATAGAATAATTCTGGAAGTTTTCCCTCTTCATTTTTTATTTAAAAAATTTAATCAATATTTATATTAATTCTTGAATGTTAGGTAGAATTTATCTGTGAAGTTATATGCCCCTGGGCCTTTCTTTGCTAGGAGACTTCAGTTACTAATTCAATCCTCTTATTGTATCTATCATTTAATATTCTATTTCTTCTTGATGTAGTTTTAAGTTACAAGGAAATTATCAACTTCTCTTAAATTATCCAGCCTGTTGGCATATGATTGTTCATAGTAGTCTCTTATGATCCTCTTTGATACAGAGGGATCATTGTAATGTGTTTTCTTTAATTTATGACTTTAAATCTTCTTCCTCTTTTTAAATCTAGCTATAGGTTTGTCAATTTTGTTGATCTTTTCAGAAACCAATTAATTTTATAAAAAATCTGTATTTGTTGTGATCTATCCTGGAGAATGTTATGCATACACTTAGAAAGAATGTTTAATCTTCTGTTGTTTGGTGGAAAGTCTCTATGTGTGTTGGGTCCATTTGGCTTACAGCATTGTTCAAGTCAGTTGTTATTCTCTTCCCTTTGAGTCTGGATATTATATACATTATTGTAAGTGGGGTATTGAAGTCCCCTACTATCATTTTATTGCTTTCTTCAAGTCTATCAATATCTGCTTTACAGGTGTTATAATGTTGACCACTTATATAATTACTGTATCTTCCTGTTGAAATAACCATTTTTTTTTTTTTTATTACATAGTGACCTTCTTTGTTTCTAGAGACAGGTTTAGACTTGAAATATGGTTGTTTGAAACAAAATATGCCCCCTTCTGCTTTCTTTTTGTTACCATTTGCTTGAAATCTCTTTTCCTATCTCTTTATTTTCAGCCTATGCGTGTCTTTGAATCTAAAGTGAGTCTATTCTAGACAGCATATCTCTGGATCATGTTTTTTAATTAATTAATTAATTTATTTTTTTTTTAATATCCATACAGTCACTATATAGCTTTTGATTGGTGACTTTAATTCATTTCCACATAAGGAAATAATTGATAAGTGGAGGACTTTCCTTTTTATCATTTTGTTAATTGTTTTCTATTTTGAAATCATTTTACTACCTTAATCTGTATATGTCTTTGTGTTTATCTTCACCAGTGATATTTGTGTTTTCAAATCCTTATATGATGCTGCTTAGCATGGTTTTGTTTCAATTTGAAGAACTCCAGCAAGTATTTATGGTAAGGAAGATTTAGTGGTGAAACTCTCTTATTTTTTGTTGTCCTGGGAAGACTATCTCTGCTTCGTTTCAAAATAATAATTTTGCCAAATGTAGTATTTATAGATGGCAATATTTTTCTTTCAGTACTTTTTGTCGGACTTCTAATTTTGTTTATGTATTATTTTGCTGATTTCATTGAGTTTTCTGTCTGAGTTGTTGTATAGCTCACTGGCTTTTAAAAAAAGATTCTGTTGAATTCTTTGTTCATAATTTATAAATCTCTACTTCTTTGGAGTTGGTGACTGGAAAATTCTTGTGTTCTTTTGGTGATGTCATTTTTCCCTGATTTTTTTGTGTTTTTTTAAGGCTTGTGCTTGCCTTAATGTCTGTGCATTTTAAGAATCAATCACCCCTCCAGACTTTACTGACTTGTTTTGGTAGGGAAAGACCTTCATTTATGAATGAGTGCAAGGATGCTGGTTATGAAAGTGTGGTGATTCCAGCATCTGAGCGTAGTGTCTCTGCAGCTCTGTCAGCGGAAGTCAGCATCAGTGAAAACTGCATGAATTCTTGGCTACCAAGGCTGCAGCTTTCTGCAGCAGCAGTGAGAACTGTTGGGGTCTTCAGCTGGAAATTTGCTGGGGTCTATCTGATCTCTTTTTCCCCGTGGCATCATCAAATCATGGTCAAGGTCTCTCTTGGTGTCAGGTTCACATGACAGGACATTTACAATGGCAGTGGCATCAGCAGATCATGTGTGGGAGTCAATGAAGTAGTCATGGAACTGATATCTGAAACCGAGTGTGAGGCTGCCCTCTGCACTGGTGGCACTGGTATCTAGATTGCAGGTGTTCCCACTGTGCAGTGGCACAACTGTGTCAGGTATGGGTGCTTGTAAAGCGTTCTTAGAGCTGTGGTCTGAAGCATGGGCAAGCACAGAGCACCTATGACTTTGGGTCCGTGGCAAACATGCTTATAAAAGGGTTGAAGAGGGAGTGTCCCAGCCCCTTGGTGGTGCAGTATAACTCCATTCCAAGGAGAGCACAGCAGTGTCTCCTTCTCTGGGGGTCCACGGCGGCTAAAACAGTTGTTGATTTTCTCAGTGACAAAAGCTGCTAGGTTCTTCTGTGGAGTGGCAGTGAAAATCATAAGGTTCTTTGCAGTGAAAAGACGTGGGGTTCCACAGCAGCAATTGAGATTCGCAGCAGGGAAGACTACTGGGGTCCTCTGCAGAGGCACTGCAAACCATGTTGTCACATACTACATGACTGACAGCAATCAATTCCACTCATCTTCTTTGTTTCTAACAACTCCAAGTATCTCAGTTGTGCCAATCTCTCTAGTATTTTGGGTGGGGTGAAATCCAAGTAAATCTTTCATGAAGTACCAAAAATACTGTGGAAGCTGGTCACTCACCTTGTTCTTCTTTTTCCCCACAAAGTCCCTACTTGAGGTTGAGGAGATGCTTCTAGGCTCTGAGTAAATTGGCCTGTGAACGGGATTATGCAGGCAGAATAAAACTGTTCTTCCTGCCCTTTCTGTGTGGTCATGCTTGTTCTCTTCTCCATTGTGTAACCAGACTACTGAGTTTTCTCAGAGCTATTTTTGTTTATGGATGGCTATCTAATCATAGTTTTTTTTCTTTTATCCTTTTGTGTGTGTGTGGTGGTGGGGAGGGGGCGGGGTGGGGCAGGGAGTGAAACGAAGAACAGGATCTCCTGCTCTGCCCTATTTCTGACATCCCTGTAATCGGTCTGTTTTCATTACTTTTTTCCAGGCATTTGCTTTATCTTAGGTGTTTGGTTATTTTACTTTGATATGCTGAAGAGTGGCTTCCTGTTTTATGTTTTGCTTCCAGGTCAATGTGCATATTACACATCCCCCAATTTCTAATGGTAAATACTAATTTTCTTCTAAATTTTGTACAAAATAAATTAATATAGTCACAGTCTTTTAAGAAAAAAAAATCGTAAAGACCATAAAGCTAATAATTAAAGCCATTAATTTTATTATCTTTTTCAAATCACTTTTCTTACAGAAGTAATCACAGTTTACATTTTGATATTTCTACTCCCAGATTTTTTTCTGCTGCTTTATGAGCATGTGTGTGTATAGATGTCTACATTATTGATGTGCTGAATAATTTATATGGAATACTTAGCTTTTTTTGCTGTTATTCATGTTTTAAATATTTTTTCAAATCTTAAGCTTTTATTTCGCTTTTAACTTATTTTTTATTTAACTTGATCTATCTTTTGATAAATATTTGCATTGTTAATTTAATCAAATACATTAATTTGTTTCCAATTGTGAATTTTGACATAGTGTTTTAATTAGAATAAAAGCTTTTTCACATAATGATTATAAAATTTCTCATATAATTACTCTTAAATTCTATATGATATAATTTTTGTTTTGTTTATATAAAATAAAAATTTTGGTATTTACTTTTGTGCACTTTGTGAGTTTAAATTTGTTTCTCCAAATTAAATAGAACAATCATCTATTGAACAGAAGAGTTTATTTTCTACTGATCTAAAACATCCCCTGAAGTTAAATATCTAAAAAATTTTTCAGTTCTGCTACGATATATATGACTATTCCAAGACAAATATTTTTGTTTTAATTCTTATTACTATATAGAATAATTCCCTGTTTCACATTAAGCAGAACAAGTTATCTTTCTCTTCAAGTTTATATTTAATTTTGGAAGTATTCTGTTGAAAGTATTCATTTTTTATGATATTTAAACTCATTTTAACCATTGCTATTAAAAATTCCTTTGAGTTTGCTTTGAGTGTATAAATAAATTTAGTCTAGAATTAAAATATTTAAAATATTTATAATTCATGTTCTGGAATTTAGTGTGCATCTCCATATGATCAGTTCTTGCTATGTATTCTTTATAAAGTTTCACATTCTTAGATGTGATTTCACAGGTTACATGTTGGAATTACTTCTAAATATTTTATAACAGTCATTGCTTTCATGAATGTATTCTTTTATTCCCCATCATACTCTTGGTTGTGTTGCTATTGATGTATAAAAAAGATAAAGCATTTTTATATATTCACATCTAACATATTCTTAGTGAATTTTGTTCTTAGATTTAAGAATTTCTTTGTTGTTAATTTTATTAATGTTTCCACAAAAAGAGATGTGAATGTCATTGTTCAAATCAGTGAGTTATTTGGTCATGTTTTTTCATTAATTTGGTTTATATATTCACTAATAATTCAATTTTTTTGTTTTTTAATGTTTTTTTAAATATACTTGAGTTGAATGTTTATTCATTTCCAGTCTTCCATATTTTAAAATTAATATTCTTAAGGTTATATGTTTTTCTCTTATAAATGTGTTAATAATTATGTGTTTCTAAGGTTTTTTTCATACAAACTTTATGATAATTACTTTCAGTGAACTACTTTATATAATGTTAAGTAAATTACCCGTTTTTATACACTGAGTAAGAATATATTTAAAGTTCAAACACAAGGAATAAACATCATGTTGCTCCCTACACTCTGAAAAATGTCTGGCTCTAGCCATCAGTTTTGCTTTCTGTTTAATTTAATAATTTGTTTTGGAAGAGCATTATAAATAATTTCCTAGTTTATGGATTGATTTTCATCATTTTTTATAGGTTCAAAATATTAACTTTTGTAATATAGCATAACTGAAATGATTTCTACCTCTTAAAATACACAATTGTTTGTCTAATCATGTGAATATTCTGTAGGTGACTAAACATTATATATATAAATATATATAATTCATATGTATACAAAGTTATGCTTGTTTTTATTATATATAGAAAAACAAAATAATCCTAAAGAGCTAATTCATACCGTGTATGTCCTTATTTATTTTCTGTTTACTTGATTGGTCCATACAAAAAATTATTAATTTCTTAAATACAATTATACATTTTTAAGATTCAACATTTTTACATTTAAAATTTAAAAAACAAAAAAATCTTTTATTTCTACAAATGTTAAAATACTTTAATACTTTATTTTAAAATGCATAGCTGATTATTATATCATGTTGGTTGATATAATGGGTGTTTATATCTTTTATTAATATAAAATCCCCTTTTGATTTCTGTAGAGCTTTTCCTTAAATGCTATTTTGCCACAGTAAAAATGACCAAAGCCTGATTTCTATTTGTAAATATATTTATGGTAAATATATTGCTTTCCATTTAATATTTTAAATATTTTATGTTGTTTTGCCTTAGCTATGTATTTAGTTGTAGAATATAGTTAAATTCTTTTAAAAATATTAAAGTTGTTCATTTTAATAAGAATCTCATTTTTCTGTAGATTTCAGAAATCTCCAGGTAAACAAGTGCAGGTCTATTTTCTAACATCAGCCATAAATACCTTAAGATTTGCAATTCAGGATAAAACATCTTGAGCAATTTTACTTACTATATTGACTAGCAGTATGTTTCATGGATAAACAAATAATACAGCCACAGTAACCATTAATTTCTTGTTTCTTTGGAGTAGCATATGCTATATTCAGGGTCAGAATGAGAGCTATGTATCAGTATTTTTCTCCTTTGGCTTATTTTTAGCATATATAATATCAGGCTGACTTCGCAAAATTATATATTTCTACTTGCGCATTTTATGTGTACCTTTGTATCACATGTATCTATATAAACATGAATAAACAAAATTACAATAGTGCAATATCTATATTTTCTACTCCTATACAATAAACTTTGTTCAACCTTAGAATATTTTCAAATCTTGAGAATATGCAGAGTGGCTTAGAAGAGTTATTTTCTGTTAATGATTGTTAATGCATTTAAAGTATTTAAACTGTATTAATCTCTTGCTTGGCTTGTTTCATCTTCTATATAACTGACGCTCAGAAAACGCCATGTACTCTTTACCAAATAGAAGTCTCACTTTATGCTGGATTTCAAAAATTCTGCAAATATACTCATAAGAATTTTTAAAACAATAGGCATATACCAAGCTACCTCATCTTCTCCATAATCCGTTGTTTTGATAGTAGTGATGATAGGAGCAGTTTAAAAATATTGTGACTTTTTATTCAAGGTTACAAAAAATAAACATCCAAAAGACTTAGAAAGTGATAATCAGGCTTGATATCATTTATCAGACAAAATGAAGAGATTTAAAATGGTGAAGCTTTGACATAAATGTTATATTTGGTACACTTAGAATATATTCAATACCATCTGTGGATTTTATTAAATTTTAAGTGGTGAGTCAAGATAGCTAATAAAAATAACAGGGCACTGACAATCTGTTATCACTAAAGTGTTACTCTTTTTAAAACTAAGGATGTTTGGTGATGATACCATATGGGGGTGGGGGGTATTTTAAAAATGATCCTCTTGAGTTGCTATACTGAGGTCAAAAGCTAGGGAGACAGAGTGTTTTAAGAGCTCAGTGAATCAGACCACATAAATTTGGCTCAATTGTAGATGCCTAAGAAATGACAGCAGCTCAGTGTGCCGTACAGTTATAAGCAATGAAAGCTTTCTGTTTTTTGTTTTGTTTTGTTGTTCTAAGCAATGCTTAATGGAGAATTTGTGTCTAGGAAGCAATTTAGTAAGCACTTCCAAAACCTGATAAAGTAGCAATGGTTGGAAAAAATAGTGGAAGAAAGGATCCATATTATAAGAATTTATTCTACATGAAGATCAACATCAAAGTAGCAAAACATATTTTATAAAAATATGTGGCCACATATGTGCGCACACACACACACATATTGTACACATAAAATCTTACATATAAATTTCAATATAAAATATTACAGGTTAATAAAAAATGTGCTTAGACATAGCTTATTTTTTAAATAGGAATGAAATCTGGTTGTACCAAAATTTTGATGTCAAACTGCTTTCTCTTCCTGTTTACATTTTGCAAGAACAAGAAGCCTCAGCTGGAAAATTGGCCCATAATCACAACCTATTAAGCTTTTACTGATATTGCAATAGAAGTAATGGGTTTTTAATGAGCTTATCCATTTTAACATTTATATAATTTATTAACTTTTTCCTTTCTTTATTTTGTATATTAACTAAATCTTAGGTTTAATAATTTTCTTGACTGAACTTTTAAGTCCTTGAAATTTAATAATAACACTATTTTAAGTTACTGTTGATAATTTTATCAAGTGTAAGCAATCACTTGTGTGTTATTGTAGAGCTTCATGTACTATGAAAATTGGTGTCCAACCTGTGGTGTCCAACCTGTGGCACGGAACTTGCTTTATAGATACTCATATACAGAATGTCAACTTTTACAGCCACAAAGGTAGAATTGTTGACTTCACAAAAGCAAATTTAAAATATTGAGTGTTTCATGAATTTGCCCTTGAATCCACTGTTAACACAATTTGTGGGTAAATCAGAAGACTAAAAATCTCCACTGCAGGGTGAAAGCATGGTGATAAGGACTGAATAGGTTTTTGACTGTGCTCATGTTAAAGAAAGCACCTGCAGAGCCATAGAGCTGGGGGTCTGCTCAGCCTAAAATCTGAGGTGAAAGTCTTGAATGTGATTGAGGAGAGGGTAGACATGGGGGGACCCTGGCAAAGGGCAGGCAAACTTCATCTTTTTCTACAGTTCATTTTATTCCAGAGGATGTAATTACCAAACTCAAAGAAACAATTGGGAAAACTTTTGGTATCAGTTTATCTCTATCATTTGGAGAACAAATTATTAATCTTCCAAAAATTATTTTAAGAGAGTTATAACTAATTAATGATAGGCATACTTATAAATTATTCATTTAAATTACCTCTATAAGGTTGTATTTTTCTTAAAAGAAACACCAATCACAAGAGAGTTCACATATATAATTTTTGTTCTATGTAAAAAATAAAAAGAGAGAGAAAAAGAGATGGGGTCTCATTATGTCACCCAGTCTGGACTTGAACTCCTAGGCTCAAGCCACTTTCAGGCCTCATGAGTAGCTGAGACTACAGCTTGCACCTCCATGCCCAACTTGCCTTTATTTATGACAACAATACCTATGGCTTTAATGAACAAAAATGTCAAACGTTGCAAACAGTAATATGGAAAATATGTGAACTTTTGCTGAAACTAAAGCAAACAATTTTTTATTTTAAATTGTTACCACAAACCCTGAAAGAGCTCCTCTGCTTTTCTCAAAAATTTCAAAAAATTCAATAATTCCAGCATATCTAAATGCAATATGCTGTATGATACTATATCATTATATTATCTATATCTTATATGTTAATAAATAAACATTCCGATCAGTTGCATAGTCATTCCAAGAATCAAAACTCGAGGATTTTAGAAAGGTATCTGTCTTCAGTTTTAATGTTTTATGTCATTTACTCTCAGAGCACACACACATATGCAAGAAGAGTTCTATTAAAATAAAAGTTATAGATATGCTTGGGGGTAATACAGAATTTTCAAAATGATATTTAAGGAAAATTTCAGTTCTTTCCTAAACGGAAAAATGTAACCTACTTTAATAAACAGAATGAAAATTTCTAGTAACTTGTGCATCTTACAGAACAAAGTTAGTCCTAGGTCTCAGAGTAAAAAAATGCACCAATTTAGTCAGAATTTTGATTTTACATGCCACTCTATGATCGAGGTGCTAAAATGCTCTGGAGCATAACTCGGTCAGGCAATACATCCCTTTTATTCATTAGGCTTCTTACCCTGTTTCTTGGTGGCTGCTCTGTAACTGCATGAGTCATTAGCACGAGTCCAAAACCGTGTGAAGAGAGATCTATGTTTTGTCCTGTGGAGAGTCTTTTCAGTACATTCAAATTTGCTTCACAGTGTAATTTCACAGTTTGTGCGGTACTCACTGACAGCTCACAGCACTGTTGTTATTCAAAGCTAAGCAGATGAGAGAGACATAACTGGCTAATAACATGCTGGAAGTTATGTCTTCAAAGTTGCAGTCTAATTGTACGTCTTCATTTAGTGAATGGCTGAAAACAAATTAAAATTTCCTGACCACTGGAGGCAAAAGCAATGCCAAACAAATCAATTATATCAAATTCTTGTAGGGTGGAAATATTCTTAATAAAATGTCACAGAGGGAAAGAAAATAACAAGAATAATACAAATGAACCAGAATATAAAAACAAATATCAACTTCAATTGTAAGCAAATGAATGTAAATTTAGACAGAAGTAAATATAGTTTGATTTTTGTCTAGGTTCTGGCAAAAAATAAACACTCTAAGATTTGGAGTTGGCTGAAGTATAGGAAACGGGCAATCGCATGTACTTTTGATTAATTGTGCTTTTCCCAACAAATATATTTTTATTTAAAAAAATTATAATGTCTTTTGACACACTGACTGCAATTATCCAAAGGCAGTAGATAACAATGAGAGATGCACATACTTTTTAAAACAATGTTATGCAAAGTTTTTTGTTTGTTTTATTTTTAGTTTAAGTAGCACTTTACTAGATATTTTAGTTTTTATTAATATTTTTTAATGCAGTTTTAGATTCACTTAAAAATCTAGGGGAAGGTACAGAGGTATTTCATATATCCCCCTTCTGCTACATATGCATAGCTTCTCTCATAAGCAACATTCCCTACAAGAGTGATATATTTGTTACAATTGATGAATTGATATGGACACATCATCACTCCAAGTCCATGGTCTACATGGTTCATTCTCAATGTACATTTCATGGATTTGAATAATGATATGTGAAATATAATTTTTGCTTCCCTGAAAAATCCTGTGTGCTCTGCCTATTAATCTCTCTTTCTCTCTTAACTCCAGGCAACCACTATTCTTTCCACTGTCTCCACGGTTTTGCCTTTTCCAGAATTTCAGAGTGAATTCTTTCACTTAGTAATATGCATTTAAGTGTCCTCCATATCTTTTCATGGCTTGATAGCTCCTTTCTTTTTAGCACATAATAATATTACATTGTCTGGGTATATTGTGGTTTATTTATCCATTCTCTGGCTGAAGGAGATCTTACTGTATAATCCAGTAATCAAACTCCTTAGTATTTACCAAAAAATGCTGAAAATTTATGTCCGCACCACAACCTGCAAATGCATGTTTAAAGCAGCTTTATTTATAATTGTCAAAACTTGAGAATGATGCTGTTTTAAAGTAGTGAATATAATTAAAAAAAATAAATAAATGATCATAGAACAAGACCCTCCGAAGGACATTTGAGCCATTTCCAGCTTTGGGCAGCTATGAACATAGCTGCTATATATATTTTTGTGTAGATGCAAATTTTCACATCTGTATAGTTGATACCCTAGACCAGAATTGCTGGATCATACATTAAGGGCAGGATTAATTTTTAAGAAACTGCCAAACTGTTTTCTAGTATGGCTGCACCACGTTGTAGTCGCTCTAGGAATATGTTGAAGATATGGTTCCTCACGTTTCTATTTTTTGTTTTGGGGTTGTTTTTCTGAGAGAGAGAGACAGTTTCACCATATTGGCCAGGGTGGTCTCCAATACCTGGCCTAAGGTGATCCATCTGCCTCAGTCTCTCGAAGTGTTGGGATTACAGGTGTGAGTCACAGTGTCCGGCTTCTTCGGGTCTTTATTGGCAGTTGGAACTGTTGGAATACTTTGTTCATGTTTTTGTTTGTTTTTTAGCCATTCTAATAGGTTCTAATAGGTATGTAGGTAGCTCAGCATAGTTTTAATTTTCATTTGCCCAGTGATTAATGCTGTTGGACTTACTTTCATGGTCTTATTTGACATTCTTATATCTTTTAGTAATGTATCTGCTCACATCTTTTACTCTTTGTTTCATAGTATTATTTGTTGTCTTATTTATTTATTTATTTATTTATTGGAACAGGGTCTGGCTCTGTTGTGCAGGCAGCAGTGCAGTGGCACAATATGGCTCACTGCAGCCTCAACCTCCTGGGCTCAAGCAGTCCTTTGCCTCAGCCTCCTGAGTAGGTAGGACTACAGGTGGATGTCAACACAACTGGCTAATTTTTAGAATTTTTTGTAGGGATGAGCTTTGGCTATGCTACCCAGGCTGGTCTCAAACTCTTGAGCTCAAGGGATATTCCCACTTCAGCCTCCCAAAGTGGTGGGATTACAGGAGTGAGTATAGACTATGTTTCCCCTTATTGTAGATTTCAAAAATACTTTGTATAGACACTCAAATATGTTATTGGAAAATATTTTTCCAAATCTTTAGCTTGCCCCTTTTATTTTGTTAGCTCTATCTTTCCCCAAACAAAAGGTTTTAAATTTGAAGTTCAATTTATTATTTTAATAGACTATATTTTGGTACCATTTACAAATTTCTTATAACAAAATTTATTGGAGAATTTTTGGGAATGATTAGAAAAAATCCACAGTCCAAAAGAAAGACACCGGTTAAAACGTAGTAGTTGCATATGGCAAGATTTTATGCAGCTATTTTAAACCACAATTTCAAAGAATACTAAAAACACAAAAATATTTATATATTAATTGAAATGTAGCAGAAGTCATCTAGTTGCACATGTGGGTGTGTACATGTCTGTAGTATTTACATGTGAAAAAGTATTGAGAGAATAACAAATATTTTTTCTGAATTATCTTTTTTGTTTACCAAAAATATATTTGCTAAAATTAGTAAAAAAATGATTACTTTTGCAGAAAATGAATATTTCATGAGTCCATATTTGTACTTCAAGAAATCAATACTTTAAATTTTACTTGAATATGGAATAAATCTTGTCATTACAATTATTTTAAACTTCATAATTTTTGACACTTTTGATAGCTCTCTGTAGGCTAAAAGTAAGTACATTAGAATCACTTAAAAATGTAGAACAGACATCATTACCCATTTTTGTATATTATTATTTCCAATATTCTTAGGTTTAATATAAGACAAGATTTTTAATTTTTACCTTGAAATATTTCCTCATCTTTTATATATAAATTATCCTGTAAATATGTTTTACTATATATTGCAAAATACATAGTTGATGAAAACAAAATAATTGATATTTTTAAAACGTGGATGTCTAGTAAGCGATGAATCATATCTCATTTTTACCTAATATGCATATTAGCAATACATTACATTTTACCTTGGCTCATTTGAGATTAGTTTTAAGACTCAACAAAAACATGCCCCAGGCAAGATGATAAGGAGATGGATAATGAAGTGATGTGTAACTAACAAATACATCTCTGTTTTTAAGCCTCTCATTTTTTGTGTGAAATGTGTATCACAATTAATTTGAAATAATTCTAACCTTCCCTAATGTTCTACATTGGTGGTAAGCAGTTGTTTGTGTCCAAATGCATCAATGCTCTGCTTATAGCATATACATTTATTACATAAGTTTATATCACAACCTTTGCCCCAGGAAACTAGCATGTACCAATACCTCTTCATCTAAACTGTTGTTGCAGCCACACCAATTATGTAATTGTCATGGCAGCCACTAGAGGGAGGAGTGATAAAGTGCTACAGCTGAGATACCCAGAGACGTTTTATTCCAGATGAGGCCCTGGCACACAATGATTTCTATCTCAGTGTCCTATTCCCTTTAAACTATAAATAATCATTAGAATAAACCTCTTCTACACATTTAAGTATTCTTAAAATGCTTAATTTAATGTTTTACTTCAGTATCAACATATTAGAGCTCCTCTAACTGCAGTCTGAAAGCTAGATATTTAAATACTCTTATATATCCTCCCAAACTTTAGTGTCCAGAAATTTATCATCTATCCCTAGGTTTTAGACTTCCTTACTTGTCTGTACATCTGAAACATGCTTTTTAAAAAAAAAAAAATCTAACTTATGAAAAGAAAAATCCCATACTTAGATGCCTAAATTATATAATTGAGAAATACAGACACATAGAATCAACTAATTAACAATAATTTGTATTGATGTCAGTGCTGTAGATGTTTTACACACATAACTTTATTTAAAACCTCACAAATTAGTTTTTATTTCCAGATTTAGATGAGAAAACGGAAGTGCACATCGTGCCTAAGCTTACACAGGTGTTGAAAATGTTAAGTGATAATGTCTGTCGTTAAAGATGGGCCATTTGGACTGAAATAAGGACCAGCAGAGTTGCATGCTTATGTAACAGATTCTCATGAAAACTCTTCTAAGTGTATATGTATTTAGTCAAGTTTTCAAAGTACATGATCTTTCTCATTAGAACATTTGCAATGTTCTTGAGCCTTCTATTACTAGGCTGGTAGAAGTCCTTTTTTAAATGACTATATGTTGAGTTTTAATACTCATAATTGGCTAGTAACATATAAAACATAAGCACTATCTAAAATATTGAGAAGCTGATTTCATATAGGTTTTTTTTTCTTTCTATCATAATACTTTATCATAACGAGCCAGAGTAGGGGTATAACTGAAAAGATTAATAAAATCCAGAGATATTTTGTTTATTGTTTATTTAACTGAGGTTTGTAAGCTTGTAAGATATCAAGCATGCTCTTCTTTACTTTTTTTTTTTTTTTTGAGACAGAGTTTTGCTCTTGTCGTCTAGCCTGGAGTGCAGTGGCGCGATCTTGGCTAATTGCAACCTCTGTCTCCCGGGTTCAAGCAACTCAACCTCCCCAAGTAATTGGGATTACAGGCACCCACCACCACACCCAGCTAATTTTGTATTTTTGCAGCAGAAACGGGATTTCGCCATGTTGCCCAGTCTAGTCACGAACTCCTGACCTCAGGTGATCTACTTGCCTCGGGCTCCCAAAGTGCTGGGATTACAGGTGTGAGCCACAGCACCCGGCCACATGTCATTATTTTTCATAAGAAAATAGAAAGCACAACAAGAAAGAGATTAGAAGATGATTTGGGACAGCTGTTTACTTATGAAACAAAAGTCTGAATAAAGGAGGAGGTGATAAATCTGGATGAATTAGGATAGGACACTTGGACAACATTCGAGGTGAAGAGTGTTGAAGGTGTGCCAATGCTTGAGGATAGTAAGCAGCTTGTCCTCTCCTTCTCTGGATTTTGAAAAGGGGGAGATTCTGGGCAGGTCAAATTTTGTTAAGAAATGTTTCTCAGTTTAGAAGACCATGGAGAAGGTGACATTATTGGGTAATAAATCTGGTACTGGTGTTCAATTACGTATTGAACAAATATTTGCTAAGTACATGTCATGTGTTTACACTGGTGAATTAAACATATATGCTTTCAAGAGGTCCATGAGACAATGCAAGAAGTTCAGGAAGTACTCAAGAATACAGAATGACTTAATTTTTACTCATTTGTTTTAAATTCAGATGTCATCCTAGCGTATGCTGTCTTTCAAGATTTAGGCTGGTTCACCTAGGTCATGTGGGTAATCCAGGGTAAATATTCCGTAACTTCCTGAGGGATTTCATTCTCTGGGGTTCAAAGTCTCAGGGCTTGATGCACTCTTTTTCCCAAACATATCTCATTCACTTGGCTGTTAAATTTTCTTAGTACTGAATCAACCTAGACAAGGAACTCAACCAAATCCTCGATTTTTATTTTCTAAAATACTTACATGAGACATTTATACTTGTGGAAAATTAACTGAACTGTTATGAAACTGGAGAGCATTTACCAAGTAGCAATGCAAAGTAAAAATAAAAAAGCATGTTTTCTTTCAAAGTCAGTTTCCTATCTTAACCAAATTTCCCTGCAGATTCTGACTCCTGTCTTATTGCTAAGTAACATTCTCACTTCTCCAATCCCTCCTCTTACCTTATCCATTACATTCCCTTCCTTAGTCTCAAATCCTATTCATCTTTATGAATATCTTTGTTCCTACATTTCCAACAGGCAGAATATGCTGGAAAATGTGGTAAGGATAGGAAACTGACTTTACCTTCAACGGTACAGGGTGAGAGATGATGGTGGTAGTGACTTATAATTTATTTTATTTTATTTATTTTTTTGAGACGGAGTCTCACTCTGTCATCCAGGCTGGAGTGCAGTGGCCCGATCTTGGCTCACTGCAAGCTCCGCATCCCTGGTTCACGCCATTCTCCTGCCTCAGTCTCCCAAGTAGCTAGGACTACAGGTGCCCACCACCCTGCCCAGCTAAATTTTTTTATTTTTTATTTATTTTTATTTTTAGTAGAGACAGGGTTTCACCATGTTAGCCAGGATGGTCTCCATCTCCTGACTTTGTGATCCCCCTGCCTTGGCCTCCCAAGTTATAATTTTTTTGTCTCCCAGTTCTACATAACGACTCCGTTAGTCCTATAAATATAGCCAATGGAGATCTTTTCTTTCATTAAAACCATGACATATTTTCTGCAGTATCACTCTTGACATTTGATATTAGATATTTACAGGAAAGAGAGACTATTTTTTATTTCTATCATCAGTTCGTATCTTCATCAGCATTTGGCTAAGAAACAAATGGCACCTTCCCAAGGAGTTGATTGATCCAGAACTTTTCAATGCTTTCTGTTTTTCGTTGAGTGACAGTACAATTCTTAATAATGACCTGCAAGACCTGGGATGATCTTTCATGATTGAAGCTCTTAAACTCTAGTCTTGTGGTTTTGGGAAAGCACCAAGTTGTTTTGGTTTGGTTTGGTTTGTTCCCATCCTTCTGAATGTTCACAAATCCTGCTCTCTTTGTCTTAAATATTATCATCATGCTTTTTTCTTTTATTTTATTATTTTAAAAATAATTTTAAATGTAGAAAACACATATAACATAATATTTAGCATCTTAACCATTAAGTGTACCATTCAGCAGTATTAACTCAGGTTGCTATGCAACAGATGTCCAAAGCTTTTATATCCAGCAAAATTGAAACTCTATACCCATTAAACATCTCCTCATTTATCCCTCACCCAGCGCCTGGCAACCACTATTCTATTTTCTATTTTTGCAAGTTTGACTACTCTAGATACCTTGTGTAAATGGAATCCGACAGTATTTGTCTTTTTGTTACGGGCTTATTTCACTTAGCATAATGTCCTCAAGGCTCATACATGTTGTAACATGCCAGAATTTCTTTCTTTTAAAAATATTCCGGCCGGGCGCGGTGGCTCAAGCCTGTAATCCCAGCACTTTGGGAGGCCGAGGCGGGCGGATCACAAGGTCAGGAGATCGAGACCACAGTGAAACCCCGTCTCTACTAAAAATACAAAAAAATTAGCCGGGCGCGGTGGCGGGCGCCTGTAGTCCTAGCTACTCAGGAGGCTGAGCCAGGAGAATGGCGTGAACCCAGGAGGCGGAGCTTGCAGTGAGCCGAGATCGCGCCACTGCACTCCAGCCTGGGCAACAGCGTGAGACTCCGTCTCAAAAAAAAAAAAAAAAAAAAAAAAAAAATATTCCATTATATGTATATATTATATTTTGTTTATCCATTCATCCATCCATAGATAATTGGGTTGCTTTCCCCTTTTCACTGACTATTGTTAATGTACAAATATTTATTTGAGACCCTAGTTCAATTCTTTTGTTTGTTTGTTTTAGATGAAGTCTCGCTCTGTCACCAGGCTGGAGTAAAGTGGCACAGTCTTGGCTCACTGCAACCTCTACCTCCTGAGTGCAAGCAATTATCTTGCCTCCATTTCCCAAGTAGCTGGGACTACAGGGGGACGCCACCACGCCTGGCTAATTTTTTTTTGTATTTTTAGTAGAGACGAGGTTTCACCATATTGGCCAGGATGGTCTCGATCTTTTGACCTCATGGTCCTCCCATCTTGGCCTCCCAAAGGCTGTTTCCCACTCTGCCCAATGGTGTCCATAAGGCTGGCTTGCTTGTTACATGCTTAACACTTAGAATTGGTGCTAAGTATGTAGGTTTTTTTTTTTTTTTTTTTTATGTATCTCTTGTTTGTTTTACCCTATAGATTATTAGTTCCATGAATATATAAAGGTGGGAACTATAATTATTTTTCCTTTTGCCACTCTGAGACATGGTAATTCTTTAAGGATTTACTGATGAATGCTACTTATATACTGTTCATAGTATATACCCTTAGAAAACATCAACAGCAAAATTAAGAGTTGTGGTTTTTTTTTTTTGGTAAACACATACTACTGACTTAAGTATTTTATTGTAATGTTGTAATCTCTGTAATACTGAAAGTTATAGATCTAATCCCCACTTAATTGTTGAAACTAGGTTTTTAATTATCAAGTCACATGGGTAGTCAGTGGCAAAACCCATATTGAGAACAATGCCTAGTTGATCAAGGCGTTGAAACAAACGTGGTCCTCAAAGGGTAAAAATTTAACTTTAACTGTAATACTGCGTATTTCTTCTGTATCATACTGGAGAAATAATTTCCAAGCAAAGTAAGTTTTTACATGCTCTACAGGATCATTCTTTCTATAATAGCTTTTATTATATAAATTTATTTTTTTCCTCCATAGGCATTTTCATCACAGCATTGCAGTAAATAACTATTATAATATTAAGTGACCTATGTGCGTATGTGTGTGTGTGTATGTATATATATAATACGTAATTTAAGATATAGAGATATAGATATGGATATAGAGATATAAACCTTATGCAAATTTAAATTGTGTTTAACTACTCAATGAATCAGTGGACTTAGCTACTACAATGTTCGCTGAGCAGGTCAAGAAAAAAATCAGTATTAGACAATAAACATTTATACTTACTATTCTATTAAAAAGAGTGCTCATAGGAGCACCTGTAGAATAGAACTAATGATTTCATACATATTTTACGAGGAAAAAAATTTTTCTGTCTGATCATGCTAGTGAACTGACCAACAAGAAAATTATTTAACAGAATGAGATACATTTACAATATAATTTACATCTGTTATATTTTATTTTATTGTATTTTATTCATTTTTATTTTATTTTTTATTTTTTTGGAGGTGGAGTCTCACTGTGTCACCCAGGCCAGAGGGCCGTGGTGTGAGCTCGGCTCACTGCAACCTCTACCTTCTGGGTTCAAGCAATTCTCCTGCCTCAGCCCCCAAGGAGCTGGTATCATAGGCAAACACCACCATGCCCAGCTAAAAATCTCTTTTATTTTAATTAATTTTAAATAAAAAGACCTCAGGATCTCAAGATGTATACAGCATGAATTCCTTCTTTTAAGCATGTAATTACAGGAGTATATAGTATGTGTGTGTGTGTATATATTTGTATATCACAATATTTCTGAGTAATAGCATATTGCCATTAAATATTATATATAAAAAAACGTATGACTTACATTGACAAGATGTTTTTCTTTAACACAATTAGGAAATTTATATGAGGCTGCATAGGTCAAATTACACACATTTGAGTTTTTCATGAGAAAGCTTTTTATTTATGGCATGTATTTAAGTCATCAGAACCAGGGCTGATTATGTTCATATTTCTACCACATGTTATACCTGTATTTATTTAATATTTTTTGTCTGAGCATTTTTTACATGACTTTTTAACATGAAAATGAGGAGTATATACCTAAGAATAGGAAATGGCCCTCTGAGATCCCAAAATAGGATAGAGACCTGCAACAAAGCACTCAAACTATGTAACTCTCCAGAGATTTTACCATTTGAAAGCTGAGGTAATGACATGCAAATTTCACTGCCAGTGACACTTTTCACTTGAGAATTAACATGTATAAAAGTCAGCTATTTTGTTATATGAAAGAAATAAACTTCTACACCTACTACTATACCAAATTTCCATCACAGCATTACCATTTCTGTTAATACTGAGTTTATATTGCATTTTACTAAGAAAGAAGTGTTTTTTAATAAAATGTTTATTGACATATAGTAAGCATGCAGAAAATTGCATAAATCTTAAATACATTGAATCATTCTGATTTTTGGTATGTGGAACTGCATATATTTAAATATTTCATGCAGCTTTTAAAGTTGTCTAATTCTTTTATAATATGATAAAAATGTAAGATAAACACTCTAAAATGGTATTGCATAACAAACTTATTGATCAGGACAGCCACATTAAACGTAACAAGAATATTTAATATTCTTATTTCAGTTACTATAAATAAGAAAACAGTATCTTTATAGATCAGAAGACAGCTTTTGCTTTGTGGTTAACAGAGTTATAATCTGCCAGTTTTAAGAATAAATAAAACCTCTTAAAATAGTAGAATTTTGATCATACGGAGGGGAACATCACACACTGGGGCCTTTCGGGGGTTGGGGGGCAAGGGGAGGGAGAGCATTAGAACAAATACCCAATGCATGAGGGGCTTAAAACCTAGATGACGGATTGATAGGTGCAGCAAACCACCATGGCGCATGTATACCTGTGTAACAACCCTGCACATTCTGTACATGTATCCCAAAATTATTTTTTAAAGTAGAATTTTGAAAAGATTTTTTAATGCTTTTCTTTACTTTGATATTGATAGAAATAATAATACTACTAGCAAGCATTTCTTTATGCTATTTTGTACTCTGTTCATCATAGGGTTGCTATATTGCATATATTGTTAATATACGCAGAGGACATATATTAACTCATCAAGCAATATAGCAACCCTATGATGTAGCTATTGACATTATCTTGGTCATAGTAGCTAATACATGGATAAATCTAACTCTAATATAATACTAGAAGTATTCTTTTTTACCCATATTATTATACCGCCCGGGGCCTTAAAAAGCTCAGGTCTTACGTGTAGATTTACTGTTTGGTCCAGCAATCCCAATATTGCGTATCTACTCAGAGGAAAATAAGTCATTACATGAAAAAGTCGGATGTACATGCATGTTTATAGCAGCACAATTTGCAATTGCAAAGATATGGAACCATCGTAAGTGCCTATCCACCAATGAGTGGATAAATAAAATGTTATATATATATATATATATATATACACACACACACACACACACACACATATATACACACACACACACACATATGTATATATGTATACCATGAATACTACTCAGCCATTAAAAGGAGCAAAATAATGTCTTTTGCAGCAACTTAAATGGAGCTGGAGGTATTAGTGAAGTAACTCAGGAATGGTAAATCAAATACTGTATATTCTCACTTGTAAGTGAGAGCTGAGCCAAGAGGACACAAAAACATACAGAGTGATATAATGGACTTTAGAGACCAGCGGTTGGGGGGAAGTTGGGAGGAGGGTGACGTATAAAAGTCCACATACTGGGTACAGTGTACACAACTCAGGTGATGAGTGCACTAAAATATCAGAATTCACTACCAAAGAACATATCCATGTAACCAAAAACCACCTGTACCCCAAAAACTATTGAAATAAAAACAAAACTCAGTTCTTCCTGACAACTGTAATTTTTGATATTCTAATTAAAATCATAAAAGATACATCAAAACTTTTAGATGTACATCTAATATTTTGGCCATTTCATTTCATTCTTGTGTGTATTTATACGTACACACTGGCATACACACATATATAATTAAATAATTCTATACTTTAAGTCAAATATCACTTTAGAGATTTGCTAACCAGTCATTTCATTCTGTAGATTGTAACCTAAGGCCCATAATGGCATACATTTTTATCTGACTTAGTGGCAGGGTCAGGAGTAGAACTGTTTTCCTCATATTAGTTACAGCACATTTTTGCATTATGGTGACCGTTAAATCATTGTAATTGTATTTATTTTTATGTGATATATAACACAAGCAAAACTTTAGATCCACATTGTATTAGTCTGTTCTCACACTGCTAATAAAGACAGACCCGAGACAGAGTAATTTATAAAGAGAAAAGAGGTTTAATTGACTCACAGTTCCACATGGCTGGGGAGGCCTCACAATCATGGTGAAAGGTAAAAGGCACATCTTACATGGCAACAGGCAAGACAGAGAGTGAGAGCCAAGCAAAAGGGGAAACCCTTTATGAAAACATCAGCTCTCGTGAGACTTATTCACTACCACAAAAACAATATGGGTGAAACTGCCCCCATGGTTCAATTATCTCCAACTGGGTCCCTCCCATTACATGTGGGAATCACAGGAACTACAAATTCAAGATGAGATTTGGGTGGGGACACAACCAAACCATATCACACATGAAAAAGTTCTCTAATGAGTATGAAGAGCTGATGAAATATAATTTTATTACGTATTAGTCTGTTTAAGTTACTTTAAAGGAATATATGAGACTGTGTCATTATAAAGAAAAGAGTTTTAATTGACTCATGGTCCTGCAGGCTGCATAGGAAGCATGGTGCTGGCATCTGCCTCTGGTGAAGATATGGGAAGCACACAATTGTGGTGGAAGGCAAAGGAGGAGTGGGCATATGTCAGGAGGTGGGGAGCAAGGGAGCACAAGGGGAGATTCCACGCCCTTTTAAAGAACCAGATCTCACATTAACTCAGAATGAGAACTCACTCATCACCAATTAGATGGCACTAAGTCATTCATGAGAGATCCACCCCCACGATCCAAACACCTCCCACAAGATCCCACCTCCAACTGGGGATAACATTTCAACATGAGATTTGAAGGGACAAACACCAAAAGCATATCAACTATTTTGGCAAAATATAGGGTCCTAAACACATTTAGATGAATTTGTGTATCACACAGTCAACCCCTGTACTGATATAACCATAATGAAGTGAGAATATTCTCGAGATTTTTAAGGTTATTTTTTAAAACCTTGTTTTTAATGACATCTATAGAAACTATAAACCTGGACTTAGTGATACCGATTTTTTTCTTTCTTCATTCTCAGAAGACTAGAAATGCTTTCCAGCTGAAATGGTATCTATGATTGTCAACCCTTCCTTTGCAAGGGTGAAAAAAATTAACCATGGATTTGTAACTGACCTATAACCTTTCCACATATCATAAGGCTAACTGGATGTTCATTATTTATCTCTGAAGTTATTTTCCAAAGAAGATTCCATTAAATGTTCCTTTAGCACATTATATTTGAGGTTTGGTTGGGGGAAACTTATTTCATAGTCATGTCCTATAAAAGGCTAAACTAACACAAAAATATACTTGCATTAAACTCTTATATCTCGTATAAGAAACACATCTTGGATTCATCAAATGAAGTAGCACATCCAAGAAAAGTTGAGTTTACTAGAATACTAAGATCAATGCTATTTTCACATACTGAGAAGTAAATATGCCTGCATTGTATACCTCAAGTGATAATTAATATCAGACAGGTTAATTATTAGTATTAAGCTATAAGCAAAGTTTTAATTAGTGAGATCTCACAGAATGGCAAAATAACTACTTGTTAATTGGAATAAAGAAAAAATTAGAGTCCATTAAAATATTTTAAATATAAAGCAGAAGTTTAATTGTGAACTTGATGTAAAATAGACCTTCACCTCTTTTGTTCACTACTCTATTGTAAACACTCAGAATGGGATTGGCATAGAGTAGCTACTTGAATAATATTCATTGAATGAACGAATAAGATGAGTTTCTGTTGTATTACTATTTTTTTAAATTATACGTTAAGTTCTGTGGTACATGTGCACAACGTGCAGACTTGTTACATAGGTATACATGTGCCGTGTTGGTTTGCTGCATCCATTTACATTAGGTGTTTCTCCTCGTATTATCCCTCCTTCAGCCCCCCACTCCCTGACAGGCCCTGGTGTGTGATGTTCCCCTCCTTTTGTCCATGTGTTCTCATTGTTCAAGTCCCACTTATGAGTGAGAACATGCAGTGTTTGATTTTCTCTTCTTGTATTACTTTGCTGAGAATGATGGTTTCCAGTTTCATCCATGTCCCTGCAAAGGACATGAACCATTCCTTTCTTATGGCTGCAAAGTATTCCATAGTGTATATGTGCCACATTTTCTTTATCCAGTCTATCATTGATTGGTATTTGGGTTGGTTCCAAGATTTTGCTATTGTGAACAGTGCTGCAATAAACATACATGTGCATGTATCTTTATAGTAGAATGATTTATAATCCTTTGGGTATATACTCCGTAATAGGATTACTGGGTCAAATGGTATTTCTAGTTCTAGATCCTTGAGGAATCGCCACACTGTCTTCCACAATGGTTGAACTAATTTACATTCTCATCAACAGTGTAAAAGTATTCCTATTTCTCCACATCCTCTCCAGCATCTGTTGTTTCCTGACTTTTTTTTTATTTTTATTTTTATTATACTTTAAGTTCTAGGGTACATGTGGATAACGTGCAGGTTTGTTACATATGTATACTTGTGCCATGTTGGCGTGCTGCACCCATCAACTCGTCAGCACCCATGTTTCCTGACTTTTTAATGATCGCCATTCTAACTGGTGTGAGATGGTATCTCATTGTGGTTTTGATTTGCATTTCTCTAATGACCAGTGAAGACGAGCATTTTTTTCTTAAGTTTGCTGGCCGCATAACTGTCTTCTTTTGGGAAGTGTCTGTTCATATCCTTTCCCCATTTTTTGATGGGGTTGTTTTTTTTTTTTTTTTTTTTTTTTTTGAGACGGAGTCTTGCTCCGTCGCCCAGGCTGGAGTGCAGTGGAGCGATCTCGGCTCACTGCAAGCTCCGCCTCCCGGATTCACGCCATTCTCCTGCCTCAGCCTCCCGAGTAGCTGGGACTACAGGCGCCCACAACCGCGCCCAGCTAATTTTTTTGTATTTTTAGTAGAGACGGGGTTTCACCGTGGTCTCGATCTCCTGACCTTGTGATCCGCCCGCCTCGGCCTCCCAAAGTGCTGGGATTACAGGCGTGAGCCACCGCGCCCGGCCTGGGTTGTTTGTTTTATTCTTGTAAATTTGTTTACATTCTTTGTAGATTCTGGATATTAGCCCTTTGTCAGATGGATAGATTGCAAATTTTTCACCCAATCTGTTGCCTGTTTACTCTGCTGATAGTTTCTTTCTTTGTTTTTTTTTTTTTTTTTTTTTTTTTTGAGACGGAGTCTGGCTCAGGCTGGAGTGCAGTGGCCGGACCTCAGCTCACTGTAAGCTCCGCCTCCCGGGTTTACGCCATTCTCCTGCCTCAGCCTCCCGAGTAGCTGGAACTACAGGCGCCGGCCACCTTGCCCGGCTAGTTTTTTGTATTTTTTAGTAGAGACGGGGTTTCACCGTGTTAGCCAGGATGGTCTCGATCTCCTGACCTCGTGATCCGCCCGTCTCGGCCTCCCAAAGTGCTGGGATTACAGACTTGAGCCCTGATAGTTTCTTTTGCTGTGCAGAAGCTCTTAGGTTTAATTAGATCCCGTTTGTCTATTTTGGTTTTTGTTGCCTTTGCTTTTGGTATTTTAGTCATGAAGTATTTGCCCATGCCTATGTCCTGAATAATATTGCCTAGGTTTTATTCTAGGGTTTTTATAGTTTTAGGCCTTACATTTAAGTCTTCAATCCATCTTGAGTTAATTTTTTAGAAGGTGTAAAGAAGGGATCCAGTTTCAGCTTTCTGCATACGGCTAGCCAGTTTTCCCAAAACCGTTTATTAAATAGGGAATCCTTTCCCCATTGCCTGTTTTTGTCAGGTTTGTCAAAGATCAGATGGTTGTAGATGTGTGGTGCTATTTCTGAGGCTGCTGTTCTGTTCCATTCATCTATGTATCTGTTTTGGTACCAGTAGCATGTTGTTTTGGTTACTGTAGCCTTGTAGTATACTTTGAAGTCAGGTAGCCTGATGCATCCAACTTTGTTCTTTTTGCTTGGGATTGTCTTGGCTATGCGGGCTCTATTTTTGGATCATCTGAGATTTAAAGTAGTTTTTTTTTTTTTTTTTTCCAATTCTGTGAAAAAAGTCAGTGGTAGATTTATGAGGATAGCATTGAATCTATACATTACTTTGAGCACCATGACCATTTTCACAATGTTGATTCTTGCTATTCATGAGCATGGAATGTTCTTTCATTTGTTTGTGTCCCTCTTTTATTTCCTTGAACAGTGGTTTGTAGTTCTCCTTGAAGAGATACTTCACATACCTTGTAATTTGGATTTCTAGGTATTTTATTCTCTTTGTAGCAATTGTGAATGGGAGTTCACTCATGATTTGGCTCTCTGTGTTTGTTATTGCAGTATAGGAATGATTCTGATTTTTGCACATTGATTTTGTATCCTGAAGTTTGCTGAAGCTGCTTATCAGCTTAAGGAGATTTGGGGCTGAGACAATGGGGTTTTCTAAATATACAATCATGTCATCTGCAAACAGGGATAATTTGACTTCCTCTTTTCCTAATTGAATACGCTTTATTTCTTTCTTTTGCCTGATTGCCCTGGTCAGAAATTCCAATACTATGCTGAATGGAAGTGGTGAGAGAGGGCATCCTTGTCTTGTGCTGATTTTCAAAGGCAATGCTTCCAATTTTTGCCCATTCAGTATGGATTGGCTGTGGGTTTGTCATAAATAGCTCATATTATTTTTAAATACATTTCATTAATACTTAGTTTATTGGGAGATTTTAGCATAAAGGGCTGTTGAATTTTGTGGAAGGCCTGTTCTTCATCTATTGAGACAATCATGTGGTTTTTGCCATTGGTTCTGTTTATGTGATGCATTACATTTATTGATTTGCGTATGTTGAACCAGGCTTGCATCCCAGGGATGAAGCTGGCTTGATCATAGTGGACAAGCTTTTTGATGTGCTCCTGGTTTGGTTTGCCAGTATTTTATTGAGGATTTTCGCATTGATGTTCATCAGGGATATTGGCCTAAAATTCTCTTGTTTTGTTGTGTCTCTGGCAGATTTTGGTATCAGGATGATGCTGGCCTCATTAAATGAGTTACGGAGGGTTTCCTCTTTTTCTGTTGATTGGAATAGTTTCAAAAGGAATGGTATGAGGTCTTCTTTGTACCTCTGGTAGAATTTGGCTGTGAATCTTTCTGGTCCTGCACTTTTTTTGGTTGGTAGGCTATTAATTATTGCCTCAATTTCAGAACCTGTTATTGGTCTATTCAGAGGTTCAACTTCTTCACTAATTTAGCCTTGGGTGGGTATATGTGTCCAGGAATTTATTTATTTCTTCTAGATTTTTCTAGTTTATTTGCATAGAGGTGTTTGTAGTTTTCTCTGATGGTAGTTTGTATTTCTGTGGGATCAGTGGTTATATATCCTTTATATTTTTTTGCATCTATTTAATTCTCCCCTCTTTTCTTCTTTATTAGTCTGTCTAGCGGTCTCTTTATTTTGTTGATCTTTTCAAAAAAAAAAAAAACAGCTCCTGGATTCACTAATTTTTTGAAGGGTTTTTTTTGTGTGTGTGTGTGTGTCTCTATCTCCTTCATTTCTGCTCTAATCTTAGTTATTTCTTGTGTTCTGCTAGCTTTTGAATCTGTTTGCTCTTGCTTCTCTAGTTGTTTTAATTATAATGTTAGGGTATAAATGTTAGATCTTTCCTGCTTTCTCTTGTGGGCATTTAGTGTTATAAATTTCCCTCTTAATACTGCTTTAGCTGTGTCCCAGAGATTCTGGTATGTTTCGTATTTGTTCTCATTGGTTTCAAAGAACATCTTTATTTCTGCCTTCATTTAGTTATATACCCGGTAGTCATTCCGGAGCAGGTTGTTCAGTTTCCATGTAGTTGTGCAGTTTTGAGTGAATTTCTTAATCCTGAGTTCTAATTTGATTGCAATGTGGTCTGAGAGACAGTTTGTTGTGATTTCTGCTATTTTACATTTGCTGAGGAGTATTTTACTTCCATTTATGTGGTCAATTTTATAATAAGTGCAGTGTGATGCTGAGAAGAATGTATATTCTGTTTATTTGGGGTGGAGGGTTCTGTAGATGTCTATTAGGTCTGCTTGGTGCAGAGCTGAGTTCAAGTCCTGGATATCCTTGGTAATTTTCTGTCTCATTGATCTGTCTAATATTGACAGTGGGGTGTTAAAGTCTCCCACTATTATTGTGTGGCAGTCTAAGTCTCTCTGTAGGTCTCTAAGAACTTACTTTATAAATCTGGGTGCTCCTGTATTGGGTGCATATGTATTTAGGATAGTTAGCTCTTCTTGTTGCATTGATCCCTTTACCATTATGTAATGCCCTTCTTTGTCTGTTTTGATCTTTGTTGGTTTAAACTCTGTTTTATCAGAGACTAGGATTGCAACCCCTGTGTTTTTTTTTTCTTTCCTTTGGTTGGTAGATCTTCCTCTATCCCTTTCTTTTGAGTTTATGTGTGTCTTTTCATGTGAGATGTGTCTCCTGAATACAGCACACTGATGGGGCTTGACTGTATCCAATTTGCGAGTCTGTTTCTTTTAATTGGGGCATTTAGCCCATTTACATTTAAGGTTAATATTTTTATGTGTGAATTTGATTCTGTCATTATGATGCTAGCTGATTATTTTGCCCATTAGTTGATGCAGTTTCTTTGTAGTGTTGATGATCTTTACAATTTGGCATGTTTTTGCAGTGGCTGGTACTGGTCGTTCCTTTCTATGTTTAGTGCTTCCTTCAGGAGCTTTTGTAAGCCTGGCCTGGTGGTGACAAAATCTCTCAGCATTTGCTTGTCTGTAAAGGCTTTTATTTCCCCTTCACTTATGAAGCTTAATTGGGCTGGTGTGAATTTCTGGGTTGAAAATTCTTTTCTTTAAGAACGTTGAATATTGGTGCCCATTCTCTTCTGGCTGGTAGGGTTTCTGCCGAGAGATTCATTGTTAGTCTGATGGCTTCCCTTTTTGGATAACCCGACCTTTCTCTCTGGCTGCCCTCAACATTTTTTCCTTCATTTCAACCTTTGTGGAACTGACAATTATGTGTCTTGGGGTTGCTCTTCTCGAGGAATATCTTTGTGGTGTTCTCTGTATTTCCTGAATTTGAATGTTGGCCTGCCTTGCTAGTTTAGCGAATTTTTCCTGGATAATATCCTGGAGAGTGTTTTCCAACTTGGTTCCATTCTCCTCATCACTTTCATATACACCAATCAAACGTGGATTTGGTCTTTTCACATAGTCCCGTATTTCTTGGAGGCTTTGTTTCTTTTCACTGTTTTTTCTCTGATCTTGTCTTCTTGCTTTATTTCATTAAGTTGATCTTCAGTCACTGATATCCTTTGTTCTGCATGATTGATTCAGCTATTGAAGCTTGTGTATGCTTCATGAAGTTCTCGTGCTGTGTTTTTCAGTTCCCTCAGGTCATTTATGTTGTTTTTACACTGGTTATTCTAATTAGCTATTTGTCTAACCTTTTTTCAAGGTTTTTAGCTTCCTTGCGTTGGGTTAGAACATACTTCTTTAGCTTGGAGGACTTTGTTATTACCCACCTTCTGAAGCCTACTTCTGTCAATTTGTCAAGCTCATTTTCCATCCAGTTTTGTTCCCTTGCTGGTGAGGAGTTGTGGTCCTTTGGAGGAGAAGAGGCATTCCGGTTTTTGGAATTTTTAGCTTTTCTGTTCTGGTTTTTCCCCATTGCTGTGAATTTATCTACCTTTGGTCTTTGATGTTGGTGACCTACAGATGGCGTTCTGGTGTGGATGGGATGTCCTTTTTGTTGATGTTGATGCTATTCCTTTCTGTTTGTTAGTTTTTCTTCTAACAGGTCCCTTAGTTGCAGGTCTGTTGGAGTTTGCTAGAGGTCCACTCCAGACCTTGTTTGCCTGGGATCACCAGTGGAGGCTGCAGAACAGCAAATATTGCTGCTTGATCCTTCCTCTGGGAAGTCTCGTCCCAGATGGACATCTGCCAGATGCCAGCCAGAGCTCTCCTGTGTGAGGTGTCTGTTGGCCCCTACTGGGAGGTGTCTCCCAGTCAGGCTACGCGGGAGTCAGTGACCCACTTGAGGAGGTAGTCTGTTTGTTATCAGAGCTTGAATGCTGTGCTGGGTTAGCCACTGCTCTCTTCAGAGCTGTCAGGCAGGGACATTTAATTCTGCCGAAGCTATGCCCACAGCTGCTCCTTTCTCCAGGTGCTCTGTCCCAAGGAGATGGGGGTTTTATCTATAAGTCCCTGACTGGGGCTGCTGCCTTTTTTTTTTTTTCAGAGATGCCCTGCCCACACAGGTGGAATCTAGAGAGGCAGTCAGTCTGGCTGAGCTTCAGTGGGTTCTGCCCAGTTTGATCTTCCCCGCAGCTTTGTTTACACTGTGAGCATAAAACCACCTACTCAAGCCTCAGCAATGGTGGACACCCCTCCACCAGCCAAGTTCCAGTGTCCCAGGTCAATCTCAGACTGCTGCACTAGCAGCGAGAATTTCAAGCCAATGGACCTTAGCTTGTTGGGATCCATGGGCATGGGATGCCCCAAGCCTGGCACCGGAGAGAATCTTCTGGTCTGCTGATTGTGAAGACTGTGGGAAAAGTGCAATAACTGGGCAGCAGTGTGCCATTCCTCCTGGTCAGTCTCTCAGGACTTCCCTTGGCTAGGAACAGGAAATCCCCTGACCCCTTGCATTTCCTGGTTGAGGTGATGCCCTGCCCTGCTTTGGCTCTCCCTCTGTGGGCTGCACACTCTGTCCAACCAGTCTCATTGAGATGAACCTTGTACATCACTTAGAAATGCGGAAATCGCTTTTCTTCTGCATCGATCCCACCAGGAGCTGCAAACCAGAGACATTCCTATTTGGCCATCTTGCCAGAAATCCCTGTATTACTATTTCTTTTTAAGTGATGAATTCTGTTGAATATTTGACAATTTACCTAAGAGACATTTTTCTTAAAACTTTAAAACATAAAAATTTTGTTGTAAAAGTAATCCTATATATTAGAAAAAATAATGTATTAGTAAAATATTAGGAAATTAGATAAATATGTTAATGTAACTAGGGCATAAAAAGACTTTCTAATAAAGGAAAAGTATAATTTTATCATAAATATGTAAACAGGTATAGTCTTAAAAATAATAAAATGAGAAAATAAATAAAGGAAAACATAACTTTATGACATGTATTTTTTTTTAACTTTTAAGTTCAAGGTACAAATGCAGGGTTTGTTACACAGGTAAATGTGTGTAATGGGGGTTTATTTTGCTGATTATTTCATTACTCAGATACTAAGCCTAGTGGGTTTTTTTTTAGTTTTTTTTTTTTTTTCTGATCCTCTCCCTCTTCCCACCCTTCACCCTCTGAAAGACCCCAGTGTTTGTTGTTCTCTTCTATGTGTCCACATGTTCTCATCATTTGACTCCCTCTTGTGAGTGAGAACATACCATATTTGGTTTTCTATTCCTATGTTAGTTTGGTAAGAATAATTTCCTCCAGCTGCATCCATATCCTTGCAAAGGACATCATCTTGTTCTTTTTTATGGCTGTCTAGTGTTCCATGGTGTATATGTACCACATTTTCTTTATGCAGTCTACCATTGATGAACATTTAGGTTAATTTCGTGTCTATGCTATTGTGAATAGTGCTGTAATGAACATATGTGTGCATGTGTCTTTATAATATAATGATTTCTACTCCTTTGGGTATATACCCAATTATGGGATTGCTGGGTCTGATAGTATTTCTGTCTTTAGGTCTTTGAGGAATCATCATACTGTCTTCCACAATGGCTGAACTAATACATATTCCCACCAAGAGTGCATAAGAGTTCCTTTTTCTCCACAACCGCACCAGCATTTATTATTTTTTGACTTTTTAATATTCATGATAGCCATTTTGAGTGTGGTTAGATGGTATCTCATTGTGGTTTTGATTTGTGTTTCTCTAATGATCAGCAAAGTTGAGTTTTTCTCATATAATTGTTAGCTGCAAGTATGTCTTCTTTTGAGAAGTATTTGTTGATGTTCTTAGCCCGCTTTTTTAATGGAGTTGCTTGCTTTTTTCTTGTAAATTTAAGTTTCTTAAAGATGCTGAATATTAAACTTTTAACGGATACATATTTTACAAATATTTTCTCCCATTCTGTAGTTTGTCTGTTGATAGTTTCTTTTGCTGTACAGAAACTCTTTTAATTAGATCCATTGTCAATTTTTGCTTTTGTTGTAATTACTTTTGGTGTCTTCTTCATGAAACCTTTGCTTGTGCCTATGTCCAGAATGATATTGCCTAGGTTGTCTTCCAGGATTTTTATAGTTTTTTTATTTTACATTTAAGTCTTTATTTAATCTTGAGTTAATTTTTGTATACGGTGTAAAGAAGGGGTCCAGTTTCAATCTTCTGCATATGGCTAGCCAGTATTACCAGCACCATTTATTGAATAGGAAATCCTTTTCCCATTTCTTGTGCTTGTTATGTTTGTTGAAGATCAGGCAGTTGTAGGTGTGCAGACTTATTTCTGGGTTCTCCATTCTGTTTCATTGGTCCACGTGTCTGTTTTTGTACAAGTACCTTACTGTTTTGGCTACCATAGCCCTGTAGTATAATTTGAAGTTGGGTAGTGTGATGCCTCCAGCTTTGTTCTTTTTGCTTAGGATTGCCTTGGCTATTATGGTTCGTTTTTGGTTCCATATGAATTATAAAATAGTTTTCTCTAGCTCTGTGAATAATGCCAATTGTACTTTAATAGTAATAGCATTGAATCTATAAATTGTTTTGGACAGTATAGCCATTTTAAAGATATTGATTATTACTATCCATGAGCATGGAATGCTTTTCCATTTGTGTCATCTCTGATTCTTTTGAGCAGTGGTTTGTAGTTCTTGTATAAGTGTTTCACCTCCTTAGTTAGTTGTATTCCTAGATATTTTATTATTTTTCTGGCAATTGTGAATGGGAGTACATTTCTGATTTAGTTCTTGGCTTGACTGTTGTTGGTTTATAGGAATGTTAGTGATTTTTGCACATTGGTTTTGTATCCTGAGACTTTGCTAAAGTTGTTTATCAGCTTAATAAGCTTTTGGGCTGAAACCTTGGGGTTTTCTAGATATAGAATCATGTCATCTGCAAACCAAGATAGTTTGACTTCCTTTCTTCCTATTTGAATGCCTTTATTTCTTTCTCTTGCCTCATTGTCCTGGCCAGAATTTCCAATACTATGTTGAATAGGAGTGGTGAGAGAAGGCATCCTTGTCTTGTGTCGGTGTTCAAGGGGAATGCTTCCACCTTTTGTCTATTCAGTATAATGTTGAGTGTGGGTTTGTCAGAGATGGTCCTTATTATTTCGAGGTATGTTCCTTTATTGAGAGTTTTTAATTTGAAGGGATGTTGAATTTTATCAAAGGTCTTTTCTGCATCTATTTAGATAATCAGGTGGTTTTTGTCTATAGTTCTGTTTATGTTATGAATCATATTTATTGATTTGTGTATGTTGAACCTAACTTGCATCCCAGGGATGAAGCCTACTTGATCATGGTGGATAAGCTTTTTGATGTTCTGCTGGATTTGGTTTGATAGTATTTTGTTGAGGAATTTTGCATTCATGTTCATCAAGGATATTAACCTAATGTTTTCTTTTCTTGTTGTATCTCTGCCAGGTTTTGATATCAGAATTATGCTGTCCTCACAGAATGAGTTAGGGAGGAGTCTCTTCTCAACATTTTGAAATAGTTTCAGTAGGAATGGTACGAGCTTTTTTTTGTACACCTGGTAGAATTCAGCTGTGAATCTATTTGGTACCATGTTTTTTGTTGTTGTTGCTGTTGTTTGCTTTTGTTTGTTTGTTTTGGTAGACTATTTATTACTGCCTTAATTTTAGAACTCATTATTGGTCTGTTTAGGGATTCAATTTCTTCCTGGTTCAGTCTTTGAAAAGTGTATGTGTCCAGGAATGTATCCATTTCTTCTAGTTTCTAGTTTGTATGCATGGTTGTGTTCATAATATACTCTGATGGTTTGTTTGTATTACTGAGGGCTCAGTGGTAATATCTCTCTTCTCATTTCTGATTGTGTTTATTTGACTCTTCTCTCTTTTCATCTTTATTAGCCTAACTAGTGGTCCATCTCTTTTATTAATTTTATTAACAAACAGCTCCTGGATTCATTAATCTTTTGAATGAATTTTCATGTCTCTATCTCCTTCAGTTTAGCTCTAATTTTTGTTATTGTCTTCTGCTAGCTTTGGGATTTGTTTACTCTTGATCCTCCAGTTCTATAAGGTGTGATGTTTGGTTGTTAACTTGAGATATTTCTAGCTTTTTGATGTGCACATTTAGTGCTATAAATTTCCCTGTTAACACTGCCATAGCTGCGTTCCAGAGATTATGGTATGTTGTATCTTTGCTCTCATTATTTTCAAAGAACTTGATTTTTGCCTTAATTTCATTATTTACCTAAAAATCATTCTGTAGCAGGTTATTTAATTTCCATGTACTTGTATAGTTCTGTGTACATTTTTTAGTCTTATTTTTAATTCGGTTGTGCTGTGGTCTGATAAATTGTTTGCTATGATTCATGTTCTTTTGCATTTACTGAGAAGTCTTTTACTTCCAATTATTTGTTTGATTTTAGAGTAAGGGCCATGTGGTGATGAGAAAAGTGTATATTCTATTGGCTTTGAGTCGAGAGTTCTGTAGGTATCTATCAGATCCATTTGATTCAGAGCTGAGTTCATGTTCTGAATATCTTTGTTGATTTTCTGTCTCATTGATCAGTTTAATATTTTTAGTAGAGTGTTAAAGTCTCCCACAATTAGTGTGTGGGAATTTAAATCTCTTTGAAGGTCTCTGAGATCTTGCTTTATAAATCTGGTTGCTCCTGTGTTGGATTCATGTATATTTAGATCTTATTGAATTGAACCCTTTATCTTGATATATAGTTAATACTAAAAAGTGCAAATAAGTCCTACATAAGTGAAATTACAGTACCTATAAGTTAACATCCTAAAATATGGCTTTATTTTGATTAAAAAGCAATTTGTATTACTGTAATATATTCTTTGTACAAAACAATAACATTTTATTTGAATATTTTATATCTGCTTTTTAATTTGTTTTATTTCATTTATTTTTCTTATTCATTATGGGCAAGTATAAAACCACTAGGAATTATGAAAAAGAGAGTCCCAAAATAATTTTCAAAAACTGATTTATATGGACAAAGAAATATAAAATTGGGAAAAATAATAAAATAGCTTTGGAAATTAGAAAAAAATGAATTTGAAATGACATGCAATTAAAGGAGTTACATTGGATAAATTGCAAAAGAGGGCAAATAAAGAGTGACATTGAGAGATGGTTTATACATTTTCTTCTTAAGAATCAAAGTAGAAAATAGCTAGGAGAAGTCCTAGAAGAAATCTACTTGCTCATGAAAAGTAACGGGAAAAAGAACTAGAGTCAAGAAAAGGCCTTTGGCAAGATAGGTCTTAGTTCGTCAGCTGCATGTTATTTTCCTAGCTAAGATCTGTAATAATTGGTATAAGCAGTGCCAGACATTACAAAAGAACTAAAGAGCAAGCCTGTATGGTATAACCACATTAGGAATATTTTAGGCACTATCACTTTATCAGTTTTAATGAATATTGACTTTTCCAAATGCTTTATTCCTTACTTCTATATATTAAAAATATATATATATATTTCATTGAGGTAAGAACACTTATCATGAATATACCCACCAGACAAATTTCTGTGTGCACAATACAGTATTGTTAACTATAGGAAAAATGGTGTACAGCATATCCCTAGAACATAGTCATCTTGCATAATTTAAAATGTATGCTCATATAATTGCAATTTCCCATTTCTGTCTTTTCCCCAGAATATTATCCCTGATAACTGTCATTCCATTCTCTTATTCTATATGTTGACTATTTTAGTTACCTCATATAAGAGCAATCATTCAGTATTTGTCCTGTGACTAATTTTGCTTAGCATGATGTCCTCACAGTTCATCATGTTGTCACATATTGCAGAATTTCCTTCTTTTTAAAGGCTGAATAATATTCCGTTATATATATTATATATAAAGAAGCAAATAAACACACACACACACATATATATGTACACACACACACACACACATTTTTTTTATCCATTAATCCTTCAGAAGACATTTACGTTGCTTTCGCATTTTCCCTATTGTGAATTGTGCTGCAATGAGTATTGGGATACTAATATCTCTTTGAGATTCTTGTCTCAGTTGTTGTAGATAAATAACCAGAAGTGGGATTGCTGATTTATATGACAGTATTATTTAAAATTTTTTGAGAAACCTCCATAATGTTTTCCATAACAACGACACCATTTTTCATTCCCATCAACAGTGTACAAAAGTTTCAAATTCTCCAAATGCTCACCAAGACTTGTTTTATTTATTTAATTTTTTTGGTTAATTTTTATGACAGCCATTCTAACAGATGTGAGGTGATATCACAGTATGGTTTTCATTTGCATTTCCCTGATGATTAGTGACATTTGGCATATCCTTTGTGGCCATTTGTATGTATTTGTATAAATAATTATTAAAATTTTTAGCATATTTTTAAATCAGATTTTTTTGGTATTTAATTACTTACATAGGTTGGAAACTAATCTCTTATCAGATATATGGTTTGCAAATATTTTTCCCATTCTTTAGGTTGTATTTTTACTCCTTTGATTGTTTCCTCTGTCTGAAGAAACTTTTTAGTTTAATGTGATCCCATATTTATTTTTGCTTTTGTTGCCTGTACTTTTGTTGTCATACATAGAAAATTATTGCTTAGAACAATGTCATAAAGCATTTCCTGCTTATTTTCTACAAGGAGTTTTATATATTCAGGTTTTCATTTAAGTTTTCAATCCATTTTGAGTTGATTTTTGTGTACGGCCTAAGTTATCAGTTCAAATTTATTCTTTTACATGTGAAATTTCTGTTCTCCCAACATGACTTATTACAGATACTATATTTTCCCCATCATGTATTGTTAGTATCCTTGTCAAGGATTACCTGACTGTATATGTGTGGATTTACTTCCTAACTGTCTATTCTGACCCATTGATCTGTCTGTCCTGTTGCCCATTCCATACTGTTTTAATTACTATTGCTTTGTGATATATTACAAACTTTCAGGAATTGTGATTCCTCCATATTTATTCTTTCTCAAGATTGTTTTGGCTATTTAGGGTCTTCTGTGATTCCATATGAATTTTGGAATTTTTATATATATTTCTATAAATAATGCCATTGAGATTTTAAGTAGGAATCACACTGAATCTGTATATTGCTTTGGGTAGTATAGACATTTTAATAATGTTAATTCTCTCAATTAATGAACATAGAATATCTTTCCGTTTGTTTGTATCCTTAATTTCTTTCATTAATATTTTATAGTTTTCAGGGCACTGGCCTTAACTTAGTCGTTAGTTCAGTTTATTCCTAAGATTTTTTTACTTTTTAATACTGTAATAAATGGGATTATTTTCCTTTTTGGAGAGTGTATTGTTAGTGTATAAAAACATGACTGAGTTTTGTAAGGTGAATTTGTATCTTACCACTTAACTGAATTGCCAATTAGTTCTACCAGTTGTTTTTTGGTGTATGTGCATGAAGATTTTAGGGTTTCTACATATTAGATTGTGTCATCTGCAAACCGAGATATTTTTCTTTTTACTTTCCAATTTAGATGCTTTTAATGTTTTTCTCCTGCCTAATTGCTTTGTGTAGATCTTCTAGTATTATGTTAAATAGTGTGTTGAAAGTAATCATCTTTGACTTGTTCCGGTTCTTAGAGAAAATGTTTTGATAGGGTCACCATTAAGTGAGATGTTGGCTGTGGACTTGTCATGTATGGCTTGTATTATGTTCAGGTACACTTCTTCTATACCTAGTTTATTGAGAGTTATAATCACAAAAGGGTCTTATCACAAATTTTATATCTTTTTTTCTACATTTATTTAGATAACGGTGTCTTCATTCTTTTAATATATTACATTAATTGATTTTCATATGTTGAACCAATCTTGCATCCCAGGGATAAACTGATCATAGTGTACTATTTTGTTAATATGATGTTAAATTTTTTGTGATATTTTATTGACGATTTTTGTATCTATATTTTTTCAAGGCTTTTGCCCTATGGTTTTATTTTCATAAGGTATCTTTGAGTTTAGTATCAAGGTAATTCTGTCCTTATAAAATGTGTTTGGAGTTATGCTCTCCTTTTCAATTCTTATGGATGACATTGAAAATTGGAATTAATTATTCTGTAAATGTTTGGTGGAATTCTTCAATGGAGCATTCCGGTCCTGGATTTTTCTATTGGAGGCTTTTTATTATTGAGTCAATTTCCTTACTAGTTATTATGATGTTCAGATTTTTTTTTCTTCATGATTCGGTGTCAGCAGAATTCATATTTCTAGAAATTTATTTATTTCTCCTGTTATTCAGTTTGTTGGTTTATAGTTGTTCATTGTAATCTCTTATGATTGTTAATGTTTCTGTGGCAGCAGTGATGATGTCTACTCTTTCCTTTTTAATTTTATTTGAATCTTCCTTTTTTTTCTTAGATAATCCAGCTAATTATTTCCCAATATTGTGAATCTTTTTTAAAAAAACAACTCTTAGTTTTGTTGATTTCTCTATTTTTCTATTCTATATTTTATTTATTTCTGCTCTGATCTTTGTTATTTCCTTCTTCACCTAACTTCGAACTTAGTTTATTATTTTTGTTTTAGTTCCTTGAGGTTTAGAGGTAGGATTCTTACTTAAGCTATTTCTTTTTTTTTTTTTTTTTTTTTTTTTGAGGCAGAGTCTCGCTCTGTCGCCCAGGCTAGAGTGCAGTGGCCGGATCTCAGCTCACTGCAAGCTCCGCCTCCCGGGTTTACGCCATTCTCCTGCCTCGGCCTCCGGAGTAGCTGGGACTACAGGCGCCCGCCACCTCGCCCGGCTAGTTTTTTGTATTTTTTAGTAGAGACGGGGTTTCACTGTGTTAGCCAGGATGGTCTCGATCTCCTGACCTCGTGATCCGCCCGTCTCGGCCTCCCAAAGTGCTGGGATTACAGGCTTGAGCCACCGCGCCCGGCTCTTGTTTTTTATATAAGTGTTTATCCCGGAAAACTTCCCTCTTAATACTGCCCTTGCTGCATTTCATTAGTTTGGTATGTTGTGTTTTCATTTTCATTTGTTTCAAGACATTTTCTGATTTCTCTTTTGATCTACTGGATGTTCAAAAGTTTTTGTTTAATTTCCTCATATTTGTAAACTTTGAAGTTTTCCCTGTGATATTTGTTTTTGATTTCATTCTATTGTGTTTTAAATCATCTTAAATTTACTATTTGTTGTGACCTAACATGTGATCTATCCTGGAAGTTATTTCATGTGTACTTGAAAATAACATACATTCTACTGTTATTGAGAGGAATACTTCATTTACCTATTAAGTCAGTTTTTTTCTTTCATGTTAGCCAAGTCTGCTGTTTTTTGCTGATTTTCTGTCTTTCCTCTGTCAACTACTGAGAGTGAGATTTTGAAGTCACTTCTTATTGTATTACTATTTCTCCCTTCAGTTCTATTAGTGTTTTCTTCATGTATTTAGGTACTCTAATGTTAGGTCCAATATATTTGTAATTGTTATGCTGTCTTCTTGAATTTAGTCTTTCATTATTATAGAATGTCCTTCTTTATATCTTGTCACAATTTTGGACTTAAAGCCTATCTAATCTGATATAAGTACGGTCATTCTTGTTTTCTTTTGGTTACCATTCGCATATGTATCCTTTCTATCACTTAATTTTTAGTCTATATGTTGCATTAAATCTAAAGTTCAATTAATTCAGCCACTTCATTTTTTTATTAGGGAGTTAAATCAGTTTACATTTAAAGTAATTATCAATATGGTCGGATTTACTATTATTATTTTGTTAATTGTTTACTTTGTCCTGTCGCTCATTTGCTCCTTCATTCCTCTTTTGTTGATTTTTTAGCATTTATATGCTTTGAACATTATATCTGTATTTGTCTATATATTTACTTTTTATCAATGGGTTTTAAACTTTGTTCAACTATTGTTTGCTCTTTAGTATACTTTCTTTTCAACTTGAAGAACTACTTTTAATATTTGCAGGGTATAGTATTCTTGATAGACAGGGTTTTTCTTTTTTCTTTCAGTGCTTTGAATATATCATCTTGTTTCTTTATGGCCTACATGGTTTCTGCAGAAAAGTCCACTGAGAGTATTACGAGAATGCTCTGTTATGTGACAAGTTGCCTTTCAGTTGTTGCTTTCAAAACTTTTTGCCTTTCACTTTTGACAATTTGATTTCATGTTTCTCATTTTGAACTTTTTTACATTCCTTATTAGGGGTCTTTCAGGCTTGCTAAATTTAAATATCTATTCTGTTCTCCCAAATTTGGTACATTTTCAGATATTATTTATTAGAATATTCCTTCTGGTTCTTTCTCTTTAGTTTATACTTTTGGAACAGTCATAATGCATACATTGATCCACTTGATCATGTCCCATAAGTACTTTAGACTTTCTTCACTTCTTCTTATTTCTGCTTCTCTACATGAATAATGTTCAGTGACCTGTCATCAAGTTTGCTGATTCTTTCTTTTGCTTTCTTAATATAGTCTGTTGTTGAATCTTTCTAGTTAAATTTTCAGTTATTGTATTCTTCAGCTCTATGTTCTCTGTTTAGTACTTTCATAAATTTTTCCATCTCTTTTTTAAAATCCTCACTTTTTTAATTCATTGATCTACTGAACTCAATGAGCATCTTTTAGTGGTTTGAATTCTTGGTCAGGTATATTATTTATCTCCATTTCATTCAGGACAGTTTTTAGATAGTTGTCTTGTTCCTTTATTTGGAAAATATTTTCCTGGGTTTTTTTTTTTCCATTTTTTTGAACTTCCTGTGTTGCTGTTTGTACATTAGACAAAATATCATCTCTTCTATGCATTACAGATTGTACTTGTATTGGTAAAGACGTTACCAGTCACCCTGGCTAGAGATTCTGAAGGTTTCTCAAACTTTTGCTAGTGCTACCAACTTTCTTTGTTTTTAGTGGCCCACAGGCATCTAGAGTTGTCCTGAGTCTCAACAGTGCTGAGAGACAAGCAAGACTGAAATCAGTTCCTCAGGCAGCCTCTAGAAAATCTGGGTTATTAGATTTGTGGTGAACCTTATTTTCTTCCTAGGTAGGCACTGAGATCTGGGGTTTTTCATTTTTCTGATGTATGCTGAATCTGGGGGAGTGGCCATGGTGACTGCCAGCCCCAAACCACCATCTCTGTTCTCATTGGCCCTGAGTTCCTAGAGTATGTAGTGTGTGTGTACTGTCAGTTCTAGATAGAAACTAGTTCTCTGGGTAGCCCCTGGAATATTTGGCGTGTTGAACTTTCTTCGTACCTCTTTCTTTCCCCCAAAAGCAGTTGAGAGGTGACAGGATTTGTCTCTGTTTTATGGAACTGTGCTAATGGTAGAGATTACGGCAAGAAAGTAGTATGAATTTTCCTACCAGCTTAAATGTGGCTGGTTTCACAGTCATCCAGGGTACAGGAGCCTCTTAACTAGTTTCTAGATTTCTTAAAAAAGAAATATGTCCATGTATGATTGTGCGATTTGTATGTAGAGGGAAGGAGGGTCCAGGTATTCCTATTCTGATCTGCTGCTGATGGCATTCCTTTTTGCACACATTTTTTACAACTTGAATAATATTTGTAAAATAAAAGAACATTCTTTAAACAGTTACATTCCTATTTTAAAACAATAAACAATCTGGTGTTTATTGAATTTTAAGTTTTATTTAAATTTTATCAAAATAAATTTAGATTAAAATTAAAATTGCACTACAATGCTTATAGGAGGAAACTATATTCTCTCCTCTGCCTCTTATTTCCTAAAGTTAACTACTTTTAATTAGTTCAGCTGTTTCTTATAATACTTTTTTTTTACCTCAGTACTTATTTATTGCATTTCCTTCCCTGAATTGTTAATTTACTTGTTGGTCTTCCTGGAATTAAAGCCACCTTGCTCTTACATTTGTTTAATTTCCTGTATGTATGTAATCAGTTCAGCCTCAAACACTCTGATGGACTATGAAGAACTTCACTTAACAGTCAAATGGATGAGATAATTTATTTGATCAAATTTTTTTTCTTGCATGTAAGTGGTGTGCTGAAGCTGGCTTTAACTATAGGGAGCTGATTGTGTGTATTTCTTCCAAAATCAGCAGTTCTATATGTTTTCTTCCCTGCTGGAAATATTTACAGCATAGAAATTAGAAAATGTTCCAAAATGAGCCATTCATTTTAGGGATCTTTCCCCCTGGATTGTAAGTTAATAAGCATTCACCAGTCCACGACTAAATATAACTTTCCTGGAACTCACCATCTTCCTGGTCAAGTATGACTTATTGCACCTGCTACAGAAATGTCATCTTAACATCATTGCCACCCTCATTCCAGCAAATAGTTTTACCTCTCACTTCTGTGATTGAATTTCTGCTTTCTGACCTCATATCTTCCTGTTTTTCTTAGTTTAATCTCTTTTTTTGCTCAAAATTATCTTACAGTTGTTTCACAAGAAAGCGTAAAAATAGATAAATGTTATAAAAGCATGTATTTCACAAAATTTCATTTTTTAGCTTCTAAAATTACTTTTTTCAAACAGAAGGCTATTTCAGAAATTATTTTTCAGCAAACGAATGAGGAAACTTCACTATCTCTGTTGTTTCAGTTGTAAGAAAGATAATTGTTACCTTATTTTCCTGGATGATTTATTATCTTTTTCATTACATGTTTAGTAAATTTAGTTGTTTTTTAAGATAGTACCTTTTTTTCTTATGTTTACCTTAAATAATAAAAAAAGTTTCATTACATATTCTCATTCTGCATATACTTTCAGTAACACTTGACATTCACCAAATAAAGTATGTGATGCTAAACTCAAAGACACAGTGATTTTTTTTTTACAGATCTGCTCTTAAGTTCCTTTAAATTAAGTGTCATATCCAGTGTTTCTTCATGAAATAAAATATTGTGTTTACCATTATATTTTTGACATTAAGTATTTAATATTACTTGAAAAATTAAAATTTCAAACAGTAATCTATGAAAAGAGTAGTGATGTTAATAGTAATTGGCAGAGATTTCGAATTTTAACCCATTTAATCATATTGTATCCTATACATCTTCATCAGAAATGTACTTAATAAAGATTATTGTTCATTATCATATTCCTTCTCTGACTTATATGTTATTACCTAGTAAAAAGTAGGAGTGTTATTTTCTAAATAACAACAGGAAAGCTAAGTGCCTCATAATGAGTTACAGAAATATAATACCTATAGTTAATATTTTCTAGTTCCTGAACTGTAGAAATTATTCCCACTGCCAACCTCAACCCAGGACCTGTCCCCTATTTAGCCATCAGAAAAATGTTAGCCAAGCAGATATTCATCCCAGTTAAATTTGATTATTTTTCACTAAGGAAATGAATTGTCTCAAGAAAACACTTCTTTTAAAAGTGGACTTTGGGGCATAAGAATGATGCAGTGGGCTTTGGGGACTCAGGGGAAAGGGTAGGATGGGGGTGAGGGATAAAAGATTACACATTGTGTATAGTGTACACTGCTCGAGTGATGGGTGCACCAAAATGTCAGAAACCACCACTAAAGAACTTATTCATGTAACCAAACACCACCTATTCCCCAAAAAACTATTGAAATTTTGAAAAAGTATCTTTTGTGAGTCTCCAAATGTAATTTCACTTTATGCTTGATCTTCTTTTTTAGAATGCATTGTGTTCTGTCAAAATTTAGACATTGAAACCCTCATTTCTAATGTGGCTGTTTTTTGAAATGGGGCCTCTAAAGAAGTAATTAAGGTTCAATGACATCACAGTGGTGAAGCTCTGATCCAATAGGATTAGTTTTCTTATAAAGACATAAGAGCACTCTCTCTCCCACTGTACATGTACCAAGAAAAGGCTGTTTGAAGACATAGTGAGAAGGCGGCTGCCTGCCTGCATGCCAGGAAGAGAGCTCTCACTGGAAACCTTGATCTTGGACGTGTGGTTTTCAGAACTGTGAGGAAATACATTTCTGTTGTTGAAGCCTATCAGTCTGTTTTTTGTTATGGCAGCCCAAGCTGACTAATGCAGTCTCTAACTGTGTATCTCTCATTGGGAATCTCTGTTACATGGAAGAACTTCCAACTGCTTTTAAGGCGTCATTCTTAAATGCAAATAGTAAATAAATATTCCACAGACATGTGAAAGGATCCGCTAAATGGAACTGAAGAAAGCTATGAAAGAGATTTTAAAGAAAGAGAGCAATATAACGGAGACAACAAAAACAATATTAAAATTAAACAATAATTATTATTTTCAGAGTGATTTAAAAAGAGAGAAGGTACAATCCATGCTACAGAAAAGGAACATTAAATGAATACAAGAAATAATTTGGAAATTAAAAATGTAATAAAATTGATTTTAAAATAGAAATATTAAAAAATAAAATTTAGTAAATACCCAAAAAGGAAAATAAGTAATAATTTAAAAGTAGAAAGTATAAGAATGTTTTTAAATAATCATCTAACAAAATTGTAAAAGAAGAATTAGGAGGAAAAAGATGAGGAGTAGAACCTAACACCATGTATTTTGGGATTTAAGCCTCATGTATAAGCATAAATTATCAATGAGTAGAGCAAAAAAAGTCAAGAATATTGATAATACCCCAAGTTGATATCTATAGAGAAAATTAAAATAATTGCAAAGGTATATGGTTTTTCCTTATTATTGTACACAAATTCATGGGTTTTGTTTGTTTGCTTTCTACTGAGAACATCAATTTCCTGACAAATATTTTTCTGTTCTCAGCAGTTAGATGTTCTGCCTTGATCAACATTGTGAGGTGAATACTATTTATCAAAAATTGGTTTTCTGAGGTGATACTCAGGTAAAATTTTATTTCATTTTGAAGTGAATTTAATTATTATTATTATTATTTTTTATCAAACTGACAGCAATAATACCAAAGCAATAATAGAAGAGAGATTGAAACTCAATTTAGCATATTTTAGGGACAGTTAATTTAGGTTAACTTAAATACTAGAAACTTTAGGCGGTAGAACAAACAAAGCAAATAGATTCAAAACAAATAAAAACATAAGCTAAATTAGAAAACCCAATTTCAAAGACTTAGATGTAATTAAATAAAAACAAGACTGGACATGGCGGCTCATGCCTATAATCCCAGCATTTTGGGAAGCTGACGTGGGTGGATAGTTTGAGTCCAGGAGTTCAAGACCAGCCTGGGCAACATGGCAAAACCCTGTCTCTACAAAGAAAATATACAAAAATTATTAATAGCTGGGTGTGGTGATGTGTACCTGTAGTCCCAGCCACCCGGGAGGCTAAGATGGGAGGGCTGCTTGCGCCTGGGAGGCCAAGATCACACCGCTGCACTCCAGACTGAGTGACAGAGTGAAATCTAATCTCAAATAATAATAATAATAATAATTACTATTATTAAATAAAAATATTAAGTTGCACAGAAAAGGAAAACTGCTTTATACCAAAAAAAGGACATTTCTGACCTAATATTTCTTTAATTATCTATTTGGAAAGACTTTTTTTTAATAAAACATATGACTCAAAGATGATTTTTGAATGTTGTTTTCAACACTATACACACTTGCACATTTTGAAAAAATGTGCATACCTCAAAAAACTTGCTCTTTTATTTACTTTGTTCTTGTCTAACATCTTTTATTCTCAAAATAAAGAGAATGATTAGCTCTCCTTTCTTCAAACCTTAATTGATTTTCCCCTTTGGAAAAAAAAAAATCTTTTACTGTGCATTTTTTACCTTCACCTATATGCTAAAATGTTTCAAATTTGTTACTGTATGGCATACTGTAGGCAATTTTAACACAATGGTATTTCTGTAATCTAAGCATATCTGAATATAGAAAAGATAATGTGTTGTGCTTTGATGTTATAATAGCTATGTCACTAGGTGAGGGGAATTTTTCTACATTATTATTATCTTATGAAACCACCATGGTATATACAGTCCATTCTTGACTGAAGTGTTGTTATGTGGTGCGTGACTGTACTTAAACATGTACCTTCCAAGTTTCTTCTGCCTAGTGTAGTATACTTTTTCTTCATATAGAAATCTTACCAATTATTCAAGAGCTATATAATTCTTATTTTCCATTCAGACTTTACTGCTATTCAATCCCACATTGATCTCCACATTTACTGAAATTGGTAGCTCATTGAATATGTTTGTCCTATGATCCTTGTTATGTACCTAACTATAGGACTTTTGTCTTATAATGTGTTTTTATATTTTTCCTTATGTTTAAGTATGCTATTACCTCACTAAAGCAGGACTGTGCCATCTATTTTGTTTACATATTCAAGAGCATTCTAAATTTTATATTCAGTATGTATGTGATGAAATGAATGATGGAAGGAAGAAAGGAAGGACTGGATAAGACTTTCTTAGACTTTTAAAAAATAATTAGTTGATATTCTGCCAGTCATTGAAAGTCATTTAACTATGATTTTATGCAATATAGTAAAGTTGATGCAATAGCAACAATTTAAGTATTTTTCCCAAAAAATAAAAAGTAATATTAGAAAGTATTGGTGGTCACTGTGTGTAATAAATCACTGACAGTTTTTCCTGGTAAATTATTTTATGTGTTTGTAGAACATGGCATATAAAAATGTTTTAAAAGGAAATAACTCATCTCAGGTCCTTGCAATGCTATTATATCCGTCTACAGTTTTAAATATATCAAAATGTATTGTCAAATACTTTATAGTACTCATAGCTCTTGTCAAATAAATTGATTGTTTTGGTCTCTTCAAATAGTCCCCACCATGGTTAATCAGCAGCAATTTGAAAACAATATCCTCAGTTAGAATAAAGTTATTGTTTATGCCATTATTTTTCAAATGATAAATTTTATTTTGTCATTTAAAAATGACCTGATGAAAATAGCTTTGCAGTAAAGACTTTCTTTGACATAGACTGATGTTATTTTGTCTTATATTGAATCAGTTTATTCATTTGAGTCTCTCTATGTTCCTTTTAATTCTTGATATTTAGAAAAATGTAGTTCACTATACCAATCATTCCTGATATATTGCATCTGTTATCAGGTAGTTCTTCCAGCATAAGCACAGTCCCAGATTACTTTGGCTGGTTCACTACCTAAAGAGATAATAAAATCTTTGTATATAAATTCAGTAAAATGTACACATTCCTAGTCATAGATATTTATGATATTTGCTATTACATCATGTGACAAAAAATAAGCAGATATATTTATAAACAGTTTCTGCCCAATTTTAATTTGATTACTAATAAATACTCCAATAATGTAATGTTTTCTTATTAACCATTATTTTATTCAGTCTGTGTCTAGTATATTATGTTTACTATTTTGGATGCTCAAGATACAGACTTAAATCAATATGGAATTTATCTTAAATAAATTCTTAGGACAATGGGAATATAGACATATAATTTTTCACCAAGATACTACATGTAATTATTATTAAAATTGGAGAACTTAAGAACAAATTTATTTACTGATGTCAGGGAAATCTACCAAAAAGTGGTGACACTTGAATCATGAATGAAGAGTTTATCATTGAATCATCTCTTAGCAAGGACATTCCAAGATAAAACAGTATGTGTAGAAATAGGAATATGAGATGTTTAGTAACTTTTGGGTGAGGGGAAGTGTGATATGACTGAAGTACAGGTGAATAGTATGGGAACAGAAGGATAAGAAGGAGAGACATTAGATTAACATGGCTTGGAATTGTAAGCATCTTAGGCATCAAGGTTAAATTTTGTACTTTTTTTCTTGTTCTCTCTTAGTAGGGGATGTACAATAACATTTGTGTTGTACAAAAATGATTATAATTATTGTAGAGAGATTAGAGTAGATGTGATAGGGATTAAAGTCATGAAGAATTAGGAGATGTTTTATAGTTTGAATGAGAAATAATGAGGGCATGTTCCAGTCTCAGGCTTTGATTCTCTTCTCTATCTTTTCTGTTTACACTCATAACATGACCTCTTCTGATCTCATAGAATTATATCACATGCATTCACACATTTATGCTGAACTTCAGACTCCTGTATGTAATTGCCTCATCTGTGCTTCCTCATGGTTATATGATAACTATTTCATACCATGTCAAAAACTGAACTCTGCTGTCTTCTCCCCATACTCTAGCTAAATTACCTCCTCCAGATGCAGTTTTCTGTCTCAGTTGATTCTAAATCCCTCATTGTTTATCAGAAAAATATTAATTTGGAATTGTCCTATAATATTTCTCACATTTGCATATTCTTTGATTCTCTAATCAAAATACACCCAGAATCTGATGACATCTTACATACCACTGCTATCAGCCTCTTCTGAGCAGCAACATTTCATTTTGATTACTTGAAGAGCCCCTTTGTTGTATCTCTGCCTCCATCCTTGCCCCTCTACATTGTATTCTCAACACAGTAGCCAGAATCATTCATTTAAAATGTTAATTATACATCCTCAAAAACATTCTAAGACCGTTTATTTCACTTAGAATAAAATTGTAAGTTTTGCAATGGCCTCCTAGGTCCTATATAATTAGCCCCCAAACTGTGAATTATTCTTGCTCATTCTGTTTCAAACACACTGACTTCCATGTTATTTCTTAAATGCATCAGGGGTTCTTGGTCTTCGAGCTTTTGACCAGCTCCTTCTAATTCCTGGAATGTTTTTTCATTAGATGTGTTCATTAACTTTCTCTTATCCTGTAAGTCTTTTTTCAGGAGTCAATCATCTCAAGGGGGCCTCCCCCTGATCACTAAGAATGGTAACTTCTTCATCAATCACTCTTCTTGTCAGTTTGTGTTTTTCCCACAGCAGAAGCCATCACTTCCATGCAACATACGTTATCTATTACTATGTTTATTATTCATTGTCTTTCTAATTGCTAGAATATAAATTCCAGGAATCCAAGGACTTTTGTTTGCAGAGTTACCTGATATATGTGTAATACCTAGAACAATATCAGTTGCATAATAGGTCTGCAGTGTCCACTATTTAAATAAATAAATAAATGGCCTGCATTAATGTGATGACAGCTATGACACAGAGAAAGAAATAGAAACAATAGCTGTTTATCATGCCAATTTAGACCGGGGGAAAATTATGGGTTTGGAATTTATAATACTAATTCGTAGCCTCCTTCTTTCATTTATTAACCATGTGATTCCAGGTGACAATGGAAAGAAAATTGTGAAGCAACTCAAAATAATTGTTAGAAGGATAGAACAACTAGGGATAAAGATATATCAGAAGCTATGGGAAACTTTTTAAGAAATTCCCATAACCAATATTGAGATAGGTTATAAATAAGTTCAGTAATAGTTAATTTTATTTAAAAATTAGGGTATCATTGATGATAGAAGAATATGTTCAGTGGAGTGGTAGAGATAAAAAGTCATTTTATAGAAGAATTTCCTAATGAATTGCTGATAAAATTTTGAATTTGGTGAATATATAGGTAAGATTTTCTTTTTAAGTCCTTCATCTTATAATTTTTAATTATCATTTGCAACTATGCCTTAATATTTATTTTTGTTAGATTTAGGTCCAATGACTGCATTTCTTTCATGTTAAGATTATGCTAATTTATGCAAAAATTATTTGCAATTTTGTACATTTGTAATACAGAAAATAATTTGCAAAACTAGAAACACTTCTAAATTTATAAAAAAAATTATCTTCTTAATTTTGAGTGTACCGATTTGTCTTTAGTTTCATAAAATAGTTTCCAATGTACAATATTGTATGAAAAGAAATGTTGCTGTTTTTCTTATAATATGATTTCCCCAAATTGAAGACAAGACAATTGATAAAACTCAGAGTTTTACAAGTCTAGTCTGCCCCGAATAAATAAGATTTTCTTTTAAAATGAGGTTATCTCAGCTCCTTGTTTTATACTCAGTTTTTTTCTCCTTATATAATTTAATAGTAAGTTTCTCATAAACATATAATAATTTAATAATGATTTAGCGGACAATGTGAAGGACAGATAAAAATAATTTAGGTAGTAAGCACATCTATAATAATCTAAGCATATTTTAATATTTTAAAAATGAATTTGTTTAAACATATTAAGAGCAAAAAGCAAACCAGAACATTTTTTCTCAAAATCACATACACTTTATACTGTTTAAAGTGAATAATGACTAAACTAGTTTATCATTTATTAGTTTCTGTACTTCTGTGTCTTAAATTGAACTAAATATCTATGGTTCTCTATTTATAAATAATATGTATGATTGCGTTTAGGTTTTACATGTATTTTTATTATTCTCAGGGAGTAATAATAAATAATAATAATAACAGATGAAAAAGCAGACAACAGAGTGGATTCGGCATATAACAACATAACAAGGGAGCTTTAAAAACAACTTTATGACAAAATTTTAAAATTTAACATATTTTCAAAGGCCACTGTGCTTCTAGTACAAGTGATGCTAGTAATAATAGTGATTACTAAGAAATTACAGCCACGTATTATACATCTAGGTATAGTACTGATGCTAGATATGAACAAGTAAGAAGACTCACATAAATATTTACTTTTAGAAAGGTAGTTTTTATTCATTCTCCTCTTTTTCCAAATTAATGAACAACATTTTTCCAACTTTTCTCTCAATTCATGAACTGTGAAAGGAACATACATTAGGAAAATATGGGATATTTATTGTGATTATACAACTATGTAACTGATGTAATAAATGAATTAAAACTTCAAATGTTCTAAAATCTATTCAATTTTATCATAAATATGTAGGTTACTATTTATCTAGTTGTATATTTTACAAGGTGGAAAATAATCTCTAAATATAAGCTTAAAGGTATAAAATAGAAAAGTAAATAATATTGAAATATTAGATTACTTATTTTTTTAATTTGATGTATAAAAATACCATAAATAATAAAATGTAAATGGCTAACTGGAAGAACATATATGTGATTTATATGAAGAAGAATATTCTCTATCAGTAAAAATGCCTTCCAAAGCAATGAAATTAATGAACAATTCAAACGATAACAGTGAAAAGGAAAAATAAATAATTTATAAAATGATATAAAATTGCCATAACATAATAAATATTGCCCCTCAGATACAATTAAATAAATTAAAAATATAACTTCATTGACATTTATCATACTGGCAAATAAAAATTTTTATTTTTTCAATAAAGATTTGCACAGTATTTTTGAGATATAGAAAAACCAATGTCACTTCTGCAGGACAATTTAAGAATATATTCTGATTATGTCAAAATGCACAAAGGCATACCTTTTGACAAAATAGCTTACATCTATAAATTTATCTTAAACAAGAAATCTTAAAAGCCCACATAGATATTTCTTGTAAAAAATTTATTGAAAATTAGATATTTTTCTCAAGAAATTAGAAACAGTTCAGCAAACTTTACATTATTAGAAAGAAGAAGATAAAGGAAAAAATTGCATAGTGAATAAATAATATAAAATAGAGAACTAACTAATTATTAATTCTTTCAAAAAACAAGTGAAATTGATATATCCATCGTGGAGTTGAGCCAGGAAAGCATAGAAAAGGAGCACAAATTTTCTATATCTGAGATAAAATAGCAGACAACAAAATGGCTTCTACATATAACTAAATAACAAGGGAGCTTTAAGAACAACTTTATGACAACATTTTAAAAATTTATCATATTTTCAGAGGCCACTGTGCTTCTAGGTTTGGCTATTTTTAATGGCTCCTTAGTAAAAGGAGTTTTAGCAAACCCATCATGCCTTTTTTGATATTCAATTTGTCCACTCACTGCCATCATCTTAAACGCAAATTCATCATTTTCAACAACAACCTTTCCATCATTTCAGTATCAAACATCTCAGACTCTCACCATTACCACCAATCATATCAGCTCATTTGCTGTAGTATTCTAACAGTAAGAGATCTGAAAGATTGCTGAAGATTAAAATAACACTTCAATCTCACCAGCACCTTCAATCCGCTGATCCTGCCACTTCTCATTGTTCATCACTCCCTATATGTTCTCCTTTTCTATTTACCCACCTTAAATTTCTAGGAAAACCATTAGCTCTTCCTTGCATTTACCATCATTTTTCTTGACTTTCTATACTTTTTATTTCCTTGAATACATCATATCCCTGGTTCGAAGGAGCTCTTCATCTACTTGCAAGATAGTTCTCCAAGTGGCTTTGGCCCATCCAGTTCTCCCTTGCTTCCTGGCTTGTGGGTCTCAAAAATAACTACAGACTGCTGGGAGTACAACATCCTGAGATAAGAGGAACCGTCCAGAACAGCCTAGGTTGTGTTCCAGTCCCTTCCTCCACCCCTTCCAGAAACACAATGTCCTTCAACCCTGTAGTTCAGAGAATTGCATGACCCAGGGCCGGCTGCTTTCTGGAATCTGCTGTGTGACAAGCGGGGCATGCTCATTTGCAACTCCATCTGTGCTGAGTATTTTCCAGAGCTTTGGGGAACAACTTTTCCCTGAATCTTAGGCTTCTGTTGTCTCATGCTGCCTACATGTAAGTAATATTATAAATCAGTTTCATGTAATTTGTTGTATATGACTGCATTTTGTCTGACTGTTCAAAGACATGTTGGTAACCAGTGCACAGTGAACCTGCTTCACACTATTTCTTCTCAGTACCTAGTAGAGGGAGGTGGCTAGATAAAGCTCAAAGCAACAGCAAAAATGCCACTTTAATATTTTTTAAAAATAAATATCATCTTACTAAATAACTAAAATTGCCAAGAAATGTTACTGTATTTCCCTATGCTCTTATTACTGTACTGTTATCAATGACCAGTTCATAACTTCCCATCTCTATTCTAACATCCCTCATCTCCTCTCTATCTTCCCTCTGGGCTAATGATCTCGCTTCTTACTTAATGTGAAAGCCAAACCCAAGGAACACAGCTTTCTCCATCGTATTTTCCACCCGCTGTGCCAATATAGTATATCTTCAATATTTTGTTGTGTATGAGCCATTTCTTCTCCTAGCTAAAGCCAGATCCTCCATTTATAGGTCTCAACTTTCTCACCCACGCAGTAGGGCATGACCTCAGTAGGGTATTGCTGTTTTTTGCATCATCCATATATGTTCTTCCCAAGATTATTCCCAACAATGAAAAAATACTTTCCACATCTTAAAAAACAAAAATGAAACAACAACAACAAAAAACAAAATTCAAGCTCATAAAAATGCTTATGTTTTCTTTTGTAAACCCACTTACACTGCTAGCAACTCCATTTGTCTCCTTGAGTAAATCTCCTAAAGCCTTCATCTATATTCACTGCCTCTATTTTCACTCCTATCATTTCCTCTTAAAGCCACTCCACTCAGGCTTTCACTCCACTATGCTACCAGAACTGTTTTTGCTCTGACATCAATGATCTTCACAACAACAAATCCAATGATTTTGGATCTTTTCTCTTTAATGGATGTATTAACAATATTTAAAAGTAGGGATGACTCTTTCACGTAGAAGACATTTTCTTCCTCTGGCTTCTAATACACCCCACTCTCTTGCGTTATCTTCTATCATTGATGCTATTCCTTCTATATTAGTCAGCTTTCATGCTGCTGATAAAGACATACCCAAGACTGGGAAGAAAAAGAATTTAATTGGACTTACAGTTCCACCTGGCCGGGGAGGCCACAGAATCATGGCAGGAGGTGAAAGACACTTCTTACATGGTGGTGGCAAGAAAAAAATAAGGAAGAAGCAAAAGTAGAAACCACTCATAAACCCATCCGATCCTGTGATACTTATCCACTATCACAAGAAAAGCACAGGAAAGACCGGCCCCCATGATTCAATTACCTCCTCCTGGGTCTCTCCCACAACACATGGGAATTCTGGGAGATACAATTCAAGTTGAGATTTGGGTGGGGACATAGCCAAACCATATCACCTTCTTATTTGCCTTTGTTGGTTCTTTCTCATCTCTCTGATTGTTAACCATTCAGAGTATCCAGGACTCAGCTCTTGCATGTTTTATATTTTCTCCATGAACAAATTCAGTAGGTGATCTTATCTAATGTCATGGTTTAAAATATCCTTCCTCATACCAGTAACTTTAAATTGTAACTCCCCACTTAATCTAGATTTACATATCCAGTTTTCTGTTAGACATCCCATTTTGTATGGCTAATAATTGTGTCAAGTTTTATATGTTTAAATTGATTTGATATTTACCACAATGCCATCTACCTTCACAGTATTCCAATTTCAATAAATTGCAACTTTATTTTTCCAATTGTATGGCATAAAACTCAGAGTTATCAATGATTTCTTTTTCATATTTTGTCCTTTCCCAGATCACATTGCAATTGACTTAAAAATATATGCAGAATTTAGCATTTCTCTTTATCTCTATTTTTATTATTCCTATTCAGACCATCAATATCTTTGTTCTCTCTGCTTCCAATCCTGCCCTCTTTAGTCTATTCTTACCAAAGCAGCCAGGGTGGTCCTGGTAAAAACCTAAATCAGACTACATCAGCCCACTGTTCCATGCCCTAACAAGGATTCTTGACTCATTAAAACAAAGCAAAACAAAAAGTCTTAAAACAGCTAATAAAGCATTATACAAACACCACTTGTTCTTCTGCCCAACATTACCTAAAGAGCCTCATTTTCTACCATTCTATCCCTCACTCATTCTGCCTCCTTGTTAATCCTCCAACATGCCAAGAAATCTCACTGTTTAGGAATGCCTTCTTCCTAAAGCCATTGCCCCCTAAATATTCACACTGCTTGCTACCTCACTTCTTCAGGTCTTACCCAAATAGTTCTTTCACAGAGGCCTTTCTTGGCCATTCACATCCTATCTATAGTTTCAAAACAGCTGATCTCACCTACATTTCCTATCCTACTTCTCTACTTAACTTTTGAAATAGATAATATCCCCATTTATGAATGGCAATTACTAAGATACTTGTTTGTCCTGTTGATTGCTTTCTTTCCTAACTAAAATACAGTAAGGACAGGGATAGAATGAGGGCAGCGATGTTTGTTGTATCCCAAGCCAAACACATAGTCAAGTGTATAATAAATACTTGTTGAATGAATTGCTGAATCAATCTGGATATCTCTGTACAAAATAATGGAAGATAGTTAGCTCAGATAAATACCCACTATTATAGATGTAGAGATATTGCATGATTCCTACCCTAAACTTGGATCTTTTCTTTCCAGGGAAAAGAAAAGGAACAGGACTGGGTACATTTAAACAGCTAACACTATCTTCCAGGCACATATTGATTAAAATACCTAAAGACTTATTTTGCTACTCTTAAAATTAGCCATATCTACTTTTAAAATTAGCCATATGGAAATCATGGTGATCACAGTAATTAGAAGTAAATTAATATCTTTAGAGCATAATTTATAGCTCCCATAAATGAAAGTCGGAGATTTGTGCATTTTATTAAAATCTCGAATTAGCATTTTAAAGCATACTAGAAAACATTCTAAACAAGTATGTATTCTAAGAAGACAGTAACAAACAACTTTATATAAATAGTGGCATAATTTTCTATGATGAAATTGAGTTTTAAATGAAAAGGGAGATCTGGTATGGTTGCAGCAAATTTATTATATAAATACATTATATATTTTATATATATAATGGTAATACATTCTACTAAGGTCAATAAATATATAAAAATGTAATTACACATAGTATATGCCCTCTGCTATTCACAAATTTCTGGGGAGAAAAGACATGGAAGAATGACTAATGTCAATAACAATGAGTTCTATTAGAAAAGCACAAACACTAGAGGGAAAAGAATGGAAAAAAATTTAGAAGAATTCGATGGGAGCGCTGATATTTGATCTGTCCTTCAAAAGATAGAGAGAAATTTATAAGATGGGGCTCAAAAAATGCTATGTGATACAATTTATAATTAAATTTTCACCATCTGATACAATAAATATCTCACTATTTTGTATTTTAATATGCTTTCTCTGTATTCGTTTTCTAGGGCTTCAATAACAAACATAAACTGGGCATAATGTATACAATAGAAATATATTGTCTCACAGTTTTGGAAGCTAGAAGTCTGAAATCAAGGAATTGCCAGGTTTGGAGTTTTTGAAGGTTGTTGGGGAAGAATTTATTCCAAGACTGTCTTGTTGGCTTGTAGATGGCCAGCTTCACGTTCACACGATGTTTTCCTTGTATGTGCATGTTGCTGTCTAAATTTCTCCTGTCTAATAAAGACAAGTCATATTGGATTAGGGTTCATCCTAACAACCTCACTTAAATTTGATTATCTTTGTAAAGACCTTATCTACAAATAAGGTCACATTTTGAGTTCATGGGGGTTAGGACTTCAACATATGAATTTTATGGGGACACAGTTTAACCCGTGACACTCTACATTAGTCAGCGAGTGCCATTAGGAGCTCTATTAGAAACTCTAGGGCAGGTTTTTTTTTTTTTTTATTATTATTCATTTGTTTTTGCATATTTTCCAGGAGTATTATAGGTGTTTAAAAGTGCTTATGAGAGGTTATTTGGAGTTTGTTGCAAGCTTGTTCAAGAAACACAAACTTTATTTTTCAAGCAAGAAGTTTGACCTTTATAGCATCAAGTTAAGTGGAATTGTTCAGAATTCTAGAGTTAGGAATCATTGATGCCACTCATTTTTCTCTTTTATTTTAATATTTTAAGTAAATAATAAGCATCTTTTTACCCAGTTCCCGTGAACTAGAATTATAGTACTTGTGATTTCCTTTGACATGCTCACTTATAATTTACTTTCTATACCTACCAATTTATAGTTACATAAAATAGATTTAGCACCCAACTGTGTATAGGTATACTACATTTATGGTTGTGCCAACTGTGTTTGATATTTCTTTTAGTCTCTTCACAGCTGTGTGTGACTTTTAAACCAGGTTTCTATCTTAGTTCTTTAATAGCAGCACATTTTTCTTGATGGGATAGAGATCTGCCTCAAACTCTAACCTAGTTTGCAGAAGATGGCTTTGAAAACTTTCCAGTTCAGTGATTCCTATGAGATAAACTACCTTCTGTATCCCTTCAAATGCTGTATGTAAACATTTAAAAAGACAGTCTTTTGGAGAAACTGAGAAGCATTTTCCTAAAACAGCTTCTTTAGCAGGTGGTAAAATGAAACAATTAACATTGATTGACTACCTCAGAGAAAGATGGGAAACTGAAGACAGCTTCATTTATCTGGTGGCAATACGTGTGGGGAATGTTACCCCCTCTGATTTGCTTCCTGAGTAATTAGCCTCAAACACCTCATTTCTAACCTTCAAATGACCTATGAGTTTCACAATTATTATTAAAATCTCTTGTTACGCTTACTCAAAAGTCAACTAAAATCTTTAATAAAAATATTCAAAATGGAAAAATACAGTTCAAAATTTTTCTGACATTATATCTGTATATATATTATATATATATATATATGTACTGTGAATGATTTTCAGTTCACTGGTTAGACAGCATGAAATAAATTAAACTCTGTCTGTATAAAGATTGTTTTTTCCTGACAGATTAAAACATTTGCAAGATAATTGATAAGGCAGTATAAAATGCATTAGATTTATTATTTGAGAGAGATTATATTTTTAACTAACATACATGATAACCATATTAAACAAACCTATGGAAAAGTAAGTGTCTTACTGGAAAATGATTTTCCAATACAGTAGAGTGCAAAGTCATCCCTATTTCCTTCTTCTGAGATTACATCCACATGTCAGCCTCAGTAATCTTTATTAACTGGAAATGAAAGAATACTGGATTCAGATGCCTAAATTCAGTCAAAATAGCTCTCACCAATTCTTATGCACAAGTATATTAAACATGTATTGCAAAGTAATTTTTAAAATAATTAGTAGGTGTATATAATAGCAATTTCAAAACAGTTTTGAAAATATTTTGTTGAGAAATACATGGAGAAAGTAACATATTTGCATGTAATGGGGAAAACATGCCAATATGGTATAATTTTAGATTTTAAACATGTGCGCTGCCTTGTTTTTTATACATCAAACATAAATAAATTATGGTAGAGTATCAACAGCAATCAAAATAATTTTTTTAATTGATGATTAAAAAATGTAAATAAGAAGTCTAAAAGTTAAATCTACCACTGTGAGATGTATTATTATTATTGTGGGATACATTTCTATGGGATTAAAAAAGAGAAGCAAATGTAGCTTCATTTTATACTTGTTAGTAAGAAAATAACCTGGAATTTAATTAATAATGTAGTGCCACTTTGAGTTCAATTGACTTAATTTTTAAGGGGGTCTCAACTTCTTTTTATTAGCCAGCATGCTGACATGGTTTGGTACCTTCAATTAGCTTTGTTCAATTTTATGAACTTGTGATTAGCAGAGGTTGTCAGCCAATGTTGTAATTAGATCTTCTAAAAATAAGAAATAAAAAGCCAGTTGCATCTGTTAGTGTCAGTGCATGCCTGTGATGATAATTTTTACGTATAAATAAGTGGACATAGGTATTTCAAATGCAAGTTATTTGAAAATAGAATTAGCAGGTCAGCTAAACATAGCATTTCACTGTTCCTAAATATTCAAGTCTGAATTGCTCCAAAGATGTTTTTGCTTTAATTTTTGCAGAATATATTCAAAATGTATCAGTTTATATAAATGATTTTTAATATAATGTGCCTTTCTTTCATGCTGTTTTGCTCATATTAGTACAAGTTTTTAATCTTTTTTCCATGATATGTGTATTATACTTGGAAGAGTATTCTTTTTTAGTGCCATATTTAAGAAGAAATTATAACTGTGGAACTGCTGTTTCAATGGGAAAGATATCATTTTCCCCGAATTATTTTAATGCTAACACCATTTACTCATTTTACAGTGTCACATCTATGACTACACACACACACACGTATATATGTATACATATAAAACATATGTAAAAATATACATACAAAGGAAGATATATAGGATGATATATATGTGAGTATGTGATATGATTTGGCCCTGTATCCCCACCCAAATCTCTCCTTAAATTGTAATAATCCCCACGTGTCATGGGAGTGACTCAGTGGGAAGTAACTGAATCATGGGGGTGGGTTTTTCTTGTGCTGTTCTCGTGATAGTGAATAAGTCTCAGGAGATCTGATGGTGTTATATAGGGGATATCCCCTGCACATGCCCTCTTGCCTGTCACTATGTAAGATGTGACTTTGCTCCTAATTTGTATTCCGCCATGATTGTGAGGACTCTCCAGGCATGTGGAATTGTGAGTCAATTAAAGCTCTTTCCTTTATAAATTACCTAGTCTCGGGTATGTCTTTAATAGCAGCGTGAGAACAGATTAATATGGTATGCATGTGTAAATATGTAGATAAACAAATATGATTTGTGCTTAACTTAGTGCCAGCCAATATATATTTTACCTCATTTAGTTCCTTGAGCTTTAGATTTTTAGATAAAGTATTTTAGTGATAAAGTATTTTCAAATTAAGGTATAAACATTGTACATTGTATTTTTAGACATGTGCTATTGTACACTTAATGAACTACAGTATAGTGTAAACAGAACTTTTATATTTATTTGGAAACCAAAATATTAATGTGACTAGCTTTGTTGCAATACTTCCTTCAGTGCACTGGTCTGAAAGTGAACCTGCAATATCTCTGAGGTATTTCTTTATTTCCGTAAGTTCACACAGGATTTAGCGAGCATAAACCAGTAATTTGCTTTCATTTCTCTTGCCCGATTTATTAAAATTAGTCCCTAATAATACCATAAAACTTTATGCAGTGAATTATTTTAAATAAGTGTATATTAAGTTTTGGCTTTGAAAATGTGCTTAATTATGTTAAATATTAAAACAAAAAATACATTTTGTATATTAATTATTTATCTCTATTCTTATATATTTACATATTCATTATGACAATTAAATTTAATCACATTTGTTATTTTCATGTTCACTATTAGCTTTGAATACATGACTTTTAAAAATGTGGACTCAGTAGACTGCAGAGAACACTTTTTTTGTGTTGTTGAATAGGCAATATTTGGCAATTTAATGTATGAGTAATTAATTTTGTGATGTGTCTTTCTATATCAAACATTATCTTAATCTATTTCTATTTAAATAGATATGATACATGATAGAGATAACTTAGTTTAAAATGTTATTTATTTTAATTCATGTTTATATATGTCTTTATTGAATAAGTAATTTATACTATTTGAGATATAACGGGTAAAAAGTAGTATATTGTAAAGGGCTTTTCTCCTACTTCTGTAGTTCTTATAGATAACACATTAAAATTGTTTATGATTTTTCCATTGATACTTTAATAATATACAAGGCAATACATACTGTAAATATATATTACATATTTGTTACTTGATATGCTTATTTATATTTATATGCATACAAACAATAGGGGTGAGAAGAAATATTTTTATCAATTCTCTTGTTTTACATAAATATCAGAATGGCAATATGCTATACACCCAGTTCTGTGCCTTACCTAGTAACATATGATGGGAATTATTTCTAATTAGTTTTCTTTAATCTTCCTTATTTTATTAAATTTGAAAAAATATCCCATGGCATAGATATGTCATCATTTATATGTCATCATTTATGTAAATAGACTTTCACTGATGGTTATTTGGCTTTCATTAATTTTCTCTTACAAACAATGCAAAATGAGTAAATTGAAGGAATATTTTTCAAAAGTGCAATATATTGTCAGAAAAATTTCATAGAAGAGGAAGTCCTAGAATGAGGGATATTTTGATTTTTACTTTTGCTCATATTATTCAAAATAATATGGAATTTAATGTGAACTATTTAAAATTTGTTATGTCAAATATGCTACTTAGTTGTACTATTTAGATATGTCAGAATATTGCTCTGAAATAATTGCTCTTGAAATTTTACTTTGGATTATAAGTTACTAGGTATTGCAAGAAAGATTTGTTTTGCTAATGTTGCAAATGCATTGTAAAAATCATTTGAAATACTAAATATACATATGTTTGAATAACACAAAATGTTATCCATAAACATACAAAAATATTGCTAAACAATAACTTAATAAAAATAATATAATTTAAAATAATTATTTAAATACATTTACAAAGAGTTTGAAGTACTCTAAAATATTTAGTCTCATGCCAAACTGCATATTCTGAAGGGGAGGAAATGGCATTTTTTCCCAGTAACTTCTGAAATAGAACCTTATTGCAAAATCTGCTCCTTATTTCAATATCTATAGTGACTTTATGAAGATCTAGTGATAATAAGGCTATTTAGTATTTTTATCCAAATAAAGTCATGTGATCTAGTTTATCTTTCTGCAGCTGCAGCATATCAAATAACTTTAATGTTCCCTCAAGGCCAAATAGGCAGTGAATATGAAGTGATAATTCACCTTTGCAAAAAAAAAAAAATATTTCTTTGGAGGATGTTTTTGAAAGAATCAGAGGAAACAGCAATGGGAAAAGATTCAGATAAATATCTGAGAGCTCTGTTAGGTGGAATAACTATGCAAAACACTTATGATAATAATTTCGGAAATGTATTACAGAAAGCAAATATTCAGAGACTTCTCCATCATGCCTATGCCTGTGAAATGTGGTTCATTTCATTCACTTTCCTCTAAAAAGAAAATGCAGCTTAAGACTGTAAAGGACAAATCACTGTTAGGTCTGGAATTAAGTCGCCAGTGTTCTACAATTTGCCTTTGCTTCCGCTTTAATTTCTTGTTAAAAAACAGTTTCATTGGTATAAAATGCTTTCATTGATATATTTGGATGTGGTAGTAAGTACGAAATGTAGATTACTTAATAGTCATAAAAAAGAAACGGATCTAAGTTTTGCTATGGATCATACAATGCAATACGTTTAATAGTAACTTTAGCTTTATTTTTAATTTTTAGATTACTGAACATTGTTGAATATGTGGAATAATTATATATATATAGTCCATAGATACAGAAATGTGAATGAAAATATTGCAAGTAATGTTCATTTTTATTTAATTTTTATGTTAAAATAATTTCAAATATACAGAACTTAAAAACTCCCATATATATTTCAGTCATACTCACCCATTGTTAACACCTTCTCCCATACATATGTCTGTTCTCGCTCCCTTCTTCCTCTCATATGCATATGTCTGAGGGCATTATGTATACACACATATACATACATTTAAAACTTACTATACATAATATTTTGCTTCATAAATAATTTGACAGTAAGTTGCAGACAGAATATTCTATTGAGTTATATTTTCACAGATAGCTCAAACAATATTTGGTGTGGTGGTTGGTCACATGTAAATATAAACAGCATAAAAATCACAGATAATTGAAAGGTATGCATTTGGGAGATACTATGTTCTGCGCCATGCTTTCAGTCCCTGGCAATTTTTGCCATTGGCATGCACCTGGGCTGCAGTTTTTGTGGCTATTTCTTTTTTTTCAGCGGTATTTTGAACAAATGTTAACTTAACCATAGGCCAAACACTTGAAAAAAGGCAGACTTGATTAACAGTGAATCAAAGAGAGTCTGATGTTAGATTTATTACTGAAATGTGAGCAAATTAGAATTAAATCAGTTTTAAGAATAAAAAACCTGAAACAACATAAGTTGAACAAAAGAGAAATGCTATGCACAAGTATGAAAACAAATACATTTTTGGAAATTTAGAATGATGCTTTCTATAAAGATACAGACAGGTGCTTTTTAGTTATTAATTTTGGTCATTTGGATTTCTTTCTCTCTGAACTAGATTTTCATACCTTCTACTCATTTCCATTTGAATTACATACTGTTTTCTTGTTAACTTGGCAGAGTTATTTGTGTGACGTATATATTATTAGCCATGTGTATTGGAAATTTCCTAGATCTACCATTTAGTGACTTAAGGTATCTTTTGACAAGACTGTTTCTAAGTCAAATGATCATTTATTAAAGAATATTATGTGTACATTTCCATTCTTGATTAAGAAGCTACTTTGTTTACTTATTTTTGTAGGTTTTTCGATTTTTTAATGCTTTTTCCATTTTAATTTTTTAATCCATAGAGAACAATTTTGAGTATGATGCAAGAGAGATGTAACTTTTAAGTAGTAGCTAGTTATTTCGGCACTATTAAAAATACATTATTTTCTATATCAACCATCTGTATAACTGATAGAGACAGGAGGCAGCCAAGGGTCCTGCAAGAAACCCCGCCTTCAAGCCTAAAACAACCTGAAGGCAGAAAAGCTGGACTGCTGATCTCAGATGAAGCCCACTCTTTCCCAACTGATTCATTCTGAATAATGCCCATCTGTACACTGGGAGGACAGGTTGGAGTCTTGGGAAGTTCCTGCCATTTGCAGAGGGGAGGAGACAGGCCTCTCCTGTTCCTATATGGTGACCTGGGATTCAACCCATGAGAAAGGAAACTTGGAAGCAGGACTCTCTCTTGCTTTGCTGAGAGTTATTTTTTCCTTTTTCCTTTCAACCAATAAATTCCGTTTTCCTCACCCTTCTATGTGTCTGTGAGCCTAATCTTTCCTGGTTGTGTGACAAGAGCCCAGTTTCAGCAGAACCAAGGAGAAAGTTCTGCAACATATTCTTTGAAATGTGTTGAATTTATAATAATCTTTCATAAATTTGAATTCTATTAAAACAAGCTTCCCTAAACCATTCTTCTCTCCTTCAACTTTTAATATATTTAAATATATAGTCCTTAATATATTTAAGTATATAATATCCCATTTAACATTAATATTATTTTACTCAATTTTAAAGTAATTCTGTTGCAATTACAATTGACTTTAATAATACTGTCTTCTCATGCAAGAAAAACATGTTTTTTACATTTATTGAAATATTGTTTTATAAATTTAATTTGAAATACATACTTTTATTTCTCTATTTTGTTAAATTTATTCCCAAGCATTTTATATTTTTGTTAGAATTTAGAATTCAATATTTTTTATTTTCAATTTAGATGTTTCTTATAAAGTTCTGATTTTAAAGACTCTTTCGTATCTAATAATCCCACCAAATTTTCCTATTACTTCGAGTATATTTATTTATTTATTTATTTATTTTATGTTTTATTTTAAAGTGTGTAATTAAATCATGGGCAAAATTATCTTTTTAAAAAATATATATATACACATTTGTTTGATTTAATTTTCTCATTGCATTAAGTATCTTCTATATTAAATAATAATGTTGGACTCAAACTGTGGATCATACTGAATAGCAACATTTGATCTCCAATACCATGTTAAATGTCAATATCATAAAAGACAACAAAAAGGCTGGGTAATTCATACAGATTAAAATGATGAATGCATTATCCTGAATTGAATCAATGGGCTATGTAGTATATAATAATATTGCATTAACTTTCCTGTATTTAACTCCCTGAATTTGATAATTATCCTATGATTATGTAATAGAATATCCTTCTAGTTTGGAGATTTGGTAACTTACTTCTAAATGTATCAATCAATAGTAATAAATACATGAATACATAGAAAATAATAAAGCAAATGTAGCAAAATGTTAACAATTGGTGAATTTAGAAAAGTATTATTAAGTTCTTTTTAATAATCTTGCTAAATTTTTCTGTAAGTATGAAATTATTTTTAAAACAAAAAGGTAAAAATCCACATGCACACATAGGTTCATTGCAGCATTATTCAAAATAGTAAAGATAGAATCAATCTAAATGCCCATCAGTGGAAGACTGGATAAAGAAAATGTGGTACATATACACTGTGGAATACTATGCAGCTATAAAAAATGTGATCAAGTTCTTTACAGGAACATAGATAGAGCTGGAGGTATTTTTAGAAAACTAACACAAGAACAGAAAACCAAATACTGCATGTTCTCACGTATAAGTAAAGCTAAATAATAAGAACCAATGGGCACAAAGAGGGGAACAACAGACACTGGTGCTTACTTCAAGAAGGAGTGGGGGAAGAGGGAGAAGATCAGGAAAAATAACAATCAGGTATTATGCTTAGTACCTGGGTGATAAAATGGTCTGTACACCAAAAACCCATGACATGAGTTTTCCTGTATCAACAAAGTTGCGGATGTACTCCTTAACCTAAAAGTTTTTCTTTTTAAAAAGTAAAAATAATGGTCAAAGCTAGTAATCTGTGTTTACTTCCTGATGTTAATGAAATTCATTTTAATCTTTTCACATTTAATAAAATATTTGCTGTAGAATTTTTGTTAAATAAAAAAGTTTTATAAATAATTATATTTGCCGAAATTGATAAAGTATTTCAACAACCATTACTGAATAACCCTTAAAATGTGTTGGCATCTGTTAATAGACTTTCTGGTATAAATCCACCCTTGCATTTCTGAAATACTTTGATTTTCAGTGTATTTTATATATGCATAAGGAACAAGGTGAAAATCTGAATAGATGTAATGCCTTAGAATAATCTTATAAAGCAATTTAAAATGTCACATTAAGTATTAGATTAGGACTAAAGGGCTTCGTTGATCGTTTAACTTTAAAAACTATATTATTACGTGTTATTAAAACTATGTTTTGCAATTACAAAAGAGGACAGTGCCCTGGTTCATTTTAAAAACTAAATACGAACAAGTAATCAAGTAAGTAAATATATCAGAAATAAATGTATATGTAAGAAATATATCAAAATCTTCATGGATACAAGTGTATTACCAAAATATTTGGAGAGTGCAGTCACCTTGTCTACTGGCTTCTGTGAGCAGCACGGGGCTTGTGCAGTGGAGACCACGGCAGCTGAGGAAGAGGAGAAGTAATCAGGGGAAGAGGAGAAAGGTTAGCTCCCCCAGCTATCTGGTTGGCTTCTTATATGTTGCCCTCTGTAAACACATACATCCGACTAAAAAACTTGAATGCCCTCATTTGGCAGATATGGAGTAAATTTCATGGCATGACTTTCCAAAAGACCCTTCCATGGTAGGTACTTGAGGCTGTTCTGAGGTGTTCCTTGCTTTAAAAAAAAAAAAGGCCTTCCTGCTTATCTGATATAAATAAAATATATGTTCATACATGCTGACGTTTTCTCAATTCTTTTTGTTTGTTTTTGTTTGTTTGTTTGTTCGTTTGAGACGGAGTCTCGTTCTGTCCGCCAGGCTGGAGTGCAGTGGCGCGATCTCGGCTCACTGCAAGCTCCACCTCCCGGGTTCACGCCGTTCTCCTGCCTCAGCCTCCAGAGTAGCTGGGACTACAGGGGCCCGCAACCATGCCCAACTAATTTTTTTGTCTTTTTAGTAGAGACGGGGTTTTCACCGTGTTAGCCAGGATGGTCTCTGTCTTCTGACCTGTTGACCGGCCTGCCTCGGCCTCCCAAAGTGCTGGGATTACAGGCGTGAGCCACCGCGCCTGGCCTCAAAATTTTTAAAATAAGAAAAAAATATCCTTCATCACTTCCTTCAGAGTATTGGAGAAAGTGTTGGGCTTTAGGACTGAATTTTAAAGATCTTTGCACTAATAGGCGTGTCTATGTTTTTGATGTGTTGGATTTTGTAGTAGTAAATTCAGGCACAACAGTAACATAGAAGTGGGGAATTAGTTTATAGAATTCATTAAGAGTGGACATGTACTCTAAGTTTGTCCACAGTGATCTTTCCTTAATACAACCTGGATGGATACTTGGCTGCTGGTTACTCACTGTGGCATCCAGGGTAGCCGCATGGCACTAAAGAGTGTCTTCACCTTGAGTCTTCAAGGCATTCAGGAGTTGGACAAAGCACAGTCATTCACATAGGTTACATCATAAATGTGCCTCCTGGAAGAATAAACCACATAGGCCCTGCCTTCAACATAGACAATCTATAACTTTTGTCTTCCAGTCAAATAGTTCTAATTATAGTATCAAATTATAAAACATCTGCTTTATCTTTATTTGGATTTTCTCAAAATAATCATTTCTATATATAAATGTAAATGTACTAATACTTCTTATATTCATTTTGTTACATTATCATGTAATTTATATTTTTCCATTAAATTTGTAGGTGGCTACATTTTATCATATATTTTATTCATTATTTATTTTGTAAATTATATGTAAATATTAAGTTTAAACATAGAATATACTTGCTTTTATTTATTCTAATTTCTTGACTTAGAAAAAATGTATTTTTCTTCTAATTTGATATCAATAATGTTTAAAGTTTTAAATTGTGTTAAATTTTAAGCTTATGTACAATGTCGTGAATAAGGATTTTGACTTATTTCTTAAGTAGTTTAGAAAATTATTTTATTTCGACCATTATTACATTGTGATACAAATATGGTTGATATTATATCTTCCTTAAAAAAATGTAAATTTTTTTCTGGTGTTATTAGTATATCACAGCCAATGAAAATGGTGTATATCCATTCTAATCATTAAATTTCCCAAATAATCTCTATTCATGTTTGCAAAAACTTTATATTATTTTTAATATTTGCTCTATCCAAGACTTAAAACTATGCTTATATGCTATGACTACTATTTCTTCAGTTCTTTCCTCTTTTTTAATCAAAAAAAGTTTTGCATATTTTGATGTTCTAGAATTTAGTTGATAAAGTTGTTTATATTATTATGTATTTGCTGATCCCATGACCGTTCACCATCTTACATCATTTTATTTTAGGATTGTGCCTTGTATATAACATGGAGTTGAGTTGAACTTTTAGTCCTAAGGTTCTACTTATCCCTTTCTATGTTTAGGGTACTTTAAGAACTGCTCTCATCTTTTGCAAGTGGCATTTCTGTGCATGCTTTGGGTTGAGAACCCCTCTGGTTTTGAATCCATTTGCCTCTGCGTTCAAATGTTTCCCTATAATTCCTGGTCACCCACAACCCCCCCTTCTTATTTTCATCACTTTTTTTTTTTTTTGATTCACTGTTAAATCATCCCTCTTATTTCTTAAAAGACAGCAAGTATATGCCCATTATTTTGAGCCAGTACAGATTTTTATTTCTTTCTTTACAAGTACTTGAGCTGTCTTTGAGAAAATTGAATTCAATTAACTTTTTCTTTCAGCTGTGAGGACATCAACTTTAAGCTGGAAGTATACTTGGAAAAATCTTCTGTAGCTTGCTAGACAGTAGAGATTATGTTAAGATTATAAACTAGTTTGCCTTCTTTTCTGTGCACACAATTAGATTTGTTTTTAATACAAATGAACTTATTTTACTGCATTCAATTCTGCTCTGAGCAAATTGTATTTTGTGTTTTCAAAGAGTTTCACAATATATAAAGGATGCTTAAGAATATTATCATATCCTGAAAACTAATGTCTTAAAATCAATTTGAGATTTTAACCGTATAGGGAAGATTCAGTGAGTGCAGAAACTCAGCATCAGCAGTAAATGTACTTATATGGGGATAATACGAATATTTGGTACTTAATGTGCTGAATCCAACTATTCAAAATGAGAAATTGAATAATCAGAAAAGAATGTGAGTATAAATAACTAGTAATACTGAAATGGAGCATACTAGTTGAATACTAACTACTTTAAAATATTTATAATAATTCTGGACTTAAGGAATAAAAATTTTATTAAAAAGAATTGGCATTGTCTAAAACCCATTATTTTTAACAAAGTGTTCTAGAACAAGTGGCAAAACTTAAAAACAAGCATTCAGTTCTGTATTTAGACACTGGGCCAAAGCCAAGACAATTTTAAGTAAAAAGTCAAGCCAGAATTCAATGTCTTTTAATTAAGCCACACAGGCAACATTTATTTATAAAATAAAGAAAAATGGAAGAAAAACAGTGGTCCCACACAAAGTAAGTTGCTGCTTTAAAAGATATTCTAGTCTGAGTTGAATATAGAACTACTATTTACTTTAAAAATCAATCACAATTCCACTTGATATCATAAAGTAAACTGTTTTGCAGAATTTAATAGGATTATGCTATCGATTCCATCTACACAATGCTTGCTCGTATTGCATACCTATGAACTATGGCCTATTATGTTACTGAGCACAGGAGAAAAGGGATTAGTCTGTGAAAGAACAAGCTGATTTCATGCCTCCACACAATGTTCACAAACTTGTTAACTCAATAGTCATTATATGTTAGTAAATGTCAACCAATAAAATAAAACAAAATTAAAAAATAGTCTGCTCTAATCCTTGAAGCATCTGACTAAGCTTATTTGAAAAACTCATTTTGGGGACCTATTCAAAACCCAGACACTAGAAATGAAAGATTAACGTTTTGTTTGCTTGTTTTTTCTGTTTTTTTTTTTCACGGAGATGAAATAAATAGAATCATTTACTTCATACGATCCCCATAACTCTCAAATCTCTTCTGCAGAGTTGTTGAATCAGACCAGATACTAATATTTAACTATTGTAGCAGATTTTCAATCCAAGTTGGGGGGAAAAAAGTAATATTATGGAGATGTGAGATGGGAAGGGATGAGGTTATATTTATTACTCCAAATGCCCTCTGCTTTCAATAATTTTCTATACATAAAAGAAATTTATTAGAGATACACATATATATATAAAATCTGATGAAAAAGAAAATTTTTAAATCATTCATTCCTAAAATCATTTTTTTCTTAAGTGCTTATTACCTGAATTCTCAATATCATGAACTTTCATTTGCTTTATTTTTATTTTGTAGGCATTTCCACTAAGTAAAAGCTGATCTCACACAGAATTTCAGCTTAATACACTTATTTGTAAATATGCTCATATGGCATTAGGTAGGTGACAAAGAACCTTATATTCACTTTCTAAAGAAATTTACATAATTTTTAGTTAAACATTACGTTTTCAAAATAATCAGAAAAAAAAGTAAAACTTACACCAGTTGCCAATGTTTTTCAAATGTATAGTTGTTATATTATATTAACATTAACATCTACTGCCTCTGTATTGCTTTTCTTCCTCCATTTTGAGACTTAACACTGAAACTGTGCTTCAGTTTCTCACCTCATCCATGGATGCCCATTGTCACAGCAAGAACCTGTGAAGTTTGAATTATCTTCATTTTGGATTTGATCCAGATCCTTGAAGTTTCCCAAACTACATATTCTTAGTAAAATAATATAAGCTGAATAATGCTTCCCCACCTTTTCCCCAACATGTTTACATCCTAGTCTCGTACACCTTATATGGCATAAGGAACTTCACAGTTGTGATTAAGTTAAGGATCTTTAGATGAGTATGCTATGCTTGATTATCTAAGTTGGCTCTAACTGTAATCACAAATGTCCTTAAAAATTGAGTTAAGAGAAAAAGGCAATGTAATGGCAGATGCAGAAATTGGAGTGATGCAGTTTGAAGATGGAGGCAGGGTCTATAAGCCAAGGAATGCAGGGGCCCACTAGAAGCTGAACAGGAAAAGGAAATGGATTCTTCTCTGGAGCCTCCAGAAGGAAACAGTCCTGCCAACACCTCAATTTTAGCCTCATAAAGCTTATTTTGGACTTTTGATTTTTAGAATTTTAAGAGAATACATGTGTATTTTTTAAGCAGTTAAGGTTTTTTTATAATTTGTTATAGCAGCAATAGAAATCTAATACATTTATTTTTCACTTCACTCATGTTCTTTATATTTTTCTTTAATAATTTATAAACAGAAAAGACTGTATTTTGAATACTATTGACATTTGTTATATATACAGTGGGAGTCCATGTTTTACTGGGAAGCAGATACTCAATCTAAGTTGAAAGTGAAAGAGATTTGGGGGAATAAAAATCTGCTAAAGTCAAAGGAGAGTGGGAGTAGTAGTAGGGAGGGTTTTAAACATGTAATGCAAGTTTGACACCTGTGAAAAGACAGGGATAAAGAAGAAGCATTGGATAGGAAGAGCTTCAGTCTCTGATTCAGTTGTGAGAAAATCCCTTCCATGCCAATAGGGAGCTCTAGAGCAAAAACTACCTGTTTAAGAAACCTCATATTGGGCAGAAATAACCTAGCACATTTCCTAGCTGTCATTAGCCAGAGCAGCCCAGGAAGAATGTATTTTTGACTAGAATACTGTGGCCGATTCTAAAGGTGTTGTAATTAGTGACTATCAACTCACTGCTGTAATCATAGCATGTTTTTATCTTGCAAGGTTATCTTTTGCACCTACAAGGCTAACACAGTCAATTCAATATAACTTGAAGTTCATTACTATCACCTCTTTAGTGAGAAAGTTTAGGTCATGTAGGTTATAGAGGATGAAGGGAGGGGTAAACCTAAAAGTTCCCAGGAGAGATACATATTTATTCAGGATAATGACTGATTTTTTGATATTTGTAGGAAGTAATTTTTCAAATGTTGCTCCAAATATGCAAATTCTTATGCATATGGCAGTCACTTCTGTTGGTATCCAATAATATGCAAAGTTGTTTTAATGTCAACCACATAATAATAATAATATTTATTACTCCTTCATTGATTTTCTTCGTTCATTCTGAGATCTTAACTAATGTAGCCATGTCTTATCCATGGATGTCCATTGTGACAGGCAAGAACTTCCGAGATTTGAGTTATCTTCAACTGGGTCTGATCCAGAGCCTTCAAGTTTCCCAGCATGTTTTAGAAGATACCTCGGCATACCCTATCTCAGTAATAGAAACACTCTAAAACTAAAAAGATGGCTGTATATGCTACAATCACATTTAAATTATAAATGTCCAAGCATGCATGGTGGCTCATATCTGTAATCCCAGCACTTTAGGAGGCTGAGGTGGGTGGATCAACTGAGGTCAGGAGTTCGAGACCATCCTGGCCAACATGGTGAAATGGTGAACCCCATCTCTACAAAAAAAAAAAAAAAAAAAAAAAAAAAAAAAAAAGTGAAAATTACCTGGACGTGATCCTCAGCTGAGCAGTGGGATTGCTTGAGCCTGGGAGGTGGAGGTTGTAGTGAGCTTAGAGTGAACCAAAGCACTCCAGCCTAAGTGACAGGTGAGAAATGTTGTCTCAAAAATTAATAAATAAAAAAAAACCATTAAAAATTATGCATGTCTCATATGAATTTCTTGACCTAGTGTTAAGGTTCAGGGGAAATTTATTTTCCCTAAGATTTCCTAGATGAATTTCAACCAAAAGAAAACCATGTTAGAGCAGGTGAACTATTTCTGAACCAATACTCAAATTTCATGCTTCCCTTTTCCATGTGGCCCTCTCTTTCACTACAGAACACAAAGAAAATTCTCAACCAGCAATGACGCAACAGTGTACCTATTATGTTGCTAAATATTGATGACTAATGGCTGTCGGAAATAATTTATTGTTAAAATCAAATAAAATATAGAGACAAATCTCTAAATTTCAAACCTTTCATGTGGGACGCAAGAGTTGCAATCCAGGTCATATGCACAGATCAGGTGGCCTTTGGTATGTCTAAAGAACAAAGAGAAGGTTAGAAGTTTTACAAAAAGGAGAAATATTACGTAGTGTTTTGCAAGAAAATTCATCGGCACCTATAAAGTTTTTGGGAGTTGACGATATGGCTCCAATGAGTGGAGGAACACCATGGCTCTTGTCTCTGGCCAGTTGGATAAACTGACACGGACACAGGTGGAGTGGTTTTAAGGAGCAGAGAGTTTAATAGACAAGAAAGAAGGAAGAAGAAAGAAGAAAGAAGCTCCCTGTACAGGGATAAAGGAAAGGGGGCTCTCAAGTCTAGAGAGGAGACCCTGTGCGCCATGAAAAAGTGGCTGCCTATATGAGTAGGCTAGAGGAAGTGGTGTCTGATTTCCATAGGGCTCAGGGGATTGATTTGATCAGGCATGTCATTCATTTAGCCCTGTAAAAACTGGCCCTCCCACCCTAGTACTTTAATATGCAAATTCAGGGTGCCATGATGTTCTACATACGTGGCGCTATGTATAGGCGGCCATGTTGTCAGGCACATGTCAGGGCAAGGGCAAGAGGACAATGGTGGAAATTGCCATGTTTGGGTGGACCCAGTGCCTTTTTTTCTTTTTCTTTCTTTATTTTTATTTATTTATTTATTTTTTTGAGATAGATTCCTGCTCTGTCACCCAGGATGGAGTGCAGTGGCGCCATCGTGGCTTACTGCAAACTCCGCCTCCCAGTTCAAGCGATTCTCCTGCCCCAGCCTCCCTAGTAGCTGGGATTACAGGTGTGCAATGACCACACAAGGCTAATTTTTGTATTTTTAGTAGAGCCGAGGTTTCACCATTTTGGTCAGGTTGTTCTCAAACTCCTGACCTCATGATCCTCCGGACTCAGCATCCCAAACTGTTGGGATTACAGGCATGAGCCAAAGCGCTCAGGCATGAGCCAAAGCCAGTGGATCCAGTTTCTTATAGCTGGCATTTGCATATCAAAGGTTGCCGGCCCTCTCTAAGTGCCTGGGCTTTCCTGCTAGTCAGGAAACGTTTCTGGAGCTATTTTAGAAGCAATGAAAACTTTTCAAGGACCCTTTTTCTTCTCTATCTGCCTAAAATAATTTATTAATAACTGCTACTACACCGGTAAGTGCTAATTGGTAAGTGATGGTGGTGATAGTTAAAACTAGTCTTAGAATTGTAGCAGGTTATTTCATTAACTGTTAGATAATACTGGTTTCAGGTTATAGCAGGCAATTTCAGCAGTCACGTTTGCAGAGAATTGAATTCTTGGAACAGTGTTTTGCTCCTTGAGTGCATTTTGCCGTTGGCTCTCACTCTGTTTTGGTTGGATGACAAGAATTACCCAATTAATATCATCTACTTTCACATTATAAGCTTTCCAAATTTATCATATGAGAAAGTTATCCCAAATTTTAATCACTATGCATAGCACTATTAAATGTCCAAAAACCTTATAACAAATAGCCAACACAAATCATTCATTGATAAATTTGAAGTTATTCAGTACATTGGTTCTCAAAAAATTTCTACCTAATTTCAGATTTCTTTACATTATCATCCGTCTTTATGGTCTTTTCTCCATTTTTAAATAAGATAATCTTTCTTTTTCTCAAGGTCAATGAGTCCAATTGTGCCCTAATCTTCTTTCTCTTTCAGTTATATTCTCTTACATATGCCTTCACCCTGAACAAACAAAATAAATTGTCTATGAAAAGAGTCAAACTCTAAAATATTTGATGAGATTTATTCTAAGTCGATTATCAGTGACCATGGCCCATGACACAGCCCTTAGTAGACTCTGAGAATATGTGCTCAAGATGTTCAGGCTGCAGCTTGGTTTTATACATATTGGGAAGACATGAGACTTTAATCAAATACATTTAAGACATACATTGGTTTGGTTCAGAAAGGCTGGACAACTCTAAGCAGGGCTTCCAGGATACATGTAGATTTAAATTTTTTTCTGATTGGCAATTGGTTGGAGGAGTTATTATCAATCAAAAGGAATGTCTGGGTTATGATAAGCGTTATGGAGACCAAAGTTTTATCATGTAGATGAATCCTCCAGGTATCGTGCTTCAGAGAGAATAGATTTTAAATGTTTCTTATCAAACTTAAGGTCTGTGTTGCTGTTAATGCTGAAGGGTATAATGAGGCATGTCTGACACCCCACTTCCCATCATGGCCTGAGCCAGTCTTTCAGGTTAAATTGTAGTGTGCCCTGGCCAAGGGGGAAGTCCATTCAGATGGTTGGGGGGCATTAGGATTTTTTTTGGTTAACAAATAAAAAGACTTATTTAATTACATTATCCCTACAACTATTCTCTCTTCTCTTCTATCTTCCCTTCTATTGCTACTAAATTTCACGAAAGAGTTTTCTAAAATCACTTCTCAAATACACGGGCTAGGTTTTCTATTGTAAAGATCCTACTTTGACTTTTTTTCTCTGAGGTCTCTTCCTGTTCCTCTCACATTCTCTGTGCCACACTCCTTTTCTTGCCAGCAGGATCACTCTGGTTACTCCCCTTTCTTCTTTTCTACTCCCAAACCCTCTTTTTAGTGTGTGTGGTACTTCTTGGATTCCATTTTCAGGCCACTATTCTTGTCCTCAGGAAGTTTTGTTCAATTTCATGGTCCCAGGAATGACTGATAAATGAAAGACTGGAAGACTCATATTCTCTAGTCCAAATTTCGTTCTGACAGATATCTATCTTCTTGACAAATGTTCCAAAGAAACCTCAAATTAAAAATATTTGCATTTGAACTTATCACCTCCTGTAAAATCCATTCCTTCATTTGTATTCCTTATCTAACTTGATAGCACCAGCAGCTACCCAAGCAATCTTGGATAGCTCTAACTTGCCTCTCTCTAATCGCATAAGCCAGTTACTTGCTGAATCTTGGTGCTATAATCTTTTACATATTTACCCTCTTTGTGTTTTATTCTCTGCCTTCCAAATGGCACTTTAAACACACAATCTGAAATTAAGTTCTGATTTTCTTTCTTAAAATTTTCTTTTCTTTTTTTTTTTTTTTGATTTAATAAAGTTTTATTTTTCCAAATGTACAATTGGTTGGACCTATTCATGCATCTTCACCAGCAGCTGGAGCATCTCCGCCCTTGGTATTTCTGGTGTAAATTACTTGAGCTCTGTGCTTTGAAACCAGTTTGATAAGTCCTTTACTAAGGAGCTCCTGAAGGGCTGCCCTGGCCAGGGAGCCTCGAATCTTCAGTCTCTCAAAGACTACAGCTGGGGTTATAAGTTTATAGTTGGGAACTTCCTTACAGAGTTTGTCGTAGGTAGCTTTGTCAAACAAGACTAAGTTATTGAGCTTGTCCCGAACTTTGCCTTTGGACCACTTCTTCTTTTTGGCCTTGCCCCCAGATTTGTTCACTGGGTCTTTGTCTTTCTTGGCCGACTTTCCGGCGTCCTTCTTCTTCTTGTCGTCCTTGGGCGGCATTGCGAAGCTCGGGGAGCAGCAGCAGACACCGCAGGCTTGCTAAGATGTCGGACAAAAAGGAGAAAATTTTCTTTTCTTGTATTTGGAAACATTGTCCAATCCAGTGCCTGTGACACAGATAAGAGACAGGGAAATACTGAGTAGAAGACTGATGTCCCCTGGCAAAGGCCCTACCCTCAAGTTGGATACCCACAGTCCTAAATGAGAACAGGTATTTTTGTTCTTGCACCCAAAAAGTTGCCTTTGGGACTGCCACGCCCACCATCCTGCACCCATATAAACCCTGAATCCCACGCTCTAGAAGAGACCAGCAGACCAGCGAGAGCAGAATGACATAGCAGAGAAAGATAAAAGAGGAGGGACGTCTACACCCCAAGGGTAGTTTGGCCAGGGGCATTCAGAGAAGAGTCCGGCTGCTGAGCATCCTGACTTTAGGGGAAGACCACCTTCCCACTCCATTCCCCCTTCCGGCTTCCCATCCATCTTGCTGAGCCACTTCCACCACTCAGTAAAACCTTGCACTCATCCTTTGAGCCCACCTGTGGTCCAGTTCTTTCAGGACATTGGGCAAGAGCTCAGGATACACAAGGCTGTCACACTCGCCCCTTGCCCTTGTGATAAGGCACAGGGTTCATTAAGCTGATTAACACACAAGCGGTCTGCAGACAGCTAAGCTAAAGGAGCACACTGTAACACATGCCCAGCTGGGCTTCCAGAGTCACAGACACTCACCCCTAGACGCTATGGTGGAGCCACAGCTCAAAAGTGCTTGCCCCCGTTCCTCTGCACCTTCCCCTCTGTGAGCTCCTCCTCCAGTTAGGGGTTTGAGCTGCCAGGTGAGCAAACAGGTGAGTCACACCCCTGTCACACAACCTAAGGGGAATCAGGGAACTCTCCCATTTCACCAGTGCTAGAATGGAACAATTATTCTTTCTGTTTCACTTACTGTATTTCTAAGTTACCAATTCTGTCAATTTTCTGATTAAGTATGTCTCATTTGAATGTCCTCCTTTCTATCTTTATTGTCACTGATTTACCACAAGTCACTGATTTACCACACCCCTTGTTAACATTGCTTTCAAAAGTATTTTAAATAGTTACCTTTTTCAAAGTAGTATCTTTGTAGAAGAACTAGACTTATCTTTTGCTCTTCATGGAAGAACTAGACTTATCTTGTTAAATGCAAACCCAATTTTAAAATCCATCCGTGAATCCCTTTTGCCTAAAGGATGATGTCCAAGCTCCTCCATTTGATGTAAAAGATGTTTCAAAATCTACTATTTTCTTATTGCTCCATCCTTCACTTACCCTTGTACAATCAATGCATTTTATTCCTTATATTTTTGTCTATTTCCTATTATGATGTATTAGTCAGTGTTCTCCAGAAGAACCAATAGGACACATAATCTCACATTTTCTATTGCTTATAATTTTATTTTAGTTTTTTTTTTCTTCTCTCACTAGCCAACAAGCTTCTTAAAAACCTAGAATCTTTTGCTCTTTCCTTTCCTGTAATGTTATTCAGGTAATAATAGGCATGCTATAAGTAAATTTTAAATAAAAAAGAGTATCTCATCAAAATATTAAGAAAGTCTAAAATTCCAGCCACAGTAGTGGTTTTTCCCTAATGCTCTATCACTCTCACTTTATATTTGTGATTTCCTTCTGTTAAATAATATTGAACTAATGTATTGTCTATTTTCCAGATCTTTACATATGCTGTACTTACTATTTGACTTTAGAAGAACAATTTCTTCTCTATATTTTGAATGTTTGTCTATAAATTTCTTAGTGTGATGGCTAATTTTCTGTGTCAATTTGACTTGGCTAAGGGATATACAGATAGCTGGTAAAACATTATTTCTGAGTATTCCTGTGAGGGTGCTTCTGGAAGAGGTTAGCTTTGGAACTTACTAGTTCCAAAGTGGAAAAGATGGGCCCTTACGAATGTGGGCAAGCATCATTCAATCTACTGAGCGTCCAAATAGAATAAAAAGTCAGAGAAGGGGTAATTCATTCTGTTTGCTTGAGCTGAGATATCGCCTTCTGACTTCAGCGCTCCTGGTTTCTTGGCTTTTTGACTCAGACCTGGGGGAACTTTTACTACTAACTCAGAGGCTGAGGTCTTTGAAACTCAAACTGAACTATACCACTGGCTTTCCTGATTTTCCAACTGGCAGATCTCTGTATTGTGGAACTTCTGGTCCTCCATAACCATGTAAGCCAGTTCCAGTTCCTCTAGTACATCTTCTTTTACTATATATATATATATATATAGTGTGTATATATATATATATATCCTATTGATGCTGTTGTCTGGAGAGCCCTAATATACATAAGTTTGATTAGTTGTGATTCATAGATTTAGACATGGATAATCATCTAGACTTTATGGTTAATGGTGATCTCCTAAATAGAACTTTGGAATTCTCTGGTCATACTTTTTAAAGTTATTACCTTGGATGAAGTGCTGTGTCAATAGCTGACCTCACTCATTGTAGGTGAGTATTTTAACTAAACCTCAGAGTCCAGTGGTTCCTTTTTTCTGGCTTTCCATGATTAAAATCTGCATATTCAGTATTAGATTCTTTCTATCTTTATGAAGATCAGAACACTAATGATTTTGAAGACAAAATAATGATAGTTTTTTTAAAGGAAACTCTTGTCAGAGAATGTCACCACAGAGTATTTTATAGACTTGAGTTCCGCGTAGTTCTACTATAAAGGGCCATATACTAAACAAGACTTGGCAAGCCACATAGTGTCTTTGCCATGAATTCTCTTTCTTTTTTGTTTTCTACAATGCTTTAAAATATAAACACCATTCTTAGCTCATGGATCATGAAAAAATAGGCCTCTGTCAGATTTATCTTTAACATGAAGTTCTTATGTAATTAGATAATTCCCTAAAAGATGCACAATGACAAGATACCTATCCTCACACTTTAAAGTATAATGATCTGTTTATTCATTCACATAGAAAGTAACCTTTTATTTGACTACAGAAATAATAGAAAAAACTAAATAATATTATTTAGAAAAACTGAAATAAAAGTGGCATAACTAAGATAGAAATGTATTTCCTGTAGGTAATTTTACAGAGGGATAAAATTTTAGTCTGGTCCACAAATTCCTTAAGGATTCAGGCTCTTTAAAGTTTAGAAGTCCACTCTTTATTCTCTTGGTTCTAGTTAAAATCTATGTTTCAGGTTAGGTGAAAGAGAAACAAAGTAGAAAAGTGGCAGCATCAAGTCTATATAAAGAAATATTGAACAAAGCTTCTGTGAGAACTTAGGTTCATATTCTTTTATCCTGAATTTATTCATGTGGGCATATCTAGCTGCAAGGAAAGTTCATCAACTTGCTGTCTTTATACTATTAATAGGTGGCAATTTTCCTAGGTGAATTTTCTATTTCTATGATAGAAGTGGAGAACAGGTTTTAGGGGATATCTGCCAGTTCCTGCCATAATTCTTTTTTTATTTAAATATGGAAGCCCAATTATCAATATTAACATTAATTCCCGTGACAAAAGCATAACAGATGCAGAAATATTATTAATTTTTTAAAGTTTTATTCAAATATCAATGTATTTTAATATTTTCACTAAATTGTCTAAAGAAATATTTGCTAGTCTATTAAAAAAAACTTATTCCAAAAGTAGATTTTTCTGAGAAATATCTATATACAACTAATAAATATATATATGTTTGCTCATAACATGCTCATCTTAGAGCTTAAATGGCTTTAGCAATTTGTATTAATGTACCTCATTCTGCAAAATATTTTTAACTTTCTGATTTCTAGTATTCTGACATGATACATGGAGAGCTATTAAGAATAAAAATATATGAAAAGAATGTTTTAAAATAATTGTTTTAAAGAAGAGTTTATGAAGATACATTACTCCAAAATAGTCTCCCAAGAAAATAACTTTACTATGTATTACTTCAACTACAACAACGAAAAGGTAGCAAGAATATAAGTTTCCACACAGTTATAGCTTCTTCATCTGCATTTTAAAGTAAGGGAATCCTGGAATTATAAAGGAGATGTTGGAATGCGAATCATGTGATATCTAATTTACCCTTCTATTTTTACCTATATACAATGTTTAGGTTTTCCATATCTTACATTTTCCACCAAAAAAGAAAAAATATATATTTACAGTATTTATTCCTATCTTACCTGGGAAATACATATATATTTACAGTATTTATTCCTATCTTACCTGGGAAATACATATATATTTACAGTATTTATTCCTATCTTACCTGGGAAATACATATGAATTATACACATACTCATATGAATTTTTGTGTGATCAAAATAAAAATATAACAAAGAATAAAATAAAGGGATTGAAAATATTAACTTTGAAAACATATATGATCTTTTTCATAAACTCATGAACAGATTGAAATTATTCTAGGATTATTTCACTAAAATAATAACCTGTATACATTATATGAAGAATTTCTACAGTGGTTATTTCCAGATATATTATTTGAATATTTCTTTCTTTGACAACGTAAGTACAACTGGTACAGAAAAGTTTTTTCTATTAGTTCTATGTATTTACTAAACTATATTATACTGAGTTTGATACCAATGCATTTGAAATAAATTACATAAAATAACTTTTTCATCAAAATTATATCTACTGACAATTATGTAGATGTAAATTGATCTATTTTGAGGTCATTAGATATGATTTTTTTCCCACTTTTATTTCAATCTCAGTAGGTACATGTGCAGATTTGTTACACCAGTATATTGTGTGACAGCAAAGACATTGAATCAACCTAAATGCCCATCAATGACAGAAGGAAAATGTGGTACGTACATATGCACCGTGGAATACTATGCAGCCACAAAAAGAATGAGATCATGTCTTGTCCAGGAACATAGATGAAGACGGAGTTCAATATCTTCAGCAAACTAATGCTGGAAGAGAAAAACTAACACTACATGCTCTCTGATGATTTGTGATGTTGTGCATTTTTTCATAGAATGTGATTATTTTAAAGGCATATAGAAAGTCAACCCTGTGCAGAGGCTACTTTCCTTTGATGTAAGTTATTTTATTTCAGTAGCAAATTAATGAGTAATAATTCTCACATATTTTTAGAAATTTGAGAGTTCAAGAAAGACAAGAATGATAAGTACTGTGTGAATATTTAGTTTAGCATGACAGGCAAAACCAAAGCTTGTCAGTACCAAATAACATATGCCATAAAACCACTAATTTGTTTCATTTTGTGAATTCTGCATTAGATTCTATGTAGTTGTAAACTATTGAAAAGAAGGCTTCAAACTCAACAAATGTATAAAAAATTCAAATAATCCATTTGTCTAAATAAAAGCTAATATGCTTCCAAATATTTCTGAAAAATGGTAAAGGAACAGGAGAAAGAGAATGAAAACTAGCAAATCAATTTGCCTGAAATATTAGATACCTATGTCATGATTATTCTATCATAGTTGTTGCTGCCAACTACAAACACATTGATATGGCTTGGCTGTGTCCCCACCCAAATCTCATCTTGAACTGTAGTTCCCATAATTCCCACATGTCATGGGAAGGACCTCGTAAGGTAATTGAATCATGAAGGTGGATCTTTCCCATACTGTTCTTGTGATAGTGAATAAGTCTCATGAGATCTGATGGTTTTATAAAGGGGACTTCCCATGCACATGCTTTTGCCTGCCTCCATGTAAGATGTGACTTTGTTCCTCCTTCAACTTCCACCATGATTGAGAGGCCTCCCCAGCCATGTGGAAATGTGAGTTCATTAAATCTCTGTCCTTATAAATTTCCCTGTCATGGGTATGTCTTTATTAACAGCTCGAGAACACTCATACATCTTCATAGGAAGTGGTGTACAGGTTATTACAGTAGGTATAACAACTTTTGAGGTAAGACTTTGAATTCAGCATTTAAAAGTACTAATGTAATTACTCCCCTGTAGAAGTCCCATAAATATCTGAATCAGTATTTTTTTATGTTTTGTATTTTTAAAATAAGAGGTCATACTTTTATGTCGTGAAGTATATTATTTTAACATTATGTGGTAATATAAAATAGCTTAAATAATTTCTACAATGAAAACAATTATTATTTATAAAACTGCATACATATATTACAATATAATATGTTTTCATACAATTAACGCCAAAAAAAGAAATAATATTAATTGGTTATGTTCGTTGGCCACAAACAAGTATTCATTCTCATTCCATACCAGAGGAACACAAGTAATTGCAATTTAAGCTAAATGAAGTCATTTACACCATTTTACTCTCTTACTGGTGCTTTTGGGGTTCAAATTATAATTCTTTCTGGTATCAAAGAGCTGATATTTATGTAATGCTCTGCTTTTTATTAAGTATTTGATAAACATTCCATTAACAAATACAATATTTTTAAATATAATTATTGCTTCAGAGTCTGATTTGACACACTACTCAAAGTCATTATGAAATATGCTGCTCTATGGGTTTTTTTTTAACTGCAAGTTGAATTTGCTAATAGTTTTTTTACTAAATAAAAGACATTCACAGGATTTATAGCAGAAATGATAGCAGTAAACGTTCAACTGTGTTGCATTAGTAGTAGAAGTTTTGCTGAGTTCATGGCATCCTTTGATTAACTACTATTGGAGACATATTTTGCAACAAGGCTGTGTCGTGGCTCCATGTCACCATGTTTCTTGAAGTTACTGGTAGGCCTTTTGGGAGGGTAGGTGTATAAACATTCACTTCACAACACTTCACAACAGATGTATGGACAAGTTGTGAAAGTAACGACTAATTGACTGCCATTCGGGATTTATTTGGAAATCTTTTCACTCCACCTCCACATAATGATGAATGATGCCTCTTTCTCTAATATAGGGAAACAGCAAACTTGGGCCCAGAGCAGGCACTCTGAGATGTGCCTACAAGTCAGAGTGTTTCAGTCTGTGGAGATGAACAAATAGAAACAATGAATCTAAGGTTTCACACTTTTTTGATATTGAAAATAACAAATATAAGGTTTCCCACCTTTTTGATATTGAAAATAACAAATTATATAAAACACAGTAACTGATTGCTTTGCATACTTAAAATAAATCAAATGGAAGCAAATATGGTTGAATGTTAAACATTCTAATTCTATAGTGCTTATTATTGGTTGTAGAAACAAAGTGTAATTTCTGTTTTCTGTGGGGCATAGTCTATATTTTATTATTTCTGCTAAAGTGTAGAATGGCCAAAGGTACAAATCTTCTTGCTAATTTGCATGGTCTTACTATACAGGACTATATGTGACTACAATTAATTTTCTCAATAACCACACTTATTCCATCAAGAAGCAATTTCTTTTCCCTTATGTCATGGTTACCTCTAATTTGTTGAAAGAAGATGCAGAACAATTGGAGAGAAGAAGAAAGAATATTAAGCAGGTATTGTTGGGATTAGTAATTGAAACTTTTTATTTGCCTCAAAAAATAAAATCGATTTATTTATTTATTTATTTATTTAGACTTTGCTTTTTTTAAATATAAAGCTATCACAGGGTACCAAACTTTTAGTTTATGTTTAATGTTATAAGGACTCCATCTTATTAGATTCAGGTAAAAATGTCAGTAATTGGGAAAAAATGGAGCTGATACGCTAAAGGACTTAAAAGTTTTCTTTATGGTCTTATCCTTATTCATTGCTCTAGATTCTTGAATATATTTTGGATCGGAATACATGAAAAAATGCAATTTTCAAACATTTGTCTGCTTAAGTATATTATATCACCTTCATGACTTAAGTGAGGCTGTCATTCAGGAATATAAGTAGATAGGAGGAAGTATATTCCAGTACTTACTAGGCTAAATAAGGAATATTGGTTTATAATCTACTCTCCACTCACTCCTTCTGTTTCATTAACTTAAATAATTCAGTAGTACATTTTCCAACACCCACATCTTGTAATTCCCCACAATCATCCTCATGCTATTTGTGGCTTCAGGTACATCATCCATTTGTTCTTCACCAGTGTCACATAGGCCTACCTAGTCATATTTGGAAAAAAGTCGAGCTAGTGAAAACTTAGCATATTTAATCATAGATCTTAGACTAATACAAAGATGGGGTAATGATAGAAGATTGTCATAAAATATAATATGCACTGACAAAAAATAACAAGGTCATCAATTTCCTATAAGAATTAGGTGGGAGGAAAAAAAAATTGTGAAGTGACAAACTGAACAGAGGTAGCCTGGGTAATGTAAAGGTGGACAAAAGGAAATTTTAAAAAGCATTAATGTTAAGAACTTATAGAACATGAAATTTTATCTTACTTGCAAGCTGAGACAATGGGCTGCCAGTTTCATACACACTGGCACGAGACTCCTGAGTGAGAGACGCAGGCATTATTATGGCACAGCAGGCAGGGTGAACTTCTTGTTCCTGTAACTTCTCTTTCCCAGGTCCCAAGGGGGTAATGTTGAGCAGGACACAAGCGGATGCTGCACATATAATTGGTTCATGTCACAGCTGAAAACCTTCGAGTTTGGAAAACTTCAGTCTTTTAATGTGGGCTGGTAGAAAACTTGCCCAAATTTTCACATGGATGAAGACATTATCTTTAATATCCTAGTCTGGGAACAAACATGCACTCTGTCCTGGAGGAAGCCACAATCTCAATCTTTCAAGGCTGTTTGCATACAAATGTCCCAAACTTGTACTTTAGAACAGTAGCTGATAGAAGGCATCAAGAAACACCATGGAGGATTGCTTCTGAACGATTAGGAGAAGAGTAGCTAATAGAGAAGAAGTATAAATCTTCCAAAATACAAAAAAATGACAAAATTTGAAAAATTTAAAAAAAGACCACTATGTGAAAAATTCTGAGTAAATGTAACACAAAATGATAGTGAAAGGAGACAGACAAATTACTAAGCAGACAAGGATGCGTCCCTGGTGAAACCCGACCTTCAACCCAAAGACAGCCTAAAGGCTGAAAACCAAACTGCCAGTTCTGGATGGAGTCCACGACTGGAGTGAAAATTTCCTCAATGCCATTTAACCAATTAAATGGTGCTTTTTCCAAGACCACCCATAGACGAATCAGCATGTACTTGCCCATTCAGAGCCCATAAAAACACTGGATTCAGCCACACAGAGGGCTACCCACTCTTGGGTCCCCTCTCTTCTGAGAGTTTTCCTTCTGTCACTGGATAAAATTCTTCTCTGCCCTACTCACTCTCTGGTGTTTGCGTACCTTATTCCTCTTGGTCCCAAAACAAGAATACGGAACTTCCTGAGCTGTGGGCAGTAAAAATAAGCAGGGGCAAGCTGTAACATGCTCCTGTTTGCTGAGCTTTGGGCAGTGGGAATGAGAGAGAACTGTAATATTTCCTGGGGGCTCAGACTTTGGAACTTTCCACGAATAAGCTATAACACCACTTAGGGCTCCACAGTTGCTGGCATCTCTGAGTTTTCAGGCACCACCACATTCCCCTTGTCTTGTCTAGACACTGGTGCCCAATACAGAAGTCACTTGCAGAATTGCCAGTCCAGCTGTGGGCTGAGTGCAGAGCTGTGGTGGGTGTGGGATCCATGCTGATAGCATGAGCCAAGCGCAGCCTGCTAGGCTGAGTGGGCGAAACAAACCCCACGGGCCGCAGCAAAGCCCTGGGCAGAGGTCACAGTGGCTGTGGAGATTTCTGACTGGTGAAGCAGCATTGAAGGAATCCTGTAACTCTGTAATCCCCACTCCCACTTGCTGAGCAACAGGGGAGAAAAAGCCACTGGGCACCATTCCCTCCCACTCACTGAACTATAAAAGCTGCAACAAAAATATGTCTAAAATAAAATGATAGCAAGTCTGATACCAAACATATACATTATACAATTAGATGTAAATAAGATTATTCATCTTTTAAAAGACAGGTAGTTTTAGGATGGCTTGCCAAAAAAAATTCCTTCTGTATGTTTTACACAAGAGGTATACCTAAAAGAAAGAGATAACACAATAAAGGGTAGATAAAGGTATATCAGGCAAATACAAGCAAAAGAGAAATAGAGATTAATATTTGAAAAGGTAAAATTCACATGAAAAATCAACAAGAGAAAAGATACTTTCTATTATCTTAAAATACAATTTCCATAGTAAAGATATAGCAGTTATAAAAACCTACCACCAAATAAGACAGCAACTGTCTTCAGAAAACACTGTCAACAGGAAGACAAGAATAAGTTAACAAAAGCACAATGAAAATAGGTGATTTGAACATATCACTCATGACCTAAACCAAGTCAAATGATTAAAATGTCGGGACTTACAATGGGTGAATGCTGTAATAAATAAGGTTAATTCTATGGATATATAGTGAACTTTACATCTAGATAATAATACAGCTTCTTATCAAATGCACACAGATAATTCAAAAGACATAGTGGTATAGGGATATAGTCATTGTTTTATTTAGGTTTATAAATTAAAATAAAATATTCGCATTTAAATGAAACATCTAAGAAACAATTTATGACCTAAATTTCTAACAAATCATAATAAAGCTCCCTCTTCTTGTCAGGCAACCTGTCAGGCAATATCCTAGGTTCTGCTGCAGACACATTACAAAGTTCATGTACTTTTCTATTCTACTTTATATAACCTGGTATCTCTGTGTTATTTCAGTTTTAGCCTTTCACATTCTTTGACAGAATAATTGTATATAGTTTTTATTCAATTGCTAGACCCCCTTGTATAATGTTAAAACACACATACTCGTACAGACCAAAACGTTGATATAAAGGTCTATTTTTAAAACTGTCTTCATTTATAGCAGCTGAAACAAACAAACAAAAAAAAAATTAAAAATTAAGTTGCTGAAGGATTGCTTTATATATTTGTATAATTGCAAATAACCTCAGAAAAACTGTGGATATGAGATATAAGATAAAAAATATTAAAGTAAAATATGGGCTAAAAATGAAATAAATGGCTGAATAAATAAAAGAAAATGAAAGCACTGTTTATTGTGCATAAAAGAGAAAAATGAGAAGGTAATGAATGTTGATCACCAGTTCTTCTGGTTCCTGTGTGTTGCCTTCTGTAATGCATCTGCATGTCTTTTTATGCTTTTGTGATTTTAATTTCATTTCTATGCAGTATTGCTGAAGCAGAAGAGATAGTAATATCAATGAACTATTAGTATGCTCTTTTGAATTATATTTTTTCATCAACTCTTTTCTAAATAGGAACAAACTGAGTGTTTTGAATGTTCCAAAAGAAATCTTAAGCAATTACCACGAAGCTGTACTTATGCAGACTTTCAAAATAAAGAACAAAGAATATTATAATTAAATAAACATCTTTTCTATTCAAATAATTTATAGGATAAGGAACTAACAAGGCAAAAAGCAACTGAAAGACATTCAGAAATAAAGCTATCTATATTCATAAAGGTTTTATGTATTTGTGAGAGAAGAAAATACTTTGCCTGCTAATTTATAAATTATTAGAAAAAAAATATAACAAAAAGCAGTATATTCAATTAGTCTAACAAAGTATTGAAATAAAAGTTCAAATCAATATAACCTTATGCAACACTAACTACATTCATAGAAAATAAGAGAGAACACTGAATCTTAACACTAGACTTCCAGGGAACATCAGTTGACAGAAAATAATAATGAAGCACGTTACCTCTTTATCAGTAGAATTTTAGCTTTGATTTTTCATTTTAAATTACTCAGAATAGCGTTTTACTTATTGACATAAGCGTGTGCATCTTATACTTTTATTCTCTCTGTATTCATATATTTTATGCAATAGAAATATCAAAATATCATGTTATTCTATAAAATAGGAAATAATGTCATATTCACTTGAAATTTGATTATGCAAGACACAGATGTTTGGAGATCTAGTTTATATATATGTTCCATCCATTATCAGTAAAGCTGATTCAAATTATATGGCTTACCTTCCCCATTACAGCTTATGCCCTTTTGTGCTTATCCTCTGTCCTTAGTTTGAAGACTACTGACCTTCATTTGAAATATCACACACACAAAAAAGTCAATATACAGATAAGTTGATTTTATCTAGAAACATTTTCATTGTATTCCCTTCTGAGTATATACTGCAAAGGACATATGCTTTGGGGAAAGTAGATGGGTCATATGTATACCAAAAAAAAAAAAAATGTATTTATGTGTGTAGTGAGTTATTTCTACATATGGAATCCTACTTAGAAGTTTGTTATGTGTTTGTCAGTCCAACCCCATTAAATTAATGTCTTCTCTTCCCTTTATAGTACATTTGTCTTAACAAAGGAAGATAATTGTGAATTGTATCTTATATTCACAGAATGAAAGCTGGACAGAAAACTCTAGCACTCATTAACATTGGTCACCTGATCTGTAGGCTCCTGACTATCCATATCACCCAATACATTTCCAGAGAACAAAATAAAACTTCTAACAAACCATCAAAACCTTTCTGATTTATGAGTGGGCAATCAGGTGTGCTGATGAAATTTATATATATGCTAGAATATTATGTTTTATTTATTTATGATTTTACTATTTTGCTGTTTATTTTCTCAGTTTTTTTAAAAAATGCTAATCAATAAGAATGGGGCCCCAGAAAATTATTATTATCTATGTTATACTGATAGTTAAATGAGAGTGAACATACATATAACTTTGTCCAGTATCTTAAGAACAAGATAATTATCTGAATTATCTATTAGTATGAATCTTTCTTAGTAAAATACATCAGATTGTATCAAGTCATAATGGAATAGTGCTGTTTTTTATTCTCTAGTCAAATCTTCTCCTCCCATTCTCCAAACAAGTGTTTAATATTCATCACTCAAAATGATGCAATTATTATGTGTAAACCTTAACAAGTGTCATAATACATGAATTTAACAGCTAGAATACATCTAAAAAAGAAATTTTTTACATGTTTAATATGAATTAAATGCCTCTATTTCAGAGTTAATATACAAATTGTAGAATATTTTACCCATATAGTCAAACTGTTCTATTTGGGGCAAAAAATACTTAAAATTACATATGTCATCCTCTAAAAATTCAAACAAATATTTTACAATAGGTCGTAAACATTTTTGACTATGTTAAATATGGTTTTAGTAGGTAAAATGTTCTCTAGCAACATGCTATGAAAGTTTCACCCCCATCGTCTAAAGAAAGATGATGGCTACAGCACCATCCCTAAACTATTATCTTTTTTTTAGGAGAAAAGGGTACTTCAGGAAAGCAATCTAAACTAGAACTATTTTAAAATGTAGCTCCTTGGATTTTAAGACCAAAGTTTTCCATATAGTGTATCTAAAATTGGATGTAGTACTCTGTACTTTTAAAAACATCCATGTGATACTAACAAAAATGGTTTGTGAACTGTTTTGTGAAGCATTATAATTTCTTTTTTTTTTTTTTTTTTTGCAATTTCTTTTCAGTTTGGGGAAGGTGTCTGGGTTGTCAAAACTCAGACTTCTAGTGTTCAATGCTGTTAGTGATAGCAGCAGTAAGCAGACAAATCCTAGGTAGATATGGGGGATCTTGGGTGAAACCCCACCTTCAAGCCAGAGACAGTTTAAAGCCTGAAAGCCAAGCTACAAGTCAAATCAATGGACTGTATTGAGAACTTGTCTTCCTGTTCGGTGCATTTTCCTCTTATTGATCCCCACACTTCACCTATTTTACATATACCTACACTTCCCTAATTGGCTTTTCACTTTCATGCCCACCTTTGTGTGGTGACTTTGTTCTAACCTATTTTGCATACTCACAAACCAATCAGCATGCACTCCCAATTCCAAGCCCATAAAAGCCCCAAACTCAGCCACATTGGGAGAGAAATCACCAGACTATAGGTGGGGGACCACCTTCATGATGAGAGATGGTTTGTCACTCAATAACATTCTTCCCAGCTCTTCTCACCCTTTGACTGTCAGCATATCTTCATTCTTCTTGGATGTCAGACATTAGCTCAGGGCCTAGCAAACGTGTGTACAGAGAAGGCTAAAACACCATGGCCTTCTGCCCTCCACTGATTGGGGGCAGCCACGCCGTGAGATGGAAGCAGCAGTAGGGCCAAGCTATCCCTGGAGCCATGGGCCAGAGAGGGCAAGGGACTGATGAAGCTTTTAATGTGCTGCTGTCAGTGGGGGTGTGAATGACAAGACTAAAAGAGCTAATTAGCATGCTGTAACACCAGCTCTGGGGCTTCAGGGCCATCGGGACCCTTGTCCGGGTGACACCCTGTTCCCCTTGTCTGAACACTGGAGTCCACCGTGGGAGTGGCTTGTGACATGCCTGGTCCAGCTGCAAGCACTGCATAGAGCCTGCTTCTGTGCCAGCACTTGGAATGGCTGGCTGGACCCCACACTTCCTTACTCACATACCCACTCCCACAGGGGGCTGAGCACACAGTCACAGCAGACACAGGATTCCAGCCAGAGCACAGGCCAGGTATGGCCCATTGGGCCTAGTGGACAGAGTGTCCCCTGCAGTGAACCTGGGCCTGAGCAAGGCCTGGGTCAAGGCATTGCTAGCTGGGGGTCTCCAGCTGACAAGTGACTGAGAAAAATCCTGCATCATTAGTTATAGCTGAAGGTTGTAGCAGGAGAGAAGGAGGGTAACTGATTAAGTGTCCTTTATTCTATGGTATCAAGTTATATCTTCCCTCATTTCCTACTGACACCAATATTTGCCATTCAAAAATGCATACATATGTTAATTAATCATTTGAGCAAATTCAAGTCAAAATTCTGTCCTTTTAAGTTGATTAGCGTAGGTGAGATGCACTGGAACTTTCGGAAAAGAGTTTAAACATATCAGAAGACTAAGAAAAAAATATGTATAATTTAAAGTCTGTCTTGTGAAGTACAGATTTTCAGTCAAATCTCAGTTATCTTTCATTTTAGATATCACAAGTTTATTTCTCTTTTCCCTCTGGACCATCACATCTCAAAAAGACTTCTAATTTTAGATGTGCCAATGAAAAATACCCAAGTTTCAGATTATATTTTTTCTCTTACACACAGATGTCTGAATTTATTTTGTTGTCCTATCAATACAGGCTCATCATAATGCATAATATTGTAGTATCTACTTAATAAAGGAACACCAATTTTGTGTAATAGGGTATATATTAGGGTATACAATTATCTACTATGCTTTAATTCACTCTTTTAACAATAAGCAAAATAAGGCCCAAAGAGGTTAAGTAGCTTGCATAAATTATTAAAGGAGATTTAATTACAAAGCCTATCTTGTATCATTATTGTGTAGATTAAATTTAATGAAGATATTTGTAATCAATAAAATGCCTTATTAATATAATATTAACACGCAGTTATATATAAATATGCTGCATAGTGTTATATATAATTTATAATATACAACATATGATAATGTTTTACTGTAATTTATTAGCATGAAGTCTAACTTCTTTAATATTCACCATTTGGAATGAGGATTAGAAAGAATTCTCACATGTGAGTTGACAGAATTTCAGTTTATATTCCTTTTATTCCTTACTGTTTGCTTCGTACCTCTGCTCTGAAATTTTTGCTAGTGTTTTGAGTGTTTCTTGGTAGGAATTTTGAGTATAGAATACTATCTGATAATTTTAAACAATAATAATAAAAAGAATACATTATTGGCCAGGCACGGTGACTCATGCCTGTAATCCCAGCACTTTGGGAGGCCGAGGAGGGTGGATCACAAGGTCAGGATTCAAGACGCCTGGCCAAGATGATGAAACCCTGTCTCTACTAAAAATACAAAAATTAGCCAGGCATGGTGGTGGGTGCCTGTAATCCCAGCCACTACTCAAGAGGCTGAGGCTACAATGAGCTCAGATTACACCACTGCACTCCAGCCTGAGTGAGAGAGAGACTCCATCTCAAAAATAAAAAATAAATAATAATAATAATAATAATAATAATAATAAATTGTCTTAAGGTTTAAAATGATATAAAAAATCAAAATCAATAGAGAATATATTAGTCTAGGGTTGGTTCTCATATGAATCAGAACACTACTAGCACAGTTCATTCTTAATCTTTCCTTAAGATTTTTGCTTATATTATTTAAAATATTCAAAGGTGTTAATTCAAATAGAATACACATCTTTAATCTAACATTCAAAGAACTATCTTATCTTAAACAACAAATGACTCCAAAGGGGAAACTTGGAGTACTAAAAAAAATCACAAAAATTAAAATTCCTTTTTTTTTTTTTTGAGATGAAGTCTTGCTCTGTCATCCAGGATGAAGTACAGTAGTGCAATTTTGGCTCACTGTAGCCTCAGCCTCCTCAGTAGCTGGGACTACAAGTGTGCACCACCCTGCCCAGCTAATTTTTGTATTTTTAGTAGAAACGGGGTTTCACCATGTTGGCCAGGCTGGTCTCAAACTCCTGACCTCAAGTGATCTGCTCCCTCTCAGTCTCCCAAAGTGCTAGGATTACAGGTGTAAGCCACTGTGCCTGGCCTGAAATTCTACAAATGTACAAAATACGCTTCTCTATATTCAAATGTTACTTTGGCCATAATAAGCACTTTCCCTGGGAAGTTTTTTTTTTTTCCCCCCCCTCAATTTTGTGCTATCTAACTAGGGAAATGTCTGGAAAATATTATAGATATTGACATGCCCCTGTTCATATCACTTTTTGAGCACTCACAAAAAGATACATTAATTTAATCCATCTCCGTGATTTTTCTATATTAAGAAAAAGGAATTGTCTAGATGGTAGAAACCCGGCCACACCTATCTATGCCACTTTTAGAAAGATCATTAGGCAATTTATTTTCAAATCTCATGTCTCATAATTATCAAGGAGGTAGTCTTAACTAGCTTGGGATCTTCAGTTACCTTTCTTTTTTTTTTTTTTTTTTTTTTTTTCTGGGAATAATTACTGTACCTATACCACCACATTGCAGGACTGCTTGACTGAAGTGTCAGACCAGATTTTTAAAAATTGCTAAATTTTCTTTTTTCTTGGAAAAACACATAATACTTCATTGTTTTGTTTTTTAAGTCTTTAGAATCTGTAGTGATGCCTACTCTCATTCCTGATGACCATTTGTCTTCTTGTATTTTTTTAAACAGTTTGGCCAGATGCTAAAGAATAACATCAATGGTTTCTGTTTGAATCCTCCAAAAGGCAAACATCAAAATAGAATTTTTTTGGCAAAGGATAAATGAAGAAGGAAATTAGGAGAAAACCTTCAGACCACAATGCAGTTCTGACAGCTGTGAAAAGAGAAAGGGAAGGAAGAATTGAGTGGGAGGACCTTTAGACCACAGCATAGTTCTGAGAAATCTTTGGCTGTGGCAACGGGTTTACCATTAAAGAAGTCCTTTCTGTATTAGGTAGAAAAGGGCCAGGACTGGTACCCTGGCTCTGCCTTGTCTTTGACAAAGAGCAGTTCCAGGTTACTGTTGCCTGGGTGAATGCCAGTGCAGCTAATTCTATCAGTCAATTCTCCACATCAGTTTGCCTTAAGAGAGATTTGAGAAAAACACCTCCATGGGTGCTGTAGTCTATAGCTTGCCCCAAAGAGATACACTTACACATGAAACTTTAGGGAGATCTCTTTCATAAATCCTGTGAGTCTCTCTTGCTGAGGGGAAACTGACAAAAGTGAGGTTAGTAGGATAAACTGCAGTCCCTGTTGCTGCAGTTGGTCTCGAGGACACAACTGTTACCTCATTCTCTTCTCCTTACTCTATTCTTATCTCTTCCCACTCATGCTATGACCTTGGAAGGTCTTTGTGGTTTCCTTAGATCCCCATTTCTACATGATCTGAACCTTTGGTCGTCATATCCCTTCTCAGGTCAGTTACTGCTAAGGTCCATTCACAATTGTAAACAGTTAAGGGAGAATCAAGAGGTGCCCAAGTAAATAATTTGTATTCCATACTTCTAGTCCCTATGGCTTAAAACTAGAGCAATCTCCTTTTTATTAAGTTCAATTACCCTTTAATGACAGTGGTTTTTTTCTCAGCTGTGGTTCCTTGGGAACTAGGAGTCCAAACAGTCTTGCAGTAGTATTATCTTTCAGCTCAATAAAACCCTTGCTGTAATGCTTGGAAAGAGTGTGCTTCCTTTGTGAATTTAAATCTCCAACCTCCCAGCTCGGGGACAAGAAGCAAACAGTCCCCAGTGGAGACTAGAAGTGATGGCAAATGGGACTGCTTTTGTTTTAACCAGCTGACACATGATTCCAAGTTTTCTTCCCATTGGAGAAACAACATCATACATAAGTCTCTGATTTAATGTATATATTGTATCTTGAAAAATGATTCCATATCTTTTCAGAGCATTGCTTCAAAATTGTTCCTTCAACTTTGCCTCCATTAAGCCATTTCAGAGCTCAGTGGGGCTGATTGTTTCTGTATGGTTGATAAGTGATACAACTAATGGACCTCATGGTCATGGACCTTCTTCCACAACTCTTTATCTATGACTTAGGTTACTGGTTGGGTGCTCTGTTATATGGGATTCTGTGACTGTGGATTAGATATTTTGTAAACACTGATGTGTTGATGCTTGCCAAGGTTCTGTAAACAGTTAGGGAAACTCATGCCCCGAGTAAGTATTTTTCTTTATAAGGAAAAACTTGAAACTTTAGGGAGATCTCTTTCATAAAGAGATCACTGAGCCTTATATGATGGAAAGGTCTTAATTTAGTCAATTTTCCAACAATGAACTGACTCATTGGTCTCTTTGAGTAATAGAGGCATATCCCAGGACTCAAGACTGTCCTTGTCAATGTCCATTTGAAAATTCCAAGGCAGCAGTAACTAGATAGGTCTTGATAAGTGAGAGTCTACATTGTTCAGTTTGTATGTAGCCTCAATTTTCACTACTGTGGCAGATCCTTTCATATTGTGCATTATATCATCCTGTGGTGGCTAATAGCAAAAGATGATTAAGGTCTGTTGTGAGAGTCATTTTGGTTTCTTATTGTCTCTTCCTTGGAAGATGACTCCTGGTGGTGAATGTGTCTGTCCATGTGCCTATAACCCACACTTCCTTGTTTTTAATCTTATCCTGTTCCTTCTAAACTTCAGATGAGTCAGCCTGGTTATTTGGGATAATATTGTGAATAAATATATGTCTTAGTTTGTCTCTGATATTAGGACAAAATGCATTAGAATGGGTAACTTTTAAATATTAGAAATGTATCTCTTAAAGTTTTGGAGGCTGTGAATTCCAACATACAGGTTCCAGAAGATTCAGTGTCTGGTGATGGCCTGCTCTCTGCTTCAAGGATGGCACCTTGTTGCTGCATCCTCACATGGCAGAAGGAGTGAAAGGGACAAACAGCTCCCTTTTACCACTTTTATAAGATCACTAATCCCATTCATAAGTGTTCTGTCCTCGTGACTTAATCGACTTCTAGAGACCCCATCTTTTAATACTATCGCATTGGCAATTAGGCTTCTATATGTGAATTTTGGTGGAGACAAATTCAGAAAAAAACAATATTGTCAGTTCCAATGAAAGCTTTGTGACTTTATTTTTATATGAATATAAAAGGACAAACACATTAAGATATGAGCACTTGCATGTAAGATACTAAGAATTTACTAATCTGCTCTAGCAATTATACAACTTTCAGTGCAGGAGCTACAATTGAGGCCACAGTTTGGTTGAGTTTTCAGTTGTCTCCAGTGTTCCCTAGGATTCACTGGGTTCTCTTTGGGGAGGGAATGTAATTTTAAGTGTAAAAATAACAGGGACCACCAACGTTTCATTCTTTATGTCTTTAATGGTATCACTAGTCCCTGACATTCTTTCCATCTATATGATTTATTGTGGCCAGGAAGCAAATTGGAGACACTTCCATTTGTCATTTTCCCCTGATGCTAGCTTTTATCTAACAGGCAAAGGGCCCAATGTGGTTGTTATGCCTATGACAATCAATCCCAATTATAAATTCTGGGACTGGGGAAATGGTGATTGGATGGGTTTGCAAACTCAGTGGACCCATTGTATGTTATTCATTATCCAAGAGTTCATTTATTACATGGCCCCCTGAGCCTACACTCTAAAAGTGGGATCATAGTGACTCTTTTGGTCCTCTAACTTCAATGCCAACTTATATACTGTGTCCCTTAGCCCTCAAAATGTTTGAGTATTTCTTTCTCCAGTGTGTAATCACCTAAGTAAATGATCACCAGTTGCTTTGAAGAAGAATTGGGAAAACAATATAGTGCACAATACACTATATATGCATAATACCTCTAGGACTATACAACCACTGCAGTCAATAGGTTCTGGCTCAGATAATTGAGTAAAATCCAGAAATTCAGCAAGGCGTGGTGACTTTTAACAGGTCAGCCACTGTCAATATCCTGCTCTGCCATTCTTTCCTTGTGATTGAAAATTTCAGCATGTTCCTTTTTTAGCTTCTTTATTCGTTCCTCCATGTCAGGCAAAGAAACAGAAATATTGCCACATCATTCAGCATGAACCACTGCTTTTCCCTAATTTCTAAGAGACACCTTAGCAGAAAGTATAACCCTTTCCTCAGGTCTCCTGCCAGCATGTTAAATCTTGTGACCTGAGAAAGGACTCCCAAGTTATCAATGTCTTAATTATCTAGTCTTATTGTCTGGCTCCCTGGATCAATCACCCTCATACCCACTTCCAAGAATATAGTGCAAATTCTTACAGCCCTTTACCGTGTAATTTCTTCCCTTTTCAATCTCAGCATGACCCAGTGGGTTGTGATTGGATTTAATTATTGTTATTGGCAAGAAAGACAGGAAAGGAGTTAGGTTTCCTGAGGAGCACCTGTTTCTGTGTAGAGGAAGTAAAGGAGTACTGACTCTTTCTCTGGAGGAAAGGGCCACTTTTTTGATAGCCTGAGGATTCTGAGGGGTTTTAAAACAGAACCAAAATTCTCATAGGAATCCATGTAGGTGTCCTCACCATATATTTCAGGGTATCCAAGTTTGCCAGTCAGGGCCCTGATAGTAACATAAAAGATCAGACTAATCTTAGGATTTTACTGTTTTTGAAATGTTTGCATTTCTAACTATCACATCTTCAGTTGTCTATTCAGCCGTATCTTCTCTTCCTGCAGGAGATAAAAACTTCTTTACATGCTGCCAAAGAGACTCTCTGGCTTTCACATTTAGTCTTTGCTTATTTGTTTAGTGCACTTTATTTCTCATTATCCTTCTGCAGTGTGCTGATTATAACCCTACTGTTCTTGCAAGAACTGTTTTCCTCATATTTTAAAAAATCCAAAGCACTACATCACCAAGGGCATTTCACTGCATCCATATAGTTTCAGAATTGATAGCCATGATATCCTCGACAATTGGGTCATCAGTACCAGAGACTGTCAATGCTGCCTAAAATTTTATATGAGGTTCTTCCTGGCAGCTAGACAAAGAAAGAGCCAGTTCCAAAATCTTATTTTATTTCCTGTTTTCTTGCAGGACTTAGGATATTACCTGTGTTGGATGCAAAGGATTTATTGTGGGGAATTATTGTGAAGGATAAAAGGGTGAAGGAACAGGAGAAGATAAGGTAAGGAAAGACTTCTGACTGTGATGCAGTTTGAGATCTGTAAAATAGAGTGAAATAGAAGGATTGAGTTAGAAGATCCTCATACAACAGCACAGTTCTGAAAAAGTTTGAGCGAGTCTGATGATGAGTCATGAGCAAAAGTTTTCTGTTATATAACTACTCTGTTGGGCAGGGATGGGTCAGCACAAGTACCCATGCTGTACTCAGATATTGGCTGAAAACAACCCAGGGGTTGCATTGTGAAAAATCAGTGAGGATCTAGAAGACAAGTAGATCAGTCAAGCAGGCTATTTACAACAAATGTGAGTGGCTTACTTTATAACTGCCATATTTTTTCCTTGAAAACACACACACACACACTTTGGCATCATTAATTTTCTTTATATTTTCTTAATTTCTATTTAATTGATTTTTAAAAGAATTTATTATATCCTTCTACTTACTTTGCATTTAATTTTCACTTTTTAAAACACTTTTTTAAGCCTGGAACTCATAATGATTTGAGATTCTATTATTTTCTAATAATATAAGCCTTTAAATTTATAAGCTTCCCTCTAAGTGCTGCTTTAGGCTCACCCTACAAATTTCAACATGCTTTATTTTGATCATTTGGCCTGAAATGTTTTGTACCTCCTCTTGTGATTTCTTATTTGATCCATAAATATTTTTAGAGGTAAGTTTGGATTTCCAAATATTTGGGGTTGTCTTGTTATTTTATTTGTTATTGACCTCTAACTTGTAAGGATTGTATTCAGATTATTTACTACATATTATTTTAATATTTTAAAATGAATTAAGACTAGTTATATGGCCCTTCATATGATGCATCATAGTGATATATTATTTGCTCTTAAATAGTAAATATTATTCCCTTGTTAGATATAGTGTTCTGTAAATATCAATGAAATCAAGGTGCTTGATATTTTTGTTTAGATCTTATAAGTATTACCACTTTTATTCTTGTTGTTCTCATAAATTGCTTAGAGGCATTTTAAAATACTATCTACTATTGAGAATTTTTCATTTCTCCCTTTAAATGTGTTAATTTTTTCTTCATGTATTTTGAAGCTCCATTATTAAAAACATACACACTTATATTTGTTATCTGAGGAGATAATGCTTTATCATCATAAACTAGTCTTCTTCATGTGTGGTAATACTTTTTGTTTTGGATCTATTTTATCTTATTTATTAGTCTGTTCTCACACTGCTATAAAGAACTCCCTGGTAATTTATGAAGAAAAGAGGTTGAATTAACTTAGTGTCACAGGCTGTACAGGAAGCATGGCTGGGAGTCCTCAGGAAACATACAATCATGGTAGAAAGGTGAAGGGGAAGCAAGCACCTTGTTGACATGGCAGATCAGGAGAGAGAAAGAGCAAAGCGGGAAGTGCTACACACTCATAAACAACCAGATTTTGTGAGAACTCACTATCATGAGAACATCAAGAGGGAAACTCACCCCTGTGATCCAATCACCTCCCACCAGGCCCCACCTCCAACAGCCTACCAGTGACCAGAAGCCTTACTGATAACACAGTCTCAACATATGGTTTGCATGCTATTTGTATTATATACTGTATTCTTACAATAAAATAAGCTAGAGAAAATAAAATGCTATCAATAGAAGATTAAGGATGAGAAAATATATCTGCTCGATTAAGTGGAAGTGGGTCAACATGAAGACCTTTATCCTCATTATTTTCCCATTGACTAGACTGAGGAGGAGGAAGAAGAAGAGGGGTTGGTCTTGCTGTCTCAGGGGTGGTGGAGGCTGAAAAGGTGGAGGAGGTAAAAGAAGAGGCAGGAGTGGAAGGTACACTTGGTATACATTTATGGAAATACATCGTAATTTCTGTCTGACGCTTTGCTTTTTTATTTCTCTCAAAATGTTTCCATCGAGTATAAATTCTTCTTTCACCAATTGGTTTAGTTTCAGTACCTGCATTATAAAAAGGTCCATGCCATGAAAGAAATTGAAAGCACTCTTGAATAATTGGAGCTCTTCAGTCAGACTCTCTAATGCAATTTGTTTTGTAGCACTGCTTCTTCTATGTCTTCTCCTTCATCGTTTGGCACTGGTGTAGGAATGCTTATTTCCATGAAATTTTCTGTTAATTCCTCTGGTGGGTGCCTGTTAGCTCTTGAATTTCTCCAAGATCCACATCGTGAAACGCTTCACTCCCCTATTATTATTTTTTGCCATATTTACAATCTCTTTCATGATTTTCTTGAACAACTCTGTTTTAAATCCTGTGCAGTCATGCACAACATCTCGACACTTTTAATCAACAGAAATTGATCATTTCAGGCTTGATGACTCCACATATTGGTCCATTACAACAGTGGTATCTTCAATAGTATAGTGCTTCCAGACTTCCATGATGTTCTCTCTATTGGGATTCTCTTCTATTGATAATACTTTCCATAGAGTATTGTCTGTGATCAGCCTTAAAGTTCCTTGTGATCCCCTGATCTAAAGGCTAAATTAGAGACATTGTATTGAACTCATGGAGCTCTGGGTGGTCAGGGGCATTGTCCAATATCAAAATAACTTTAAAAGGCAATCCCTTACTGCCAAGACACTTCTTTACTTCAAGGATAAAGCATTGATGAAACCAAGTCAGAAAAGGTATCCTTTTTGTCTATGTCTTCTTGCTGTGCAACCAAAAGACTGGCAGCTAGTGTTTATCTTTTCCTTTCAAGGCTTGGGGGTTAGCAAATTTATACATAAGGGTAGTCCTGATCATAAACCCAGTTGCATCTTCACAAAACAGTAGAGTTAGCGTATCCCTCCCTGACTTAAATCCTGGTGTTCATTTCTCTTCCTTATTAATAGATGTCTTTTCTGTCTTTCCCATCCCCTCCCCAAGCCCCGAATAGGGCACTTCTATTTGCATTAAAAACTTGTTCAGGTGGATATCCTTTCTCAATGATTTTCTTAATGGCTTCTGGGAAGTCTTCTCCTGCATCTAGGTCAGCAACAGCCATCCCTCCTGTTGACATTTTTAAAGTCAACCCTCTTTCTAAAATATTAAACCATCCTTTGCTAGCATGAAATTTTCTAGCTTTTGATTGTTCACTTTCATTTGTATTTGTCATATGATTTTGTTTTTTCTGGAATCATATCAGAGTCTATCGGTATACCTTCTTATGACAATTCTGCATCTACATAAAAGCTACATTTTCAATATGAGATAAAAAGGCACATCTTTTGCAAAAAGTTCAAGGTTTCTGTGCCTGCTGCTGTAGCTACAGCAACACCTTCAGAGATTTCTTTCTTTTTATTCTTCTTTTTTTTAATGGTTTTCATACTGAATTCATTTATCTTAAAATGGTGGACAATCACAGCTGCATGCCTCAATTGCATACCAGGCAATTCAACTTTTTCTCATACTGTCATAACTTTTCTCTGCTTCTTGGGAGGACTTCCAGTTTCACTAGTGGCACTTCATGAGTCAAGGTTTACATTGTTTCAGTAAACATGATGAAAATTACACAAAAACTACCAGAGATGACTTTCTACTACAATATACAATATATTAAATATATTGGAGAAACAAACTTTTCACATGGAAATGATAAGCATCACATGACTTTTTAAGCGATAGGATACTCACAATACTTCGGCTCACAGCAATGGCTGCAAAATTTTCATGGTAGTGCTGTATGTACTACTGTAAATTTTATATAATTATGATTTAATACTGCATCTCTAGATTTGTTTACATTTCTCTAGTCTCAAATGACACCACGGTCTGTAAGTTTTTGTGTGTGTAAGTTTTGATGTTTTAAGTTTTTGTAATAGATTTGTGCATATTTTTGATAGGAGATAGCAAGATAGACTAATATCTACATATATTGTATGCATTTATGACACATCTAACTTTTTCTTAAATTTTTTGATGTTTCTAGGCTACATGGTTCATTTTTTTTCAAATTGTTGCAAATCTCCAATTTTCCAATGTTTATTTTTAAAAATCTATATAAGTGGACCTACACTTGAAACTCATGTTTTCTTTTTTTGTTTCATTTTGATTTTGTTTATTTATTTATTTATTTATATTATACTTTATTTTCTAGGGTACATGTGCACAACCTGCAGGTTTGTTACATATGTATACCCGTGCCGTGTTGGTGTGCTGCACCCATTAGCTCATCATTTACATTAGGTATATCTCCTAACACTATCCCTCCCGCCTCCCCCTACCCCACAACAGGCCCCGGTGTGTGATGTTCCCCTTCCTGTGTCCAAGTGTTCTCATTGTTCAATTCCCACTTATGAGTGAGAACATGCGGTGTTTGGTTTTCTGTCCTTGCATTAGTTTGCTGAGAATAATGGTTTCCAGCTTCATCCATGTCCCTACAAAGGACATGAACTCATCTTTTTTTATGGCTGCATAGTATTCCATGGTGTATATGTACCACATTTTCTTAATCCAGTCTGTCATTGATGGACATTTGAAAACCCATGTTTGCAAAGTTCAATTGTATTAACTTTTTAGAGTGTGCCATATTTAAAATTACTTAATGCATACACAAATATTTCCATGAAAATGAATCAAAATAGTTATTTCTAATTCATATGTGGCCTAACAGATCACATCAGTCTGAAACTACAATAGTCTTAAGACATAGATAATGCTTGAAATTGTACTTTCTTATTATATCAAAAAATATATTTAGTGGTTTACATTACTATTGTCAAAGCAGTTAGACACTGACTTATTTTATTGCTTTCAGAGAGGAGGAGATTTCCTGTCTAGAGCACAATGTCTGATTTTTAATATATTATCCCTGTGAAGTATCAACTTTACTATTGTAACATTTACAAATCTTATATTTTTGACCTTATAAGCCAACTTAGATTCCTGTCTAGGGGCCTATAGAATAAATGTTAACTACAGATTTATGCAAATATACACATTAGTTGGCAAGTTAAATGTTAAAGTGATGCTTTGAGGCTGAAAATAATGACAAAATTAAGGAAAATATGATAAAAATTAATGAAGCCTATAAAGTTGAACATATTTACTTTAGTTTTTTTATTATTGCAGTGTTAACCTAAGAATTATTATCATGTGTATAAATAGAGATAACTAATACAGTATTCTATATTATCAGCAAATGTTAATATTTCAGAATATTTTATTAAATTTGTGCTCAGATATTAAATGAAGGAAGTCTGTTCTTCAATACCCACATTAACTTTTGTTTAATCTCTAAAGAAATAAAGCAATAAGATAATGTTTCAGAATGTTCACTTATTTGCAATAATTCAGTGTATCAAGTAAATATCAAAATTGAGGTCTTTTTTATTCCATAGCAACATTCTACACTGAAACAGGAAGAGAAGAAAATGTTTTAAAAATATATATATATATATATATATATATTTCCTAATTATTAGTTTCATAGAAGAGTAATATCAAAATAATTGAGGAATTATATATCAAAACCAGAGAAAACTAAAAGCTTACTTATTTGCATTCCTACACTTATTTTAGAATTATGAGTATGTAATGATGCCTATAAAATATTTCAAACTTTTAAAATCTTTGTTGCCCAAAGAGAAGTTGTATTTTTTCAGTTTTAACATTTTTCTTAGTTTTTCCTGGTGAACACTTATAGATGTTTGGATGTTTCATTATAGGGCAACTTCAAATAGAACAAACAGTATAATAATATTTGACTATACTCTAAACATATTTTAGATAAGCAGAAATACAAATTTTTAGATGTCGTTGTTACTGTCTCCTCCTAAAGAAACTTAAATTCCAGTTTTGTCGAGAAGTTTCACAGCTCTTAATTGAAAATCAATAGTAGTCAACTGAATTTTTCATTGTATGATAATGAAAAATCATACACCCATATGAAATTACCACCGGTAGGAACAGGGAAAACATTATGTTAGTACAAGGATATCATTTTTCATAATCAGAGGTCTAGAGTAGAATACTGGCTTCAGGTGGAATAAAGGTAAAATGATCAGGACAAAGTATAATTTATCCTATGAATTAGAAGGTAAGAGACCTTTTGTATCCAAACTAAAAATGAACCTAAAATTCTTGACAGATAACCTGGTGGGTAATTTGTTTTGCACAAAAGTTGCATTCATTTGGCATTTGAATGAATGCCAAATTTCCTGAATTTATGATTTTTGTTCAGGTATAAAAATAACAGATAAGTTTTTTATAATACCCTGAGAGTATATGTAATCTGGTAATATTTAATTTCCTTCATAAATAAATTGTCAATGGAGTGTTTCTGATGGTTAATATTGTCCACTTAATTGGATTGAAGTAGGCAAGGAAGATATTGTTCCTGGATATGTCTGTGAGAGTGCTGCCAAAGGAGGTAAACATTTGAGTAAATGGACTGGGAGAGGCAGGCCCACCCTCAATCTGGGTGGTCATCAGCTAGTCAGTTGCTAGTGCAGCTGGGATAAAAGCAGGCAGAGAAACGTGAAAGGACTAGCTGAGTCTTCCTGCCTTCATCTTTCTCCCTTACTGGGTGTTTCTTGCCTTCAAACACTGTACTCCAAGTTCTTCAGTTTGTGGACTCTTGGACCTACACCAGAGGTTTGCCAGGGCCCTTTGGGCCTTCGGTCCCAGACTGAAGGCTACAATGTAGCCTTTTATATTTTATATTTGTTTATGTATGAAGGTCTAAAACTTGTTAGGTTTTGTGTCTCTGACTGGTTTTCTTGCTCCTCAGCTTGCAGACGGTCTATTGTGGGACTTCACCTTGTGATTGTTTGGGTCAATACCCCTTAATAAACACCCTTTCATATATACATATGTCCTATTAGTCCTTTTCCTCTACAGAACCCTAATACAGTATTGTACATTGAAATAAATATAGTTATTCTGGTTTGGGTTGAATGGTTGAGAGGTACTAAAGTTGAGTTTTCTTGAAAACTAAATTTAAAGTATTGAAAATTTGGGGGAAAATGTTTTCTTTAAAAAAAATGCTATTTATCCCAAGTTATTATTTCTTTAACTATATTCTGTAGTGAATTTCTCCAACAATTCTTAATTTCAGCACAAATTAGCCACTGTTTGAATTAGGAATGCTGAATCGTCTCCATTGTAGTGCAGTTAATAAGTCATTTCTTGATGAAGTAGTCTATCTAGGGCTGGATACATTATCATAAGGTCATATTCCCTTTTTGAAAAGATTGATGATACTATTCTGAAAGACACTAGTAGAGTTAGGCTTGGTTTTATGGCCAAACATTCTGATATGACTTTCACCAAATCAAATACATATACATAGAGAAATGAGTTAGAGATGACATAATAGAAAGATATTTCAAAATTTTCACTTAAAACAGTCACCATGATGCTACTTATATCATATTTCATGTAGAAGTGATATATGTAAAATTAGTTGGCTCTACAAAAATCATAAATATATCAAGAATATAATATTCTGATCTATGTTATGTAATTAAGCTTAGAAAGGACAATCTTTCTGTTTTCATGATAAAATAAATCAAATAAATGGTTTTCAGGAGTACCCCCTTGGTCAGTCTCCTGGTATAAGTTTATTTGAATCACTATTAGTTTTAGAGAGCTCTTTTAGTTGAAAAAATGCTTTTCATAGTTGTGAATTAATCAGCATCCTTATTTCTATAATTTTAACTTTTGAAAGAAATTATCCAGAAAAAATAAATATCACTTTCAATAATCATGATAGAAATTCCATTATGCAAAGATATTAATATGTTAAAACGCTGAAATAGCATCTTGCTATTAAAATAGCTCACTCTTTCTGCAATTTTAACATACTGTTTTTCTTCTTACCCTGATTGAAGTTGGCAGTATTAAGACCAACTGCACATGGGGCCAGTTGAATTAGCGACAGGAGGCAATTAGATTTGACCAGATCAACAGAGAATTTTCATAGATTTTTGTCAGCTTATAATAATGATTAAACCTGTGTGAGCATTCAAAGAAAAATGTTGACATAAGGAAAATATTTACATTTTAATATGCTAGAAATTCCCAGTGAAATTGTTCAAGCTTTGTCTCATCTTTTATATTTGTTTATGTATGAAGGTCCAAAAAAGCTTCACAAATTCAAAATGCCTGTTGGGATCTCATGAAATGGGACAACAGTGATTCTAAACTCTGCTGTGTCATTGTTGTGCTTTCTTTGGGGAGACTTTTTCCTGTTGCTTTCTTCAAGGTGAAGTGATTTTTGACTCAAGTAGAATTTATTTTACAAATGTAAGAATTAAATGTTGAAGAAATGCAAATATTATAAATATTTGAATTGTCTTATTCTATATACTTTTCCAAACTCCATAATTCTTTATACATGTAGGGGAAAAAAACAATGTTTTTAACATAAACTTTTTACATCAGCAAATTTAAAAAATATTTTGCTCCTCTTTTTCTTTTAAACTATAATATATGCCCAATCCATCAGCTAATTCTGTTGTTCTAATTTTAAAATATATTTCAAAAAAACTATTAGTGTTCCATCTCCTGTCACTAACACCAAATTAAGTCACCATCAACAACTGCCAAAACAGCCTACTGCTAACCGACTAGTCTTCTGGTTTCCTCTTTAACAAACTCATCTTAAATGGATTCATATTAGATATCTATGTTTTTCATTCTTCGGTGGCACTTTTTGGATGGCGTTCAAAGTCCTTACTCTCTCCTACAAATCTGATAATTGAATCTGGATAATATTAGACCTTCTTTTTTTATCAACCTCCCTCCTCACCATCTTGCTTTCTGGTCACAATGGCGTCCTTTGTTTCTTGAACACATAAATCACAGTTCTGCACCTAGGCCTCCACATTTTTCACCCCCTTTATCTGCTTCTTTCTTCATGTTGGTCTCAGCTTAATAAGCCAGACACAGAAAAAAATATATATTGCATGATTTCACTTATATGTGGAATCTAAAAAATAAAACTCATAGAAGCAGAGAGTTGAATGGTGGTCACCAGTGGGTGGAACTGGGGTGGTGGATGAAACATAGGGGAGATGTTGATTAAAGGATACAAAATTTTGGTTACACAGAAGAATGAATTCAAGAGAACTATTGCATAGCATGGTGACTATTGTTAATAATGATGTAACAATACATCATTATTGAATATTGCTGAGAATAGATTTTCATTGTTCTCACCACAAAAAAAGTGAGATAATGCATATATTTGTTTGATCTAGTCATTTCATAGTGTATACATATTTCAAAACATCATATTGTACACCATAAATGTGTATAATTTTTATTTACTGACTAAAAAACAAATACTAAGAAAAAATGACAATTTTTTGTGTGTGTATGTATTTATGTGTGTATACATTTATGCATGTGTGTGTAGGCACACACAAACACATATACATTGTCTTACTTTTTTTTTCTTTTTGTAAATTATACTTCAAGTTCTGGGATACATGTGCAGAACGTGCAGGTTTGTTTCATTGGTATACATGTGCCATGGTGGTTTGCTGCACCCATCAACCCATCATCTAGGTTTTAAGCCCCACATGCATTGGGTATTAAAAATGACAATTTTTTTAAAGATCACTAGAGTACAATGAGGATTTTGCTTTATTCCCTTTTGTGTTGCTATAACAGAATAGCTGAGATGGGTAATTTATAATGAACAAAAATGTATTGACTCAGTTCTGAAAGCTGGGAAGTCCAACATGAAGTTCCTGGCATCTTGCAAAGATTTTCTTGCTACGTCGTCACATGGTGAAAGACTAAAGGGCAAGGCAGGGCAAGAGAGAGCTACATTGCCCTTTTATAACAGCACAAATCCTATCTCTTAGGGAAGAGCTCACATGATCTCTCTAATTCTTAAATGTCCCACTACCTAGTACTGTTAAAATGGCAGTTAAATTACAACATAAGTTTTAGAGTGGACAAACATTCAAACTCTAGCAGATTTTTTTAGAGTGATTAATTTCATTTGTGAAAATCCAGAAAAGGATTTACAGAGAAACTGAAATTTTTAATTTGTCCTTTAACTATGAGTGGAAATATTGAGCCATTGAAGTTGTTAGGTAGAAGAGTAACATAACCCAAACCCGTATTTTAGAAAAAAAGGTTAATCTGCCATTGTCACAGCATTGATTAAAATTTTAAAATTTCCGTATTTCAGGCATTCTTGAAATTTTTCTTATGCTTTCATTACTAATGGAATTATCAAAAACATTTTAAATATTGCCTCAATTTTATGGAAAACAGTATACATTCCTAACATCTTTAATATGTATTATATTAACTGATTGTGAAAGACATACTTTAAAGAGTCCAAGCATTATAACAATATTATCTTTGAATTATTAGCCATAGGTCCATTTTGGGGAGTAGATTCTCTAGAGTTTATGCTATACATATTTAATTGATCACAAATAATATTAAACCACTTTATGTATAACGTAAAAACCTTATATATATATATAAATATGTATACAAACACACACATATACATACACACATTTTTCTGATCTTTAAGCTATTGTCATATACTTTACAACTAAATATTCTATATAACCCAGCATATATTATTATTATATTTGTTTTAGTGGTTAACTTTTCAAAAATTAAAAATTAGATTAAAACATTAAAAACATGTATATTATATTTATCCACCTGTCATCGTTTTCAGAAATCTTGATTATTTCTGTAGATTCAGATTTTAATCTGGTAGCATACTTTTCTGCATGAAAGATTTAACTTCAATATTTCTTGCAGTGTTGATATACTGTTGATAATTTTTTCAGCTTTCATATGTCCAAAACACTCTTTATTTCACCTGCATTTTTGAAAGACATTTTTGATGGCTATTGATTGAAGCCTTGGTAGATAACTTTGATTTTATTCACTTTTGTTTTCAATACTGTGCAGTCGATGCTCTGTTTTCCACTGGCTTGGATCATTTTTTGATGAGAAATCTGCTATCATTCTTATTTTTGTTCCTCGTTATATAATGTGTATTTTTTTTCCTTTGCTTTAAATACTTTCTCTTTACTGCCTATGGTTAGCATTTTGATAATGCTGCAACTAAGTGTGGTGTTCTTCATATTTCTTCTGCTTGGGGTTGATTGAGTTTCTTCTATCTGTGGGTTTATAATTTTTGTCAAAATTGAAATTTTGTCTACAATTTCTTCGAATATTTTTCTATGCTCTCTTCTTTTCCTCTATTCTGGGATTCTGGCTGTGGAAGTGATGAGTCACTTGACGTTATTCCACAGCTCACTGAATTTTTTTTTTTTTTTCATTTTATTGAGATGGAGTTTCACTCTACTGCTCAAACTGGAGTGCAGTAGCATGATCTTGGCTCACTGCAACCTCTGTTGCCCGGGTTCAAGTGATTCTCATGCTTCAGCTTCCTGAGTAGCTGGGATTACAGCTGCCTGTCACCACATCTGGCTAAATTTTTTGTATTTTTAGTAGAGACAGGTTTTTGCCATGTTGGCCAGGCTGTTCTCGAGCTCCTGACCTCAGGTCATACACCTAGGATTACAGGCATGTGCCACTGCATCCATCCTGATGTTCATTTTTTAGACTTTTTTTTCTGTGTGCGTGTGTGTGTGTGTGTGTGTGTGTGTGTGTGTGTGTGCGTGTATTTAACTTGGTTGGTTCCTATTGCTATGCATTCCAGTTCTAAATTTGTCCTGCAATATCTATTTGCTATTAATGTCATTCAGCATATTTGAGCTATTTATATCTTCCATTTATTTCTACATGATTTTCATACTCTCCTCCCCCTTCTTGGACATGTCAACTTTATAATAACTCTTTTAGTATTTTTACTAATTCTAAAATGTGTCAATTATTGGTCTATTTCCATTTATTGATTATTCCCACTGGTTATAGCTATATGGATGTTATGGTCTGAAATTTGGGTCCTCCCAAAATTTACATGTTGAAATCCTAACCCTTCAAAATGATGATATTGGGAAGCAGGACCTTTGAGAGATTATTAGCTCATGAAGGGTTATTGGATGATTATCTCATAAGTGGTATTAATACTCTTAAGAATGGGATTCCAAACAGCCGCCTTGTCCTTTCCACCATGCAAGGACACAGCTAGAAGACTTTATCTATAAACCAGTAGAACCCTGTCAGATACTGAATCTGATGGCACTCTGATTTTGAACTTCTCTGTCTCCAGAACCTTAAGAAGTAAATTTCTATTGTTTATAAGCTACTTTTATGATATTTTATTATAAAAGCTTGAATGGACTAAGACAATGATTCTTTAAATTTCTCTTTACACATCTCCTAAATTTTTTATTGGATGTTAGAAGAGAATTTTTGTGTTTAAATGGTAGATTTGTTTTGTATTTTTATATATTGGGTATTTGTTTTGGGATGTAGGTCAGTTATGTGAAATAAGCTTGATTTCTTTGAATCTTGCTTTTAGGCTTTACTAGAGGTTTCCAGAGCATTCTTGACTTTAAGGCTAATTTGGGGTCCCAACTAAGGCAATATGATTATCAGGCTTATACTAGATATTTGATGTATTAGGAGATCTTTCCACTCTTGAGATTGTTCAGCTAATGGCATCTTCCTATGTGTTAGTAGTTTCCTCAATAGCATGAATGGATGCTTTCAATGAAAGCCTTGAAGGGGACACCATACAGATTCTGCAAATTTCTGTGTACTATCCCTTCATTCTGATACTACATTCTACAAATCCTATCGACTTTTGCTTCTCTGGACTTTGAACTCAGTCTATCCAACTATAGAGATTACTCAGCTATGTTTGGACACTCTTTCTCTGCTAGGCCTGAAAACTTTCCACAGGTAGTACATTTGGGAACTCCTAGCACTTATGATCATTAATTCTCTTTTCTCAGAGGTCCTGTTTTTACTGCTGGCTGTCCAATATCTGACAACCTTTGATTTATGTATTTTATGTGATTTCTTGGCATTGAAGGTGGGAATTTAAATACATTTCTGTTACTTCCTTATAGGCAGTGGTAGAAATTCACAACAATTATTATATTTTTAATCAAAATCTGAGATGCCAAGTAAATATGCTAATGAGAGCATGAACAATTTGGATGCTCCCTGGACTGTAGCTTTAGCACTACCATCCTCAAACAACACAATTTCCTAAAGGCCCACACGTGGAGAAATGTATTTAGTATTACTTCATGACCAGCTATGGGATCAGAGGTATTAATAGATTTGACTTATTATCATTACTAATTACTACATGATTTGTATTATATATATTTGGATTTCCAAGGTTAAACAATATAACAATAGAGACAATGGAATATTGTCTTTTGATAGACACTCCAAATATAGTCTCAACATCACACTTAATAAGTTAATGTTAGGTAATAAAAATTAACTCAGGCATATTGTATTCTACCACATCTAGTAAATATGGGACCAGTCAAGATTTGAATGAAAATTCACACTTAATAAGTTAATGTTAGGTAATGAAAATCAACCCAGGCATATTATATTCTACCGTATCTAGTAAATATGGGGCCAGTCAAGATTTGAATGAAAATATGCATTATTTTCTGTGGACTTTTATTTTAATTACAAAATAGATGAAAAGGAACAAATTCTTTCTTATAAAAAATTTTCTTTTTTCTGCTTACCCATTTTATTTAATAAACATAATATTTAAAACTGTGAAATGTCTCCAAATAAGAAAAGCTAGGAAAATCAGACACAATTTTTTCAAAGTTTGTATTCTATTCAGTTCAGGCTCAGTTGCCTAATTACTTTTAGGTTCAATATATAAAAAGTATAAAAATATAAAAAGAAAAAATATTCAATATATGAAAACTTTTAGGTTCAATATACTCAATATATAATCTTGCTTTTTTAATAAAAATAATACATGTGTAAAATTTTCAAATAAATATTTTAAGCATCTGTGGAGACCCAAGCTTAATATTGAAATAACTTGAATATTTACTCAAAATCGAAAGGCTTTTTAAAAATTACAGTATATTATTCCTATCTTAAGTGTTTGAAGGAACATTCGTTCATTTATAATCGAATAGTTAAGGGTCTATATGCCCTAAGCTGTGTTCTAAGCACCATAGAGTCCATGTTTAATCAGATGTACACGTCCTCTGACCACAAGGAGCTTGCAAATTGATGAGGAAAAAAAAAGACAAAAACTGTTAAAAATATGATGAGAAAGAGGGCAAATTATTCTCTATGATGCAAAAACAGAAATGCTGTAAAACACTACGATAGCAGTCCTAATTTTAAATTGAGTCAAGGAAGGCATTTTCAAAGGCGTGCCACTGAATTTCAGACTGGAAGGTGGGCCAGAGAGAATGCCAGGACGGAGCAAATACCAGGGAAGAGCATAAGTGAGAGTTCTAAGCGTGGCCAGGGAAGCACAGCAGAGAGAGAAAAAAACCTTGGAAGTAAAGGACAGAAGGTCAGTGGGACTGGAGTGTTAGCATTAAAATCAAGGAAAGAATAGTAAACTGCACAATAAAGCTGAAGAGATGAAAAGCATCAGATGATGCAAAATTTGTAGTTGAAAATACTCTAGTGTGGGAGTAGCCTGTCAGGTGTTTTAAGCAGGAGACACAGAATTACTTGCATTAGAAGTAAACAATGATGAATGGAGGGATCATTCAGGTAATTATAGGGTATGGCAAATCCCAGGAGTAATGGTGAGGACTTGCACTAGAGTGTCTGAAGGGATCATGAAAAAAGGCAAAAGTGGATAAGGGTATGTATGTGTGTGTGTGTGTGTGTGTGTGTTTATACACATAATTTCTTTTTTTAATGTATATTGCATACTGATTATGATAGCTAAGAAAAGAAAAAATGTCATTTTAAAATGAATTTGGGAATGGTATTAAGGCACATACCTGCTTTAGGTGGGCCACAAATTTGATGATGAGCTTTCTGAAGTCCATTTGTTAAGTAAATATGTAATCAGTTATAACATTCACTCTGTCTGTGGAGTAAAACCACACTACCAAACTGCTTTTACAGGTATATGACTAAAAACATTAAGATCTAGTAAGATCTAATGGGAATTTATGCTAACATATTCCAATGGTTAGAATAGATATATTGAAAAATGGAAACATAACTAAAACCAAAGTTTCATATACAGGTATGTGTGTGAGTGTGTGTGTGTGCACGTGTGTGTGCGCACACAGAGAGAAAATCAATAATACCTTCTTATCACAGAAATGAGTCATGTAAATATTAAAGGGATTTTATAATATGCCCAATGGTATATAGTATCTTTTACTGTTATAAAGAATTCTGAAGGTCAAAACAAGGAGTAATATTTAATGTTGTTTTAAATGTGAAATAATGTTATATGCCTTGCAAGTGCAAAGTAACATGAATGATGTTAAACATCACCTGTAGACTTTAAAAGATTTTCTTTTGCAAGATTAAGTCAATTAGCTCATCAATAAATTATAAATAGAGTTAACTGGATTACTTTTAAGTAACAAACAAAGAGATAAACACTTTAGAATCAATACATACAATTAAACCTGTTACATGTTACAGTCATTAGTTTCATAGTTAATGGATGACAGAAACTTTTATTGGAACAGAATTGAATATGCCTGTTAGTAACAATGGGTAATAATAAAGTACAAGGCTATGTAAGAGAAACAAATGAAGTGTAAAGTAAAATAATAAAAGAACATGACAACTTAAATGCTTTTTTATTTGTCTGTTCAGTGTTGTCAGAAGAGAATACATCATAAGCAAAAAGTTCACTTTGATATCTGCTAATTTCATGGATAGAAACATAAACGATTGATCAGATAACCTGCTTTACTAAAGTTTGTCAAAGGACTCTGTAGCCTTAATGTAACAAACATGTGATTCGTAATATATGATATAATTAGTAAAATTACAAATTATCTATTTCACACCAAATATTTATTATAAATCTCATTTACATCTCCTCCTCCATGTAATAAAATTATTATTTATTTTATTCTTTATCTTATTAAAATGTGGAAATCTTCTTGAAAATATGCCTGACTCTTTTCAATTTCTAAACTCCTTGTAACTGGCATACTTGAAGCAACTTTAACTATTTATTTATTTATGATTTATTTAACTATTTATTATTTATTTAACTAAATTGAACAAGCCAACACTACCTAGAATAGAAATTTAAAAATCAGCAAGCATTTGAAGGACAGACAGTAAATACAATAGCGGAATCTGGTATCCAAAAAGCAGGATAAATTTAAAAATAACAGAGTAAGACTTTGATACTAATATAACAAATATTATTAGAAATAGTGGAAACAGAATAGTATCTATTAAACATAAACAGATGTGAAAATAGATCATCCCTGTTCTTTTAAAATCAAAAGATAATCCTCTCCCTTATAATATCAAACCAAACAAGAAAAAAGACTCTAATTAAGATCAGAGTTGTGTGCTGGAAGATAGAGTTTAGGAATTTTTATAGTGCATAAAGGGGAGATAGGCAAGAAGTGTGAATGATAAGCTGAGGAATATTGGAACTATCTAGCAGTTTCATTATTCAGTGTTTCAAGAGGAGGTCCAGAGGGAAATAGAGTGGAACTAGAAATGACATTAATCAATGAGTCAGTTTACAAATATTTGTTCTGTCTCCTTTCTTCCAGTCATTGAATTATGCACTAGTGTTACAGTGACAACAGGGAAATGTCTTGCCTAGGAGAAGCAGGTTGACAATAATCATAGAAAAAATAAATTAGATAAGGTAAATCTAAGTATTAAATTAGAAGATAAAATCCACAATGTGATAAAGAACAAAGATGGCTGGATGACGGGGGCTGGGATTGCTTTAATAAGATAGTCAGCGTTGTGAGTAAGATGACATTCGAGTTCAAGAAAAAAAAAATTGGAGAGAGATGGTCTCGTTCAGTCTACAGGCAGATGACATCAGCAAGTACAAGACGCTCTGCTAAAGGAATGAGGTTGGCAAGTTTGACAGAATGAGAAACAGTGGGTGGGCACAAGCAGTAGTTCTAGAATGGGATGAAGTCAGAAATGATGTGGGAAGTTTTGGGCCTGGCCTACAGAGTTAGGATTTTATTTGGGTTACAATGAGAAGTCTTTGGAGGATTTTGATTTTATATCTTAAAAAATAACACATTTTCCTTTACACAAAATCATTTTCTCTGGTGGGTAGAGATGCTGTTATAGATGTAAAGGGAAAAAACTGAAAAAGTAAAATCAGAAAGCTGTTGAACTAGTGTGGGTAAAGGAAGATGATGGCTGGTGTGTACAGGGTCAAAGGCAGCAGTGTCTGTGGGCCACATGGAGAAGATTTTCTCAAGGTGGTACATGCTCAGCTTTGTTCCCACTGTTTGTCATCACAGAGGTCAGGTTAGTGGAGACACACCATTCTTTGGGTAGTCTTAATAGCTATAACTGATTATCAGGCCACACTAATTGTTTTCATTGTGTAGACTTCATTTTAGTTGGCATTTGCATATTACCATTTTTTTCTAGGACATGTCTATAGATATGTGATCTGAATTGTACACAGCAAAAAAGATTTTAGTGTGAAAGTTTAAAAGTCAATTTTCTCTTTCAATTTTTGTTCAGAAACAGAAGTTAGAAAATACAAAGTGACACTTGGAATATAACATGGTTCATCAGCAGTAAAACATTTTTAAACGGATAATTTTACCACCATTTTAGAGCTCTATATTTCACAAATAACTTTAGATTAACCAAAATTTTAAATTTTGGCTAATGTCACATTTGTCATTAAAATGGACAAAAAAAGCATTGAATTTTGTATAAAAGCTTAATACTTTATATTACTCTGAAATATCATGATTGGAGAACCTGAGAAAAATATGCATTTCTTCAGAGCCCATGCATGACCAGTTGCTAATTTTTCAAGTTTATTGTGTCACGGTTGTGCTTTCTGAACTGCAAAAGCAATTAGATCAAATTAAATGTTTGCTGAATTGCATTAAATTGGGGGGAAAGTTTTTAAAGAATTTGTGGAAGATCAAAGTACAAGGAGAAATTTAGCTACTCAGTGGATGTGTACAATTAAGGAAGAACATTAAAATGTTAGTAAAAAATGCCCTTTACTTCTGAATTATTAACGTTTAGGACTTAGTCAAGGGAGTGTCCATCCTTTTTCACTTTCATTTAGCACTGAAAAGTATGTCTTCGTTTAAGGATTTATTAGTTAAATTTCAGGATAATCTGGTCTAAGAAAGAGGTCCAAAATATAATGCCCCAAATAACACAAAAATGTATTTTATCATTATTCCGAGTCCAGAGGGGAGTCGACCAGTGCTGGTACAATGACTGCCTTGCTCAATACATGACTTTCTTTTGTGAAACTCAGTACCTGTTTTTCTCTGAATATATTTTGCATATCTATTTCATTTTAAAAATTTAAATTGATTCTCACCTTCTCTCCATAGATTTTAGAGATAATATTGCAGGCTGAATAGACAAGTACTAAAATAAATTAAAAATTTAATATTTTTCAGCTATGGTAATCTATTGTGCTATAAATTTCAGTGAAGAACAATTACTTTCACAAATATGTAAAATTCCCAAATTGTTACTAATTGATACTGTTTTTTAATCCAAGTTAGATGTCTGAATATTTTGTATAAATTATTTGGAAATGGTTAATTATACTTACATTGCCTGTAAGTTATTCTATTAAAATAGTTATAATACAATATATCTTTTTTATAAATGAATCAAACACTGATTTATAAATTAAGCAGTAAAATTGCAACTTGTTTAACTACTTAACTCAAAGTTAAATGTTATTAAAATGTCATATGTCATACAGATGTAAATGTCATATATAAAATGGCATATATATATATATATATAATTCCAGTTGTTCATACATGTGTAAATATAGAGATATCTTTTCCATTGTTTTTATAGAAGTAATATGTTCTCATTAAATAACAATTAAATTACAGAAGCAAATAAGACTAAAGGCTAATGTTCTTTTTCATACATCTTTTTTTCTGACCCTAATTCTGATTCTAAAGTCCTTCTCATGATATTTCAGCCAACAGTTGCATATATATGCTAGTATTTTCAAATACTTTAAATTACATTTTGCTTATGTATGTATAAACTACATACTTTTCTTTTGTAATCTTATGCAATTGAAATGGTATCTCATATTTTTAAGAAACTATAAAAATGTAAGGTGTCTTGGATGTCTTTTAGTTTAGTCTGCATAATTTTGCTTATTTTTGATTAGTTATTTAAAATGTGTTAACACTAATAACTGCACAAATATAGAAAATAATCTGTTTAAAACCTACATAATAGGTTTTATTATTGAACACCATTATTAACATTGTTTTGTGTATTTCCAATATAAGATGATATTGCATTTTAACTTGATTTTTGTTTTATTCAACTAGATTTTGTTTTCTTAGAGTGAAATGCTTTTCATCCTTTATACGGCTACTTAATATACCATTGACTTAAAAAATGTAATTCTTTAAACAAATTCCTATTGATGGGAGTGTTTATTATTTTAAATTCAATGAACATATTTAGATACAGGTAGCCATATTTTAAATATATTTTACATGTTTTAACTTAAATGATTTTTAAAATTTGAATGTTTTGCAATATCACAGAATTTTTGGATGGATGGTACTTGAGAAAGTATTTAAATCTTTCTTTATAGATAAGGAAACCCTAGTATCAACCCTAGTATATTATTTCCCCTTGGAAAACAATGTAATATACATTGTGAGAAACAATAAATATTGTTTTAATAATATTGTCTAGTAATATAATATTACTATAAATCTAACAATATTTATTATAGTAATAATTATAGTAATAAATATTGTTAGAAATTACTTCTATATTTATGCACTCCTGTTGACAGGCATATGAACTTTGGATGTCTGACAATCCAACGTTATGCTAAGTTTTAGTTTGTTTACACTTGGAACATTAACTTTGCTCTCTAGATTTTTTTTTAAGTCACCAAATTGTAAAATTGCAAACTTTCCTGTATTTCACCTTTATCAATTGTTATCCTCCTGAACAAACAGATTTATTTTCTTGATGATGTTTATTACCTTAGATTACTTATTTATTTTATTACTTCTTTTCCATCACTTAGAATACAAGCTTCATGAAGAACCTGATATTGGTCTTTTCTGCATAGCTAGAGCTTCAACACTTAGAATGATGCCTAACTCACAGCAAAACTCAAGTATTTGTTGAACTTGTTATTGTATGCCTTTTTGCTGATACAAGAAGCATTTTACTTTCACCTACCGCAAATGTTATTATAAACTGTGTTTTGGGCCAGGCGCGGTGACTCACACCTGTAATCTCAACACTTTGGGAGGCCGAGGCGGGCAGATCACTTGAGGTCAGGAATTTGAGACCAACCTGGCCAATATGACCAACCCCCATCTCTACTAAAAATGCAAAAACTAGGCAGGCATGTGGCACATGCCTTTAGTCCCAGCCACTTGGGAGGCTGAGGCAGGAGACTCATTTGAACCCTTGAGGCAGAGATTGCAGTGACCTGAGATTGTACCACTGCACTCCAGCCTGGGCAACAGAGCAAGACTCCATCTAAAAAACAGCAACAACAACAAAATAACAGTGTTGTGTTGTTCCCATTGTTACTATTTTTAAAGATGTTCTTCTCAGAGTCCTATAGCTACTTATTTTTAAATGAATAGGTTTTGTGTAGAGGTGCTCTTCACTGTTTTGCTTCTTTCATTGTTCTCTGCTTGGCAATGAGAAAGTGGTCTCAGTTTAAAAATGTTTTATTTTCAGATTTGGAGTATTTTATTGTGTTTATGAGTAATTCTTCCCATTGTATATTTCCTTTTTTTTTTTATTTATTTACTCTATACTAGACCAATATTTTTTGTCTTTTGGATTTATACTGCCTCCCCTACCTTTTCTCGTTCATTCTATCCCTTCATTTTTTGACTTGGTGATCTGGAAGATTTTTTAATTGTTGTATTTTTATTATTTTTGCTATTATTCAATTTTAATTACCAAGAATGCTTATTTTGTATTTTGAATTTTTTTAAATGTTACTGCTTTTTTTAATGGTTTTGATAGAATATCTTCTCTGATCAATCTAAAATTACTGAGTAGAATTATCTTCAATTTCACTAGTATTTTCTGAATTGTCACGGTTTCTTCTTTGTTTAATTTCTTTATTCTTTGTATTTTGTTCCCTCTCTTTGGTTATTTGGAGATCATTGGTGGTTAGTTTATATTTGTGAATGAAAGAGAAGATTGGCTAATATAGGTATTGGAAGGGATTTCCTTTCTTTGGGATGGGTTTGTTTCCCTTCCAGAATCTTCTGACTGGGAGGGCTGACTGGGAGGACTCAGTGAATAAGTGAGGTGTGTCAGCAGGCAGGATTCACCTCAGTGCACAAACTCTTAGACGCCAAGATACATGTACTCTCTTCATAAAGCCTTTATCTTATACCCTAACATTCCCACTAGGAATTTATCTAAATTATGGAAGTCTTCTAAAATGCAAAATCTGTCTTTTCCTGGAGAGACAGCAGCACTTCTGTTATTCTCCCTGACTGTGTGGTGATGGTGGAGGTGGTAGTAGGCTGCATGGTCCAGGTGTTCCAAATATGGTTACTGCAGTTACTGTTCTGCCTCTCACTCCCATTCTCTAAATGTGTAACCATCCAAGTTTGGAGCCTTTCTGAAGCTCCACAACAGGGAAGATTTTTTTTTTTCCCCTCAGGCCTGTATTTTTATCAAACTGTTCTCAGCCTCTTTAGATGCTTTAACTTCAGAAATACTGTGGTGATATCTGGGCTCTAACTACTCAATTTTGAACATGTGCTTCAATTCCAAGGTTATTTTTGGAGAAAGAGGTGAACATACATGTACCAAGGCATTATTTTGGATGTAACACATGGAATATATAAATATTTACTGGCCTTTTGAATATATTTTATACCATGACATTTTATGTAAGATAATTTAGATTTACTTGCATGTGTAATAGTAAAGATGGTGGTTTCTTCATTCATAGACTATGGGGTCATATTATTACAAAAATAGATTCTTGGAGTGACATGAGAGTAGTAATCTATTATCACCAAAGGAGACCTTTAACAAATGTTATAGCAAATTACAAGTGAGGTTATCTCATATTTTTCATTCTTAGCATTTTACCAAACATGTTTTTGGCTGCTCATATCTATGAAAGGGTTTGGTTGTGCTTCTTCTTTATTGATCTAAGATTTAGTGTTAATTCATTTTCTGAAGTCAATTGTCTCAGATTTCTTGTGATTTTCTGTTATCCTGGCTACTAGAAATTGCTGGGAATTAGGTGGAAAACATTGTGTTTGATGCTGTTTCCACGAATTGCATGCTTCATTTGGTCTGTTGAGAAATGAACACAAGCTTTTCAAATAACCATATATTTCTGAAACGTGTTTTTATGGCCTAACTCTAAAGTTCTAACTAAACTCTAAAGCTCTCCAGTACTTTGGCTCACCATCAAGAGTAGCACTGTGAGCAGCAATTCCATAATATAGTATTGCTTTTGTTATTTTATGACAATCTGCAGGCACTCAGGAGAACTGGATGGGCAATTCATATAATTCTACCGCATAATGCAAATTTCTTTGAACTACAAGCTAGCATTTGTCTTAGTAGTAACATGAAGGTGAACACTGAGTACTGTAGAAAAGCAAGTGATTTATGATCCATGGGAAATGATTCTGCCCCACTGGCTTGTTAAGTGTGGGGCTTTAACAGCTATAAAACATAAATCTACTGTCTATGAGGCTGCTCGGGTTTATTACTATTTTTCTAACTTGAGAATTTTCCTGTTGGGGATAGAACCACCTTGTCTGGTCATTTATTACTCATGCTTAAAGCTTCAGCTATATCGTGAGTCTTTGCATATGCAGTGTTAGAATTTCCTAGTTATATGTGGGATAACTTGAGTCAATTATCACAGGCGCGCGTGCTCTCTCTCTCTCTTTTATAATTTAAAGAGGGGAGTTAGCGGTAAAAAGAAATGCATCAGTACGAGATTCAGGGCTATAAAGAGTTCAATTCTGAGAAGCCAGGGAAATAATGCAAAGTAAAACCGAGGTACCTTTAGTAAGTAGAGAAAACAAACCTTCCGAAGGTGGCAGGAGAAAAGCAAAGAGCAAGAAATCAGTGTTAATATAATTTCTCTGAAAAGTAGAAAAAGAGAGCACAAAGAGAAGTGAGGTGGAGGCCTGTGAAATACAGAATTGGTGTTGAATCTAGTTGTGTATACAGATAATGTATTTGACTGTGCAATCATTATTCACTACTGACTATTTTTTCTTCCACTTAGGATCTATTCCTGACTTTTTTTTTTTTTTTAAATCCTGGCCGTGCATCCTTTCCCCTACCCCTTTTCATCAAAAAGGAAAATACATTTATAACTTCTTAAATTTTTGAGTAATGTTAAATTATAATAAATTGGGCCTAAACCTGCCTCCCTTTGTAGTGAACTTAACCCAACCCAATATGTAAACAACCTGCAACCTAATGAGGCTATATTCTTACAACAAATAACTGAGTCTCAGCCAATCATAGTAGCTGAGCTTTCAGCCAGTCACAGGATGCAAACTACTCAAACATGTCCAAATAAAGCAAAGGCTGCCAATCAGGCTATTTTTGTAACGTCAGTTCCTTTTTCTCTGTATAAATACTGCCTGCCCACTTGCTAGCTTTCTGAACCTTTACTGATTCAGGGTGCTCCCTGATTTATGAGTACTCTTTTGCTCAAAAAAACTCTGATAAATTTAATTTGTCTAAAGACTTTAACACTATCAAGTGAGTGATGTGTGTGTGCATGTGTTTGTGTGTGTCACATAGGTACTGACACTTTTCAAATTGATATTTTCAATTTTGTAGAGTCCCCCATAGACATGTTATATCTTAGAGAGTGCTGTACATATTCTCACCGAAATTGTTAGCTTTAACTAGAACTAACACCAACAAATGGGTAAATTGTAAGGTGGTTGTCAATGGTTAACACCAAAGTTAAATGAATGCGCCATTTCCAGGGTGACAGAAAAAAAATCAAATATGAGAAGGGGTTTTTAAGATTTTCAAGTAGTTAAAGACTTCATTTCTTGTATTCATTCATAAGCTTTAAAGGAATTCAGAGTTAAGTTAATCCTTTGCACCATTAGACAAGTTTTCACAGCAGGTCTAGCAGTTTTCTATGCATGAATGCTGGGATGGCAGCAGTCTTTCGTACAAAAAAAAAAAATCCTTTTCAGGAGTCTGATAGTCCATGTTCTACCCTAGCTTTATAACTCCTTACTTCTGTGACTTTGAGCACATCTCCTTATTATGTTAGATCATTTTTTCCCAAATCTGAAAAAGAAGACAAATAATGCCTTCCCAATTGCCACTTTATTGCTACTCTAAGATCAAATTGATACCATATTGTAGAGACAAAAATGACTCCATCCTGGACGCTAATCTGCCATGATAACTTCTGATAGGCCCCAGTCCCATGAATGCCTCCTGGTTTCAATTTTATTTACTGTTCCTAGTATAAGTACAAAGAAGACTGGGCGCGGTGGCTCACGCCTGTGATCCCAGCACTTTGGGAGGCTGAGGCGGGCAGATCACCAGAGGTCAGGAGTTTGAGACCAGACTGACCAACATGGAGAAACCCCATCTCTACTAAAAATACAAAATCAGCTGGGCCTGGTGGTATATGCCAGTAGTCCCAGCTACTTGGGAGGCTGAGGCAGGAGAATCACTTGAACCCGGGAGACGGAGGTTGCCATGAGCCAAGAGCGTGCCATTGCACTCTAACCTGGGCAACATAAGCGAAACTCCATCTCAAAAAAAAAAAAAAAAAAAGGAACAAAGAAACCTGATGGTATCACACAAATTACAGGCTACGATGCATACAGCATTCTTTAATTGTCTTGCTGGAGCACATACATATTGTTTCCCTATGGTATAGAAGCCTTGGGTCTAAGGAATAATGGTGCAGAGATCCACACTGCCTAAGACCACGCTTCTGCCTGTAAGTTTCCTCAATACATCACTGAATACTGACAAACTGGATTTGTCTGTCTCCTTTTTGGTTTCCTGGCTCCTTCAGCATTTGGGGGTCATTTTACATATAAGGCCCTTTCATGAAACACATAGCAGAAAGCATGTGTAGACTATTCAATTCCAGAAAATCATACAGAGTCAACCTCAGAGTGTGAAAGAATGTATTGCACATATGTATATTATTACATTTTTTAAGATTTTATATAATACACAAGAAATTTCTATTGGTTATCGTATACTGTGATATGACTTTCTCTTAGGTTCTTGTGAAGCTCCATAATAATGTTTCAGAAAAGGCTTAATTTTTAGCAAACCCTTAATTTTTATCAAAGTATTTTAGTATATTTTAGAAACACATTTTCATAGAAAAAAGTAAAATATGTGTCACTAGTAAATAGCCCAGGGAATAAACAACTTGAGTAATTATTTACCATATTGTTACAAAAATTTTTATTTCTTAGCAATAATGAGTTACCTACTCACATTGGGATTTTCTTTACTAAAAAACTGATACAAAAATGTCCATGTGTTATTTTGTGCTTTGTATATTGAACGTTTCTCTGTGTGTGTGGTAAGAGGAGGTGATGAATATGTTTAATGTCTTGATTGTGGTGATGGTATCACAGGTGTATGCATATGTCAAAATGTATAAATTGTACAATTTGAATTTATGCTACTTTTTATATATCAATAATAACTCATAAAGGTTTAAAAAGAAAAGTGGTACAAATATGAAATACAAGTTTGATAGACTTAATTTTTGATAGAGTCTGCAAGACTCCACTACACAGCATTTTGATTAAACTATATGCAATGAAATTAAGTGATAGTAAAATAAAGTTTGGATTATATTTATTGATTGTAAATTATGTTTCAGTTTTTAATTTAGAATAATTAAAATAAGTTATTCTGTCAACCTAGCCAAAGCCAGTGATATGAGTAACATGTTACTTTAATTTTATATATACATTGCCACTGTGTTTGAAATCATACAAAAATAAGTTTAGATGTTTGAGAGAAAAGATTTCTTAACAAAGTGAAATTTTGGGATAAGTTATATTTTACATGTTTAGAAGTTTAATAGGCCGGGCGCGGTGGCTCAAGCCTGTAATCCCAGCACTTTGGGAGGCCGAGACGGGCGGATCACGAGGTCAGGAGATCGAGACCATCCTGGCTGACACAGTGAAACCCCATCTCTACTAAAAAATACAAAAAAACTAGCCGGGCGAGGTGGCGGGCGCCTGTAGTCCCAGCTACTCGGGAGGCTGAGGCAGGAGAATGGCGTGAACCCGGGAGGCGGAGCTTGCAGTGAGCCAAGATCACGCCACTGCACTCCAGCCTGGGCGGCAGAGCGAGACTCTGTCTCAAAAAAAAAAAAAAAAAAAAAAGAAGTTTAATAAAGAAAGATTTGATGATGAAAATTTTTCAATATAATTAGGTTTTGGGAAAAAATGGAACAATTATCAATTGCTTAAGGCGTGCAACTGTAAGGATTTTAAGATTTCTTAATGCTATTAATGGATAATATTTTTCAATAATAATTAAGAATCTAAAAATACATAAGTCACACCAATTATTTACATTATGTAAGCAAGAATATTAGTGAGGCACTCATATAATTGAGATCAGTGTGAATCTCCATTTTACTGAATTTGCTTCAGTTTTATTAGCAAGATGGTATTATTTTTCAACATGGATCTATATTCCATTGATTAGTAGATTAAAGAAAAAAGGTTGTTGCTTTTCCCAAATGGGTCCATGCTGAGACATGGTAAGCAAGATGATTAGACATAACCCTGTGTACGAAACATGCATCCTGGGGAACTGCTATCACATGCAGCCATCACTGAACGATGAAAAGGTCACTTGC